>NC_090827.1:86060449-86696699 GCF_028021215.1 Eschrichtius robustus | reverse complement strand
CCATTTTTAGGTGTACAGTTCTGTGGAATTAAGTACATTCACAGTGTTGTACAACCATCACCACCATCCATCTCCAGAACTTTTTCATCTTCCCCACCTGATACTCGGAACCCACTCAACAATAACTCCCCATTATAACCTCTTCCTTCCAGGCCCTGGCGACCACCTTGCACTTTGTCTCTATAAATCTGACTTCTCCAGGCACCACATATAAGGACATTCATACAATATTTGTCCTTTCGTGACTGGCTTATTTCACTAAGCGTGATGCCAGTTCTCTTTTGTTCCCCGTTAGTCTCCTTGAAGAAACACCCCTGAAATGCACATCCTTTAGATGAATTAAGAATGAATACATGAGAATTATGTTTTTCCCTTTTACTCATTGCTAAAAGGATATAGAAACACTAAGGGTGGCTGGGGAAGAAGAGAGGGAAAGCCAGCAGTCATCCCCAACATCACCGTGAAATCTCTACTTGTTTCTACTCATTCTCCCACGAACTTTTGCTTTATGCAAACAAAATGTTTAAAATCACATCACATGCAGATGTAGAGAATGGACCTGAGGACACGGGGAGGGGGAAGGGTAAGCTGGGACGAAGTGAGAGAGTAGCACTGACATATATACACTACCACATGTAAAACAGATAGCTAGTGGGAAGCAGCCACATAGCACAGGGAGATCAGCTCGGTGCTTTGTGACCACCTAGAGGGGTGGGATAGGGAGGGTGGGAGGGAGACGCAAGAGGGAGGAGATATGGGGATATATGTTATATGTATAGCTGATTCACTTTGTTATACAGCAGAAACTAACACACCATTGTAAAGCAATTATACCCCAATAAAGATGTTAAAAAAAAAAAATCACATCACATTGGGTATCCTCCTTCTTTGACTTACCCATCTATCAAAAAGATATATCTGCAAGCATTTCAAAAGTTAGCTTTCAAGGTCAACACTAAGGAAAAGCAAATGTGATTTCATAAAAACGTGTATCCACCGAGCTCTCCTATGCAAGGAAATTGTTTTGGGCAAGATAGCACCACACTGTTTAATAGTTGGTGCTGCAGAAAGAAAGAAACACCTTTACAAGTGTTCATACAAAAATCATTTAAATGTTAAGCAAAAATGTATATAGACTCTGAATGGGGCCATCCATCCCACTATTATCTCTCTCAATGGAAAACAGCACAATAGCATCTAATGAAAATCCTGTTTTCTTTACAAGAAATAAAGATAATAATGCCACAAATCAACACTCTCCCCAGTCGTCTGTCTTTATTGGTTTTTCTTGTAAGCCACATGTTCTCAGAACAAAAGGGGGGAAAAGACAAAATTCAATACAATGCCACATCTTATTTTTGCTTTTTATTTCTACTTGCAGCTTGTAAGATATACACATAACAGCACGATCTGGTACCAGTAAAGGAAAATGATTTAAGCTAAAATAAAACTCAAGTCAGCAGGAGATGGCTTTGATCGGGAGACCATTATACGTTAAGTAGATGGAATGCAAGACTTCCTCTATGTTAGTACAAATAACCTCAAGTCCTGGAAAAAAAGACATTTTTAGAAAACGACACTGACCCAATTGCTAAGTCTCATGAATAAGGGTGGTGAGTGTTACTTCTGTTGCGCCACTGCTCATACATTTTCTGCTCAAATCATTGCAATACGATTAATTCAAACACGGGGGTTTTTTCCCCTGAAATTTGGGATAATAGATGGTTGAAGACATGGAGATACTGACCACAGTAATGGTATGCATACAAATCTACTGTTCACACTAAATGTACTGTCCCATTTAGGGAAAGCATCAATGCCAAGAAAAGAGTACCCTGACAAGGGGGACCCAAAAGCACCAACCATTGCAAATTCAAAGTCTAAATTCCCAGAACTAGAAGGAACCCCCACGGACCCCCAGCCCTAATTCTCCTAGTGCTCCACACTGGCTCCTTCCCTGGGTGGAGGGTTTTGGGGGCTATTCCATCAATATCTGCAGCTTCTTTTAACCCTCTTCTCAGTTAAGTCCTACTGCATCTTTCTGGGAGTTGCCCCAAGCATAAAAAATCAGCAGGACAGGATAGGGGGCCTCCTCCCATCCCTGGCAACTGAACCAATGCTCTTTTACTCTGGATTATTCTATGTATACAAATATTCTTTCAAAAAGACTCATCCAGGGCTCTCCCTCAAATGAAAATTTTCAGTGAGCTCGCCCGACCTAGTCCGCTTCCTGGCCTCTGTGCCAAACTACAACCATAAAGATGATCAGAGAATAAAACTCTTCACAAAGACAGACCTAGTCCATCAGCTCTGACCTCAGGTAGGACCAAAACTAAACACACCTCAACAGAAAAAAAAATCTAAAAGCCAATATTTTTTAAGTTGGGTTCAAGACTCCAAAATGTCAGCAAAAACCCAGGACAGGCTTAACCAAGTCTGGCCCCAAGTTTATTTTTCTCATACCTAATGCTCAGCCTTAGCAACTCCAGCTGGTCACTCCTCTCTCCCTCCTTCCACTTAGAGTCAGCTGGCCTCCAAGACAATGTCTAGATACCCGAAAGAAGATGGAATGAAGTCATAATTTGAACAATTCAAGTCAAAAAAACCACTCTCCATTAGCCAGCCAGATCTCTCAGGCTTGAAATGCCATTTATCTTTGGACCCAAGCCAGTGGGACTGATCAACTTATCAGGCATGAGGAAAACCAATAAAAGAAATCCTGTCCCCACTGATGATCCTGCAGTCCTCTGCAATGATGAGAAAACACTGAAGGGTGAACAGAAGAGGGAGCAGAGAAGTCTGCCTCAGGTGAAACGTTCTTTCAGGGGCATGCAAAGCAGAACTTTTAGAGCTGGCTGTCCCAGGTGTGCGCCAAGAAACACCAGTTCAGAAGAGACTGTGCAAGATGCACCCACAGGCAAATGCTGGGTTAAAGGAAGTTAACAAACTTCTTTTCAGCAGGACTTCTTAAATATGCTGATGGAGAGTAGGTATATACAATTTTCTGAACTTAATGGCAGAAACCTTTATTCACAATATATTTCCAATCACTCAGGTCTCCAATCACTTTGAGAAACACTGCTTTAGAGGCCCTGGAAGCAAGCCTAGAGCTGAAGCCTGGATGACAGATGACCAGGCACAATAATAATGTGATATCAATCCAGTTTTCAGGACTATAGGATCATTAGGGCTCCTTAAGGGGCTTTTTTTGTTTGTGGGGGGGGAGGGGGGTGCGTATTCCTTGAGTATCTTTTTTTTTATTAAAGTATAGTTGATTCACAATGCTGTGCTAGTTTCAGGTATACAGCAAAGTGATTCAGTTATATATGTGTGTGTGTGTGTGTGTGTGTGTGTGTGTGTATATATATATATATATATATTCTTTTGCAGATTCTTCTCCATTATAGGTTATTACAAGATACTGAATATAGTTCCCTCTGCTATACAGTAGGTTCCTGTTGTTTATCTGTTTTATATATAGTAGTGTGTATCTGTTAATCCAAAACTCCTAATTTATCCTCCCTGCCACCAAGAGATGTTTTAAAGTGAGGCCCTCTGTACCGTTCTCCTGGCCTAAAATTGCTCCTCTCCATGATCCTGACATGGCCATCACTTACTGCCACTAGTGACACAGCTTAATAGTCACGTACTAGGACCGCTTGATCTAAAGGAGTCCACTAGGCACTTTGCATCACATCACCTGTCTCTATTTCTTCATAGACCCTCCCACAGAGACAGCAGAGAGTGTTTTAATCATTGCCATGCCCCTCGAGCCCACTGGCACATAGTAAGTGCTTAATAAACATTTGCAGAATGAATAAGGAAATGCATTCTGGCTATCCCTCCTTCTGGCTTGGAGAAATGATTAAACATCTGGTTATACTTAATTTCAGTTCAATATGATTTATTATTTCAAATAAAGGGGCCATGCTTATTCTGTGGCTAATAATTAAATGACATCTGCATTTCCTGTGAACACATATTTTCATCCTGAGCCACTATAAGAAAACGTATAAGAAATGTACTTTTGATTCATTCCAGAAACAATAATAGGTTTAAAGGTAGCCCCTCCCTTAGACTTCTCTAGAATCTGGACACAAAAACCACAAAGTTAATCGGCTCTTATGTTCACTCATACCGACCCCATTAACATCATACTATAAGCCTATACCATCATATCTGGGGATAAACTCTCAGGAAAACTAGCTGCTGAAAATGTCCTGGGGCATATTTATCAAAGCCTCCAACGATAACATTCTTGTTCATTCACATACTCATTCTTTGACACATGTTAATCAAGCACCCAGGACTTCCAAAACACTGGGAACACAAAGATGAAGAAGCCACAGTGCTTTCCCTCAAGGGTTTACAGACTAGAAAAGGAGCCAGGGAAGTAAATGGTTACAATTCTGTGTGCTAACAAAGGTGGGATGTAAGTGGGTGTGAGGAGCTCACCATGGGAGCGAGAAGAACCAGTCACCCTGTCCTAGGTGACCACGTTCCAAGTGCAGTCCCCAGACAAGCACAGTCAGCATCTCCTGGGAAATCATTAAAGTGCAAGCTTTCATCAGCCTACAAACACCACAGGCCTATGGGATCAGAAGCCCTGGGGTGGAGCCACGGTGTGTGTTTTAACAAGCCCTCAGGTCATCCTGCCGTACACTGAGGTGGGTGATGATTAAGCTACTTCCTGAAAGGAGGAACGAGAAAGTCAAGCAGGTAAAGAGCCCACAGGCGGTAGGGATGGTTGCAGGCGATGGGAATAGGATAAAAGGCCAGAGAAAACTGTCACGTTGTAAATAACGGTGAGGCCTGACCTCAGAGCACGAGATGCAGAGCAAGCAGGCCACGAGGGGGTCAGGTGCGGTGCCAAGGAGCTGGGCTTCCTCCTGAGGGCAGCGAGGAGCCCCTGCGGGTGGGGTGGGCGTGCCCAGGCCTGCAGATTTCAAGAGATGACCTCGGAGACCGTGTTGCGAACAAGGAGAGGCCCTGGAGAAGGAGCTGCATGCAGCCTCCTAGGTGAGAGGCAGTAGCGGTGGGAAGGAAGTGGAGGCACACTTCGGAGCTGGGAGTCAGGGGCGCCTGACGCAGCTGCAGAGACAGAGGGGCCAGGTGTGCGGTGGGATAGGTGGAGCATCCCTTCTCCTGGGAAGCTTGCCTGACACACACCCCACACCCATGCAGAGCAGACGCTGATCTGGGAAGCACACATCGCATTTTACCGTAGCTAGTTCTTTAGCTCTCAGAGGCAGTGGCCATCCCGGTCAGTTTCTATGTGCATCGTTTGGAACCGCGCCCAGCTCTTGGAAAGCCAAACTGGTCGAATGGAGCTGGACAAGCCGAGAGGCCACTGAGAGGCCACTGCTGTCATTCAGGGGAGAGAGGGCAGTGTCATGGGGAAGGAAATCAGAAACCTATATCAACTGAATTTAATTTTTCTCTAGTCGGTTGAGACCATTCAAAACACTGAATGAAAACCTTTACGAGTCAATCACGTTATAAAAATTCAACAGTAAATTTGATCTGTTGTGTGGAGTCCACAAGCTCACCTTCCTGCTGAAAGCCAGAAAGGACCATGGTTTGAGCTCATTTGCAAGTGAAAATATGACAACAGCTCTAGGCCACAGAGAGACTGCCACCTAATCGAGATAATAAGCCTGCTTTCTTTTGTTTTCAGAACAACTCTGCAAAGCCCAGAGGTAGAGGACAGAGACATTTCAAATCCCTCTGAGACAGACTGAGTCTTTACTTTGATTTTTAGAAATGATTTCCAGCAGGCAGATAATGCTGTGACCCAATTACAGGGTATTTTGGAAATAGCAGGCACCTAACTTGGGGGTGGAGCTGGTGGGTGTAGAGGGAAGAGTTACTAAGCAGGCGGTACCACCTGCCTCTCAATCCTGCATGGAATTTTATAAAGAAGGGAGCTCTGACAATCAGGAAGTAATGCAACATCTCCCTTGACCTGCTTCCCGTTTTCTCACCATTCCCAAAATAGACAGAGCTAAGGAACATCATAAATATATTTCTCAGCCCTCTAGGGGGAAGGTTCATTAAAGGCATAAATTTGGGTCCCTGGGGAAAAAAAATGGATGAAAGGCAAAGGAAAGTCCTAGAATCAAGAGGTGGTAACAGTGGAAAATAAAACCCATGGACAAAAAGGAACCAGAGAAACAAAAACAATGGTCAATTCTTACCCCAAAGCATACTGAGAGGCGGTGCCATAAGCTCAGCTGTCCTGGATTCTCCAAACTCAAGCTCTTCAGAGACAAAGTTAAAGTTTTTGCTTAAAACTAAATATAATAATAGCTGTTAAGGTCTTACTTTATGCCAAGTATTGTTTTTTTGTTTGTTTGTTTTGGGTTTTTTTGTTGTTTTTTTTGGCCACGGCGCACGGCTTACCCCGACCAGGGATTGAATCCGGGCCACAGCAGTGAAAGCACCGAAATCCTAACCACTAGACCACCAGGGAACTCCCCCAAGTACTGTCGTAAGCCCTTATCATACCTTACCTCACGAAATCCTCGTAACTACCACATTATGAGGAAACTGAGGCACTGTGTAATTCTGTTGTCCAAGTGTAACTGTGGTGTCCGACATCACATGGCTATGAAATTGCAGAGCAGTACTGGAATCCTAAAAGTCTGGCTGGTAACCACCAAATTCCAACTGCCTCCCCATAGGGCTGTCCTGTGCACACACTGCAAGATATTTAGCACCATCCTGGGCCTCCACCCACTTGATGCCAGCAGTACTTCTTCCACAATCATGACAATCAAAAATGTTTCCAGGGAGTACTGCCAAATGTTCCCCGGAGAGCAAAACTGCCCCCCCTGAGAACCACAGCTACAGAGATTTGAAAGGCCAAATCTCTAGGTCCTTTATAGAAGCAGTGGCAAACCCTAGGTGTTGGATAGAAGAAGCAGGCTACAACACTTCCACTAAGCCAAAGAAAAATGGAAAAGGAGACAGCTGAAGGGTTTTCTGTAGCGGGTTCTGCCATAGTCCTTTGCCACGGCTCCTATAAGGCCTGTAAGGCCTCCCTACTCTCCCCTCCCTCAGAGCCTCACACACATGCCTCTACTGAAGCACCTTATATTGACACTCTGGTACATTCCTTTCTGTCTTCCTGAACTTCCCACTGTACCTGGCACCAAGTATGTGTTCAATAAACATTTGCTGAACAAAGGCATGGACAAACGAAGCCGAAGATTCTGAGTGTACCCAAATGAATGCATGTCTGTCTGCACTAGTGATCTGGAAAAGGTATAAAAAAATAAAGCTTGGTTATCGGGGAGGATAAGAGGCTCTGCTCAGAATGCAAGGTTGAATCAGTGTTTCCCGAAGTATCTACACCCCTCTGAGATCACTGTGAGTCCAGACCATGCCTCAGTTCTACCCAAAAATTCAGTTGTATTTGTTCACTCAAGAATGAATCAACTCAAGAAACCTAACTCGTAAGGAAATTCTATTTATTCATAACTTCCACTGATACAGAGTACTGCCCAGCAAATCAAGACACTCAATGTGGCAGGTCTGCCGGCTGACTCTACTGCCCAGGACAAAGGTCTACTTGGGAAACCAAATGAAGATCAGAAGGTAAGAACAAAGCCATCAAGCAGGAGCTTGATGCTCCCGGAAAGGGGTACCCACCATCCTCTCTCTAGCAGCCAGAAGTCTCAAGTGAGCCTCAGGGCTGCTGAAGAGGCCCTGAAATCCTCACGTCAACTTTCTGAAGTCATCAAAGGCCTCTGTCACCCCAACACTGCCTAATGATTGGCATGTGACAACTAATCAGATTCTGGTGTATTTCATTTACAATAGAAATATCCTAGACTGGAATCTGCCCAGAGAGATTCACCACAGCAACCCTTAGTTTCAGACATATTTAGAAATTATATTTGGATTTTCCAACTATTCAATTTGTGTTCAGACGAAAGAAATGCACGTGGGGGCCATAATCTGGAGGCAACAGCTCCACCACTAAGCATGCAGATTTAGGTTAACGGGATTTTGAAAATGGACAAAAAGAGAAATTTTCACCTTCTCCCAAAGGTTGAATCTAGGAAAGTTTCATGTTGTGGTAGAAATAACAATACAGGCTCTGTTTAGGGACTGGGTGAGTCCTTTAATGTTTCTGAACCAGAGTTTCCTCACCTATAAAAAGGGGGAAAAAAAGAGGGTACCCCAAAAGACAAAGTGAAATGTTTCCTGTATAGCACCAGGCAGAGGTGGCCCTTAATTAATAAATGTTATTTCTTCACCTTGTCAGTTCCTCAGCAACCCATAGACTCCTCTGTGTTGATTACAGTTCCAAGGCAAGCATCACTGTTCACTGTGCAGCCTTTAGTGAAAAGGACCTCAGTTTCCTTATCTCTAAAATAGGAAAAGCACTACAGTATTTTGTAAGAATTAAATAGGGTAACAGCTGTAAAGCTCTTTGCACAAAGAGATCCACTATTAATAATATATTATTATTACGACCAGTGAGATCCAGATATTACTAAGCACAGATTTTTAAAGTATTATCTGAAAATACATTACCTATTTTCTTAAGCTACTATTTAAAACTCAAAAATAATTTGGGTTTTTTTTTTTTTTCCTCTCCTCCCACCCACTAACAGCAACTCAAACTAAAGGTGAATAATACCAATTCCATGAGCAAATTATTCTTAAACTTCCTCTAGTGACTTATCAAGGCTCACCCTGGAGGGCATGGCACTGCAGAGATCCAAACCAAGCCGGCTATAACACAACTCCCGGTTCTATGGCTGTAACTCCATCAGCATTTCCTAGAATCACCAATCCTGAATTGCTAAAGCATGCTGTTTGGGCAAAAAGAGGCCTGCATGCAAAGAAACAAAAACCAAGATCTGTCATTTTGTAGCCCAGCCTGCTAAAATTCACATTTCAGTCCCTTGTCCTTCCTGCTCTCTCAGAACCTTGTCTTTCATCTTGGCGTTTTCCTTGTCATTCTTGGGCTATAATTCAAAAATACTCGCTGGTTCCCAGAGCACTTTCAAAATTAGCTTCTTCTCAGCTCCTAGGACCTTGGGTCCGTACCAGTGACTCCACATTCCTGGAAGGCCTGGAGGCGCCATCAGCCCACCCAGAAGCTCCAGTTTGGCCTGGCCTCCACTATTCAACTTGATCCTGAGGGCAGAGCTCCCTACATCTCAGGCCCAGATTCCCAGACTTATCAATTTCATGGACCATTAAGCTGCCAAATAAAAATATTCCCATCAATTTGTAAAAGAAATCTTACCCCCATATCCAAATGATATAATCTCAGAGAAAAGGACACATCTAATTTGAACACATTATGAAATATTCACTACACCGTCATCATCATCACTTGGATAAGGAGAGTGGAAACCTCACCAACAGACAACAGCCCTAGCACTGTGACGTGCACATAGTAGACACTCAGTTACTTTTATATTGTGTAGAAACTAAGCTCTGATTCATAGGGCAGCGATTTGGGAAACGCTGCATTCCATACCACCGGTAATGCCAAGTCTTCCTTCTTCAACAACAGCGTTTCCCTTCACTCTCTGGAGCTCTGCAAGTTCTCCCCAACCTTGTCCTCCAAAGCACACACTTCTCCTAGCTCAGTTCCAAAAGTGCATTCGTTTTAGTCAACTTGTAAGGTAAAAATCAAAACAAACCATTCTGCCTCCTACTCCAAGCATTCCTGAAGCATACTTTCCAGGAGAGTTACACTGCAAAAACCTGTTATCGCCTAGCAGACAAAATTTTGCAAGATTTTCACAAGAGGCAAAGGATAGAATGGTTCGCTTTATTTACAATGACCAAATCATTCACAAACAATAAAGAAAAACCTTAATCCATAATCCCATACCGTTCATTTTTCCCATGTTCTCTTTCCATAGCTGTCCATACGAATCTGCACATTTTATACACCAATAAATGATACATTGTGGCTTTTTTCCTGCTTGTTAAAGTAATGCCTGCCCCAGCATTTGTTCAATGCTTGGAAGACTAGGTAGGATTCAAATATTATGGAAATACGGTTATGTACAGAGGGAATGTCTCCTGTAACTCTACACCCAATGGCCTCTGATACCTTTAAACCGATCAAGGCTTCTTACTTCTTGCCGAGTTGCGATGACTTGACTTTCTAGCCTCCATGTCCCTCCTCTCTTCCAGCTCTCACCTGGTGTTCGCAGTTACTGCCCCGCTCCTACCACGGGCTCAGCAACACTGGAGCCTAGTTATGACCAGAAGCTCTAGACTTACTGTCTATTTATTATCACTTATTTAAACGCTGACAACTCTGGCTTCTCTTCACCTGCCTCACTTGAACGTTAATGAGGCTGAGTTTTGTGACCATCTTAAAAGCAAAGTACACTACAAACACCAGGTTTCCTTTGCTCTCTGCCCCATCATCATAGCTTGCCAAAAGAAAAGTTCACCTAGCTGCATTCCGACAGCCATCACTCCTGCTACTACGGCAGCAGACCAATACAGCACCTGCTCAAGACAGCGATGGTGCTAACATGAACTGATAATGATAATTTTATTCCAGAGACCAAGGGCTGCAATTCTGATCAACAGCTGAATTGACAGGACAGGGACATGGGAAAAGTTTGTCCAAATTTCACATGGGTGGGCCCCGGCAACCAAGGTACAGGGCAGCCTCCTCTACAGCCCCAGAGGAGACTTATTCCTTGGATTACCTGCATGCCCAAGAGCAGAGTGTCTCCTCAGAAGATGTTATATAACAGTTTCAAATATCTATGGTGCTCTACCCAAATCTAATCATTACCTTATCTCCTACCTAAACCTGGCAGCGCTGCAAAGAGTTAATGTTATGACAACCATCCTTTGACAAATAAAAACCAGAACGGATGTAGGAATTGGCCAAAAAAAGGAAGGGCATTCCACAAAGCAGGACAGGCCAGACTTAGCGAAACAAAATCGGCTTCATCTAAGGTTTTATCTATAGTCCCCCTTTCCAAATGGATGCATCACAGGCCCCTGGGCTGGGACATGAAGGCTCAACAGACACCCAGAGGGTGCTTTCTACTGTTACACTCTCATTTTACAGATGGGAAAACTGAGATCCAAAGAAGTGAACTGACTTTCCCAAGGTCACACAGTAAATTTAAGTAGTGGATGACCCTGGCCCAGAAGGCAAGTCTTGGGAGTCCCTGGTTGCTGGTCTTTTCGTCAAATCCCACCAGACCCTTTATTATGGAGAATCCGTCACTCTGCCTTTGACAAACTAACCATTTCAACTGAAAGAAGCGCCATCAACACATATCAACATGCAGAATATGCACTAATAACAAATAAAATTAAAATGGGTAATCTGGGCTTATCTTCCTTACATTTATTTGTTGGTAGTACAACATTGTTGAAAATAAATGAACATAAAACAGTTTTTAAACCTGGATGGAGGCTTCTTAAAAACATTCAAATCATTTTGAAGACATGCTGTTCCAATCAAGTCTAATTCTAAATAACAAATATGTTTTACAAGAGAATGCTTATTGAATAATAATGAAAACAGTTGAAGATAGTCTCATATAAAATAAACCTTTGAAGTTCTATTGCTGTACAAGCAAAGGACTGTCCACATCCTCAGAGGGACTTTCTTGGGAAGCTGACATTTATGTCAAAGATGCTGACACGTAAGATATGTACGAAGCTCAATATCAGACTTGACACATAGTAAATAATGAACAAATGCTATTTTCCTTAACTTGGGATAGGAAAATAAGCATCACCCACATAAGTAGTAATATCTTCTTACAATACTTTACTAAAAGTCTATCCTGTGCCCCTGGAAAATTTAAGGGGTTATATCATCAGGGTACTGAATATTTTAAAAGCATAACTGAAGAAGGTATAGAGAGACAACATTCCATTTCTCTCAAAAGACAAATTTAGATATCCTGAAATGAGGGTAATTAACATAACACTGTTCTAGTACAATGGCAAGCCTTTCAGTATTAATTCCTGCTGTAACAGAAAAGAGAGGAAAAAAAAAGAAAGAATCTGATGTTTGTTGTTGTTTCTCTGGTGGCAGAAAAAAAAAAGGTCATCAAAAAGTTGAAACATGACATAAAAAGAGTTAAGTTCTAAAATATTTTATCTTTATACACGTGGATTCTTGCACTATTTAGTAGACTTTTCCTAAATGATTCTGTAGTCAGTATTCTTATTACTCCAGTTAACTGTAAAAAGCCAGTCTTTCACACTTTAGCTTGAGTTTTTCCACTACCACTTTATAAAAGTTTCAGAAAAGGGGACCATGCTGGCTCCCTGCAGATGAATTACTTAGTTAAAAGTATCCTTTTGAAGACAGAATGAAAAAAGTAAACACCTTCCCTAGAAAAGGATCTCAACTTTAGAGTTCTTTCTCAAAGGCCCTGAGCAAATATCTAGACCAAGCCCAGCCTAGGAAGACCCTGAGTGATTTTTCGAGGTTATATAGTAAGCCGATGACCAAAGGACAGCTATAGAAACCTTGCATCTGTTTTCCCCAGGTGTTCTGACTACCGGACCATTGTACTCTACTGCCACCTGTGTTCTCTCAGCATTTCCCCCAGCGTGGACGTTCCTCATTCTCCTGACAAATGTCATCCTTTCAAAACAGTTCCATTTCTAGGACTGTGCAAGTTACGATAAACAACTGTTGAACAAGTAACTGCTTTCAAGTTACAAACTGAAAACACAACAAAGCGGCTTCATAAAGAAATCCCCCTTCCTGAAAGGCCATCTACCCGAATTCAGATATTCTTAATTATCATGGCCATTTAAGGACAAGATTTGAAGTATAAATCCATGACAAGAAAAATAAACCAAAGACTTAAGAGAACCAAATCCAGAATAACGGATCAGGATGCCACTGCTTGCTTTTTAAATCAGTGAAATATTAAAACAAATGACAAACCAATGCCAACCTCACAAAGTTTCTTCATTTCTTGGAATTCAAACACCACTGCTGGCAACATTTTATGATAATCCTTTAGGTATTTTACCTAAGTCATCAGGCGCAATGTAAAGCCAGTGACTGAGGGACTTCTAAAAAACCTGCGCCCAATCTTGTCTGAGCTTCCGACACTGACCTTATTCTCCTCTCAGTGTTGGTCCTCCCCAACCACTCCATCCATCCAAAACCGTCTGGGACAGTCATGGCTCTAAACAGCGCTGAACTTGACTACAAAACGGCCACAACTCTAAATCTGGTTTCTTTAATGTATGATTTTTTAAATCCAGGTCCCACGGTCCTTCGGCCCTTGGCCCCTGACCCCTCAGTTCTAGACCTCTCCGCCGACATCAAGACCACCTTTCATTGTTTCTATGGGACTCCGCACCCCTCCCTCCGTCCAGCAATCTTTTTCATCGCACAAATGTCATTTCTAGCGTTCAACCCTCCATTCCGCCCGGCGGGCAGCAGAGGGGATTTCAGGACCAGCTTCCCTGATTCGGTCCCCTTCGCACAGCCATTTTCTAGTTAAAACGCTCCCTGCCTCCGAGGGGGAAATGAACTTTTCCCCCTTTGAATCCCCTATAAGCCAGCTCGGTCTTCAACTCCCCGGCAGGAGCGCGCTGCCGCACGGGGAGAGCCCAGCCGCACACAGAGGAGGCCGGTGCCAGGGCAAGGGGGTGTGCGCTCTTCCCCGCCGGCGCCCACCCTCACTTTTCCCCTCCGCAGCCCCCGCCTGGCGCACCCCCTCCAACCCTGTCTCCCCCGCCCCAGGCCCTGCAAAGCCCCGGCTGCCGATGGAAAGAGGGCGCCGAGAAGCCAGAGGGATGGAGTCAAGGAGTGAGCCCGCGGGCGCCGTGCCACCCAGCCCTGCGGCGCGGGCGCAGGGCGCACGGGACTCCGCAGCAGACGCCCGCTGCAGATGCGGTGGCAGCTGCTGCAGCTGTGGCTGCGGCTGGGCGAGCGGCAGTGGCCGCGTAGCCCTCGGGGCCGGGAGGAGAGGAGCAGCCGCCCCGGCTACGCGCAGCCACTCGCCGCAAGCTGCTGCCGCTGCCCAGGTCTCTCACCAGTACTCCCGGGCCGCCCCCGGGGTCGAGAGCAAAAGCAAGGAAGAAAGCGAGGCTCACCGGCGGTGCGCGCGGCGCTCGCCTCGGCTCCGGCGCCCGGCAGCTCTGCTCCAGTCTCGCCCTGCCGGGAGCGCCAGAATCAGCTGCGGGTACAGCGCACGAGCTTCCTACTTGAGACCAGGACTGGCTTTGGCCACTGAGCATGCCCAGTTCCGTTCCATGAGTCCCGCGCAGAGAGCGGCGCCGGCGAGATTCCACTTCTCCGGGCTTTGGCGGCGGCTGCGCGGAGAGGCTGGAGGGGCCCGACCGGGCGGGGGCGGATCCCGAGAAAGGCGGGGCCGGGGGCGGGGGCCTGGAAGGAGGGGGCGGGCCGCGCTCCTAGAGCGACCCCTGCAGGCAGAGGCTTTGGGGCCTCTCGAACTCGCGCTCCCCTTATCATCTGAGAAGATAGCAGGGAGGCAATGCGGGCCAGAGTGTCGAGACCCAAAGCGATGCATCCCGGTATGATAACCCCTCCATGAGGCTCGGCGTCTGTCTGCACCAAAAGGTAACCTTATCCCTGGCTAGTCTTTTCTCCCACATGTCTGCATTCCCTTATAACAGGAAAATGTCCTCAGATGAGAGCTGCCCACGCCCATCCAGCTGCAACTTGTAGGCGAGATCTTCTCCTTCCTTTTGTCTCCTTATCTAGAACCCCAGGCATATGACACACACACACACACACACACACACACACACACACACACCATTTCTTGATGTGAAAATCACAGCAAGATCGCCTCAAGGAAGAAACACACCTGCAGGAGGGGGGAAACATAATTTCCTTTTCACCTCTAGGAATATTAACTAAATTTTAACAAATTTAAACAGACAAGCAAGGTCCTGATAAGAATGGACACTCAAAAGGTAGTAATCAGTGCTCTGCCCCAGACACTGTGAATAACGTCCCCAAAGCATCATTGGGGTTGCTCTTCACCGATGCGGTGGTCAAAGTTGAGCCTGCGTCAGAATCGCCTGGAGGGTTTTTGGAAACAGATTGCTAGACAGAGTCTCTGAATGGGTAGGTCTGTGATGCGGCCCAAGCATCTGCACATCTAACAACTTTCCGGGTGATGCTGGTGCTGCTGGTCTGAGGACCACACTTGGAGAACCACTGCTCTACACACAGCCTTACCTACTATCTCCTTCAGGATTGTGCTAAAAGTAATTTAATAGTAACTACAAATTTATGGCTCCTCCTCACTCATCCTCTTGCCAAACCTCCAGAATGCACTCCTTCCTCAAACAGCAAACTCACACCCCACCGGTCCTTATTCTTCATGAGAGGACTCGATGCAGTTAGGGCCGGCATGACGTTTTTCCTTCGACATCATGAATTTATTGAGGACGCACAAGATCTTATGGTTAGCCTGCGGATAGCAGTGAATAAAAAAAAGCCGAGACCCCTGCTTTCATAGAGCTTAATCCAGCGAGGTGGTCAGAAATCCATTAAATAATCACTCAAAAATGTCATTTCAAACATGAAGAGTGTTAGGAGGGAAATCTACTAGGTGTGTATAGGTGTATAATGGAACCCTGACGCACACTCGAGTGGGGTTGGAAGGAATGAGTGGTAGGGGAAAGCTGCCTTGTGGAAGAGGGGTTTCTGGCATTTGCACCCCCAAACCTCTGCCACGAACAATTTCCCTCAGACCAATCTGGAGGCCAACAATCACGTCACTTCTTCCGCAACGCAAAAACAATATTGCCACTGAGAAATCCCTATAAATCAATGAAAGTGCCCATCCTTGGGGCTGAGTCTCTGCACCCCAAGATCCGCCTATGGAGTTCGTGCACCACGGATAGTTGGGGGCCGCAGTTTAACCTACTTTGGGAAAATGCAGACTCTTAACTGTAACGCCTTTTAGTTCTAGCCTATGTCCTTCAGGCCTAGAGAGGCGAGGAAATTAGCCCAAGACCAGCCCTCCCGTCAGCAGCAGAGACGGGACCCGCCACCAGCCTTCCAGGCAGCTCCTCTTTCCGCAGGTACTCTATTCCCTCGGACTCCACAGCTCCCCAGAAGTCCGGCCCCGCCATCCCCACTCTCGGGGGTCCGGGGCGGTAAACGACGCCCGCCCCTCCAGGCTTGATCTCCTCGGGACCGGGAGGAAAACCCGCAGTGGAGTCCTCGGCGGCGGGGCGGGGCGGGGCGGGGCGACGCGCGCAGGCGCAGTGGCCGCCAGGTTGGGCAGAGGAGGCGCCGAGCTCCACACCTGATGCAATCAGCCTTCCGGAAACGGGCCCGGCGGCCGCGCTCACGCAGGAAACGCTCCTGCGCCCTCTCCCGGCCGCTGCGCCACCCGCCTGCCTAACGAGCCTCCTCGCCGCTCGACTTCGCCCCGGGCGGAGGGCGACGTTCGGCGACCCCCAGGGGACCCGCAGGACGAGTTTGGAAGTCACCGCCAGAAAAAGCAAAATCCCTGTCTGCCCCTAATAGTGACGTGGAAACGGACGTTCCGTGGCTGCAGGAGGAAATTCCCTTAATGATGTATTATTTCCAGAGAGGATGGGGTTGGGGGGAGCTTTTAACCTTCCTTGCTTGCTTGCTTCCTTCTTCCGCCTCCCGACACACATTTTCTTTCTCCCTCACGGAAAGGAACGTTTACCGTCGTAGCCGTTTTCAGGCAGTATGGAGAGGACTCCTGGGCCCCCTCCCCCTCCCCCCGCGCTGCTACATAAGTAACAGCACGTTAGCTGTGCTGCCTAGAGCCTCCCACCACGCATTTTACAAATAAGTCATTGGTTTCTCTGTACCTCATCATTTCGGTTTACAAAGAAAATCATTTTTCGTTTCACCACCTCATGCAATTTTGATATCGTGTTTTTTTTTTTTCCCGTCATGCCGACTCACCCATGAATTGTTTTCCAAGGAAATGAAATATTCCAAGAGCATGTTTATAAAAGCATGGAAGTAAAAATTACCTGTGTACGTCCTTTGAGACCAAAGGGGGAAAGAAAAGGCAGATTCAAGGGATTTTAGTTGGAAGGATACTTAGGAGATCATTCTAGAATCAAGTCTGGATCAACTCTTAGATGCTGCAGAGGACCTGTGGCCCAAAGAGGTGAATGGCTTTTCCTTAACAGACAACTCAGCAGAAGTGGCACTTGAACACAGATTTCTTGACATCCCAATCTAATGAAAAGATACATTTGTTATTTGCATAAACACTATACAAAGTGCAAGACTACATCACAAGGCTTTCAGTCCAAAGGTTACGAAGTACAAAATCGATGGCAACAAAAGAGATCCTATTACTTGTTCCTACTTCTTAAGTCATTAGTCTTTAAAGAGTACTTGATTTATCCAACCACTATACAACCTATACAACTGCTTCTAAGATAATCAGAGACTAGGCATTAAATATCTTAATTACAGCGGTACGACATTCTTCAGAACTTCCAGACATCAAGAAATCTTTTGAGTCAACATTTAGAGCTTCTAGTATTTTTGCATGATCATGTGGTGTATGAACTGAGGTTAAACTAAGGGAATTTTAATGATCACAACAAAATATCAAGGTTAAGATTTTCCACTGTACCGATTTAAAGTACTTTATCAAAACAGAAATCAAAGTGAAATACAAAAATAACTGCAAACAAGAATTTTCAGAACCCTACCCACCTTTTTATCTTGATGAATGTGTATTTCTTTTTTGGAATGTTCTGACATTTAGAGATCTGGGAGAATACCTTCACTTATGCAAAAACAGAGTCAAGTAAATGTCAAAACACAGAGGTGCAAAGTGCAAACATCACAATAAGGTACTATTTACAGAATAGCCAGCCTTTAGTGGGTGCTAAGCCAGTACCAGATACTGGCTAAGCGTTTTACGTAGGTTATTTAACTTAATCTTCACAATTACTCTGTGAGTTAGGTACTATTGTTATCCCTATGTTACAGGTAGTAAAAGTGAAGTTTGAGAATGTGAAGTAATTTAACTCAAGGCACAACAAACCGGTTCAGTGGCAGAACTTGGATTTGAACCCAGGTGTTTGCCTGGAGCTTGAGCTCTTAAGTAACACTCTGTACAGAAAAATGCAAATACTGAGAAAATGACTGTGATTTTTGTCTCATATAAGAAAGGTAGTGGGGGGAATTCCCTGGCAGTCCAGTGGTTAGGACTCCGCGCTTTAACTGCCAAGGGTGTGGGTTCAATCCCTGGTTGGGGAACTTAGATCCCACAAGCTGCACGGTGCGGCACTAAGAAGGAAAGGAAGGGGAAGGGAAGGGAAAAGAAAAGAAAGGAGTGGAGTATTGTACTTACTCTCCTTCCAAAAATAAGACTTGGTAAAATTAATTTGTTGTCTGCAGTAGGAAAGAACCCCTTCCTAATTAATGATTTACAGTCCCCAAAACTTAGGACCAATCTTACCCACAGATATAAGGCGGATGATCAGATACCTAGTGATTTTTGGGGTTACCAACAAGGCCTCTCCTCTGATGGACTGTCTCCATGTCTGGCTGGTTTCTCTAGTTCTAAACGGTCCAATGTGATAGTCACTAGCCACATATGGTTTTTTAACTTATATTCATTATAATTAGAATTAAAATTTCAGTTCCTCAGTCATATTAGCCCCATTTCAAGTGTTCAATAGTCGTGTGGGCTAATGGCTACAATATTGGACAGCGCAAGTATAAAATACTTCCATCACTGCAGAAAATTTTATTGGACAGTGCTGCTCTAGTCCTTTATCCCAATAGTGTAAGACTTTAATCTCTCCTCATTCTTAATCATTTACTCCTCTGAAAGGAACCATGTTTTTAGCTCTATCTAGCTTTCCTCTGAGCTTTAGTCCTATTTTTCCAAACTAAAATTGTTGTCAGAGTGTAGAATACCATCATGGAAAGATACCGGCTTTGGAGTAAAACTTTATTTCACATTCCAGCTCTTTTATTTATCATCTGTGTGATCCTGGCAAGTTACTCAACCTCATTGAACCTTGATTTTCTTATCTACAAAATGGGCATCTTAATCTTTTCATCATCGGTTTGTTTAGGGTTAAATGAAATAACACATATAAATCTTCTGGTAGGCCTCACAGAGATTTCCTTCCTTCCATTCCTATTTCAGTTAATGATATCACCAATTACTCAGGTTTCCAAACTAGAAATCTCAGTCATCTTCAATTCTTCTTTCCTCCTTAACCACCCGCATCAAATTAGTCACCAAGCCCTGTTGCTGCTGCCTCAGGGATGTTTCTCAAATCTGGGCCTTCTTCTCTGTCCCACTCCCACTGTCCTCATTGGCTTTTCATGCACTGTTTCAGTATCCTGCTGACTGACCTTAGGACACTCATCACTCCCAGTCCAAGCACTTCCTCTGTGCTGCTGCCAGAGTGATCCTTCTAAAAAACGACGCTGATGATGTCACTCCCTTTCCTTAAGACTACTGATGACTTCCAGTTGCTTAAGGATAAAAACTACTAAACCTAAGGACTCACATGACCGTCCCGCCCCCATTCCATTTCCAACCTATATTTGGACTCCTCTATTACCAACTTCCCTTTCGGCCACCCGTTCCCCACCTCCACGCCCCCAGTACACCCCCTGCACTGACAACCAATGCTCCATGAGGCATTCCTGGAATAGGTAATGGCCTTTCTTGTCTCTGCCCTTGCACACACCCTTCTCAAGCTGAACTGACCCTTTTATGTATTCTGTACCTGGCAAAATCCTACTTATTCTTTCTTATTATCTCTAGTACAAAATCTTAGTCAACTCTCCTACGAAAAAGTGATGACCAGCTCATCCGTGACAGACGCTGTGTTCTGGCTACCCAGGTTTAAATCCTAGCTACACCACCATGCCACTGTGGCATCACAGTCTCCCTATTCAAGTTCACAGGTGGAAATATCTAAGGTCACACGCCCATGCCTCAGCAGCCAGAAGGCAGAGAGAGGGAACGTTTGCCTCCCTTCAGATTCCCTATTGGGAGGTAGGACCTCCCACAACCCAAATTCATACAATAGGGGATTCACCAAAAATGGAAAGAGGGCCTTATCCCCACCCCAACTCTCCCACCCCCTGATGTGTTACCCATGCTTGATCACTCACTGGCAAACATCATGTACTTCCATGCTTTTGTGCCTTTGCTTATGCTATTTACTTTAGACTCCGTGCTTTATCCATTCACCTTGTGCACTTTTCAAAATCATACTTCTTCTTTAAAGACCAAGATTCCTCCTTGAATGTACTACACATGTTATGAAACTAAGCAGGACACTGCAGGGCCCTCCCAGGTACAAAAGCCCCTCTTAGTCACCTGTTTCTTGTTTATAGAAAAAAGCTTTAGTCTCCTAGGCCTTCCCTGAGTTCCAAAGAATAGGCATAAGCAGTTACTAATTAGAGAATTGAGAGAGTGCAGAAACAAAGTAAAAGTAGTTAAACAAGAAATATAATGACAATAATTCAGCAAGAAAACAGAGTCCTACTTCCTCCTTAAGGGATATACATAACACTCTGACACTCTTTACGTTGTTCTACAGGAACTAAGGCCCCCGCCCCCAACCCACCCAGGTGGAGACTGGTGACTATAAGCATGTAGACCCCAGACTGGTTGGAACCCAGAAGGTTGATGATTAAGATTCCTGAAACTTCACCCTGTTATTTCACCAACCAGATAGAAAAAAACTCACACACCCTGCAGCCCTCACCCCAGTTCTTGCCTTTAAGAACCCCTCACTGAAAGCCACTGGGGATTTCGGGGCCTTTGAGCATGAGCCACTCACACTTCTTGCTGGGCACCCTACAAATAAATGGTGTACTTTCCTTTAACACAACTGGGTGTCAGTAAGTTGGCTTTGCTGTGCAGTGGGTGAGTGGACCCAAGTTCGGTTCAGTAACAGTTAGTTGCTCATTTCTTGATTCCAGAGCCTGACATCTGTTTTTGTAGCACCCCCTGCATACAGTTAGATGTTGTATGATTCTTTGTTGCTATACTGTGAACTCCTATTTCTGGCCTTATCACACAGAAGACACTTGATAAATATCTGTTCAATGAATGAAGAAAAGAGAAAATGAAAATTAGCTTTGATTAAGGTACTGTACTAAGCACTTTACAATTTTAACTCTGTTTATTCTCAATTTATAACTCAATTCTTCCTCAGGCTGTATCACCATTTTATAAGGGGAAACAGGCACGGAGGTGTTAAGTTACTTTTCCAAGGTCACACAGCTATTAAAAGACAGAGGCAGAATTTGAGCAAGGCGGTCTTGTCCCAGAGCTTAGGCTCTTACCTAATGAGATGTTATGACTCTGTGAAAGGTAGTATATGGTCCTTTTTCTAGGGAATTCCACCACAAGTTTTGTTTTAAAGCCCTGACAGCTTCCTGGTAAGAGGAGAAAGCTAATTAAATTTCTCTGTAAATTTTCACTATTAAAAATATATTTAGTAAATTTTATAAACACTTATTCCATGGTTCTTGAACAATGATAATGCATGGACTTTATACAGGAATTGATAGAAACTCAATTTGTTAGCACACGAGCACACAATAAAATTCATCACATTCTTTGTGTCTGCCTTTCCCCCAGGTTACCAAGAGTTGTTACTGCAGACTGTGGCATTTATTGAACTGACCCTGGCTACAAAGAATTTATGTTCTTATGCTCAGGGCAATCTCCGTCACTGGCCATATGATATTCTCTCACCCCTTCTAAAATCCTTGTTTTGCTTATCTTCAGACAGTAGAAATTTTAGTCCAGAGTACCAATGTACTGATATCTCACTATTAATCACCTGCACAGATAAGGGCAAGAATTTAAATCTTGTAAATGGAGGAAACCCATCACCTTCATGTTCAAAGGGTAAAACAAATAATACCATCCAATCTGGAAAAATACTGAATTTTAAATTTATATAAACATAATTAAATAGAAAGGGGGAAATCTGAAATAAAGTTGAAAGACAAAAGAGGTTATAAAAGAACCAGAAATCATTAACAAGAGAAAAATGCTTCAGTCATAACAGAGATAGACAAGAACTATATTGCTACTTTGCAAAGGAATTGATAGTCTTCTGGATCAAGCAAAAAATTTGTCTTCTCCTTTCTCTACTTGTTCCTGCCAGTACCTTCCACTTTTAAGCACCCCATTGCCTTGTCTACAAAAAGAATGTAAGTGAAGGAAGAAAGGAAGGAAAGGAGGGAGGGAGGGAAGGAGGGAAGGAGCGAGGAGGGGAGAGTGTCAGAGAGAGACAGACAGGACAAAAAGGGAAAATGGAGAAAAAGACCTAATGATCTCTTTGATGTAAAAGATTTTTTATTATAAGTAAACATATGTAATTAATTTAAATGAAGCCTAGCTTCTTACAAATATCTGAGAGTATAAAAACAGAATTTGGGAGAAGAGGAATTACTACAGGAAAAAGAAGTATAATTAAAAGCAATAGCACAGAATTAATAACTAACATGGAGGTTAGATATTAGAAAAAAACAAGATTCTTGGGAAGGTCAATTATATAAAAGGAAAGACTTCAGAGGGATATAACAAGTGCTCCATCCCTTGAGACATTTAAAAATTAACCTGGACAAAGAATTAGAATATATTTTGTAGAAAGCAATCCTTTCTGACAAGCTGGTAGATTAGCTCTAATTGATTTTTCCACCTCTAATTTCTTTGAATCTCTGAAATGCTGTTCTTAGACGACAAATGAGTTTTCTTTGAGGATGAATTTTCTGTCTTTATTTTAATGAAATGAGTTATGATTTCTCGTGAAAATAGTTTTCAAGACAATGACTTTGCAAGTAATAATTGTTCTTTAGATTATAGAAGTTAAAAATCAAAGTTACAGACACCTGAAACTAACAAAATATTGTATGTCAGCTATACTTCAATTAAAAAGGGAAAAAAAATCAGTCACAACATTAGTAAACATGATAAAATACAATATATTTTCTTCCACTGCGCACTAGCAATAATCTTGAAATAAAATGCCCAAGATGTGGGGGAGGGATAGATTAGAAATTTGGGGTTAACAGATACACACTACTATATACTGTGCTGTACACCTGAAACATTGTAAATCAACTATAGTTCAACAACAACAAAAAAAGTTCCCAAGAAGTGGAGGAATAGGATAGAGTCCAAAAACTGGAAAGGTGGAGCAGGCAGATATTCTACCATTTTTTACTTTTTTGTTCTAGCTTCATATCCTGTCTAGAAGGTTATCACTGAGAGAAAAACATTTAGTTTCATTGAAATTACATCAAATTTTGTATTATTATTTATTTATTTTTGGCTGCATTGGGTCTTCATTGCTGCATGCGGGCTTTCTCTAGTTGTGGCGAGCGGGGGCTACTCTTCGTTGCTGTGTGCGGGCATCTCATTGTGGTGGCTTCTCTTGTTGCAGAGCACGGGCTCTAGGTGCGCGGGCTTCAGTAGTTGTGGTGCATGGGCTCAGTAGTTGTGGCTCGCGGGCTCTATAGTGCAGGCTCAGTAGTTGTGGTGCACGGGCTTAGTTGCTCCATGGCATTTGGGATCTTCCTGGAACAGGGCTTGAACCCGTGCCCCCTGCATTGGCAGGCGGATTCTCAACCACTGTGCCACCAGGGAAGTCCCCAAATTTTGTATTATTGAGTCATATAATAGTTTTGAGGAGATGGAGACAATATCATCATGTACATGTTATTTATTGTAAGAAAAGAACTAAATTAGAAATGTACCTTTGTTATATATCTTGATATCTGCTAGGGTAAGCCTCTCTTCTTTCTTCTGCTTTATCAAATCTGCCATAACCCATCATTCACAATATATCTTCCTTATAAAATTTATAGTAAATATATCATTTTGATGAAATATGTTTAGAATTTTGGTTAGTATTATATTTCATATAGATTAATCTGAGGAGAACTGACATTTTTGCTCTGTTGAATAATCTCATACATAAATGTATAACATTTTTCCATTTATTTAAGCTTCCTTATTTTAACAAACAGTCTCTACATCTACTAAACTCTAAGCCCAGGAAAACTCATGCAATTTTTCAAGTTTGAGAATGATATTAGTAAGATGACTTGACTTTTTATATTGTCTTAAATCTGATGCTACTTTGGCTGAGACAAAACTCCTGCACGGAAGTCTATTGTTCTCACTTTATTTTTCCTGGATTTGATCTTGAAAAAAGTCAGTGAGATGCAGAAAATCAGTCAAGCACATTGCCTTTGTCAAAGTGACTTGTGTTTATATAAATCCAGTGTGGTTAGGATTATTAACCTCAATTCCAATGAGGTTTAAGATGACAGTGCCTCATTTATATTAATCTCCTAAGATTTGCAAGGGAAGTCACAAAGAAAAAATAAACAGATTTCTTTCTTTTAACCAGTGTTTTACACTGCTTACATTTAATAGTCCCTAGAGTAACCACTAAAAGAAAAAGAGACATAGCTAAAAATACAATACATAAAGTAAGAGAGAATACTGAAAGTATTTAAATAATCCAAAAGAATATAGGAAAGGAAGAAGGGAAGAACAAAACATAGGAAACAAGCAAAAATAATAATAAAATTGTGGACCTGTCTAGCCATATTAATAATTATATTAAATGTAAGTGATCTAAACACTCTAATTAAAAGACGATGATTCTCAAATTGGCTATAGAAATAGATGACCCAATTATATGCTATCTACAAGAAAGCCAATTTAAATATAATTATATAGGTAAATTAAAATATTGGGGAAAATATATGATGAAAACACTAATCAAATGTTATTATTTTTCTAAAGCTGCCATAACAAAATACCACAGACTGGGTGGCTTAAACATCAGAAATTTATTTTCCTCACAGTTCTGGAGACTGGAAGTTCAAGATCAAGGTGCCAGCAGGGTTGGTTTCTCCTGAGGCCTCTCTCCTTGGCTTACAGATCGCTTCCTTCTCTCTTTTGTCCTCACATGACCTTTCCTCTGTGCAAGTATCGGCTTAGTGTCTCTTCCTCTTCTTATAAGAACACCAGTCATGTTAGATTGGAGCCCAACCATATGACTCTATTTAACTTTAATTACCTCTTTAAAGACCCTATCTCCAAAATATAGTCACATTTTGAGGTACTTGGGGGTTAGTGCTTCAATATATAAATTTGGGGAGTAGGGGCACAATTCAGTCTATGACATCAGAAGAAGCAGGAATAGTTACATTTATATAAAATAAAGTAACTTCAGAACAAGAAAAATTACCAGGGTTAAAGACAGACATTATAAAATGAGATATGGATTGATTTGTCAGTAACACAACAATCTTGATGTGTATGCACCTAAAAATCCAAGGCCAAAAATACACAAAGCAAAAACTGATAGAAGTGAAAAGAGAAAGAGACAAATATACAATTATACACGGAGTCTTCAACACTCCTCTCTCAGTAGTGAGTAAAACAAGTAGACAAAAAATCAGAAAGGATATAAAAGATCTGGAAATTAACACAACATTGTAAATAGACTATACTTCTATTTAAAAAAAGATTTGAATACTCTAGCCACCAACTTGGCTTAATTGAAATTTATAGAATAATCTGGCTAACAACAGCAAGATACACAAAGGTTTCAAGTACACATGAAAAACTGAAATCATCCTAAGCTTTTTCTCTGATCATAACAGAATTAAACTAGAAATCGCTAATAGACTATCTGGGAAATCCCCAAATATTTGAAAATTAAACAATGCACTCCTAAGTAATCCATTAGTCAAAGGAGAAACAACAGGAAAAATTAGAAAATAGTTTGAATGCAAATACAAAATATCAAAATTTGTGGGATGCAGCTAAGTCTTTAGAGGAATATTTATAGCATTAAATACTTTTTTTAAAAGGAAAATACTCAAACCAATAATCTAAGCTTTCATGCTAAAACAAAACAAAACAAATGACAACAACAAAAAACAACAAATTAAGCCCAAGGTAACTAGGAGATAGGAAATAACAGTATTAATAAAATAGAAATTGAAAAAATAGTAGAAAATATCAATGAAAATAAATGCTGGTTCCTTGAAATAAATCAATAACATTGGTAAGCCTCTAGTTAGACTGATTAAAGAAAAATAAAATTTATAAATTACCAATATCAAGTTAATAAAAGAATATTAACAACTTTATGCTAATAAATTTGATGTCCTGAGTGAAATGGACAAGTTCCTTAAAAGACAAAAATTGCCAAAACTGACCCAAGAAGAAAAAGAAAACTTGAAAAGCCCTATATACATTAAAGAAATTGAAAACTTCAAGCCACTGGTGAATTTTATGAAACTTTTAAAGAAGAAATAGTAAAACTTCTAAATAAACTTTTTCATAAAATAGAAAAGGAGGAAAAACTTCCTAACACATTTTATGAAGCCAGAATCATTCTGATACCAAACCAGATAAACACAGACAAGAAAAGAGAACTGCAGAGAATGTAGGTATAAAATCTCTTAACAAAATTTTAGCAAATTGCATCCAGCTGCACATACACATGTTGTTGTACCTGTGTGTGTGTTTGTATGTGTTAAACATATTAAAGGAATTCAGATTAGAAAGAAGTAAAACTGTCTTTATTTGCAAATGACATGATGATTTATATAGCTAATCCAACTGAATCTATAATGAAGCTACTAGAACCAAAAAGGAAATGTAAAAGAGTCACAGGATACAAGGCCAATGCTCACACACACGAAAACTGAATTTCTATTTACAAGCAATGAACAACTGAAATTTTTAAAGAATTATGGTAGCATCAAAAAACTTGTGTTTCTACTTACCGGTGATGATCGAAAGTTTTAAAAACATTTATAATAGCATAAAAAATCAGGAATAAAAATGATGAGAGATGTGTAAAAGCTATATGCCTAAAACTACAAAATACTGCAAAGAAAAGTTAAAGAAAACCTTATAATTAAATGAAGAGATATGCCATATTTGTGGATTGGAGGAATCAATTTGGTAAGGTGGCAATGGTCCCTATGTTGTTCTATAGATTCAATGCAATCCCAGCCAAAATCCAAGCATACTTATATAAAGAAATTGACAAGGGACTTCCCTAGTGGTCTAGTGGGTAAGACTTTGCACTTCCATGCAGGGGGCCCGGGATTGATCCCTGGTCGGGGAACTAGATCCCGCATGCATGCCGCAACTAAGAGTTTGCATGCCGCAACTAAAGATCCCGCATACCGCAACTAAGACCCAGATCAGCCTAAATAAATTTTTTAAAAAAGAACAAGAAATTAACAAGCAAATATGAAATTTATATAGAAAAGTAAAGGACTTAAAACAATTTCTTTAAAAAGCCACTCCCACATTTTAAGTTTTTATTATAGCAACACCCCATTTCCAGGTACCAATATCTGTTTTAGTTATGAATTGCTGTGTAACAAATTACCCCTTGCAGCTGAAAATCACAAACATTTCTTGTCTCACCATTTCTGTGGGGAAAGCATCTGGGTGCATCTTAGCTGGATTCTCTCATGAGATCGCAGTCAAGCTGTTAGCTGGGACTGCAGTCATCTGAAAGCTGGACTGGGGAAAATCTGCTTCCACACTTGCTCACGTGATTTTTGGCAGTCCTCAGTGTCTACCTGGATGTTGGCCAGAGACTTCAGTTCCTCCTCATGTGAGCAGCCTGAGTATCTTCATGACATGGGACATGGCCACTCGATTCCCCTAGAGCAAGTGATCCAAGAGAAAGGGGGGAGGGAGAGAGAGAGAGAGGCCAAGACAGACCAGGAGAGACCAAGACAGATGCCACTGTGTCTCTTAGGGTTTATTTTTCATTAAATAATATTAGAAGAATTCATGGGCTTCCCTGGCGGCGCAGTGCTTGGGAGTTTGCCTGCCGGTGCGGGGGACACGGGTTCGAGCCCTGGTCCGGGGGGATCCCACGTGCCGCGGAGCAACTGGGCCCGTGGGCCACGACTGCTGAGCCTGCGCTCTGGCGCCCGCGAGCCACAACTACTGAAGCCTGCGCGCCTGGAGCCCGTGCTCCGCAACAGGAGAGGCCACCGCAGTGAGAAGCCTGCGCACCGCAGGGAGGAGTGGCCCCCGCTCGCCGCAACTGGAGGAAGAGCGCTTGCAGCAACGAAGACCCAACACAGCCAAAAATAAATAAATAAATAAATTTATTAAAAAAAAAAAAAAGAAGAATTCATGCATTTTTATCAAATATCATATTTTTCAAGAAAGAAGAGGTTTTAACTTTTTTCCATGAGAAAACTATAGGGCTTCATTTTAGACAAATGATAATAATAATATTCATAAAATAAAAATGAGCATTTACTATGTCCCACTCCACTGAACACAGAGGTTAAGACGATGCTCTTTGGCACAGACTGTCTGGTGTTGCCTTTCTGATCCACCACTTACTGGTTATGTGTCTCTGGGCAAGTTATTTAACTCTCTGTGCCTCAATTTCCTCATCTGTAAAATGAGGGTAATAATAATATTTACCTCATAAAGTTGTTATGAAAATTAAGTGGGCCACTAAGGTGCGGGCATCTAATAAGCATTTTGTCAGATTTAGCTAATATCCATATTAGGTAGTATTTACAAATATCACCTCATTTAACACTCAAAATACCCTAGGAGGTAAGAACAATTATTATTTGACTTCATAGGTAAGGCAGTTGAGCCTTGGAGATGTAGGTTAAGTAATTTACCTAAATGTACACAAATGAGTGGCAGAACTGAGTTCTATGCAATTCTCTGGCCAGAGGTTACTTAAAAAAAATAAATAAAAAGTCCCAGATGTGGGGCTTCCCTGGTGGCGCAGTGGTTGAGAGTCTGCCTGCTAATGCAGGGGACACAGGTTCGAGCCCTGGTCTGGGAAGATCCCACATGCCGCGGAGCAACTAGGCCCGTGAGCCACAACTACTGAGCCTGCGCTTCTGGAGCCTGTGCTGCACAACAAGAGAGGCCGCGATAGTGAGAGGCCCGTGCACCGCGATGAAGAGTGGCCCCCACTTGCCACAACTAGAGAAAGCCCTCGCACAGAAACGAAGACCCAACACAGCCAAAAATAAATAAAATAAATAAATTTTTTTTAAAAAGTCAAAAAAAAAAAAAAATCCCAGATGTGGGTGGAAAGAGATCAAAAGTGAAGGTAGAATCTAGATTAGAGAACTCATTAGCAACTGTAATTGTTCAGAAGTTATTGTAAAAGAATATTGAAATAGAAGAAATTTTAGAGTGCCGTCAAATCACCATATAGTTCTTACAGGAAAAGTGAACATAGAGTATCAGATAGTAGATAACCTGGCAAGAATATAATGAAGCAGAGGAAAGACATTTGAGAACTTGCCACCCATCTCCAAAGTCTGACCAACTGACATTGGGGTCCCTTTTCTATGCTACTAAGTTGGAATGGTTCCAATAACCAGAATTGCTTTGCGTTTAGACACCCATCTGCCACTCAGGGTGTGGTAGACATTGGGCCTGTCCACAAATATTCCAGTTGTCCTCCTCCTGGGAATATGGTGCAACTACATTTCCCACCCTCCTTTTAAATCAAGTATCGCCGTATGCCTTGCTTTGTCCAGTGAAACATGAGTGGAAATGATGTGTGTCAGTGCCAAGTGGAAACTTTAAGAACTAATATGCCTTTTGCTCATGTCCAGGTGATACCTCCTTCAGCCCGGATCCTTGAGGGACTATAGTGAGCAGAGCCTCCCTCTGACCTTCTTTGGGCATGTAGTGTGAGCAGGTAGTAAACCACTGCTGTTTTAAGCCACTGGGATTTGAGGGGTTGTTGGTTACCCCAGGATAACCCATCTACTCTGGCATGATTATGCACTGTTTCAAAACCTTTTTAAGAATTGTAGTATCTACGAAACTTTAGTGCAGAAAACATTTTGTTGAACTCTATTACTAGTGTATAAGGTACCAAAAGTACCTACAGCTAGTATTTAGTTGCTTATAAACTGGCCTGTAGCATCCCTGGAACTGAAGCCATCCTCGGTCCTGAAGGAGAGAGCTCCTTAGCTTTTAAGGCTCTTCTGCACTGGGTCATTTGTCCTGCAACATAAACCATCAAAAGTCAGCAGAGCTTACAGTAAAGAAAGCCAACACTAAACATTATATATGTTAGAGTGGTGAAGTTCCTGTTGGATTATAGTCATCAGAAAACAAACACACTGGCTCCTGTTTTCATCATTTAAAAAACAACAATATAGCACAGGGAACTATACTCAATATCTTGTAATAACCTGTAATGGAAAAGAATCTAAAAGAGAATATATAGATATAGATATAGGTATATAGACAGATATATAGATAGATATATAGATATAGATATATCTATATATAGATATATCTGAATCACTTTGCTATATACCTGAAACTAATACTACACTGTAAATCAACTATATTTCAATAAAAAAAGACAAACTTTGTTAAACACCCACTCACCCCCAGGGTACAAGAATGTCAAAGTTGGGTAAGACCTGTCAACTCTATATCCATGTTGTAATGTAATCCTGGGATGACACAGTTGGTTACCTGAAAGTATCCATTTTTTTTTTTTGAAAGTATCCATTTTTGTACTAATTTATAACCCTAGTAAAACAAGGTGGCCTGAAAACATCAACAACAACAAAATAGAAAACAACTAAACCTGACGGAGATTGGAGAGATGGCATCAAGCCAGGAGCACCAGGAGAGAAGTGTAGAACAGATTCCCCCTCAGAGCCCTCAGAACGAACCAGCCCTGCTGACATCTACCCTCCAGAACTGTGAAGGAATACACTTTTGTTGTTTTGAGCCATCCAGTTTGTGGTATTTCATTACGGCAGCCCTAAGAAACCAATACACCCATCCACTCCAAATAAAGACCTTTCAAAATAGATAAACAGCATACAGAAAAATTTTTATTAACATAAACTAATATCTCTAAACTTTAGAGACTGTCAAAGTTATCAAAGACGAAGTCTAAAACGTTCTTGCAAAATATTACCGTCTTTTTCTGAGGTGACACATTGATGATACACACTAAAAAAAAAAAACCACCCTAGGTTCAGAGTTATTTTACCTCCATTTTATTTCAGTATTGATTTTGCAACAATATGTAGAACGAACAGCAAATCTGATAAATGGATACCCAAATGTCATTTGCAGTAACAAGAGAGGCACAATAAATGTCTCACATTTTAGAGTACAATTTCCCTCAGGTATTAGCCTCACACAGTCTTCTATGTGTACTATATAATTAAAGCTGCTGCCAGGGGTTTAGGGGAGGGGGAAATAAGGAGTTATATTTTCAGAGTTTCATTTTTGCAAGATGAAAAGAGTTCTAGAGATGGACAGTGGTGATGGGTGCACAACAGTGTGAACGTACTTAATGCCACTGAACTATACACTTAAAAACGGTTAAGAAGAAAAATTTCATGTTATGCGTATTGTACCACAATTTAAAAAAAAATTTTACGTAAGTACACTGAAAATAAAGAAATAATACTTTTTCACTGTATTCAAGAGTGTAGATATATACCTCATACAATAATCTATATTTACAAAATAATTCCCACTTTTTCATTGGTGTTGCAGAGTAGAAAGACTTTTATTGAAGAGGACCACCACCACATTAGTCAAGGTACTTTGAATTATAGGGCCAGAGCAGACTAGGGCAAAAGAGAGAATGCATTGGCACATATAACTAGAGAGTTTGGGTGTAGGCTGGTGATGACTGGGACCAGTGGATTCCGAGGATATCATCAGAACTGGGTCTTTCTCCAGCTCCATTCCTGCCTCCCTGCTTCTGTCTGGGCTGAATCACCCTCTGGTAGGGCCTCTCCCCATTATGGTGTCCAGCTGCTCCACACTGCACTCTCCTGGCCAGTAATCCCACCAGCTCTGGCCAAAGTCCTGGAATTGAGAGCCTGGCTTAAGGCTCCTGCCCATCTTGAAGCCAGAAACGTCAGGGAGTGAGGGAGTCCAGCCCCACCAAAGCAAATGGCTGGGAACTAGTGAGGGTGTCTTTCCCCTCCCCCTAAAAAGGATGTGTTGTTAATAAAAGGGGAATGAGTGCTAAGTAGGCAAAAACAACACATGTCCACTACATGAACCAATTGAATGTCCTCTAAAAGTAATGTCAGATAATTACATTTGTTAAACATGTAGAAACAGCCTTTATACCCTCAAGCTACTAAATGTCTCCCTAGCTGGTTTTAATTATCCACAGATATGTCCAATTCTCTAGACTGGAGAAAACACAGATAGAAATTAGGAGAGATTAACCCAAAAGGTAAAAAAAAGAAAAAAAATTAAAGTGGGTAAGTTCTTTTAACCAGGGTCTGTACATAAAGTAGCTAAAAAACTCTGTGATGAGCACAGTAGCTTCTATTCCCCAATCCTCACAACCGCTTCAATGAGAGAAAGATCTTTCCAAAAGTCAGCCTGGGAAGGTATCTATGTCAGGCTGGTCCTCCTTCCCATCTTCCCTTTCACGGTCACTCTTCATCTTCTTTACAAAAGAAAGGCACGTCTCTGTCCCAACCTGATTCTAACTCTGGTGTATTTCCTCAGGTGTAAAACTAAGCAAAGGTACAGTTCAACATGCTGCCAGCAGTGCTGAGGTCGTTAAAGACTATAAAAGCTGTGTTGGTGTACAAGTCCTGTGATTCTGATTCTTTGCAGTTAAAATTGAAGGAATGAATCATCAGCTAATAGATGACTGAACATAATTTTTATATGATTTTGGCATATAACTTAGATGAAGTGCAAAAATTGTAGTGGCATTGGTACAACGAAATTCCTTCCATTCCCATCTAGTCTTTTCATGTGAACAAGGTTTCTCCAAGCTATATCTGTAACACCGAAAAACAGGAATGGAATTGATGTCAAGCCCTGTCTCAATAGTAGAGGAAAAAGTTTTACTATCATTACTATTAAACCTTCTAGCAATAGTAGTACCTTTATTCATCCAAAATACATAAATTAATTTTTTTAAATGCAGCCTTATTCATCTGAGATGCACTTCCAAAAACATTTTTACTTTTTATGTTTAATAATTATTCATTCAATTTGTAACATATGTATGGTACTTTAATTAATAATCTGCTGGTAGTAATAGTAACTCAAACTAGGAGATACTTTAAAATATTTATAGACTTAGGTCACAGGAAATAAAAATAAAATTTAATTTCTGTATTGCAGAGAATTATGCTAGAATGATAAATGAAATACTGTTAGGGACAAAAATACATTACATTAGGATAAAATTTTCTGGGAGAAATGGAATGGAAATATGAAATAAAGAGCAAAAAGGGACAATATAAGATTTCCAACTATTAATGAACAGCTGGCTTAAAGTATATTAAAAATACATGATAGTGAGTATCAGATTGCTGTGATATTTAATTCTTTTGAATACATTTAAAAGAATAATACTTTACAAATATATCTAATGCACCAGAAATTATGTTCTTTGCATTGCTTTAAACTTGAGAAAAAAAATTTTTAGATGTCAATTTAAAAATGTATGAGGGGGGTACTTGTTTATACATGTAATAAATGTGTATAAATGTAGTCCATGCTAGCCAAAAATACTTGAAGAACACTGATCTAAAGGAAGAGACAAGATGTATACTCAAAAAGAAAGTAATACAATAAGGAAATATATGAGTCCTAAGGGACCCCACGTAGAAGAAGATACAAATGCTTAGGAAACCATCATATATGTAGTGGTTTGAGAGAAGGTAACGTTCCCCGGGGTAGAGGCAGGCTGGCTGCCAAACCTGGATCAGAGTTTCAGCTTTTAGTCACAGAGACTTAGTTTGGTCAGAATACTTTATAGTTAATACTTCATATTCACCACACTGGCAGATTACTTAATTTATAGTAAGAACTGCAACTATCACGCCCAGTACAATGTGATAGAAACTAAATTATATACAACCAGAAGGTCATTTGCTATGTCTGGTGGAATCAGAAGAAGGGATGAGAGTGGTGTTATGTGAGAACTTAATGAACTGAGGTTCCGACAGCCTCTGCTTGTATCAGATGGCAGCAGGGGGACCCCTGCCACGGGCACTGGAGGACTCCAATTCAGGGGTCAGGCTGTAGGCATGGGCAGGGCTGGGAGGGATTCTGCCACCTTCTGGCTTTTGGGGCTTCCTGGTTTATGCTAGGCCATGCTTTCTCAGACTGATTTTATTAGAATACTAGGAACATATTAATCATAATCAAATTCCAATCCTCCCTCCTTCATTTGACCTGCTGACCACCTAAACTGAAGTTCTGGGCAAACCTATTCCTCATTCACACATTTACAGACAATATCTGGCCTTCTTCTAACATAAGATGGATTATATCCATTATGTGTGGATTTTTTCTTGTTTAAATATCAGGTAAAATTTTATTTTGAAATCTTTGTGGGAATAGAGATGATGGGGCTCTCATTCCCAGGTATCGTCTATAAAACATGTAATAAGTGCAATTATAAAATTAACACATGAGAAGAAGAAAATTGAGCATATGAATTTTGCAAAATAGGGCTAATTAAGACCACTCACACTGCCCTGTACTAATCACAGCCACTTTGAAGACAGTTGGCTAGGAAGGAAGCTTAATTAATTCAGCACACATTTATTGAGCTCCAACTCATGTGCTGAAGCATGCCAAGATGAGGGGGTAGTGTTACCAAAAGCAAGTTTGTGTGTCCCACACACAGCGAGGCCAAACAAACTGAAATGGAGTTTGGAGCAGAGAAAGGATTATTGCAGGGCCGAGAAAGGAGAACGGGTGTTCAAAAACCCCTGACACCCTGAAGAGTTAAAGCAAAGCATTTTTAAAGGCAAGGTGAGGGAGGGGCATCCCAGGGTAGGTGATCACCTCCTGCACAATTCTCTGATTGGTTGATGGTGATCAATCCTTAGGTGCCAGAAGGTCTGGGGGCTAGGAGCTCAAGATCATCAAGCAGTTAATTTCTTCCATTTGGTGGTGGTTTTAGCATCTGAAAAACTCAGGAAATATGCATTAGATATTATTATCTAGGTACTTCAGAAAGGAGCTAAAGCAGAGGATATGGGGTAGAGGTCTGTCCCAGGAAGCCCCTATAGGGTCCTGCTCAGTTACAATAGGAAGAGAAGTAAGGCAGACTCTGCCATCAAGCCCTCACATGTAAGCAGATAATTCTCATACAGTGTGATAAATGTACAATCAAGGAATAAAAGAGGGTTATAGGAGCACAGTGGAAGGGAATGAGGGACGGGCTTCACAGAAGAGACATTTTGTCTTTGTCTTGAAGGAAGAGTAGAAATTTACTAGGAGGATACAACCAATATTGAGAGTATAATTGGTATCTGGAAACCTGCAAGAGCATTGCCTATTTTGACAATGGTAAAAGTTCAGTGTTCCTGGAACTTAGGGTTTGGTGGGGGAGGTGCAGAAAGTGAAGGAAGTTTGGATTCTACCAATCTGCAGTGGGAGTATGAATATGATTTCACATGGATCAGACCTCTGGGCAAGCAGGGAAGTAGCACTTTTTAGTAGAAGAAATCAAGTATAGGAGACCACAAGCCTAAGAGAGGGTACCCCAATAAGAAGTTACAAGTCCTTGCCTGGTTTCAGGATCAGATTGTTTTCAGACCTAGACTCACTGACTGAGTCAGGAATAAGAATCCTGCAGCACCATGGTGAGTATGCATGGTAATGATAACCTGGGTCCCTCTTAAAAGGGACCCATGGATATTTACTTACATAAATGTACACTGGGGAGAAGGTAATACCCAGACATTTCAAGGACTATTGGACACAGGCTCTGAATTGAATTGCTACCTTATCACAGCCCCTGTTAGAGTAATAAAAGGAGATCTGACCAAGGCCTGGCTTACAGTGGGTTCACTAGGTTTGCAAACTCACCCAGTGATCATTTCTCTGATTCTCAAATGTAAAATAGGAATTTACATAACTGGCTGCTGATGCAATCCCCTCATTGGGTCCTTGGCCTGTGGGCTAAGAGCTCTGAAACCATAATTCCTTGGCTAAAATAGTAAATCAAAAACAATATCATAGTCTGGGAGTGGGTGATGTTGGAGATTAGCACCACCCTTCAGGATCCAAAGAATGCAGAAGTGGTGGTCCCCCATAATATCTCCAATTCAGTGGTCCACCCCCTGCAAAAACCAAATGGATCCTGGAAGATGATTGTAGACCACAAGTAGTAGCTTTACCGTAGCTGCCTGTCAGATGTGGTATCTCTGCTAGAACAAATTATGGCCTCAGTTACATGGTGTGCAGTCAGTGATTTGACAAATGTGTATTTTTCTATTCCAAACCAAAAAGAAGGGCAGAAACAGTTTGCATTCACATAGAATTGGCAACAATATACACTTATGGTTTAGCCCCAGGGCTATGCTTCTTTTCTCATCTTCCATCATAACACAGTGTGAAGAGGTCTAGACTTTCTGGACATCCCAGAGGACATCATGCTGACCCACTACAGTGACAATATTATGTTGATAAAGCCAGATGACCACGAGGTACTGGCACACTGAATGCTTTGGTGAGCCCTTGTCATGGTGCCATTCCCCAAGGAGACCAACCAGTCATGTGGTGGCAGCATGTTGACTACACTGAACTCCTTCCATCGTGAGAGTGCCAGCAGTTCATCTTCATAGAAACAGGCATGTACTATTGGTATGGCTTTGCCTTTCCTGCCAGCAAGGCTTCATCCAACACCACTACCTGAGGACTTATAGATTGTTTGATTCCTCCTGGCATGGGAACACAGCAGGCCAGGAGACCCACTTTATAGCAAAGGAAATGTGGGAGTGAGGTCAAGACTGAAGGACCCACTGATTGTGTCCCCAACCATACAAGCTGGAAGTTGCTGGCGTGATGGAGCATTCACACAGCCCAGCAAGACAGCACAGCCAACAACTGAGAGGCACAAAGGCTGCTGCCTTGTCCCAGAGGAAGAACAATTCTGCAGGGTGGTTCATGCTCCGCAGCTTTCCCTTGTGGATCAGGCCAAGTCAGACTTTACCTGAGACCACATCCCTGCCTGGCTCTTTCCCTTTATTTTGCTTCCTTCCCTCCTTTAAAGGCTTTTCCCGGAGAAATGCTTTTCCATCAACAAATCATGGTGCACTGAATTCCTCTTCTGGCTCTGCTTGTTTAGAACCCAACCTAAGACATCCGCCTCCCCCTGCAAAATGCCCCTGAGAGAGGCAGCAACAGGAAACGTGAAACCATGCTTGCTCAGGTCCTCAGAGCAGCCAAATTCCTGCTTTGGACAAAGGATCTGCCTTCATTAGTTCTTCCTAACTAAATGGATCCTGAGGGCTGGGAGTCGGTCTCTGGGTTTTTATACTCTGGGAACATGGAACCACATTCTAGGAGTTATTGGAAATCATAGGATAAACCCACATCCTCCTGGAGTGACAAATGTGTCCGAAAATTTGCAGTAAATATGTTACATTATGCACATGTATTACGAAGTAGGGTACAAGATGGGCAAAAATTTTAGATGAAATACACGATCTCAAAAGGCATGTCTCTCCTGAGGCAGGCAACTGAGGGTCCCCAGAGTTCAAGTTCCTTCTCTGTAAGAGGTGCCGAGGTGGGAAAGTTTGATGTGCGTCAGAGAGTTTGATGAGCAGAGCTGGTGATGGTTGCTTTGAACAAGAGAAGGAAACAGCCTTCAACCCTCGGACCAAGGTAAGAAAAGGAAAGAAACTGGAGTTCCACCAGACCAATTTATAATGTGTTTCTATACTTTCCCTTTGTAATGTCTGGCATATTTGAGGGCTTATTTGCTAAGCACTTTACATGCATGAACTCACTTAATCCCAGCAACACTCTGGGAGGTGTGTACTGTGAGAGGCCTCATCTTAACATGTGGGAAAAGTGAAGTTCAGGCAGGTGAAATAACCACCAAGGGAACTGTAAAATATGTGGGTATCCACATCTACCTCCACATTCTGTGTCTTCTCTACTCTTTGTGCTCAGAGAATATGGGACATATAAAAATAGAGAGACCCAGGAACTTGCTATCTCCAGAATTAAATGTCACTGAAGTCAAAAAGAGCTGAAATCCTGCCTGAATTAGAACATTTCATTTCCCACCTTTTACCCTAATGTTCATTTGATACTTTTGTTCCCTTGATTTCATATTTTTCAGCTGGATATTTTAAATTAAAAACTTTGACTTCTTTCTTTTACCATGCCGTATTTAGTTCTCTCTTATCACCTACATAAATTTTGCCCTGGATATAACCTCCTAGGCCTGGTATGCTACATGAAAACAAATAACAGATAAGTATGAAAATATTAGAGATAAAAACAAGCAGGCTTTACAAGTCTATAAGTCATAAAGAATCTCTTTGTAAAGGTAACATTTTATTTCTTTATTAAAAATTTGCCAGGTTCAATGTATATTGTTCATCTGCCTGTAAAAAAAAAGATTTAAATGCTGTTTCAGGGTCTCATAAATACAACCTCAAACCTATAACCTCGAATTTTTCATGAGAAAGGATGGAGGTTGACTTATCCCTCACTCATCAATATCATCATTTTAAAAATGCTTTAGTACTTTCTTCCTACTCTGCTGAGTTGCTGGGCATAAATCCAGGAATATGAGGCATATATAGCCAGACTCTAAAGATGATTTCTATCCCTTTCCGGCTTGCAGTTTTATAAGTCAGTCTCATGTATCAATTAACATTCATATTGATATATTTCCCCAGACTATTCTAGCTTGCATTTGTGATATGGGAGCTGCTGTCACAGTTTGTTGTATCTCCTTAAAAACTTTGCCCTGGTGGATATAGAACATTATTTTTCATAGGTAAGTTAGACAAGAGCTTCAGAAATTTTGTCAAAACATATGGTTTCTAACATTTAAGTTTACATGCACAGAGTACAATAGTTACACACAATTAAAATCAATTTTAATTTAATTTAATTTAATTTATTTTTGGCTGCATTGGGTCTTCATTGCTGCTCATGGGCTTTTCTCTAGTTGTGGTGAGCGGGGCTACTCTTCGTTGCGGTGCGCGGGTTTCTCATTGCGGTGGCTTCTCTTGTTGTGGAGCACGGGCTCTAGGCGCACGGGCTTCATTAGTTGTGGCACGCGGGCTCAGTAGTTGTGGCTCACGGGCTCTAGAGCGCAGGCTCAGTAGTTGTGGCACACAGGCTTAGTTGCTCTGCGGCATGTGGGATCTTCCTGGACCAGGGATCGAACCCGTGTCCCCTGCATTGGCAGGCAGATTTTTATCCACTACACCACCGGGGAAGTCCTTAATGTCAATTTTAAACAGATGATTTAAAACACTGTGAAGTACAGATGGCCAAAAGGCACATGAAAGGATGCTCAACAGCACCAATTATTAGAGAAATGCAAATCAAAACTACAACCAGGTATCACCTCACACCAGTCAGAATGGCCATCATCAAAAAGTCTACAACAATAAATGCTGGAGAGGGTGTAGAGGAAAGGGAACCCTCCTACACTGTTGGTGGGAATGTAAATTGGTGTAGCCACTATGCAGAACAGTAGGGAGGTTCCTTAAAGAACTAAAAATAGAGCTACTATACGATCCTGCAATCCCACTCCTGGGTAAACATCCAGAGAAAACCGTAATTCGAAAAGATACATGCACCCCCATATTCACTGCAGCACTATTTACAATAGCCAAGACATGGAAGCAACCTAAATGTCCATCGACAGATGAATGTATAAAGACGATGTGGTAGGGACTTCCCTGGCAGTCCAGTGGTTAAGACGCCGAGCTTCCAACACAGAGGGCACGGTTCGACCCATGGTCGGGGAACCAAGATCCCACGTGCCACGCTAAGACCCCACATGCCCTCATGGCCAAAAAAATGATGTGTGTGTGTACATACACACACACACACACACACAATGGAATATACTCAGCCATAAAAAAGAATGAAATAATGCCATTTGCAGCAACATGGATTAACCTAGAAATTATCATGCTAAGTGAAGTCAGAGAGAGAAAGACAAATATCATATGACATTGCTTATATGTAGAATCTAAAAGAAAAAAAAAGACACAAATGAACTTATTTCCAAAACAGAAAGATACTCACAGACACAGAAAACAAACTTATGGTTACCAAAGGGGAAAGGGGGTAGGGGGAGGGATAAACTAGGAGGCTGGGATTAACATATACACACTACTATGTATAAAACAGATAACCAGCAAGGACCTACTGTACAGCACAGGGAACTATACCCAATATTATGTAATAACTATAAGGGAAAAGAATCTGAAAAATATATATATACATACACATATAACTGAATTGCTGTGCTCTACACCTGAAACTGACACAATATTGTAAATCAATTATACTTCAATAAAAAATTTAAAAGAGGGGCTTCCCTGGTGGCGCAGTGGTTGAGAATCTGCCTGCCAATACAGGGGACACGGGTTCGAGCCCTGGTCTGGGAAGATCCCACATGCCGCGGAGCAACTGGGCCCATGAGCCACAACTACTGAGCCTGCGCGCCTGGAGCCTGTGCTCCGCAACAAGAGAGGCCGCGATAGTGAGAGGCCTGCGCACCGCGATGAAGAGTGGCCCCCGCTCGCCGCAACTAGAGAAAGCCCTCGCACAGAAACGAAGACCCAACACAGCCAAAAATAAATAAATAAATTAATTAATTTTTAAAAAAAAATTTAAAAGAAACACTATGAAGGCCTTTCTGATAAGCATTCAATAATTTTAATACCTTTTTCAGGGTATCATCTTACTGCTTATTATATAAACTGTTTTCCATCTTTTTAAGCTTGTTTTTTGATATGTAAACAACTCCTAACCCACTAATTAAACTTCGCAGATACTAAAACTTATGTGATCTTGTAGATACAAAGACATCATATAAGCCTAATAAATATATGTAAATAATAATAAATATAAATATATTAATTGGAAATGAGGCTGTAACAATGTGGTAGTTTTAGAGAATCACAAACCAAGCATTTTGGCTCCAATCCCATGCATTACTCTGGCAGTCTAGGCCACCTAGAGTATAAAGCAGTGGTAACGAAAGTAATGATGAAGATTCACTGCAAATGAATACTATGAAGAATAGAAATGGAGGGGAAAAAAAAGGAAAGGAAGGAGGAGAGGGAGGGAGGAGTAAGGAGCAGAGAAGGGAGGGAGGGGAGGGATGGAGGGGGAGGGACCCAAACTACAAGCGGTTCCCTTTACTCTCAGTTCAGGTATCTTCTGAAGAGGACAGCAATTCAAGGGAAATCAAAGGCAGTTTCTAGAGAAATAGATTTCTTTGTTCTGACAAACTGAAAGACACTGTGTTGAAGGAAGCTTTTGCCAAGCACACCGCATTGGATCTTCTGTCCAAGGCCATCATCAAGGTCAGGTTAATGGCTGGGCTTCTGAAAAATGTGGTCTTAGTGAAATCTAGAAGGAGTCCTAATGCTCTTTCCAACAGCCACATAAATAACCAAGAGGCATGTGGCACAGTGGGTTTCTGTCGTACTTTGGCCAGTCACTGGTATTATAACTTTTGGCAATTCCTTTAACCATTTGGAGCTTCACTTTTAACATGTAGAGGTGACAAGCAGACATGGAGTGGAATTCCAGGTTCATCTCTTATCACGGTATGATTTTAGGAAAGTTATATAACTTCTATGAGTTGATTTCTTCAGCTATAAGATGTGAATAAGACATAAAAAGATCATTCAGAAGTAGCCTGACCAAAAAAAAAAAAAAAGGACATAATGTATGATTCTATTTATATAAAGCTGTGGAAAATGCCAACCGATCTGCAGTGACAGAGAGTAGATCAATGGTTGCTTGGGGAGCTGGGAAGCAGGGAGGGGTGGGGAACAAAGAGACCTCTCAGGTGGTGGATCTGCCCCTGATCTTGATTTGGTGATTGTTTCATGGGTGTATACGTATGCCAAAACATCAAAATATACATTAAACGTTGTAAACATTTACTGTTTGTCAATTATGCCTCAATAAAGCTGTTTTTTTAAAAGGGTGAGAGAATTAAATGAGATCGTATGTGCGAAACAATTAGCACAGCATGCGGTACAAGTAAAAGTCTCCAGAAATATGGGTTCCTTTCCCCACTGATGTCAAAGGGCTATTTAAAATGGTACTGTGCTCCATAAACATCCATCAGTACTACAAACACTGAAATCTTCCCAGAAGTTTTATAGCTTGATAAATATTTTCAAAGAAAAATATGACAATATGAAAATATCTCTGTGGCTTTTTAAGGACATTATTTGTGACGCTTTCTTTCAAATCTTCATTAGAAGCATATTTTCACTGTTGGAATCACATTGCACATAGGACTTGCATGCCACTTTCTACTCCACGTTTTTAAGTAAAATGTCTTGCATGTGGTTTATAATGGCTACCTTGTAATTTTTTCAGTGGTAAGAATTCTGGATATATTTTAAAGATAGAGCTGCCAGGATTTGCTGACAGATTGAATTTGGGGCATGAGAGAAAGAGGACTCAGGGATGATGCTGAGGTTTCTGGCCTGAGCAATTAGAAGTTCAGTGAAGTGGACAGTTTTTGAGATGAGGAAGAGTATGAAAAGGGCAGATTAGGAAGGGAGGATGAGGAATTTAGTTTTGGACAAGTTAGGTATCAAACATCAACATGGAGATGTGGAGTAGGCAGTTGGACTTGAGATTAGAGAGGAGGTCTGGCTGGAGATAAAAATTGGGGAGTCTCCAATATGAAGATGGGATTTAAAACCATGAGCTGGATGAGTTCTTCAAGGGCATGAGTATAAATAAACAGAAGAGGTTCAACCGCTCAGTCATGGGGGCCATCTAGTGTCAGCAATCGTGGAGCTGAAGAGGAATCAGCAAAGGTGACAGAAAAGGAGTGTCGGGAGAGTGGAAATCCCAGAAGAGGTGGCTCCACAATGTTTATATGAGAGAATGCTGCTGGTCATTTAAGTAAGAGTGGCTGTTGATATAGCAATTTTGGTGGAGTGCTGTGAGCCAAACTACTATTGGAATAGATTCAAAAGGTTATCGTAAATAGAAATTTCTCCAAGGAAGATAATGGCCAGTAAGCACATGAAAAGATGCTCAACATTAGTAGCTCTCAGGGAAAGACACATCAAAATGACAAGGAGATACCACCTCACATCCGTAAGGATGGCTACAATCAAAAGGAAAATAAGTGTTGGTAGGATATGGAGCATTGCTTTTATAAAGGGGTGAATTGTTAGAGATTCTTGCACTGTCATTTTCCCTGATGTCTCAGTTAGCATTCCCTGTTTTATCTTCTCAGGAGTAGTTTATGTAAGAATGTTTACGATCTGTTCCTTGAATATTTGGTAAGACTCACCAAAAAAGAATTTAAGTCTGGATATTTCTTCATGGAAAGGTTTAAAATTACTGCTTTATTTGGTTTCACAATGCAGGCTTTCTATTTTTTTCCTAGGTATTTGAAAATTTTCTCTAAGTTTTGAAATTCATTGGCATAAAATTGTTCACAGTATTATAATCTTACTGTCTTTTAAATTTATAATGCATATGTGATTCTCATTTTACATCCTTAATATTATCTATTTGTGCATTATCTCTTTGACCCTCCCCATAAATCCTGCCAGATGATTGTCTATTTTATTTTATTTTTTTAACTTTTGTTTGTTGGTCATCTCTACTGTTATTTTACTACATCATCTATTTCTGCTCCTTATTATCTACTTTCTTCTACTTGCCTTGAGGTTATTTTGTTATTCTTTTGCTAACCTTTTAGGTTAGATGCTTAGCTCACTAATTTTCCACATTTCTTCTTTTCTAAAAGAAGCATTTAATGTGACGAATTTCCCTCAAATATTACTTTCATTGCATCTCATATGTTTTGATATTTAAACTTTTATTATTGCTTAGTTCTAAATATTTTCAAATTTCAATTATGGCTTTGACCCATGATTTACTAAAGAGCATGCATTTAATTTCCAAAGTTAATTTTAAAAGTCTCACTTGTCATTTTATTATTGGTATTTGAATTAACTGCATTGCAATTAGAAAATGTCATCTGCATAATACTGATTCTATAAGATGTGTTGAGTCATGCTTCATGACTAGGCACTTAATCAATATTTATAAATGCTCCATGAATGCTTGAGAAGAATGCACATTTTAAAATTGTTGGGTACAGAGTTCTATATACGACCATTAGATTAAGACTGTTTTATTGTGGTATTCAGTTTTGTTTTTTAATCTTCTATATGTCAGAAGCTCAGCCAGCTGAGCTGGGGGAGACAGAGAGAGAGAGAGAGAGAGAGAGAGAGAGAGGAGTGAGCTGCCAGGTGTCAGAGTAGCTGATGAAAACAAGCCAAAAATGAAAGGGCTTAACCACTTACCGCTTTGGAACAAGCAAGTAGCTAAACTGCAGAAAGTGCAGACTCCTTCTGTTCCGCTTTCCCCCAGGGAAGTACACACTGGTCCAGGCCAGCTGGATCAGTGCAGATGTGGGGATCATCTCACTGTTGAGGGAGACCCAGAACAAAAGACACCAATAGTTTTATGGCCCCTGGGGTCAGGGCTGAGGGCAGGGGGGAAGGATGAGGCGTGGAAAAGTACTGAGTAAGCCTGGGCAAAGGTGCCTTCGACGGTTCCCCTCTGCTCCCCATAAGGAGGCCTCAACCCAGGCACCTGAAGAAGAGATCTGCCCAAGGCTTAGAAAGAAGCTTAGAAATAAAGGTTCTGGGAGTAGGAATGCAAGTATGCCAAAGAGCATGATTGGCCAGAGGGGTCTGAGTCCTTGCGTGCAAGTCCTCTCAGAGGCTGCAATGCATTGGCTGTACCCCAAATCTAATGTAGGCCTCTTCCCCAAGAGGCCTGCCAGGTAAAGCCTTTGTAACTGCCTGTGATCAGGCCTGAAAAAAACCACACATAGGTTTTAACCAGGTACCATACTCCTCACTATATTGTCAGTTTGACTTATAAATAATTAAGAAAGGTGGGTACATGGTAATGGTGGATTTATCCATTCTCCCCTGCAGTCCTATCAAATTTTGTTTTACACATTTGAGGCTACTTTATTAGGAGCATGCAACTTTAGAATTGTTGTATCTTCCTGATGAATTAAATAATCATAATGATACCCTTATCTTTAATAATGCTTTTGCTTAACAATCCACTATGCGGATATTAATATAGTTACACTAGGTTTCCTTGGTTAATAATTTTGCCGGAAAACTTTTCCCCTTCCTTTTACTTTTGATCTTGCCATATCCTTATGCCTTAGGCATGTCTCTTAAAAATAGCACGTATCTAGATTTAACGAATCTAATTTGATAAAATGTAAGTTTAGTCCGTTTACATTTAATATGATTTTTATATTTGGACTTTTTTCTACTTTTCTCTCTCTTACCTTATTATTCCTATTTGTCCTGGATTTTCTATGCTTTTTTTCCTCTTATCTTGCCTTTGGGGGGGGGGGTTTGATTGTGTTTCTTCCCTTCTCCTATTTAGCTCTAATTGTTTGGATTCATATGTTTTTTTCTTTTCTTTATCAATTGCCCTTGAGACAACTTAACAAAGCCTAAAGTTAAATAATTTCTTAACCTCTGCCAGAACAATAAAGAACCTGTGAATACATTCACTCTCCTTGCACTTCCTCACATCATATATATTATTATGCAAAATTATATTTTAGCACTATTCTATTTATTTGGATTTACATATATGCTTCCACTGAATATTATTTTAATCCCTTTTCTCAGACCATCGACTGGATCATTTTTTCTTCTTTAATTACATCTTTTAGAAGTTACTTTTGTACAACTCTCTAAGTAGTAAACTCAGCTTATGTTTATATGTAAATTTTTTTCACCTTTGTTTTTGAAAGATAGTTTTGCTGAATACGAAATTCAAGGATGACATTTATTTTCTCTCAACACATTGGAGGTATTATTCCATTGTCTCCTGGCTTCCTTGGTTGCTATTGAGGAGACTGATGTCATTTTCATTTATGTTTTCTTTGTGGCTGATTCTAAAATCTTTCTTTGTTCTTGGTGTTCTGCAGTTTCACTACTTATATCTAAGCATGGATTTCTTTTTATTTTTCCTTTTAGGGATACACTGTGTTTCTTTAATTTGTCCTTTCTGAGATACAATGTACTTCCCACTCTGCTTAAATGATTGAGGTCCTCTTTCTGAGATAGGCATAAGGCTCCGTTCTGGTCAGTTTTCACAAGGGCAGTTTTTAAGGAGTAGTGGGCTGCTGGTGAAAGTTTGGTAGCTGATAAAAAGAAACAAACAGGGTATGAACTCAAAATGGATTGAAGACCTAAATGTAAGACCAGATACTATAAAACTCTTAGAGGAAAATACGGGTAGAACACTTTTTGACATAAATCGCAGCAATTATCTTTTTGGATCCACCTCCTAGAGTAATGAAAATAAAAACAAAAACAAACAAATGGGACCTAATTAAACTTAAAAGGTTTTGCACAGCAAAGGAAACCATCCACAAAACGAAAAGACAACCCATAGAATGGGAGAAAATATTTGCTAATGATCTGACCGACAAGGGATTAATCTCCAAAATATACAAACAGCTCATGTAGCTCAATATCAGAAAACAAACAACGCAATCAAAAAATGGGCAGAAGATCTAAATAGACATTTCTCCAAAAAAGACATACAGATGGCCAAAAAGCACATGAAAAGATGCTCAATATTACTAATTATTAGAGAAATGCAAATCAAAGCTACAATGAGGTATCACCTCACACCAGTCAGAATAGCCATCATCAAAAAGTCTACAAACAATAAATGCTGGAGAGGGTGTAGAAAAAAGGGAACCCTCCTACATTGCTGGTGGGAATGTAAATTGGTGCAGCCACTATGGAGAACAGTATGGAGGTTCCTTAAAAAACTATAAATAGAGCTTGGGGACTTCCCTGGTGGTCCAGTGGTTAAGAATCTGCCTTCCAATGCAGGGGACATGGGTTCGATCCCTAGTCGGGGAACTAAGATCCCACATGCGGTGGGGCAGCTAAGCCTGCGTGCTGCAACTAGAGAGCCCGTGCACTACAGCTACTGAGCCCATGTGCTCTGGAGCCTGTGTGCCGCAACTGGAGAGCCCACGCGCCGCAACTAGAGAAGCCTGCATGCTGCAAGGAAGAGCCTGCATGCTGCAAGGAAGAGCCTGCGTGCTGCAATGAAAGATCCCACATGCAGCAACTAAGACCCAACACAGCCAAATAAATAAATAAATAGAATATTTTAAAAAACCCTATAAATAGAGCTACCACATGATCTAGCAATCCCACTCCTGGGCATATATCTGGACAAAACCATACTTTGGAAAGATACATACACCCCAACGTTCATAGCAGCACTATTTACAATAGCCAAGACATGGAAGCAACCTAAATGTCCATTGACAGATGAATGGATAAAGAAGATGTGGTATATATATACAATGGAATATTACTCAGCCATAAAAAGAATGAAATAATGCCATTTGCAGCAACATGGATGGACCTAGAGATTATCATACTAAGTGAATTAAGTCAGATAGAGAAAGACAAATATCATATGATACCATTTATATGTGGAGTCTAAAAAAATGATACAAATGAACTAATTTACAAAACAAAAACAGACTCACAGACTTAGAAAACAAACTTATGGTTACCAAAGGGGAAATGTTGGAGGAGGTATAAATCTGGAGTTTGGTATTAACATATACACACTACTATATATAAAATAGATAATCAACAAGGACCTACTCTATAGCACAGGGAACTCTACTCAATATTCTGTAATAACCTAAGTGGGAAAAGAATCTGAAAAAGAATAGATATATGTGTATGTATAACTGAATCACTTTGCTGTATACCGGAAACTAACACAACGTTGTATATCAACTATACTCCAATATAAAAGAAAAAAGAAAAAAACAGTGTATCTGCTTCTGGCATTATGGCTGACCCAGCGCTCTAAGGGGCTCTTCCACAGAAGGTCTACTAATACAGTGCATAGGACACACTATTTGAAATACTGTCTGTCTCACAAGGAGCAGAGGAGTTCTCCAGTGACAACCTCCCTTCCTCCTCCTCGCCCTCAACGATCCCCCAAAAGAAAATAGACTTGAGCTGGGGTCTAAGAAAGCAGTATGGAGTTGGGACTGGAACAGTGGGCAGCCAAGTTAGAAGGAAGAGGATAATAAATGTCAATAGCAACAGGGTTTGCTATACAGATGGCCAAGTACTAGAAGGAATATGTGGAGAAATGAAAAGGTAAATTTCTTAGGGTAGTGAATTTATGTATGGGTTGAGTTTTTTTTTTAATTGCTTCATGTTCTTAGGCCACTGAAGCTAAATGTCCAGGTAAGACCAAGACACTAGACATCTATAAATTGATCTATTTACTCAAAGGATTCTGAAAAAATGCTTGGTTAGGTCTTAGAACTCAGCAGTATTCTCAAGAAGACATTTCCTGGTATATTTACAGATTTAAATTTTTTCTGCTTATCATATTCCTCATATACTAATCTCCTGGTAAAAGGATATATCTAACAAACAGCTCTGAAGCACACTTCAGAAACCAATTTTAACTGATAAATCTTGTTTATTATATCCTAGTCCCATCAAACAGGGCTAATGGCTAAAATTAAGGAATTACAGATGAAAGTAGACTTAACCCAAATTTTTATATGATTTGGTCTATATATCTTTTATTTTCTGCTGCTCAAGGTCCTTGGGATGCTAGAATTGGGAGAAATTGTAGTGTTCCTGTAACACTCATTTTACTGTTGAGGAAACTGGGATGTAAAGAAGTTAATTAAACTGCCTGTGTTCACATTTTGGATGGCTGATCTGGGTCCACCAAAGCCCTCTGATTTCCAATTTCACAGCTCCACAAGAAATAGTAACTGAGGGACAGTAGGGCAGGATCTCTATTTCACTTGTCCTGAGAACACCTCTCATTATCTGCTACCAGTTGCCAGCTGTGTCATATTTCTCCTATGTCCTCAAGCCCTTTCTCTATACCTTAGCAACATAAGGCATTTATTTTTCACTGTGGACAGTGCATGCTGCTAGCTGTCCTGAACACGAGTTGACTGTGAAAAGCTTGATAAAAACAGAACCAGTGTTTCCTTGTGTCTAAGATGCACCTGTTTTTCACGTTTAAACATTTCTGAAAAGAGAGATGCCTTACACCTGATAAATACATTTGATGCACTGGATCTGCCCCCTTCCCCCCCACAAAAGAAGCTCTTAAATTGATCATTTATTTTAAAATTGACGACATTTAAAAGCCCAGGAAACATGGTCTGTGCCTTATAGCTGTCATCTGCTAATCTCACCCCCAACCCAGGTAAGCATAGTATAGTGTCTGACACATAGTAGGTGCTCAAAAATATGTGTTGAATAAATACATGACTATACGAAGTAAGGTATAATTCAATGAGGACACGCACTCTCCTCCCTCACATTTATCTTTCTTCCTTCCGACATATTTGTGGATACCCAGTTAATGAACTGCTCTTAGGAAACAGGACGAAAATTGACTTTACCATGGGAACTAAGTGCGGTAATTTCTTTGCATTATATGTGATCTTTTATTGTGTTATTTTTAACTTTAAAATATCTGGATGTCAGAACCTTGCTTCTGGGGAAACATTATTGACAGAGGAATTGCCAAGTAAGTTTTAAAAATGTTGAGGAAGTACTCTGTCAATAATTTATGTGCTAATTATAAATTCAAACTAGACTCTCAGACCTCAAAGTGAGCCACACTTATCAGAGTTGGGTGACCTGCTCTGGCCCTGGACACTGGGGAAGTCATTTGAGTTCCTTTTTTCTCAGCGGTTGATCTTCATACTTATTATGACTTATTATGACTAAGGCTGTAAGGCTGGCCCTTAGATGGAAGTAGGCAGCACAGTTGAACATGCACAAGTTTTTGAATCAAATAAACTTGGGTTGAAACCCAGACTCAGACACTTAGTAGCTGTGTGACTTTAGCAATTTAAACAGTCTCTCTGAGGCCTCAGTTTACTTACCTGCAAAATCAAGGCAGAAATATGAATATCAGAGGATTGGTCTGAGGATTCAATGGGGATGACAAATACAATGTCCTTTGTATAACAAAAAAGGCTAGTGCTCTTCCCTTCCTCATCTCCCTTCTTGGGTAACTTCTGATTTCAGGCAGAAATACCCACTTCTCAAAATATTTGGGGAGCACTGCTTCAGCGCTTGAGTCGCCTGTCTTCACAAAGACACTGTATACTCTACCTCTTCAACTAGTAACAGTCTGTCATTAGAGTTTTCCTATCTTCGAGATTTATGAACGACTCCTATATTTTTTGCAATATCCTTATAGACCAATAATACTATTTGCTTAGTATATGTTAGACTTGCCCAGAGATTTAACAGCTGTGAAATCACAAACTTGTTCTAATTATACACATGTACAAGAACACACAGCTTTTATGATGTGCATTAAAACAAATAACTATTACATGTTTGTGATTCACCTAAAATCATCTCATGTACTTCTACTGGTATGCCTATAGTATAGCAATGCAGGAGTCCAAAACTACTCTAGGCATTTTAAGTAGAATGGAATTTAATACAGGGAATTAGGTGCTTACAAAACAACTGGGAGTGCTGGAGAACAAACTTTGTGGGCTGAGCCTTCAGGATTGACTCCCATATACTGTAGGACTGTTCTACCAAGGACGTTTGAATATATCTGTCTTATTAATTATCAGAATCAAAAAAAGGTTGGTTTTTAAAGGGTCAATCCCAAATCTTATTGCCAAAAAAAAAAACCACTTATGATAAAAATCCTATTCCTGGTGAATCAGAAATGGCATCTTTATTTATGAAGGACAACTTATCCACTCATTGATTTTGTTTTTCCACCTCTAACAGGTCTACTCCATATTTACCCTGCGTATTTGATTTTTTAAAAAATGGTTTTCCTTCTGATCTTTGTGTATTCATTTTTAATGTTTATAAACAAAATGTTGTGGACTTGTTTTTCACTTGATATTTTCCACATTATTACATACTTTTACAACAACAGAATCAAGAAAAAAGTGACTATAAAGACCAACTGTACTATGATAATTGATGCAGAGCTTCATACATATCCCTACTGAATTTTTAACACCTTTGCTAAGATAACATTCACCCATTTAAAGTTTTTTGGTGTATTCATAGGGGTGTACAACCATCACCAAAATCTCTTAAATTTCATCACTTTATTTTTAACTCATTTTTCTGAATCTCATGATTCTGCCATTTAGTTTGCTTATTCTCGCTTGCATGTGCTCTCTCCCTCTCTCTCTCTGCTCCAATAAAATTGCACAAGACAGGATTAGAACCATTGTCGGGTGGCTACAGGTTGAGATTACTTCATTCAGCAGCACCTCTTTTTTAAAGGTAGAGTAACTTCAATAAGCTATAAAACCACCTCAACTTTAATATCAATTGATGTCAACCCAGGCAGCATGAAGAAAGAATACAATGAGAAGTGTTCTATCAGTCCATCTAGCTAGTAAGCCCAAAAGAAAAGGAGATAAGGGTTGGCAGACATAACTTCTTCAAAATGCAAGCATTCTATTTTTTCAAAGAATTCACTACTTACGAGTCCTAGAATTTGGCTAATGACTGATATCAAATCTCCTGGTCTACAGTTTCAGTAGATATTGTACTAATGTATTCAGAGATACATTCTCCCCTGGCTCTCCCCTCTTTTTTTAAAAAAAGATCAGGATACAGTTTGTTCATGTCTAGTCTCTGGCATCTTCTTGTAAGCAGGGAGCTGTTTTATTCATTGCTCTGATGCTTCCTGGCACATAGTAGGCCCTCAATATATATATATTAGTTGAGTGAATGAGTGACTACCTTTAACGAAGATTTCTGAAAGTGTTATCATTACTTCTTTTTTTATTAATTAATTAATTAATTAATTAATCTTTGGCCACGTTGGGTCTTTGTGGCTGCGCGCGGGCTTTCTCTAGTTGCAGCAAGCGGGGGCTACTCTTCATTGCGGTGTGCAGGCTTCTCATTGTGGTGGCTTCTCTTATTGCAGAGCATGGGCTCTAGGCATGCCGGCTTCAGTAGTTGTGGCATGTGGGCTCAGTAGTTGTGTCTCACGGGCTCTAGAGTGTAGGCGCAGTAGTTGTGGTGCACGGGCTTAGTTGCTCCGCGGCATGTGGGATCTTCCCAGACCAGGGCTGGAACCCGTGTCCCCTACATTGGCAGGTGGATTCCTAACCACTGTACCACCAGGGAAGTCCCTCATTACTTCTTTTTTAAAAATTTTATTGAAGTGTAGTTGATTTACAATGTTATGTTAGTTATCATTATTTCTTTTACTATTTATTTTGGCAATAACTGTAAACTGCTAACTTCTACAGGTCCATCAGGCCTTATATTAAATGTCACTTCCTTCGGGAAGCCCTCCCGATTCCCTACGCTAAGTGTTCCCAAACTCTACTCCCTCTCACACCACTCTTATTACTGATAAGAGCTCGATGACAGAAGTTACTTTGTTCACCTTTGTATCCCCATTACACAGTATGTGCTTAATCGGTACTTGTTGAAAAAATGAAGTAAATTAGGACGTAATTTGTCTCAGTCTTAAAGGCAGGAACTCATTCAACATAGCCAGGTATTCTTGTACTACTACTCACTTGTCAAGACTTTCAAGTCTTCTATTTTTTTTTTTTTTTCAGAGAGAGATGCTTTGGATTTTTTTTTTAATTAATTTATTTTTTGGCTGTGTTGGGTCTTCGTTTCTGTGCAAGGGCTTTCTCTAGTTGCGGCAAGTGGGGGCCACTCTTCAATGCAGTGCGCGGGCCTCTCACTATCGCAGCCTCTCTTGTTGCGGAGCACAGGCTCCAGACACGCAGGCTCAGTAACTGTGGCTCACGGGCCTAGTTGCTCCGCGGCATGTGGATCTTCCCAGACCAGGGCTCGAACCCGTGTCCCCTGCATTGGCAGGCAGATTCTCAACCATTGCGCCACCAGGGAAACCCAAGTCTTCTATTTTTAAAGAAACAACTTTAGTGAGGCATAATTTACATACCACCAAATTCATCCATTAAGTTCTTCTTACTAATGTCTTTTCCTCTCTCATGTTCCGTGTGAAGGTCATTTTTCTGGTGGTAACAATGGGAAGAAAATAGAAGTGGAATGTAGTGGGACTTTGGATAGAGAATGGGCTCCTTGAGCCCAATTTACCAGGGTTTACTTCTCAGTTTTACTTTTCAGTTGTGATCTTAAAGCAAATTAACCTCTCTAAGCCACGGATTCTGAGCTGTAAAACTGCACTACGAAGAGTTTCTTCATTGGCTTCTCTAAGGGTTGTGAGATGACATGCAAAAAATCTGATCCACTGTAGAGGTAATAACTCAAAAACAGCAGATCCCTTCCCTTCTCTCTGTCATCTTTTAACCTTGGATCCCCTAAGCAGTAGGTCTATTCTTTCACCATCATCATTATCTTGTTCTGAGCATAAGTGAAAAAATACCCAACCTTCTTCTTTTCTTAGGATTCAGCAAGCCCCACTTCATTCTGAGGTTTTGTTTTCCTGCACTATTCTTATAGATTTTGTTCCACTTTTTATTCATTTTTAGGCATATGCTATTTGTCTCCATCTTTTGAATATGCTGGTAGAAAAAAACCCAAACCCCACCTGAGATCATTAGAGAACAGCGGTTTTTTAAGTTGCCCTTACCTTTTTTCTTCACTGGGAGTGTTCTATTGTGAACTTAACGTTTTATTTTTCAAAGCCTCCCATTCCTTGAAAAAAATGCGTTTCCTTTTACAGCCTCTCATCTTGAAATTATACCTGTCTTTTTCCCTGGATATGTTTCCTAAAGTCTCCGACAGCCTGCCTTCTCTGTGTGTCGTATTACAGCCACATCCCCCAGGTCTCTACCGCTTCCCCAAGACCAACCAATTCTTCCCTGGGAGTCACATTACATCAGCCTCACTAATGCAATATGTGCTATATTACAGACTATGTTTTATTCTAGGCGGTCAATTAAAAACGAACCTCGGTGCTGGTTTGCTTTAACATGGAGGATGAATTATCTAAGATCAAATGCAAACTGCTGCTAGATTTATATTCATATTAAATATATACCTGTTGAATTTGGGCTTTTTCTCAGTGCTTCAGAGACTCTAAGCTTTCAGGTAACTGGGATGGTCGAAAGTGTGGGTTTCCAGAAACTTCGCAAAATATCAGATTCCATCAAAAGGACTGCTCCACACGCTCAAGGCACACCCACCAACAAAACCCATCTCCACAACCACCAGATTATCTCACCAGCAAGTGAGACTGCAAGGTTTGGGGGCTTGGCCGTACCACTCCGCACTGCGCAAGGGGGGGGTTCGTGCCCATTTGGCTGCGACTGACCGTTTCTCCTCGCTTGGTTTTGCCTCTGCTCCCCCTGCGCAAGCACCCATAGTGCGTCAGGCCGGTGCTTTATAGCTGCAGCCTGGGCGGCTCCGCTCTCCGTTTTTCCTCTTCTCTGGGCTGTGCTTCCTGCCGTTGTTCGCGAAGATGCAGCTCAAGCCGATGGAGATTAACCCGGAGGTGAGCATCGGGTGCACTGTTACTCGGGGAGCGCAGGGCCGAGGGTCAGCCCTCACCAGGTAGCGGTATCAATGACTGCTTTTATCTTTGCATTTGCCTTCCAGATGCTGAACAAAGTGAGTGACGTCTCGGGCTTCCTCTGTCCCCCTCCCCCGGGAGCACCGAGGCGGAGGCGCCCCCCGGCTCCGGCTGTTTCGCAGGGACCGAGCGGCGCCCTGCGCGCTCCAGAGGCGGCGGGGCTGGGGCGCAGCCGGGGTGCCCACACTCTGCCCCTGCCTCGGGTGCGGCGGTGACTGCGAAACCGGTCAGAGGTGGGATGGAGGAGGCTGCGCCCAGATGCTAGCCCCGGGCGTCGCGGGAGCCACGTGTGGGCCGCGCTTTGTGCTGTGTCATTGCACTCGGCTCGGGTGGGGGGCGGGGCGGGGCCGGGCTCCTCCCAGGCCCGGGGAGAGGCGCGAGGACGCAGAGCCCGCCCCGCCTCCCCCGCCTCGCGGTAGGTGCCCGCCACTTGCCTGGCCGCCCTGTTTCTTCCCCGCAGGTGCTGGCCCGGCTGGGGGTCGCCGGCCAGTGGCGCTTCGAGGACGTGCTGGGACTGGAAGAGGAGTCTCTGGGCTCGGTGCCGGCGCCTGCCTGCGCGCTGCTGCTGCTCTTTCCTCTCACGGCCCAGGTAGGGCGTGGGGCCCGGGGTGCGCAGGCGCTGCGCTGTGCGCGCTGCCGCCAGACCGGAGTGAGGCGTTGAGGGCGGTGCAGGCTCTCCTCCCATCCTGGCCTGGGCGCCCAGAGCTGGCACACTGCCCCTTCCTTGTGGCGGATGGAGGGAGGAGCTCGCACTTTGATGGTGCCTACTCACTGGGCTTCTGTTGTAACAGAGTTTATTGCCTGGTCGTTCATCCATCCAGTATTGCCTTGAATTTGGAGGAGAAGCAGTATCTCAGTTCCATCATCCCAATTATCCAGGAAGACAGTTCACGCTACTCATGAGTGCAGTTTGAGCCTAGGCTTTTTGGCAGTTTGAGCCAAGGAATGGCTGGCTGGTTGTTCTCCTTTAACGGCTGTGACGTGTTGTTTTATTGTTTGGTTCTCACACTCCCACCTTGCTGTAAAATGGAGGGGGATGGGCTTGCCTAAACCACAAGAAAACAATAGGTTCTTTAATTTTCCACCTCTGCTGCCTGGGTCTTCAGTGGATTCAGGGGTTTCTTCCCAACCCTCCACTCCCTACAACGTACATACTTGGTTTTTAGTTTCTCCAGTGTGTTTTTCTAAAGCTTAATCATTTGTGTGTGGTTCCTGTGTGAGAACCTCCTTCTACCTCTCAACCTCTTTCCTCTCTGCCCTTGTAGTTAAGTGAATAGGTGGGCATTAGACCAGTCTTGGAAATGCTTTTTCATTTCCCTTTAGATGGTCTTCCGCCTGCAAGTGTGCAAGTGTATGATGCTCAGTCTTTGAGGTACATAGATATAAAAAGGTTGCTGGGGTAATTGTTGTCTTGGATGTATGGAATCCCACTAATTAGCATGGTTTCGTCTATCTCCTATTGCTGCCCCTCGACCCCTGATTGAGGAGTGGTTGAATTTTGCTTTAGTGAAACTTGGGGCATTAGCATATACGGCATCGTTCCAAACAGAGTAAGCTGAACTGAAGCACTATCCTAATGCCCGGTGTTCTAGAAGCATCCTCAGCATAAACTAAGCCCTATGGGAAGTTCCAGGCGTTCCTCCTAGTAAATGGGCTAAGTATTGTGGGTTAAAAACACTTATTAAAGCTGTTAGGATAATCCCACTGACACGTTTGTTATTGCCAAAGCCTTTACTTAGGTGAAAATGGAGTTCCCAAATAATTGCAAGTCAAATTAGCTTCCCCATTGATCAAATCAAATGCAATCTTCTCTCTCTCATTTGAGCCTCTCCCAGAGGTTTCTCATTAGAGGAACCATGATGACTCGGAGGTTTTTGAGCAGCAGCACTCAAAGGCAAGGCCTCTGGGAGGCAGTGGTGCAGCGTGTTTGTCTTGCAAAAGCCCATTGCTCTCATTTTGCTGGATCAAGCAGATCTTGGTTAGTAGAACATTCTGGATAGAACATTTTATGTTTGAAAGAGCTCGATACTTTGTCTTTTCGCTCCAGTTCTGTCTGTTAGATTTACTGAATGCCTGTTATGTGACACAAAACACCTATTGGGCTAAATACTGAAGCAAATTCAAAGAAAAGTCGAGGTTTATAGGTTGACTTCCAAACAAGCTAATGTTAATTTAGAAAGCATCTAATTTTGTCTGAGAATATTATGAAATCCTAAATGAACTACTTTTTTTTTTTTTTTTTAAAGATTTATTTATTGATTGATTGCTATGTTGGGTCTTCGTTTCTGTGCTAGGGCTTTCTCTAGTTGCGGCAAGCGGGGGCCACTCTTCATCGCGGTGCGCGGGCCTCTCACTATCGTGGCCTCTCTTGTTGCGGAGCATAGGCTCCAGACGCGCAGGCTCAGTAGTTGTGACTCACGGGCCCAGCTGCTCCGCGGCATGTGGGATCTTCCCAGACCAGGGCTCGAACCCGTGTCCCCTGCATTGGCAGGCAGACTCGCAACCACTGCGCCACCAGGGAAGCCCTGAACTACTTTTAACACATTTTAAGGGATCATGAAATATTTACAGAAATGTCTGCATGCAAGAGCTCAAACAACCCTAAAGGACGATGCTATCCCATTACAAAAAAATTAAACCTTTTTAGAAAAGTGAAAATCCTTAACAGTCAATGAGTAGCTCAATTCAAGGATCCAGTAGGTAGATACATGATGCTAGAACTTCCTACTGGTTGGAGTTCAAGTTGATCTTGTGGGACAAGAGAGCTTATTCCTCTGATGGTACCACAGACAAGGCTTACTTCAATTCCGTGTACAGTAATGCAAGGCTGCTATAATTAGAAATATATGTACTTCTCGGGTTCCGTACGGTTTATACCAGTAGTAAGAAATTAATGTTTCTGTAGCATCAGCACCCTGCTTTTAACTGAGCAGTCATACCTTTAAGGTCTTTAGAACTTGTTAGTGAAAGGGCCAGACAAGCCCACTATATTACTGTACAAAGAGATAATGCTTTGAGGAAACCAGTCTCCTCAAATTGTATAGTTGTCAAGGACAAACAAGAGTTACATCTTCCTCTTGTAGGGTGAGAAAGTTTTGTGAAATCACAACCCAGCACCCCAGACCAGTTGTCTTTCCTTCCTAAAAAAGGATGAGGGAATAGTTAATTTCTTTAAATTGCTCCTTTCTTTAGTTAAGTTTTGTCTTGTTTTGTTTTTGAAGAGACATGTATTTGGGCAGAATAGAAGTAGAACTTCAAAGAATAGTGAGGTATAAACTAGCTGGTGTTCTTGGGCATTCAACTGACCAGCGCTTGATTGGAATGCCTGTGTGAAAGTCGTTAGTGTTAAAGGAAGAAAATAACGAACTCGTCGGTTTTTCTGACCTCAGCATGCCATCCGTTTCAAGGTGAAAGGTTGCAGTGGTGTCTAGACAAAGGCTTGGGCAATATCCAAGGCCGCTACTGCACTGCAGCATCAGGGTGGAGTGTCAGAACCTCTCAGAACCCCACGGGCTGGCGTGGGTGGCAGACGGGCCATTCTCTGGGCGCCAGCCAGCACCTAGAACCAAGGCTCCTGGTCACATATCCCACTTCTGTTTCCATTTAGGTGCTAGAACTCACTATGCTGCCGTCTGTTCTTTGCATTTTCATTTTGAGATGTAAAAATATTTTTTTGCACTCACAGCATGAGAACTTCAGGAAAAAACAGATTGAAGAGCTGAAGGGACAAGAAGTAAGTCCTAAGGTGTACTTCATGAAGCAGACCATTGGCAACTCCTGTGGAACCATCGGACTCATTCATGCAGTGGCCAATAATCAGGACAAACTGGAGTTCGGTGAGTGGATTTTGAGGCCAGTCATCCTCTGGTTGACCTTTAATTAACTGTAATGCTTCCTTCCAACACCCCCAAACCTCTGTTTGGCAAAGCCATTGCCTTAAATTTTTTTGAAAACCTACTTATGCAGGTAGAATCAGTGGATGAATTCTCATTGTTCCTCCCTTTTAAGGCAGGGAAGTGCATCCAAGAAGCATGGTGTGGTTTCCTCCGCCTGGAGAGGCGGGGCGGGTGACAGTGCAGTTTTGTACTTGCCTCTCTGCCTGGGCTCTTCATGTGCAGATCCTCCTGCTAGTCTTGACAATTCTAAAGAATTAGAGATGCTGTTAAGGCATAAAATGCCAACCTTTAGGACCTTTCTTTAATGGTGCTGTGTCTCATAAGCAATAGGAGAACCAAAACAGCCTAAAGCAGCAGGACACAGCACGAGGTCCTGCAGGGAAGCATAGCCGCAGGCTGGCACCTTGAGAGATCCATCTGTGAACAAAGCTGGGTCAGGAATTTTAGCTCGCCTCCAGTGGATGCCACGGAGGATAGAGAAGAGATGAGTCTCAGCCCTTAAGTTGTCAGAAGCGCAAGTAACAGCATTGAAATATGTTAAAATACACGGCATTGTGTATGATTTTGGCCAAGGGTCAGCAAACTTTCTTAAAAGGCCAGAGAGTAAATCTTTTAGGCTTTGAGGGCCATATAATCTCTGCCCTTGTAGTGAAAGAGCAGCCATAGACAAGATGTAGAGCAGTGGATGTGGCTGTGTTCCAATAAAACTTTATTAGGTGGCAGTAGTCTGCCAACTCCTGATTTAGACAATGGATGGGGATGGCTGAGAATTGAGTAAGTTCAACTAACAGTCCATGCTGTTGCTTGTAGCAGGTCAAATACTTTTTTTTTTTTTTTTTAATTTAAACAAGGGAATTGTGGCCAAGATTCTACTCCTGGTATACTTCTGAAATTTAAAAAAAAAAAAAAAAGGCTTGTCTGGCCACAAAGGTCCAGATCTTCTAGAAGTTGCTTTTTCAAATATTGACTTGAGTGAGTCATTAAAAAGTTGTAGTTTGATCCTTTTTATTTCTTCTGCAGTAAGTATCACTTCTTTTAGAATACTGTGTTCCTGAGGTCACAGATACTGTAACTCTTCCATAAACATGGTCATGACGGTGCCATCGGCTTAATCTGAGTCACAGCCCTCCTCATAAAGTTGAGAGGATTCCTATAACTTCCAAATTTTAAATGGTCCCTCCCCATTTAACAAATTTAAGTTTAGAGCTGAAAGTTCAAATTGAGGTCTTTTGAAATGCAAGTTGCTCTTGAGTCCTAGACTCATCCACACTGAGCAATGACAAAATGCTTATGCCAACCATCAGCTAGTTAGCTGTCTCTAGGCCAGACTGTTAGGGTCTTTGTATTTCTATTTAAGATCTGTAGGTTGACGTCTCTCTGGATAACCATATTACTAAGACTGCATTTTCTACCCTGAAATAAAAGTCTTGGTTTGAGAACTGTTGATGTTGATAGATTAGAATGTTATTGTTACATCATGTATGCAATAAACATTAATTGTGCATTGCTAAGTGCTGTAGATGAGAGCAATAGACAAGACAGTTCCTGCCTTTATGGCACTGAAAGTCTCACAAATACATGTTACAAGTGGATCAGTGCTGTAACAGAGGTTGGTAAGAGATTTGAGAAGTGAGGGGGAAGGTGGAGGGGTCGGGGGACAGGGAGGGTGTGAGGAAGAGCTTGGCATGCTGGAGGAACTGAGAGTTCTCTGGCTTGAGTGCAGTGAGAGGGGAGTGGTTGGAAAAAGAGGCTGGGGAAGAGGCACCGCTCATCCACATCTTCAGAGACCATGGTAAAAAGTCAGGTTGCCAAACGTGACAGACTATGCAGTGGCTTAAGTCAGCAATAAATGTGCAACCATTTGCATTATACTGGCACTAACATATGCTTTTTTTTCTTTCTTTTTTTTTTGAAAGAGGATGGGTCAGTTCTGAAACAGTTTCTTTCTGAAACAGAGAAGTTGTCCCCTGAAGACAGAGCAAAATGCTTTGAAAAGAATGAGGTAGGAAGAGAACTTCTAGAGCATCGATTTTCAATAACTCTGGAGGTTTTTGTGCTAACTCTTCTCTGTTTTCTGCAGGCCATCCAGGCAGCCCATGATGCCGTGGCACAGGAAGGCCAATGTCGGGTAAATACAAGTTAGAGCCAGGCTGTCCCGGTGTCACCCATGTTTCCCCAGAAATATGTGCAAGAACCTCTTACTGGAACACAGCACATGTTTCCACCCAAGGCTGATGAATGCCAGAAAATTCTACCAGAATAATGCCTTGACCAGACCTGTTCATAAAAATGGCTCTTCAAAATATCTAATTGGCAGTTGACACAATCTTGAGTAAATTCAGACTGGTAGTGTTTTATATAGATCCAAATGGGTCTAATAGAGTGAGTAGCACCCCTCTTAATAACTGAACATTTCACATATTCTTCTCACAGTCTATTGGAGAGCAAGCTGGACCAACAAGGACTAAAAGTTTCTAGATGACTTGAATGTACCATTAATCTGAACACAGCCTTCAAGTCAACTGTTGATTAGATTTAAGTCAGTGATAGTGTCTGTATAACTGCAGTTGACTCTGTCACATTCTAGTCTTGACCTTTGGTGAAGTACTTATCCTCCCTAAGCCTTAATTTCCTCCTCAGTAAAAAGCAAGTCTTAAGAGTTCTGAGAGTTACAGTATATCTACTTTAATGGTCTTAGAATAGTACCTAGTATATAAGAAATAAATATTAGCTATAATCATTTAAAATAATATGTAGGCAGGTTGGTTCAAGCATATTCTACTTAGAGAATTTATTTTTAACAAATTAAGTTCTGCTTATAAAATAATCATATTGCAAAATATGTGTATCAAATCAACAGGTTGTATACCCTAAACTTACACCATGTTATGTCATTTATATCTTAATTTTTTTTCTTTCAGCTTTATTTTTAAATGCAGTTTATAATACAATAAAAAATACTCATTTTCGAAAAAATATCTTGACTCTCTGCAGGTAGATGACAAAGTGAACTTTCATTTTATTCTGTTTAACAACGTGGATGGCCACCTCTATGAACTTGGTACGTTTCACTCCAGTTTTGGAATCTAATATAGATGCATGCATTCTCTCAGACATAATTCCTCTTACAGTACCGGTGTGTGACTTTATGGTGGCGCTTAGTATATCCGTTTATGAAGCCAGAACACCGAGGTATTCTCATGGGGCCACTTAACCCTTTATCATACCCAGAGCACCTCCCTCAGGAACCTGGCCTGCGGGATGAATGGCTTTAGTCACAAACCAGGAAAGAGAACTGATCAGCCAGTGCAAAGTATACACGTTCAGATTTTCTCTTTCCACCTTCCACTATAGTATCACCAGTATAAGGTCTCCACCGCCATCCTTTCCAGGCAAGGAATACTTTTGGAAGGAGGTAAATGCCTAAACACAACCTGGTTTGTGTAAAAAGAATTCAGGCATGTCCACCTCTGTATTAAGAAGAGTCATTTCCTTTGTATTATTGGAGAAAGACTTGCAGCTGTGTCATCTCAAGCCAAGATACTGCCTATGGCAAGCAAGGGCAAAGAAAACTTGGGGCTGATCAGCAGTCCTTGGGGGGCAAATGAAATCTCAAGGATCCTTTTTCTTCCCTCCACCTTCCCTGTACCTCACAGACTGCTTCTGACTTTTGCTTTGTGGTCCTTCCCAAGAGATGGGCACAAGCCCTCGTAGTAGGGTAGCTAGTTTGGCCTTGTGTGGTCTTGTGGTCTTGGTGCTTTAGATTAGAATTGCCTGGGATGGATATCTAGGAACACTTGAACGTCATTTCCAGCCTATTGCTTCACAACCAGCCTAACCTTTGTGGGAGTGGCAGTGGTATTTGGAAGAATCTAAAACTTGCCTTTAAGCTGGACAAGCACAGTAGACAGAAAACGTGCAGAGAAAATTGACATGCCTGGCTTTTTCGTTACAGATGGACGGATGCCTTTTCCGGTGAACCATGGCACCAGTTCAGAGGACTCACTGCTGCAGGTAGTCTTTGGAATCCATTTCCACTAGGGCTCATATTTCTTTAGCCAGTTTGTTTATTCTAAAGTGCAAACCTTTTTCGGTACAGGCAGCATCAATCATCTGGGATAAGAGCAGTCTTTAGGGCTTAAAGATCATCTCAGTAATTCTGTCCGCTTTATTTTATAGCAAATAGTTTTAAACAGGATCCTTTAGAGCAGCCCTGCCTAATCTGTATCGCATGCTGTCTTTAGCCCACAGTTAGATTTAGCCTGAAAGCCATTGTTTATTTCCTTGTGGGATTAAGGTGACTCTTGTCCTCTTGTCAGATTACATCATAGCCAATGACTCAGACTCATGGAACAGCAACCCAAGCCTTTCCTAATCCCTCTCTGACTGCTGGATTTGGGTCAGTCTTGTAGGTAGCATACTATGGATTCTGGTTAGGCAGTTACCTCTGTGATTGTTTTCTTCCCACACAGTCGGTCCACTGTTAACAGGTCAAAGGAAGCAAATTCAAAACATGCCTGACCAGAACTTTAAGATCCAGGGTCACTGTGTAACCGTCCTGGTAAAAGTGACGGCAGAAATCTCTTAATTCTGAACACGAGTTGGTCGACTAGTCCTCTTCCCTCTAAAAATGAATCTCTAGAGTTTAGTCAATTTGCTGTTAGAAAGGAAAATGGCTTAATTGTGATAAAATTAAAAATGATGTTAAGGTATAATTACTTCATTTGTCTTAATAACAGCTAAACTTTTTTGCATGCTTCTTGTGTGTAGACCGGGGGTTGGCAAACTTTTTCTGTGAAGAGCCAGGAAATATTTTAGGCTTTGTGTAGCATATGGGCTCTGTTGCAGGTATTCATTTCTGCTGTGACAGCTCCAAAGCAGCTGCACAGGCAGTGTCTAAATGAATGCGTATGGCTGTGTTTCACTAAAACTTTATTAACAAAAACAGGCAGCAGGCTGGATTTGGCCCACAGGCTGCAGTTTGCTGACTGCATGCTAGATGCTGTTCTAAGTTAGTTACCTCTTTTATGATGCTCTGAGGTAGTTAGTATTACTCACATTTTACAGATGAGGAAACGGAGGTGCAGAGGTAAGTGATGCCCAAGGTCAGTGGCAAACTACAGAATCATGGTTCAAATCTAGACAGTCTGTCTCTGGAGTCTGTGCTCTTAGCCACTGTACAATACTACCTTTATAGTAGACCTGTCTTTGGAACATCATAGACCTGATGACCTCAAGGTACTAGTGGACCAAATTATGCAGTCCTAGGAGGGACAGTCACTTTCTCTAGCCTGCTGTCATATACACCTGAGATCAGTCAGAGCTAATTCTCAGATATACCAGGGGTAAATGAGCATAGTGATATGGAATGAGAACTAGACCTAGAGAAACAGAATGGGGATTTGCATGAGAGTCAGGATTCACTTATGGGAGAGAATAAGAACAGGTGCAGAATTTCTGGTTATGACCTATTTGGAGGAAAGATTCTGGTCCATCTAGTAAAGCTTCCTAGGTACATACCAACTCCTATCTAACACTATCCTAATACAGGCACACCTCACATTGTGAGTTCAGTTCCAGACCACTGCAGTAAAGCAAATATCACAATAAAGAGAAGTTTTGAGTTTTTTTGCTTCCTACTGCATATAAAAGTTATGTTTACACTATACTGTAGTCTGTTAAGTGTGCAATAATAGCATTATGTGTAAAAAACCAATGTACATATCTTAATTTGAAATATTGTTAAAACAATGCTAACCATCATCTGTTTGGTGAGTCAGTCTTTTTGCAGTAGTAACATCAGAGATCACCGATCACAGATCACCATAACAAATATAATAATAATGAAAAGTTTGGAATATTATGAGAATTACCAAAACGTGACACAGAGACATGAAGTGAGCCAATGCTGCTGGAAAGGTGATGCTGATAGACTTGCTCCATGCAGGATTGCCACAAACCTTCAATTTGCCAAAAAAAAAAAAAAAATGCAGTATCTGCAAAGCACAATAAAGTGAAGTGCAATAAAATGAGGTATGCCTGTACCATAAAATGTGTTCTGCATAGGATACATAAAACTGTTACGTGAGTAGAATTTATGAGGTGCGGGGAAGGTAAAACTTTTTTTGTTTAAAAAAAAACCCAGAATCTCATTTTAAATTAATTGACTAGAAAATAGCATCTTAATTAGTGGAAATTCTTATCCTAAGTAAGGCTGGTTCTATATGGTTAGAGATGTTTTAGGTTGTCTAAACTATACCCCGAATTAACTTGTTAAATTGGTGAGAAAATCCATAAACTTCACCCAAGTATCCTAAACTTGAGTGAATTAGGTCACTGCTTATCGTCTGTGTAGGAGATGGCTGTTGTCTTTACAGGCACATTAATCAGCAGCATGGGTCCTAAAGGAAAGTGGCTTTGGGGAAGGCAGGTCTGGGATATCAATATATTAAAAATTCTGATAGAATAAAATGTAGACGTTACTCTAGATCCTCTTCAGTTTTTCTAAGTGGTTCCAAAGCAGAAACAAAACCGGGGTGGGGTTGATGCTTTTTCAGGGCCAGAACTCGTTATCAGGTTGGTGATTTTTAGGCCTTGGGAGCTGATGTTCCATGACTGTTCTCTGTCATAGCACATCCACTGTCCTCTTGAAGGTCTCGTGTTTAACATTGTTGGTGGGGCTTTCTTTCCACTGGACTTTTAACAAATTGAACAGTGATTGATATTCTGATCCCAAGGCATTTAAACCCCAGAATTTCTCAAGTAACATTGGGGTCAGTTTTCTCTTCCCAATCTTTGTAATCTAGGTGTTAGAATTAGTAACACATGTCATCCCCTAAATATGTAGGAATCCATCACTTATCTATACTTGGAATACCAGGTATTTAAACTTTAAGCCTGTTTTGTAAAATGTTTACTTGAAGTAAGTCTGTCTTTACTCCGGGAATTTCTGAGTTAGAACTTTTTCCTTATGGAAGAGAAATCAATTTTCTATCTTTGGATTTGAGGGGAATAGCACCAAGAGTATAGTTTTCTTGTCAAAACCGGGCACAAGGTGGCAGAAGCACAGAACGTTTGGTAGAAAGAAAAAAGGAATCAAAGCTGCTGGAGCTGGATTTGTGATGTGGGTCCTTGTCTTGCCCATCACCTGATTTTTTTTTCCTCTTGCCTTAAGCCCTGGTTTTCAAGTTTATTGGGAGGTTTAAAGTTGGTCAGGGTGAACTTTGGGCATTAATAGACCTTACTAATACTTTCCCCTTGAAGCTTTCATTTTGAGCTGGTGCTGTTTCCACCTTAATTCGTGACATTCCTCCTTCTCAGGACGCCGCCAAGGTCTGCAGAGAATTCACCGAGCGTGAGCAAGGGGAGGTCCGCTTCTCCGCCGTGGCCCTCTGCAAGGCAGCCTAATGCCTCGTGGCGGGGGCACTTCGCTTTCTCCCTCCTTCCCTTCGTCGTGAAAGTATATCCCTACGTATATGGTCTAAGTGCTTCAGTACTTGTAGAGCACAGCTGTTCTCCTTCGGTTCCGCAGATGCGCACTTACCCGTAACTTCACCCACGCACTAGCAGAGCTCCATCGAGCAAGTTTGGTGTCACCCTCTGATGGCAAAGCGTTCCCCTCATTGTATGTCTTATACCTCAATATCTAATGCTTTAATGGCTACTTTGGTTTGTGTCTGTAAGCTAAGGCCTTGGATGTGGTTTGTCCTTAAAAGGAATAAAATTTTTCTGCTGATAAGAGATGAGCCTAAACTGGTTTTCATTTTTCCTTCCCCCCAATGTATCCCAAATTATCATAGTGCTTACATATATATCTTCCATATAAGAACTTATACAGTACAGGTAAGAAAATTACCATAAAAATAGTATCGGTTTAGTGTGTTTCTACACTTTTTTCTATACATTTATGTTACTGTGTGTACCTGTAGACTTAAAAAAAAATTAAATACTTTATTTTTTGGAACAATTTTTATTGAAATATAGTTGATAATAAATATTATATTAGTTTCAGATGTACAACATAGTGATTCGACATTTAAGTACATCATGAAATGATCACCACGATAAGGCTAGTAACCATCTGTGCCCTTACAAAGTTATCGCAGTATTAGTGACCATATTCCTTATGCTATAAGAATGATTTTAGATTTACAGAAAAATTGAGAAGATATTAGAGTTCCCATATACCTTTCATTCGTTTTCCCCATTACATCTTACATTAGTATGATACATTTGTAACAGTTGATGAACCATTATTGACAATTCTATTGACTAAAGTCCATACCTTATTCAGATTACCTTGGTTATTACCTAATGTCTTTTTTCTTTTGCAGGATCCCATCCAGAATACTCTCTAGGCTCTTCCTGGCTGTGACAGTTTCTCAGGCTTTTTTTTTTTTTTTAGAGCTCCTGACTTTTATTTATTTACTTTTTTTTTTTGGCTGTGTTGGGTCTTCGTTTCTATGTGAGGGCTTTCTCTAGTTGTGGCAAGCGGGGGCCACTCTTCATTGTGGTGTGTGGGCCTCTCACTGTTACGGCCTTTCTTGTTGTGGAACACGGGCTCCAGATGCGCAGGCTCAGTAGTTGTGGCTCACGGGCCTAGTTGCTCCGCGGCATGTGGGATCTTCCCAGACCAGGGCTCGAACCCGTGTCCCCTGCACTGGCAGGCAGATTCTCAACCACTGCGCCACCAGAGAAGCCCCAGGCTTTTCTTTTGATGATTTTGACAGTTTCAAGGAGTACTGAGCCAAGTATTTTGTAGGATGCCCCTCTCTTGGGATTTGCCTAATGTTTTCTCATAATTAGACGAGTGTTACGAGTTTTGGGGGAGGAGGACCACAGGTAAAGTGCTGGTCTCATCAAGTCATATCAGGGTACATAGCGTCAACATTCCTTACGGTTAATGTCAACCTTGATCACCTGGCTGGATGGCATTTGTCAGGTTTCTCCGAGTAAAGCTACTTTCCCCACCCTACACCCCTCTATTATATACTGGAAAGAAGTCTATGCACAGCTGACCCTATAGGAGTAGGGGGTTGAATTAAGCTCTACCTTCTTGAAGGTGGAGTATCTATATAAATTATTTGGAAATCTGCAAGAGAGATTTGTCTCTTATTCCCTATTTATTCATTTATATCAGTATGAACTCATGGCTATTTTATACTCTGGGTTATAATCCAGTACTACATTTTGTTCAAATTGTTCTAGCTTTGGCCATTGAGAGCTATTTCAGTTGGCTCCTGTGTCCCTTTGACATACCCCAATCAATGTGGGTTTTGCTTTTTTTTTTTTTTTTCTTAGCGATAGTTTACAGAAATCAGTTTTTTAAAAATCAATGTCAGTGGGGGCCCGGATGGTGGCTGGAAACGGGGCTTCCCGGGAGGAGGAGGGCACCGGTGGGGTTGCAGCAGCTCCACAGCCCCAAGCCCCGATGAGGCTGCCTCTGGTGCGAGTGAAGGCGGACCCCGGCGTGACGCTCGCGGGACAGGAAGCCAGCTTCATTCTGGCACGAGCCGTGGAACTGTTTGTGGAAACCATAGCAAAAGATGCCTACTGTTGTGCTCAACAAGGGAAGTGGAAAACCCTTCAGAGAGATTTGGATAATGCAATAGAAGCTGTATCCACAGCTTCTATTTGCTTTTCTGGAAGGTACTTTGGATTGATTGCTGAGCTGGGCAGTTTTGTGAGCCTGTACCTGCCTCCTTCAGCTAGGCCCTCTGCAGGCCTCAGCTTTGAAAAAGAGTCTTTGGAATACTGAACTTACACACTTTTCCTGTTCTACCTTCACCTAAGCCTGGATAAGCAGAGATCTCACCTGTTAACTTTTCTCTGTAAGGTCTTCCACTACTTGTGTCTTCCATTTCTGGCCTGGATGCAGCTGCTGCTGCTTGCGGTAGAGATATAGAAAATGATTTTGTAGGTTGCTTAATAAATGATAAGGACCAAATAAAAGTTTCTGATCAACCTCAAAAAAAAAAAATCAATGTCTTTGCCATTTGTTAAACCTTAACTGTTTCATAGATTAGGATACACTAGTATGTAACCTATAGGCTTGCATTAAATGTTAAATGACATTTGTTCTCAACAATTGATGCTTGACTATAACAGTTACTCTCTAGTTACAGGGATTAAGCACTGGGGGGAAGAAACCCCCAGACCTCCTGCACTTAGTGTGATCCTCACAGAAGAGCTTTATCCTGTCTGTTGTCAGGAGCCCAGGAAGCTTGGGTTTCAGCTGCCTTAAAGTTTTCAACTCTGATTATTCTATGGTGATAATACTTCTGATTCCAACTTCTAAGTGAAGGATATTTTGGTTCCTAGGGGGAAAGTGATCACTACTATTCCTTCTAATGTAGAAAACTAAATACATGGTGACTCAGGTGATTCTAATTGCTTGGAGTTGAAGCCAGAGGGATGCATTTTCAGTTCTAATTTGGTGTGTGGCTTTCATGTAATCACCTTGGAGATTGACTTAGGCGAAAAGAAACAGAACAAGCCTCCTTCCTGCTAATAAGAGCTGGTGAAAATACTGCTTTTGGTCTCAAGAGTACAATTATACCACTAAATGTAGCTGTAAGACTTTATGCATGAGAAGCATTATTAAAATGCTCACAAACTAACACACCTTAGCATGTCACACCATGGAGGGTCATGTAATGGCTGTTGTATGTGGGTGATTGCAACCCTGGAGGTGCAGAGAAATGTCAGTTTTACTGAGGAAACAGGTTAGTTTACATGCCCAAATTCTACCTGCCATGGACTGACCACCTACAGGTAGCTGTCCCTCGGTTGGGAGTCAATATAATAGACTTCAGGGCTTATCAAATGTCTTTGACCTCCACTCTGCCTCTTGGTAACTTTGGGCAAAGAAATTACCCTCTCCCACGTCTTCATTGTTTCACGTTAAAATGGACAACACAGGGTGAAGATGTCTGGGAAGGGCCTGGCTTCTAGAAGTTTCCCTCTAGTACCAGCATCTTCCCTACTGCTCTCCCTGAGACCTCAGCCATGTGTAACCGCATGGGGTAACATCAACTTTGTATTCTATGTCAGGGCAATACCCCCTGGAGTTGTGCAACTCAAGAGGTTCTTGTTTCTCCAATAAACCCTATTAATTGACATCTTGGATTTATCAAAGATCATGTCCAGTTGGCTTATTCTTTAGGATGTTACTAATCTTTAGCAATGAAAGTAATTTTGGTTTTTTTAATTGAAGTATAGTTTGCTGTACAATATTATGTAAGTACAGGTGTACAATATAGTGATTCATAATTTTTAAAGGTTATATTCCATTTATAGTTATTATAAAATATTGCCTACATTCCCCTTGTTGTACAACATATCCTTTATTTATTTATTTTTGGCTGTGTTGGGTCTTTGTTGCTGTGTGTGGGCTTTCTCTAGTTGTGGCGAGTGGAGGCTACTCTTCGTTGCAGTGCGTGGGCTTCTCACTGCAGTGGCTTCTCTTGTTACAGAGCATGGGCTCTAGGTGCGTGGGCTTCAGTAGTTGTGGCACGTGGGCTCAGTAGTTGTGGCTCGCAGGCTCTAGAGCACAGGCTCGGTAGTTGTGGTGCATGGGCTTAGTTGCTCCACGGCATGTGGGATCTTCCCGCACCAGGGCTTGAACCCGTGTCCCCTGCATTGGCAGGGGGATTCTTAACCACTGTGCCACCAGGGAAGGCCCTACAACATAGCCTTGTAGCTTATTTTATACCTAATAGTTTGTACCACTTAAGCCCCTACGCCTATATTGTCCCCCGCTTCCCTCTCCCCAGTGGTAACCACTAGTTTGTTCTCTATATCTGTGAGTCTGCTGCTTTTTTGTTATAGTCACTAGTTTGTTGTACTTTTTTAGATTCTGCATATAAGTGATATCATACAGTATTTGTCTTTCTCTGTCTGACTTATTTCACTCAGCATAATACACTCTAGGTTCATCCATGTTGTTGCAAATGGCAGAATTTCATTTTTTTAATGGCTGAGTGATATTCCATTGTATAAATATATATATATACCACATCTTCTTTATCCATTCATCTGCTGGACACCTAGGTTGCTTCCATACTCAGGCAGTTGTAAATAATGCTGCTATGAACATTGGGGTGCATATATCTTTTTGAATTAGTGTTGTTTTTTTTTTTCCCGTATATATACCCAGGAGTGGAATTGTTGGGTCATATGGTAGTTCTAATTTTAGTTTTTTGAGAAACCTCCATATTGTTTTCCATAGTGGCTACACCAATTTACGTTCCCACCAGCGGTGTACGAAGGTTCCCTTTTCTCCACATCCTTGCCAACATTTGTTATTTGTGTTCTTTTTGATGATAGCCATTTTGACAGGTGTGAGGTGATATCTCATTGTGGTTTTGATTTGCATTTCCCTGATGATTAGCGATGTTGAGCATCATTTCATGTGCCTGTTGGCCATCTGCATTTCCTCTTTGGAAAAATGTCTATTCATTTCTTCTGCCTGCTTCTTAATCGGGTTTTTTGTTTTTCGATGTCAAGTTATATGAGCTGTTTATATATGTTGGATAGTAATCCCTTATTGGTCATATCGTTTGCAAATATTTTCTCCCATTCAGTAGGTTGTCTTTTTGTTTTGTGGATGGTTTTCTTTGCTGTGCTAAAGCTTTTAAGTTTAATTAGGTTCCATTTGTTTATTTTTGCTTTTATTTCCTTTGCTTTAGGAGATGGATAAAAAAATGTGCTGCGATTTATGTCGAAGAGTGTTATGCCTATGTTTTCCTCCAGGAGTTTTATAGTATCCAGTCCTGCATTGAGGTTTTTAATCCATTTTGAGTTTATTTTGGTATATGGTGTTAGAGAATGTAATGAAGGTGACTTGTTGTGCTTTCAATAGATAAAGCCACCTGATGCTAGGTATCCCCCCTTTTTAACTAATACCCAGAATGTCCAATTGAGGAATATTTAGGTTACACATCTATTCAGTATAATATGGTCTGTCTTAAGGACCCATGATCATGAAAAAATGTTTATGCATGAAACTAGTGAGATAGTTTTGTAAAATGTGTATGCATATGTGTTTAGAAAAGACAGGACCATAATAGCTAGATGTTTACTATATTCTAAGTTAAACTTAGTCACAGCGAAGCTTAAGCAACTTGCCCAATCTTACTCAGCTAGTGAGGGATGTTGCTGACATTCAAACCCAAGTAGACTGGCTCTAGGAGCCCACGATGTTAATGATCATTGCTGGGCAGATGTGGACCTACCTTACGGTGAATGAAGTTTAAGCTTTAGGGCCTCACACTTTAATGGCTCCTTCCAGCATCCTGGCTTTTGTGTCCTTGTGAAATTTACAAATCCTTAAAAAACATGGGTCTGCTCCTGCCTCTGGATATTGAGATTATGAGTGATTTTAACTTTATATCCTCATTTTCCAAGCTTTCTAAAATTGCTATATTACTTTTATAATAAAAAAAGCTTAAGTTTTTCTCTAGGACTGTAATGAATGAATTCTGTCTGAGCTGCTGCTGGTTAGTTTAGCCTACCTCCCAAGTTTCTTCAGTTTATAACTGAAGTCCGTGCAACTTAGTCTTCTGTCTTCTATGGGCTTCATTACAAGGCTACTTTAGAACTTTAAATGATTATCTTTATGTTCTCCTAAACCCCAACTTACTTGGAACCTGTTCAGTTTCCTGCACATCCTGACATGTTCAGTAATGACTTGACATTTGGGAGTTACTTTCTGTGTCCCTTGAATGATGTGATCTTATTAATTCATCTGTATTATAGTGTTAAGTTGTTCATCCTTTTCATTCTTGACCTGGCTTGGTGTAGCAGCGAGGAGTGGGGCGCTGTGGATTGCCTGTGTGGTTGGGTTGTCTGGTATAATCCTGTAGAATGGAAATTACAGGACCTCTCCCAGGGTTAGGAGGATGGACCTAAGATAAGGCACGTAGAGCTCAGCACATCGTGACCATGCCTTGAGCATTTTTATTAATGTAACATAAAGTGTTATAGGAGTTGAGTGTGTGTGTGTGTGTGTGTGTGTGTGTGTGAATATTTATGAACAAAAGAGAAAGAGAAGTAGAGAAGTCTCAGCAGATGAAATAGTATGGATAATGTTCCCTCCTAGTACAAGATATCTGGATTTGGACAATTTAAGTCACTTGACGGTTTCCTTTCCCTGGTCATGTTAATATCCTTAACCTGATTCAAAATCAAATTTTATAGTAATGCATCTCTTCACTCTTAGGAATCAGATGCTTTCCACAGTGTTAATCATTCTCTAAAAAACAGGCTTTTTATTTTTTTAATCTTACCTTAGTATAGTAGTACATTTGTCACAATGAATGAACTAGCAATGATACGTTATTAAGTCCAGACTTTATTTCTTTAGTTTTCACCTAATGTCCTTTTTCTGTTCTGGAATCCCATCTAGGATACCACATGATATGTAGTTGTCCTGTCTCCCTAGCTCCTCTTGGCTGTGATTTATTGAACTAAAACCAGTTACGTTGATCCAAGGTGCTGCTTTGGCTCTGGCTCTTGACAATTCCACTGTTTGTGGTCTCCTGGGGCCACTCCAGGCAGCACAGCTTGTGGTTGAGACCTGAGGGTTGTGCCATCATCTCTGCCCCTTACCAGATGGGTGCCTTGACCAACTTAACCCCTCCTAAGCCCCGATTTCCTCATCTGTAAAGTGGTTCAGTATCTGCCTCATAGAGTTGTTGTGAAAGCACATGAGAATCCTTGTGAAGTGCTTTGGGGTGTGCTAGAATATAGCAAGTGCTATGGTTTTAATTTTCATCACCACCTATCTTCTTTGCATCCATCTCTCTTTTTTATCCAACTGAAATTCCAAGCTACCAAGTGTCCCCCATTTCCTGGGATAAGGGCCCATTTCCAAAGCAACTTTTCCTAAAAGTTATTATCCTAATTCATGGCTCCCAGTCCGTCAGTGCCTCATTCTTTGCAGTGAGTGGGGTACATTCTGTTTGACATCAAGACATGAGTAATACAAGTGTATTTACCCTCTTGTAGGCCACTGATTTTTAAGAAGGGAATCATATGATTGAACTTTAAAGTATAACTTTATAAGGACAGAAGAGGGGCTTTGAAAATGGAGATTCATAGGTTTATTTGCTTTGCTTGACATTAAAGTTGCTCTAGTCATTGGAGGAAACAACTTTAAATATCCAGTGTTTGGACGTTTGAGTCCAAATTGAGTGGCCAATACCTGAATTCCCTATTTCACATTAAAATACAATACATAGGAAGACAAAAGCTTTATTTAACTATACTCACTATATCAAGTAGGTGGCAGCAAAGGAAAACTTATGACAAGTTCAAAGCTAAGTAGATTTGAACAAAGTTGAGCCGTGAAGGAAAAACCAGTAGCTTTTGGTGACTGGCCCTTCTGGGCAAGATGGAGAAGTATGATAGTGTTTGGGCCTTCATTTTGGCCCACTGTTTTTGACTGGACTAACCAGTCCTAGTGTAGATTGGCTAAAATCAGCCTTGTGAATTGCTTGTTGGGCTATTCAAAATTTTGCCCAGGTTCTATTTATTTTATCAGAAAAATAAATAGGAATAAGCAGGAATAATTTCAAATCACAAGTTCATTAAATAAATGCTTCCTCTGCTGATGTTGAGTTAGCTATTATCCCAAATACAATTGATTTGATATAATCAATTCTATAATCAACTCTATGTTAGTAGAATCTGGCTTTCAACATCTTAACATTAGAAAAGAGTGGACTTAATTGTATAATATTAAATTGTTATAACAGATCTTTAGGATAATATTTTTCTCAACACTTCAGTTACACGATGTTAACTTTATTTTCAAGTAGTTTCTTCCTTTTTATTTTTAGACTGCATCAGGCCGCTTGTGGCATCTTAGTTCCCCAACCAGGGATTGAACCTGGGTCACCACAGTAAAAGCGCCGAGTCCTAACCACTGGACCACCAGGGAATTCCCTTTCAAGTAATTTCATATGGATGGATTTGACCTTTACCATTAAGAAAACTGGGTCTGGTCCAGGATTAACATATAAGTAGTTGGGTGACATTAACCAATTCCCTTTTCTGGCCTCAGTTTCCTCTTTTTTAAATAAAATAATTAAATTGACTCAAAGCTTATTGAAGTGCCTCATCTCCACGAGTTTATATACCACAAGCTGCACCATTCTCGCTCTTGGCCAATCCCAGCTTCAGGAGGTGCATGCAGTAGACCTTTGGCCCTCAGCTCTTCAGATCCATGGCCCCTTATTATAAGCACTATGTTGAAATGCCCCCTTTACAATCCTGAAAGAGTTCATAGCTAATATAACCTACCTACACACATAATCTTAAGAAATCAATTTAAAGAAAATATGTTTCAATGGGTAAGTGCTCAGGTATCGTCACACGAGAAGACATGAACTGAGGTGAGGCTTGTACTTAGAATCACGAAGACAGGGAGAGCTGCAGATGGAGCAGGGGGTGGTGCGTTGACAGTTCAGATTCCACGAGCAGCCTTGTTATTGGTCATGCAATTTTCCCCAAATGATGAAAATCTTGGTAAAGTCCCAAACAAAGTAATTACATTCTTCCCCTGACTTATCCACTATTGTATTTATGGAAACTTCAGTGCAAACAGCATGCAAACAAAACAGAGTTTCAGACAATTATACACAGATTTTTCATCGACACGAATGCCTCGAGGGACCTTTGAAAACTGTGTAACATACAGCACAATTCCTCACTGTGTGAGGCTGTCTTCTTACGACCTGGCCCCGAATACGAAATGTCGGTGGAACATATCTCCGTTACCACAACGAAATATTTGCCCATGAATTTCCAAAACATCCATTAGGGCTTGGTACCACCCGCCTTGAGGATCACTGAGCTGCCCTGGAGAAGCTTTCCTAAGTAACTTGTCGCAGGTAGAATTCCAGAGTGGCCCCCAAGCCTCCCAGGTCCTGGTGTGTAAACACCTTCTCCCGGGCACTCAATCAAACACTAAAGGGAGTTTGCAGGTGTGATTAAGGTCCCCAATAAATTGGCATTAAGATAGATTATCCTCAGTTGGCCTGTCCTCAGAAAGGACTAGGCTTTTCTTGGCAAAGGAATGTGGGCAGCCTCTAGGAGGTAAGAGTGGCCCCCGGCTGACAGCAGGGAAATGATGGTCTAAGTTCTAGAGCCTGAAGGAACTGAATCTGGCCAACAGCGGAAGCAGATTCTTCCCCAGAGCCTCCAGAAAGAAACACAGCCGACACCTTAATTTCAGCCTTGTAAGACAACCCAGCCAGGTCAAGCTGGACTTCTGGCCTACAGAACCGTGTGCTAAGAAACGGGTATTGATTCAAGCCTCTAAGTTTGTGGTAATTTGTTATGGAGCCAAAGGAAACTCAGACATAATAAGCCGATGCAACATGTTCGAGAGTCACTGGACTGCCCTGACCGTCCTCTCTAAACCACACCTTCGTGGGCTCCACCACTGACCCCCGTGGCTGCCCCGGGAACAAGTCACATTGGTTCTTCTCAGTCCCTTTGCCCTCCCCACGTCTCGGAGCACGAGGGTGTGAAGAATCTGCTGACATTCCGGGAGACGACAGCCCTCCCTTCTATTCTGCGTCTCCCGCTGGGGTGTGTCAGGCCACTCGGCGCCCTGGTCCAGCCCGCGGCCCGAGTCTGCCTCACGAGCACCCTCCCAGCTCTGCCGGTGCTTGTCGTCAGCAGGCACCAGTTTGGTGACGCGTAAACAGGTAAGGTGATGCGTAACCTTAATCGCTTACTGAAATCTGGCCTGCACATTTGACTCATTGCTACAGAAGGTCACATAAATCCAAACTGTAGGAATATAATTAAAAAAAGAATAGCCTTAAGATGCATGGTACTTGGGAGTTCCCTGGTGGTCTACTGGTTAGAATTTGGTACTTTCACTGCCGTGGCCCGGGTTCAGTCCCTGGTCAGGGAACTGAAATTCTGCAAGCCGTGCCTCGTGGCCAAAAAAAAAAAAAAAAAAAAAAAGGCATGGTACTGAAAAGTCATATTTTGCGTGTAGCGAAGAATTCCAGGCCTTCAGGTATGAGCTGCTGCCTGCCTCTCTCTGGGACTACTTTTTCTATAGCTCCTCCTGTAGTCCCCTCCCCACCCCAGTACTGCTCGGAAAGGCCACCAACAGAGCCACATCCCTCTGGAAGGCTCCCTTTTTTATTCCTTTTGAAAACATGGATGCTACATTTGAGAGCTTTATAATAATGATTATTTAAACATTTAAGACCCATAAAATCTTCTTTGAAATAAATGAAGAATAACAGTTGGCTCAGAGACCAGGACTAGTTTTGTTTTCTTTTTTTTACCTCCGTGCCTTTATTTGCTTCTGTGGGATGCTATGGGCCCATGTCCCTTCTTTAAAGACACGTGCTGACAGTATAGAGGCCATAAGTTCATTATTATTTGTGCCAAGTCGACTCACTTCATGGATTTTCCGTGGGGGTCTCTTCTGATAGTCTTGAGCCATCACAAAAGGGGCCCTCAAATACATATGTGACATTTCTCTCTCCTTTTTCCTTCCTTCTTTCTTTCTTTCTCTCCTTCTCTTTCTTTCCTCCCTGCCCCCCTTCCTTTCTTTCTGCCTTATGCTATACTTTTTATTCCTCAAACTTTTAAAATCACAGCATGCATTGTATATGAAGTTTCTTCCTAATCTTTCCCTCTAATTACATTTATTCCCAATTCCCTTAATGACTTTATTAAGGTGTAGTTTTACATACCATAAAATCCACCCATTGTAAGTATTCTATTATTTTAGTAAATAGAGTTGTAAAATCATCCCCACAAATCCAGTTTTAGAACATTTCCATCATCCCCAAAAGTTTCTTGTTTCTGTTTACAGTTAATCCCTGCTCCTACCCCAGCCCCAGGTAATGACTGATCTACTTTTTGTCTCTACCAATGTGCTTTTTCTGGACATTTCATATAAATAGAAGCATACAAATGTAGTTGTTTCCATCTTTCACTTAGCACAAGTTCATTCATATTGTAGCATGTACCAATTGTTCTGCCCTTTTTATTGCTGAGTAGTATTCCATGGTATGAAAATACCTCATCTTTTTAATCCATTCATCAGCTGATAGACATCTGTGTCATTTCCAGTTTGGGGCTATGACGAACAACGCTGCTCTGAACCGTCATATACATGTGTTTGTGTGGATGTGTTTTCATTTCTTGTGGGTAGACTCCTAGAGTGGAATTGCTGGGGCACATAATTAAGTTTATAGACTGTCCCCAACACAGGGTAACATTCCTTCTCAACAAGTACATACTACTCAAAAAGTATGATAGGAAATCAACTTTGTAATGGGTATCAAAAGTCTTATAAGTATGTAACATCTGATCAAGTGACTCGAATTCTTAGAAATAATCAAAGGTCTATGTGAAGATTTATGTAGTAAGATGTTGTTCTTAACAGTATTATAGTAGTGAAAAAGGAAGCAATATAACTGACTAGGGGAAAGTAGGGGAAAGACATCTATATAACCACAAAATAGACAAAAATCTCTGGGTAAACAATAAACATATAAGTAAAGTATCTGGTATGATAGAAGGTGATGAAAGCTATGGAAAAAAGAAAAAATAAAACAGCAGAGCAAGGTAAGGAGGTGGGGGAGAGGCAAGTGGTTGAATGGAAACGTCAAGGTCAATCTTGAATGTGTTGAATGAGGCAGTCAAGGTCAATCTCATTGAGGAAATGACTCTGAGCAAAACTGATGCATCTGGGGAAGAGGATTCCCCACAGAGGGAAGAGCTGGTGCTGAGAGGCCAGTGGGGTAGGAGTGAATGAAAGGCGGGAGAAGTAAGCGCTGAGAGCAGAGAGGTCACGAGCGGGGGCAGGTCATAGGAGACCTCGCGGGCTGCTGTAAGGACTTTGGCTTTATTCTGTGTGAGACGATTGATGGGAAGCCATTCCAGGATTTTAAGCAAAGGGGTGACATGATATGATTTTTGTTTTAAAACAATCCCCCTGGCTGCTGGGTGGAAAATGGACTATAGGGAAATGAGAGAGAAACAGAATAGAGGTACAAAGTGAATACTTGTCCAGGTTTGAATGACAGGAGAATGGAGAGTTTACAGTACTGTCCTTGCCCACGTTCCCTCTCAAATCTGCCTCTTTTCCTTGCCCTTTTTACAAAACACCAACACACCTCAATATACACACCCCAAAAGATAGGAGTGGTAGTGTAGTTGCGATTGTGATAGGAAGCCCACTTCCCGGTTCTGATTTTCTTATCTCCAGTAAAATCATGCATGGACATAGCGCTGGTTCTGGAGGCACAGAAATAGCAGCACACAGTCCCTGAGAGAGACAGAGACAGAGACAGAGAGAGACAGAGACAGAGACAGACAGAGACAGAGAGAGACAGAGAGACAGAGAGAGATGGAGACAGAGAGAGACAGAGAGAGAGACAGAGAGAGACAGAGAGAGACAGAGAGAGACAGAGACAGAGAGAGACACAGACAGAGACAGAGACAGAGGGAGGGAAAGAGAGGCAAGTAGGAGCACGGTGATGACGTGACCCAGCTGCTCACAGGTCTCTGGCACGGACTGGGCGCTTTGCGAGGGGAGAGTGACGTCTCTGACTCCGTGGCGGTGGGCAGCTAAGGGGGCAGCGGAGCGTCACAGGCGGCTGGGGCATGAGGTAAGCCTTGAGGAGAAGGAGAATGTCAGGAAAACCTGGTCAGTGGGCAAAGTGTGTTGTGGGCCAGGCAGAGTGAAGTCCCAGGCACAGGGGAGAGAGAAGGCGTGCTTTTCTGATTCAGAAACTGCTGACAGTTGAGGGCTGGGTGAGGGGAGTGGGACGGCAGTGGGAATACGAGGGTTTGGGAGCCTGTGCTCAGGACTTTGGCTTCTGTCTCTGTGCAGAGAGGAGTTTAAGCAGAGTTTTAAGCAGCCCAAATGGTTTTCCATGTAACCTCTGTGATCCTCACAGAGGTGGCAGCCCCCTCCCCTTTTCCATCAGGGGCGACTTGGAATCAAATTCATTTAATGGGCGCTGGCGCCATTGCCCTTTACTGTGAGCGTTTACAGCTGGGTGGTTTCTCCACTAATGCAAGCCAGGCTCGGCAGGGCAGGAAAGAGGTAAATCTCCTTCATACAATAACAGCAGAGTCTATGTTGCTCCAAAAGGGCAAAGCCAACAGTTTTTGCCTTCTGTTTGCTAAACTCCCTGTGAAAGAGCAGGGAGTAGTGTCCTATATTTATACTGTATTCCCAACACCAAGGATTATGTCTGGAGCTCAGTAGACAGACATTCAAGACTTAAAAACAAATTTCTTTTAAAAGGGGTGGAAAGGCCAAAGCCATGTTAATAGGAGAATCATCCTTGCCTCTGCACGAGGCATGGTTAGCATGCTGACCGTGTCATGGTGAGGGGTGCTTAGTCCCCTTAGGTGCCTGGGAGGGATCATCTATAACTCTCTCTGGTGGGAAGACTGAATACAGTACTTACAGCTGCCCTTGTTCATGGCACTGGGAGCTCCCACCCTCATCCCCCCGCCCCAAGCCCTAATCTCAGCCCAGTGCTGACACAGAATAAGACCCTCAGCATCCTCAGCCTTGAATCTACAGTAGGTACTCAATAGATGTATTCACTGACTGAGCAGAGGAGAGCCTGAATGAACATCTGGTTGAATCCAAACCATTGCTCATGTTTGCAAAATGCAGAGAGAGACCAAGGACCTGAAACTCCTTTCCCTGAGGGGAGGGACCAAGTTTTCTGACTGGGGCCACTGGGCTGAGGAATTTGATATGGGGCTCAGAGAGTGTAAAGCAGGTTTGGGAAAGGAGAAGGTATTCCTGGGAGACCCTCTCCTGGGGAAGAGGCAGTAGAGGAAAAGACCAAGTTAGAATTCCCACGTGTTTCCTGTCATACTTTACCGGTATTCAGATGTTCGTCTACCTGACTCTTCATTGAAGGACTTTGAGAAGTCTGGTGCTGGTCTGACGGTGTCCATCCAGGAACCACTGCCTTGTGAAATGTCTGCAGAGAAGGAGGGGAGTGGAAGGGACAGGTCAGTGTCTTATCACCAGATATTGGCCGAGCTGCCATATGTGGCAGTGGTCTCCTCAGGCATGAGAATCCCTAAAGTAGAATCCACTCATGGTCCCTGGGGGTTCTCAAGGAGCACACTTCAAGACCTCCTTTTAAAATGTTCTCTGTTACTCTTGTGAATCTTGAGAGGCAATGTAAGTCAGTAAGAATTTCAGATTCAGAAGACTTGGACTTGAATCTTGGTTCTGTCACTAAGTATATACATTTCTGTGGTCAAGCAGCTTAATGTCTCAGGATCATTATCTAAACAGGAAAATACCTACCTAGGAGGGCTGTCATGAGGATTAAAGGAGAGATGCTTTTAATGCACTGAAAAAATTAGAATGAATATATTTTATTGTTTAAACCTTTCAAATTATAGTATATAACACAGAAAGACCTATAAAATAATTGTCCAACTTGATGACAAAAATTTTAAAATAATGAGTGGTTTCCTAATCTTTTATTTCCCACAGCAAATCTGCCCTTCTAACATGTTATTTACTCAGCACTGGTTCAAGGTAAAATTGAAATGTAGCAAGTATTTGGATGGCTTTCACTTCCCTTTCTGTGGTCCTTCCCTTATTGTTACCTGCTCGTGAGATGGTCTGTGATCAAGTTCCATAACTCTCCAGGCATCAGGGCTGGGCAGGCAGTTCAGGCGTCCTTAGAACATCTTACATGTGAACATCTTACATGCTTCTTCCTAAGGCCAGCTGTCTAGCTGCTGAACCTGGGATTGCTTTTTCTCTCTTGACCAGACCATATTTTTTAGTCTTCTTGTTTGCCTTGAAATAGATATTTTGGATACCAAGTATCAGAGTCTTTGATTTTCTGTTAAATGCAATGCCAAGTGGTACCCACATCTTGCCTGCACAGCTTTCAGCTCTCTGTCATAAAACAGGATCTTTTATTGTCCCAATCGTCCTAAGCCCCTAAAGATAGGGGCTTACCCAATCACTCCTTGGGTGATTACTGATGAATTACTATAAGGCAAGCACACTTGGAATCACCACCCAGGTGAAGAAGTAGAACTTTGCCAGCCACCCAGGAGTCCTCTGTGTGCCCCGTCTCAGTCGCAACCCCCTGCTGCCCCCAACAAAGGAACCATTATCCTGACTGTAAAGATAATCACTTTCTTGCTTGTTGTCACTGAAGTGTGCGTCCCTAGATGCTATAATTTTGTCTTAAAAAAATTCTGTCTCTTAAATCCCTTTTTACCTACAGGTTTTTTTTTTTTTTCCCCCAATCTGCTTTTAAAAAGACTGTATTTTAGAGCAGTTTTAGGTTCACAGCAAAACTGAGAGGAAATACGGAGATGCCCACATCTCTCCTGCCCCCCACCCCATGCACAGCCTTCCCTGTCATCAACGTCCCCCACCAGAGTGGTGCGTTTGTTACAGCTGAGGGTCCTACACTGACACATCTTAATCACCTAAAATCCACAGTTTACATTAGAGTTCACTCAGTGTTGTACATTCTATGAATTTGGACAAACACAATGACATGTATCTACCATTATAGTATCATACAGAGTAGTTTCTCTGCCCTAAAAATTCTCTGTGCTCCACCTATGAATCCCTCTGCTCCCATGATGCATTTTTTAATACAGTGTCTCCAACTGCCTCCCTGACATATTCTGAGAACGAATTCTAATAGAGATGGCTAATCAAAATCTTCAAACATAGCAAGTCCAAAAGATTGCAGCCCCATTCGCCTTCTTTTTTGTTTTTGTTCTTCCTGTTCCTAAAACCAACTGAGATCATCCCTGCCTTGGCTTCTTTGTGCGTGACATTGCTTCCATCTGATATACTCTTCCTCCATATCTTTGAAAAACAGACTCTATCTCATCATTTAAGACACAACTCAATTATCACCTTGACAACCTGTATCGCCATCATCACCACATCGTCCTCTTTCATTTCTCCCGTACCACTCTCACTCTCTGCTTTTATCTTGGAAGTTACCTATTTTCCCCAGTTGAAATCTCCTTGAGGCTTGTGTAGGTTGCCTTTTTACTCTGTTGATTGTGTCCTTTACATATAGAATAAAAAAATTTTTTCTGGCTGCGCCATGCAGCATACAGAATCTTAGTTCCCCGACCGGGGATCGAACCCGTGCCCCCTGCAGTGGAAGCGTGGGGTCCCAACCACTGGACCACCAGGGAAGTCCCAGAATTTAAAAATTTTGATGTCACCCAATTATCTATTGTTGTCTGTGCTTTTAGTGTCACATACGAGGAATCATCGCCAAATCCAATGCCATGAAGCTTTTCCTGTTTTCTCTTAAGAGTTATATAGCTTTACCTCTTACTTTTAGGTTTTTGATCGACTTTGGCTTAATTTTTATATATGGTTTTAGGTCAGGGTCCAACGTTATTCTTTTGTGTGCAGACATCCAATTTTCCCAACAACACAGCAACCTTTTAACTAATAGGCTTGCCTTACCTTGACCCACCTAAACCATCCTCATTCCCTGGTCAGGGTGACCGTTCGCAAATGTTTAAAACCCTGTTTATTGCTTCCACATACAATCTACACATAGCCCTAATAATCTGGCCCCTGCCTTCTCCAGTCCCAGCCCTCCCCACTTCCCAGGGTTAGCTACACTGAACTGAAAATTTGGCAGTACATTTTCTCTCTGCCTGGAATCTTTCTCCCCCCATCTTTGCTAGTAAGCTTCAAATAGTGCTTCAACTCTTCTTCCAATATTGTTAAATTAAAAAAAAAAATTTTGTCAGAGGATAGTTGCTTTACAATGTTGTGTTAGCTTCTACTGCACAACAAAATGAATCAGCCATACATATACATATATTCCCTCCCTTGCAGAAACAGAGACACAGAGGTAGAGAACAAATGTATGGATACCAAGGGGGAAAGGGGTGGGGTGGGAGGAATTGGGAGATTGGGATTGACACATATACATTATTGATACTATGTATAAAATAGACAACTGATGGGAACATACTGTAGAGCACAGGGAACTCCACTTAACGCACTGTGGTGTCCTGGTATTTTTAAGTTAATTAAAGAAGGAGGTCATTAGACTAAGTGTTCTAATGCCTTAGCAGACGACAAAAGCAAACCAAAGCCTATGTCTGTAAAAGCCTCAATCAACATCTAAGGACAATCACAAACAGCCAGTTAGGCTTTCCCTTAAATAAGGCAACTGCTTGAGCAATAGCAATCAAATTATTTCCTTGCTTCTCTTCTGCATCTTCTCTGTAAAAGTCTGGCCCCTAACTCCTGTGAGTGGAGCACTCCTAACCACTTCGGGTTTGATGCTGACCCATTCAAATAGATTTTTGCTCAAATAAATAATTAAAAATTTTAACGTCTCAGTTTATTTTTTAATAGTTCCATGTTTCTGAAACACCCTCTTCCCTTTCCAGTGTGTATTAGATCAGGAGATGGAGAATGTCAGCCCTCAGATCAAATCAAGCCCACCACTTGATTTGTAGCACTGCCATGCCCAGTCATAGATGTATTATTTTCTATGGCTGCTCTTGTACAAAATGGCAATTGCAGAATTAGTTAGGTGTGACAGTTGTATATGGCTCCAAAAGGCAAAGAAACCTATTCCTGGCTCTTTACAGAAAAAGTCTTTGGATCCTGGTTTAGATACCTCTCTTTATGTATTCCCGTTTTCATCTTGCTCTGATGGAATGTCACAGTATAGGCCATCTTGTCCTATATCTGCTTTTTCCCTCGATTCCCATCATGCGAGTAGGGCCTGGGCTAGCATAATGCCTGGCACATAATTGGTGCTCCATCTATGTTTACCAAATTAGTTAAACAATTGCTTCCTAAAAATATCCTTGTAAGGTTACTCTAAATAAACTCATTCAACTGAACGTGAACCTTTGGGATCAGGCCCATGACTAGGCCCCCAGGAGGGATACGAAAGCCTTAGGAAATTTTGTCACCATTTCTGAGAAGGACATAAGAATGTAAGGGTCTTGATGGGGTATGAGAATCAAATTAATCAAATTAATAAAAAAGAGAATGAATAAAGCAAAGTAAGGATGTACTTGGAATGCAGAGGACCAGGATGAGAGACCTGGTGGGACAAATTAACAAATGCTTTCAGAGCATAGGAATCCTGAGTGGTTCCAAACTTGACTGCACATTGTAATCAGCTGCAATGCTTTAAAGAGTACTGATGCCTGGGTCCCACCCTTGGGATTCTCATTTATTTGATTTGGGTACAGCCTAGGCATCTGGATGTTTTAAAAATCCCTAGATGAGTGATGAAAATGTTCTGGAGCTAGATAGTAGTGATGATTGCACAACATTGTGAATGTATTAAATGTCACGAATGTGACACATGTGTAAATTTCATGTTTGTGTATTTTAGTACATACATGTGCACTCATGCACGTGCTCATCTCTGGACGTGTGCAGACAGACAGACAGACACACACACACACACACACATATACACGCACAGAGTTCCCGGGTAATATTAATGACAAGCCAAACCTGGGACTCAATGAGCCTGTATTACCGTTTCTCAGATAATAAGAATCAAGTGGAGATCTTTATTAAATAAATAGGCTGCCAGACCTCTGAGCCAGAAATTTTGATTCTGTTGGTCTGGTTGGGGGCAAAGAAATTTTCTTTCCTGCTCTAGCCCCAGGTGCTTCTTATCACAAGAGAAGTTTGGGAAATCCAGCCTAGTTTAGTGCTTCCCAAACTTGCTCAATCTAAAAAACACTTGGGGGCTCTCTTAAGCTTTCAGATTCTGGGGCCACCACCGCAGACCTATTAAATAAGGGTCTCCATGGGCTTCCCTGGTGGCGCAGTGGTTGGGAATCTGCCTGCCAATACAGGGGACATGGGTTCGAGCCCTGGTCTGGGAGGATCCCGCATGCCGCGGAGCAACTAGGCCCGTGAGCCACAACTACTGAGCCTGCGCGTCTGGAGCCTGTGCTCCACAACAAGAGAGGCCGCGACAGTGAGAGGCCCGCGCACCACGATGAAGAGTGGCCCCCGCTCGCCGCAACTAGAGGAAGCCCTCGCACAGAAACGAAGACCCAACACAGCCAAAAATAAATAAATAAAAATTAAAAAAAAAAAAAAAAAATAAGGGTCTCCAGAAGAAAGATGGGACTCAGAAGGTTTAACAAGCTACCCAGCTGATTCTTTGGACCAGGCAAATTTAAGAAGCACCATTTAGTTCAGTCCTTGATATTGGTTGGCTCTTCCACAAAAACTTCTGAGGGCTTGAAAAAGTGTCAAATTCTCTTCTCCTAGAGATGCTGATTCTGGGGCAATGTCGAAACATCTACAGCTTTTTGTTTTTTAAGGTACCACCTCTGAATTTGAGGAATAACTAGGGTGAATTATTATTGTAGCCATTTTTTGTCTTTCTACTTCCCTATTTTCTCCCTTCTCCTAGTCTTACTGAGGTATAATTGACAAAATTATAAGATATTCAGAGTGTACAGTGTGGTGATTTGGTATGTGTATACATTGTGAAAGGACCCCTCCCCTCGAGTGAATTAATATGTCCATTACCTCACGTATTTACTTATTTTTTTTTTTGGAGAGAACACTTAAGTTTTACTCTCTTAGCAAATTTCAGTTATGCATAGAGTGTTATCAAATATAGTTCCTATCTTATACATTAGATCCTCAGACCTTGTTTATCTTATAACAAAAAACTTGTACCCTTTTTACCAATCTTCCCCTATTTTCCCCACCTCAGAGCCCCTGACAACCACTTTTCTACTCTCTGTTTGTATAAGTTCGACTTTTTTTCCCCTCATGTAAGTGATATCATGCAGTATTTATCTTTGTCTGGCTTACTTCACGTGGCATAATGTCGTCCAGCTTTAGCCATGTTATCACAAATGAGAGGATTTCCTTCTTTTTTAAGGCTGAAAAAAGCCTTATTGTATACTTACAACTGTATATTCTATTGTTTATTTATATATACCACATCTTCTTTATCGATTCTTCTGTCAATGGACACTTGTTTCCATACCTTGGCTATTGTGAATAATCCTGCTATGAACATGGGAGTACAGATAACTCTTTGAGATAATTATTTCATTTCCTTTGGAGATATATCCTGGAGTGAGATTGCTGGATCATATGGTAATTCTGTTCTTGAGGAACCTCTATACTGTTTTCCATAGTGGCTGCACCAGTTTACATTCCCACAATCAGTGCACAAGTGTTTCTCTCCACATCTACTCCAGCATTTGTTATCTCTTATCTTTTTGATAATAACATCCTAACAGGTGTGAGGTGATATCTCATTGTGGTTTTGATTTGCATTTCCCTGATGATTAGTGATGTTGAGCATCTTTTCATCTACCTGTTAGCTATTTGTGTGTTGTCTTTGGAAAAATGTTCTTTGACCATTTTTATTTTTAATATTTTTATTTTTTTTAATTTATTTTTTTCTTTTGACTGCCTTGGGTCTTCACTGCTGCATACGGGCGTTCTCTAGTTACGGCGAGCTGGGGCTACTCTTCGTTGTGGTGCACTGGCTTCTTGTTGCGGTGGCTTCTCTTGTTGCAGAGCACAGGCTCTAAGTGCGCGGGCTTCAGTAGTTGTGGCATGTGGGCTCAGCAGTTGTGGCTTGCAGGCCTAGTTGCTCTGCGACATGAGGGATCCTCCCGGACCAGGGCTCGAACCCGTGTCCCCTGCATTGGCAGGTGGACTCCCAGCCACTGTGCCACCAGGGAAGTCCCTGACCATTTTTAAATTGGGTTGTTTTATTGCTATTGAGTTGTATGATTTCCTTGAATATTTTGGATATTAATCCCTTATTAGATATAGTATCTATTCTTTTGGAAAACGAATTGCCCTCATGTTTCATGGTTACATATTGACTCATCAGGCATGTACAGTTATACCTGGCACCATATCTAGAAGCTGAAAATTGAAAAGGTAAGGGGTCTGGACCTGCCTGCTCAAAGGGCTAAGAAACAGTCACAGAGGAAGGAAGAGAGGGATTAAGATGTATCCAAACTAAAGAAATGGGATCCCCAGTGACAACTTGGTGTCATGTGGTGGGAAGTAGAGTTCCCTGGTGAGCTTGGACATCTCCAAAGGGCATAGTTGGCAGAGTGACCAAGGCTCAGTCTTGGGGGACGGTTCTGGTGGGCTGTGTCCATCCTACGGCCTGGTCCCACCCTAATTAGGAAGTTAGGTATCTTCTACCTTCCTCCCAGCCAGGAAGCTCAACAGTTGATTCTGACCAGGATATAGTTCTACCTGGGACTGACAGGAATAATGCAAGAGTCTGATAGTAAATTAGAGTGAATCAAAATTCATTTATTTTTGTAATCTTTGTATCTATACAAGGCAGTCCTCTATTACTCTGCCTGTTCAAGTTAGGAGTTTTAAATAGTCTTCCACAGTCATATGAGCTTATTCTCTCTGTCTTGCAGGATCTTAGTTCCCCGACAAGGGATTGAACCCAGGCCATGGCAGTGAAAGCACCTAACCACTGGACGGCCAGGGAATTCCCCAAATACTCTTTTCTTATGTTGAAAGTGTAGGGGAAAATAGACACAGGCACGGCCTGTTGTCCCATAACGCCTTGAATGGTCCTCAGATCAAATGCATTCCAGATCCAGACAGACAGAATTCCAGCCAAAGCAGTAACCCATAACAGTGCTGCTTATCTAGCTTTTCCTGTTCTGGTCCCTAGAATCTTGGCGGCCATGGTCAGATAGGGTTCAACAGTTCAGTGCTTATTGAATGTGCTTAACTATAAGGAGACAATTATATTGTAAGGATTAGTAATCTTCCTTCAAATTACTTATTTACATGTATGTCTCCTGGCTGGATGGCGAACTTCTGGAGACAGGAGCTTTATTTATTGTTATATCTCCAGCAATTACCTCAAGGGTTTGGCACAGAATGGAGAGTTGTAATTGTTGATAAAATTAATGATCGGGATAGACTCTGTCTCTTTGGAAATAACAAATTGATGGTAAGTCTAAATTTATAAGAGAACTATAAACGGTTGCACAGATAATAACCCAAGCACTTTGATGTGTGTGTATCTGCACCCTGCAAATTACGTTCCAGTGGCCTCGCTGTCGCCAAATAAACACTTTCTACTTCTACTTCTGTTGTTAGGTATTAAGATCTGCTTCAGATGGCTTAATTAAGCTTTTATTTTTTTGTTCCACTCTCCATTGTGCGATTTGAAGAAAATATTCATGCTTTCATAATGTACTTTATTTTGATTGTCAATTTTCCCCCCACATTTTTCATTTGTCAAACTTTATTTATTCATAGTTTGCTTTCTCGTCAGAGCAACACGTTCTAAACTCATCTACCTGCGGGATTTCTACCTTCAACAATAATAGAGCATGAAGGTGGAGCATATAGAAAAGTAAACATTAAATTTCAGCCTAAAAACACAGTAGGAAACCTCAGAAGTTTTCGCCTGAATGATTGCCACATACAAAGGAAAACCACACAGCAATCACCGGCTGAAATGTTAGTGTCCACTGGAATCAGCACTGGTGACCTATTTTGGCAGAGACAAAGCATTGTGTTGCTGCATCCTCCCAACATAGAACTTGAGTCAGCGTTTTCGAAAAAAAAAAAAAACCGCTCATTTTCAAAGTAAGCTTGAACTTGTGTTTTATGAGTTTTTATAATAACAGCATCATAGTGTTTGCTACAGTTTAATTTTTTTCTCTGTTCCTGGGCCTTCATCTAAACTAAAACTGACATTATAGTACTTAAAATGTAAAACATTTAGAACTAACAGAGTAGAAAGAACGGGCTGATTTTCATGTATGTCTAAAGGACAATGGATCATATTGACTGCGATTTTATTTGGGAATCTCCTCACATGCTAGGATTTTTCAATATGAAAAATTCAGGTTTGGGTTAGCCAAAGGCAGAGGAAATATTTTGTCCTGTTTTTGGGTCCATGTGGAGATGAAAGAGAAAAATCTTCTCTTGCAAAGATCTAGGAAAGCCATGCTGATATCCTTTAAAACATGATTTGCTAGTGAGTAGGGTCTGGTATATATTAGAGAACTTCTACCTTACATTTCATAACCCTCTCATTTGAGGGTAAGATTTAAAGAAGCACCAAGATGTAATACCCCATTGATAGTTTCGAATATTTCTCAAGTACATCTCAATTCCAGGCTGATCTTCCCTCTTGGTTGCAGGCTTCAGCTGCTCTCTAGTGATCTGATGGTATTTGTGTCTGACTGTTATTACATCTGGTTGGTACTGAAGATTTAGAAGAATGTTTACGAAAAGACTTATCAACTCTTATATAGGTTTTCATTGTCCAAAAGCATCAGTGACTGACATCTCTAATATCTACGCCTGTGAGACCTGTGCCCTTCCTCACCCACATGGCCACTGTGGGAGATGCATTTTCTTCTGTGACCCCACCCCCTAATCTAAGCTGTGCTGGGTCTCTTCCTTGAATTTATTGTAATATGGAGAAAGCCAGTCTACAGTGATAGCCAACAGAGCCAAAATAGAGAGACTAAGAAGAGTGACCAAGAGAGGAAGGAGCACCGGCTGATTTTAGGACCCTGGTTCTAGTCCTGGGCTCAGCCGCATCCCTGCTGGGTTTGGTTGTTCTAACTCTTCTTGAGTTCTGCAAAGCAATAAGTTCTGCTTTCTCTCTCTTTTGCTTAGAGACGTGTTTCTATCACTTGAAACCAAGTAAATATTGGGTTGACCAAAAGTTTCCTTCGGTTTTTAAAGTAAAAATGAAAGACACATTTTTCATTTTCACCAAGAACTTTGTTGAACCATGCATTCACTGTTTTCTTCCACTACCTTCTGCCATTTTTTCAGGCAGCTTCATAATTCCATCTTCCCCAAAGTTTTTATCTTTTTGAGCAAAGAACTGTTCCAGGTGCCTTTGCAGTCTTCCAGGGAATTGAATTTTTTTCCCTTAAGAGAATTTTGTAAAGACCGAAATAAATGGAAATCCAAAGGTGCAATATCTAGTGAATACGGCAGATGAATCAGAACCTCCCAGCCAAGCTGTAACAGTTTTTGCCTGGTCATCAAAGAAACATGCAGTCTTGCGTTATCCTGACGGAAGATTATGCATTTTCTGTTGACTAATTCCGGATGCTTTTCGTCTAGTGCTGCTTTCAAGTTGGTCTAATTGGGAGCAGTACTTGTTGGAATGAATCATTTGGTTTTCCAGAAGGAGCTCATGATAGACGACTCCCTTGCAATCCCACCATATACACAACATCGCCTCCTTTGGATGAAGACAGGCCTTTGGTGTGGTTGGCGGTGGTTCATTTCACTTGCCCCACCATCTCATCCATTCCACATTATTTATAGTATACACTTTTCATTGCCCGTCACAATTTGTTTTAAAAATGGAACGTTTTCATTACATTTAAGTAGAGAATTGCCTGTGGAAATATGGTCAAGAAGGTTTTTTTCACTTAACCTATGTGGAACCCAAACACCAAAGTGATGAACATAACCAAGCTGGTGCAAATGATTTTCAGTGCTTGATTTGGATATTTTGAGTATGTCGGCTATCTCCCTCGTGGTATAACGTTGATTGTTCTCAATTAACGGCTTGATTTTATCGCTATCAACTTCAACTGGTCTACCCCACTGTGGGGCATTGTCCAGTGAGAAATCTCCAGCACGGAACTTTACAAACCACTTTTGACACGTTCACTCAGTCACAGCGCCTTCTCCATACATTGCACAAGTCTTTTTTTGCGTTTCAGTTGCGTTTTTACCTTTCTTGAAATAATAAAGCATAATATGCCAAAAATGTTGCTTTTTTTCTTCCATCTTCAATATTAAAATGGCTACACAAAAATTCACCAATTTTGATATTTTTTTTTAAAAATGCACGCTGATATGACAGCTGACACAAGACAATCTCAGAAAATTGTTTTGAATGACGTTAAATACAACTAAGCGCTACTGGAGCCATCTTACAGAAGAAAAAAAAATGAAATTTTTGGCCAACCCAATACAACATCAAGAACAGTTTATGGTCACCACCAGGCAAAGTTCTTTTTCCGGCACTTACTTGAATGATGTGTATCTCTAGACTCTATTTGACTGCTGGAAACAGTGTTATCTGAGTTGATCTCTTCAGTAGAAATTGCTGGTGGAGATAAAAGGGGAGAACTAAGCTCTATGAAGATGTGTTTTTTCCTTAAGCCAAGAGATACAAAAAGATGGCATTACAGACACATGATAGAATGGCTTTTAAAACAATATTTATTTGGCTGAGCCAGGTCTTAGTTGCGGCACGCGGGATCTTCATTGCAGCATGCGGGCTCTTTTAGTTGCGGCATGAGGGATCTCATTCCCTGACCAGGGGTCGAACCCGGGCCCCCTGCATTGGGAGCTCGGAGTCTTAACCACTGGACCATCAGGGAAGTCCCTAGAATGACTTCTTTTTTTTTTTTTAAGTATTTGTAAATACACTTATATGTGTTTAAGCCTTCATTCTTTTTTTTAAAATTTATTTATCTTTGGCTGTGTTGGGTCTTCGTTGCTCCGCGTGGGCTTTCTCTAGTTGCGGCAAGCAGGGGCTACTCTTCGTTGCGGTGCGCGGGCTTCTCATTACGGTGGCTTCTCTTGTTGCGGAGCACAGGCTCTAGGTGCGCAGGCTTCAGTAGTTGTGGCATGTGGGCTCAGCAGTTGTGGCTCGCGGGCTGTAGAGCACAGGCTCAGTAGTTGTGGCTCACGGGCCTAGCTGCTCCGCGACATGTGGGATTCTCCCGGACCAGGGCTTGAACCCGTGTCCCCTGCATTGGCAGGCGGATTCTTAACCACTGCGCCACCAGGGAAGTCCTAGAATGACTTTTTGAATAACTTTTCTAACAATTGTAATTATCTTTCATGTAATTCAAATTAAAAAAGCATACACGAACACCTCCTATGTGCTAGGCATTGCACATACAGAGATAAAAGGCCAGTTCCTTCTGTACAAGAAGTTCATGGTCTAGGGAAGTAATGCTCAAAGTGTGGTCTTTGAGCTGGCAGACTCAGCATTACCTGGGAACTTGTTAGAAAGGCAAATGATCAGACTCTGAAGGTAAGCCCAGCAGTCTGTCTTAACAAGCCCTCCCGATGATTCTGATGTAGCTAACGTTTGAGAACAACTGGTCCAGGGATTTGTTTATATATACCTGAGTGTCCAGTCTTCCTTCTCACTAATGGCACAATTTGTGACTCTCCTAAACTATAGTTAATGCAAACCCGTGCCTCACCCCTGATTTAAATGATTGAAAATGGAAATCACTCTGAGCTCTCTGAACAATAAAGCCAAGTGTAGAAACCCTGGGAAAATCTCTCTTCTCCTTGCCCCAGGGCCAGCAAGAAAGGAAGGTGTGTGCTCTAGGCCTGTCTGAAGTGGCTCCAGTTTATCATGGCAGATCAGACAACATATGGAAATAAGTGTGAATGGTTGTTCCTGCCGTCCTGGACTCCATCTTGACACCACCTCACTAAAACCCAGTCTATGAGCAGGGTCTGTGCCAGAGCCTCTGAGGGGAGGTGTCTGAGAAAAGTCAGTGATATCGGCCCTCAAACCCCATCGCAGGGCTCTTCATCCTCTATTCAAACTTACCACTTGGTTCAAAAAGAAATAGAGGGATAGTTCTATTTTTAGTTTTTTCTTTTTCCCTGGGAAAACCATAATTCAAAAAGAGTCATGTACCACAATGTTCATTGCAGCTCTGTTTACAATAGCCAGGACGTGGAAGCAACCTAAGTGTCCATCGACAGATGAATGGATAAAGAAGATGTGGCACATATATACAATGGATATTACTCAGCCATAAAAAGAAATGAAATTGAGTTATTTGTAGTGAGGTGGATGGACCTAGAGTCTGTCATACAGAGTGAAGTAAGTCAGAAAGAGAAAAACAAATATCGTATTCTAACACATATATATGGAATCTAAAAAAAAAAAGGTTCTGAAGAACTTAGGGGCAGGACAGGAATAAAGATGCAGACGTGTAGAGTGGACCTGAGAACACAGGGAAGGGGAAGGGTAAGCTGGGACGAAGTGAGAGAGTGGCATGGACATATATACAATACCAAATGTAAAATAGATAGCTAGTTGGAAGCAGCGGCATAGCACAGGGAGATCAGCTCAGTGCTTTGTGACCACCTAGAGGGGTGGGATAGGGAGGGTGGGAGGCAGATGCAAGAGGGAGGAGATATGGGGATATATGTATACGTGTAGCTGATTCACTTTGTTATACAGCAGAAGCTAACACACCATTGTAAAGCAATCATACTCCAATAAAGATGTTGAAGAAAGAAAAAAGAAATAGAGGGATAATTTGAGAACCAACTAAAATCAGTGTTTAGAGAATGTAAGGATTCTTCCTTCCTGAGAGCTTCTACTTGACTTTGTCTTTCTTAAGACTCTGTCTCCTCCTTGCCTTCTAATTTGTTGTTTTCTATCCTTTTGCTTTCTTTTTTTTAATAAATTTATTTATTTATTTATTTATCTATTTTTGGCTGTGCTGGGTCTTTGTTTCTGTGCGAGGGCCTTCTCTAGTTGCAGCGAGCGGGGGCCACTCTTCATCGCGATGCGCAGGCCTATCACTATCGCGGCCTCTCTTGTTTCAGAGCACAGGCTCCAGACGCGCAGGCTCAGTAGTTGTGGCTCACGGGCCTAGTTGCTCTGCGGCATGTGGGATCTTCCCAGACCAGGGCTCGAACCCATGTCCCCTGCATTGGCAGGCAGATTCTCAACCACTGCGCCACCAGGGAAGCCTTCCTTTTGCTTTCTTGCTTCTTAACTTTTCTATTTCCCATCGCTCAATTCAATCAAATCCTCCGTGAATACCTATCATGTTCTCGGTTCTGAATCAAGCACCATGAGATGAATGAGATTTGGTGCCTGTGAAACCATGAGTAATCATTAGTCAAATCCATTTCACCTACCTTCACTAAGCAGGGTCATTTTAATTGTTGCTATAAAAGACTTGCATGTCCCCCAAGCAGCATGTAGACTAAACAATAAGTTTGCCCAAGTTGTTTTCCCGGGACTTGGAGTCAGCTGTGTCTAGTTCAAGCTGACCTGGTTAAGACTGGGTAGGACCACTGGCCCTCCAACTAGGCATGTGTGAGTGTCTGCTCAGAGACATTTTGGTGTCAGAGGGCTGGAAACTCCACCCTCAGGTCTTGCTAAGTGCCTCCATTTTTTCATGGGCAGCAGCTTGTAGCTTAGTTACACCTGAGCAGAAAGACTATTTACTACACTTTCTTCCAATCACCTTTCCCCACGCTCCCCACACCTCAGACCACCCTGTTTCTTTATTCTTTGTGTCGTAAATATCCCAAGCCCCTTGCCGTCAGGGAGGCAGATCTGAGATTTGTTCTTCCTGCTTCTCGCTTGGCTGCCTTGTAACCAAACCCGCTCTTTGCTGCAAACCCCTCTTCTCAGCGTTTTGGCTTGTTGGGCAGCGGGCAAAACGAACGTGTTTCGGTAACACCTTCTCGCAAGAAGCACATAGTCAGCAATACTTCACAGTCAGTCGCCACTGATGGCTGAACTACATGGCAGGCATTGAACTAGGTTCTGGGGGTTCACAAATGAATACAGCATGGCCCCTGCAATGAAGGAGTTTGTCAGTAGGAGGAGATGGGCACAAGTCAAATGTGATAAGAACTGTAGTGAAGGTAAGAAGGTTCAAAGAGACAAGAGTGGTGGAGTCCATCTGAAGGAGCTGAGGAGGGCTGGAAGGAGAATTTATCCTTGGAACCGGGTTGGGGGGTGAGGGGGGTTGGACAGGGATGGCATGTGACAACATGGAGGGACCAGAGTAAGGGGAGAAGCTCATGGTGCCTAGAGCGCAGGTTTCATGATTGAAGACTAGGATGGAACAGTAAGTGAGGGCTAAGTTGTGGCATATGCCACCTGCCAGGATAAGGAGCTGAGATCTGATTCTGCAAAGAGAGGTTCATCAGCGTTTTCTTAAGCAGGGAAGAGATACGTTCAGATACAGGCTTGGAAAGAACTGGGAAGCAGTGTGGAGAAAGGATTTGAGGGGATAAAAGCAAGAAGCGTTTTAATTATCACTATAACAAATGACCCCAAACTTAGTGAATTAGAACAATGATGATCTATTTCTCATAATCCTGTGAGTCAGTTGGGTGGCTCTTCTAGTCTCACCTGGGCTCACTCACATGACAGCATTAGCTGATAGGTCAGCAGAGGGCTGGACAGGCCTCTTTATCCGCATGGTCTCAAGGCCTTTCTCTCTCATCCTGAGAGCTTGGTCATCATTTAGCAGCTAGGCCATTTTTTCGTACATAGTGGTGAGAGCATTCCAAGAAGGCAAAAGCTGAAACTTCAAGTCTTCTCAAAGCCTACCTCAGAGGTTACACAATGTCATTTCTACTGCAGTTGACTGGTCAAAGCCATGTGGGAGGAGACAGCACAAAGATGTGACTACAGGGAAGCATGGTTTATTGGGGGTCACACAACTAGGTTATCTTTAGAGAATAGGGAATAGACAGTGAGGGGCTGAACTAAGTTAGCAGTTGTGTGAGTGGAGAGGAGCAGATATTTAGAAAACATAAGAATTAGTCATACCGTGGGACGTTGTGTTACAGCTCAGATGAGAGTTATAGGCAAAGTGTAGTGAAAAACAGGTCACAGGTGTAGGGGTTGCTGTTGGTACTCCCTCCCCCATCCTATTCATCTGCTAATCTCCCATCCCCTAGCTGCTGTGTTGGCTGATAGCAACTCACAGCTGGCTCTTTCTCTGGAAAGTTGCTCCTGGCTGAACAGGAGCTGTCTTCTACTCCACCCCACGATTGAATGGCACAAGGTGCAGAAGGCCACCCCTTGCCTCTGGGTGTTACAATGGTACAGTTTGTGTACCAGAGCTTTCCTGTGGGATCAGACCCAAGCTCGTCTCAAGTGAGATGGCATCTTTGCTTAGCTGCCCCCCTGCCCTATGCTACTTCCCTCGCTCCCCTTCTCCTGAGAGCATTCCCTGCATCTGCTTTTAGGAAACCCAACGTAAGAAGCAAGGAGGAAATATTCAAATAGACACTGGAATTTCTGATGGGCTTTGCTCCTCTATGTTTTCTTAGTTATGGCATTTTCTCTGTCTATTTTCAGTTTATGCTTCTCTCTCTACTTTCTGTCTTCTCCCATATAAATTAGTTTCCCTTCTTCTTAGTTACAGATTTTTTTTTTTTTTGGCATAGCTGGACAGATTTATTTAAGAATGCTTAAATGATTCTTTCTGTGAGCCTGAATAGATCTGCAAAAGATATGGCCTTTACAGAAGTAAAGCCAACAAGTGAGGCTTAACCTAAAAAAAATGACCTCAGTCTTATAAAGTAATGGTTGTTCCGTGGACAAAGAATGCAGACTATGAGTTTGAAGACATGGCCCAGTAGACATCTGTTATTTTTGTCCTTCAGCATCCATCCACCCTCTGGCAAATAGCCTGATTCCTCCCCCAGGGACCGCCCCCCTCCTTATTCCCTGGTCTTCAGGTGGGGTTGCATTTCTGATTCAGAGGAGAGCATGTAGCCTAGATATGAACTAGGCAGAACCTGGAGTCAATGACTGGCTCACAGATAAAGAGCTCAAGTCAGGCCAATCAGAGACAATTAGACTCGATTCATGGCTTTTCCTTGAGTTCTCAGAGAAGGAACTCCCTGCTTTTTTCCTGTGGTTGTGAATCAGGAAGTATGTAACTCCAGGATCTACTGGCAGCCATTGTTTGTTGGTGAGGGGAGACTCAAAGCCGAAGGGAGTCAACACAGAGGAAGCAGAGCTAAGAAATAGACAAACTGGTCCTGATTGAATCACATGAGCTCCTAGCCGCGCCTGGACTCTACAGCTACATGAACCACTAATTTTTTTTTTTTTTTTACAGCTGGTTTGAGTTCAGTCCTGCCATTTTCGACCAGAAGAGACTTAAGCTCCAACTAAAACACATGGGATTTTTTTTCTTAATGAACTACTTGGTTTATTATACTCAGACATCTACTTTCTGTTTGTCAAACATGTGCTGTGGATATGAGGAGTTTATATGGACATTTAAGCAGGGCTGCAGCTTCTTAACTAGACTATAAATAAAGAGCAGACAGTGTTGGCTGAAATGAAGGAAGAATGGCTGGTAGGTGAGGAAAACACATGGATTCTTATCCTGATCTTGCCACAGAATCACCCTGAGACGGCTGGTCCAGCATCCAGCTTGTCACGTGGCCACTCAATTCTCAAGCACTTCAATGCTGCTGTTCTACTTGCTCCCTTGTTTCTGTTGAGTCTTTGGATAATTTTTCCCCTCATTTCTTTTTAATCTCTAATCAAGTGATGGAGCTAAGATTTGAGACATTCATGCAAACAAAGCCCTTTGCAAATATGAGACCCCAGTTTTCATGTCTCTGGCCTCGTTTCAGATATTTAACCTCAAAGTGCGCCCCAAACCTTACCACGGTGCAGCCATGCACACAGACTGTTTCACCAGTAATTTATGAATGCTTGCACAAGTGACCATCAATTCACATATATTAATGCCTTCAATTCTTACAGCAACCTTGCAGGGTAGGTATTCCTGGATCCATCTTACAGATGAGAATATTTGAGTTCAGAGTACCTTGTCCAGAAAAAATAGCTAAAAGCTGGTAAGTGAGAGGATTCAAAGTGAGTTCTGACTCCATATACTTTGTTCTTTCTATTCCCTTCCAGGAGAATACAAGGCTTTCTACAACAGGTACTTTTGCACACACTTTCCCCAACCCTGAAACCTCTTTGAAAGTTCTCCGTGGGAATAAAGCTGCACATTCATTCATTCAGTAACTTAAGAAAAAATTAATGAGGGCCTACCAGGTGCCAAAAATAGTTTCAAATGCTGAGAATACAAAAGAGAACAAGAGAGAAAACTTTCCTAGTCCTCAGAGAGCTTACATCTCAGTGAGGAGGACAGACAATAACATGCCAACAATTGTATGTCATGTCAGGTAGTAATAAGTCCTATGGATTAAAAATGAAGCAGGGTAAGGGTGTTAGAGAGTGATAGAGTGCTATTTTAGATGGTATGTTCAAGGAAGACATCTTTGAGGAAGGACATTTGAACAGAGACCCAAATGGAGCGACAGAGTGAGGTATGCAGTTTTCTGGAAAAGAAGTGTTCTGTGCAGAAACTTTTCCACTACTGTGGAGTATCATCAGCTATAACTTTTATCTGGCTCACCATCCTTCTGCTAGATGGGATGTGGGGAAGCCCTGCAGAAGAAGAGCAGAAGCTCCAGTGGTGATGGGAGTGCCTGGGAATGAAGGGAGATAAGCAGATGCTGACCACAGACAGGAATCCGCTCTCTAAACACGCTGGCCACCTAAATGCTATGTGCTAACCTGCAGTGGATCCTGGAATAGAGAAAGGACAGTGGGATAATTGGTGGGAACCTGAATAAAGTCTGCAGTTTAAGTTAATAATATTTACCAATGTTAATTTTCTTAGTTTTGATCAATGTACTGTGATGTTAACATTAGGCAAAGCTGAGTGATGGGTATGTGGGAGCTCTGTACTATCTCTGTGACTCTTTCATAAGTCTAAAACTATTTCAAAATAAAAAGTAAAAAAAACACAAAATAATGCTAGATACTGTACACTGGAAACTATATAATATTACTGAAATAAAATAAGTGAGGCTGAAATAAATGGAGAAATATACCATATTCATGAATCAATGGACTTCAAATTTTAAAAACACCAATTTTCCCCAAAATGATCTATAGATTTGATGTAATCCCCCCAAATCACTGCAGATTTTATGTATGGGAAATTGATGATTCTAATTTATATGGAAGTGCAAAAGACCAAGATAGCCAAGGCAATCTTGAAGGAGAACATACTAGATATCAAGACTTACCATAACTAAGACAGTGATGATACAAGGGTAGACAGAGACTGGAACAGAATAGACAGTTCAGAAACAGACCATATAAAGTCACTAGATTTATGCCAAAGGGACAATAAAGTACAAGGAAAATAATGGTCTTCAGTAAATTGTGCTGAATCAAATTAGATATCCACAGAGAAGAAAATGAATTATGATCTCTATCCTACATGATATGCAACAATCAATGCTATATGAATTGTAGGAAAACAAAATAAAGCTTCTAAGAGAAAACAAAGAAAATATTTTCATGACCTTGGTGTAGGCAAGTATTTCTCAAACAAGGCACAAAAAGCACAAACCACAAATTATGTGATAAATTGGATTACGTAAATAAGAACTTCTTTCATTAGAAGATCCCATTAAGAGAATAAAAAAACCATAACATGAGAGAAGACATCTTGTTTTTTATTTTTTTATTTTTTTTTATTTTTACAAGAGATATATAGACTGACACCAAGCATTGTACATGGATGACCACAACAAAAGCAACAATGATTGCAATTACCAAACATGAAACACACTCATACTATGTCATAATATTGACATTCAGTCCAGTAATCCTCCACTGTAACAGCTCCTTTACTTTGCAGTGAAAATTGATTTGTATATTCTTTGCCTCTGAGTCCTTGTGGGATTTTTTTTTTTTTAATTCGGACAGAAAGTCACAAAAATTATACTCATCCTCATCAGTTCACTCAGTCCCATGTAATTAATTTTTTTTTTATCTTGATCTTTTGTTAGTACTTTTATGAGTTCATCAGTTTTTCATTAGAGTTCTGAAAATGCTTATTCATTCAGTTCAGCAGTACAGTCAGTTACCAGAAACCTGTACTTGTCAGAGTCTTTTCCATGAATTTCTTGAAGATGAAACCCTTTTATAGGAACATATTTGCAAAAGCATCAGAGTACATCCAGAACTGTCTGTAAATGACAAAAGACTTAAAAATGACCACAGTTAAAGATTTGATGAAAGTTCATAATAATGCAGTTGACAAGAAAATTAGTTATTTCTGAGATATACATTTTAAAGTAATAACTAGGATTATGACTTATAACATTATACCAGAACATATAAGATTTTTAGAAATTTCATGTAATGTCAGAAATATTTATATTAACATATTTCCATACAAATAACCCAATGAAAGTTTAGTATTAGTTGTTTTGTTTGTTTGTTTTTTTATACTGCAGGTTCTTATTAGGCATCAATTTTATACACATCAGTGTATACATGTCAATCCCGATCGCCCAGTTCAGCACATATATAACTGACAAAGGATTGGTATCCAGAATATATAACAAACTCTTACAAATCAATATAATTCAACAGATACTTTCAAAACACAAAGTAACATGGATGAATATCACTAACATAATGAGCTCAAGAAGACAGACCAAAAAAATGTATATATTGTATGAATTAATTTTTAAAGCTGAAAAGCAGGCAAAAGTGTTCTGTGTGCCATGCTGGTTACCTTTAAGGTGGCTATGTAACTGGAAGGGGGTGTGAAGAGGCTTCTGGGATCTTGGTAATATTTTATTTTCTGATATGAGTGCTGTATAAAGGGATGTATTCTTTTAGGATTTGTATACTTTAAAAAAATTTTTTTTATTTTTATTTTTGGCTGCGTTGGGTCTTCATTGCTGCACACGGGCTTTCTCTAGTTGTGGTGAGCGGGGGCTACTCTTTGTTGCAGTGCGCGGGCTTCTCATTATGGTGGCTTCTCTTGTTGCGGAGCACGGGCTCCAGACGCACGGGCTTCAGTAGTTGTGGCACACGGGTTTAGTTGCTCCGCGGCATGTGGGATCCTCCCAGACCAGGGATCGAACCCGTGTCTCCTGCATTGGCAGGCGGATTCTTAACCACTGTGCCACCAGGGAAGCCCCAGGATTTGTATACATTTTAACATATATGTTATACTTCAATAAAAGTTTATTGAAATGCTATATGACTTAACTGGAAAGAAAAGTCTAAGTTGGGATTACATGAATAATTTTCTGGTGAACTGTTGAACTCACTATTGTATTATGTACTGCTATATAACAATTATTCCAAAACTTAGCAGCTTAAAACAACAAACATTCTCTCACATGGTTTCTGAGGGTCAAGAGTCTGGGAGTGGATTAGCGGGGTAGTTCTGGCTCAGAGTCTCTCATGAGGTTGCACTCAAACTGTTGGCTGAGGCTTTAGTCATCTGAAAGCTTGACTGGGCCTGGGGGATCCACTTCTCCCCTCATTCACCTCGTTGGCAGAGCCCAGTTCCTTGTCAGCTGTTGGTTGGGTTCTCAGTTCCTCATAATGTGGCCCTTTCCATAGGTTGCCTGAGTGTCCTAACATCATGGCAGCTAGCTTCCTCCAGAGTGAGAGAGGTGAGGGAGAAAGAGAGTCCAAGATGAAAGCCACAGTGTTGTTTTTTTTTATAACCTCATTGTAGAAGTGACATACCATCACTGCTGCTGTATGCTGTTGGCTACATAGATCAACCCTAGCACGGTGAAAGGAGACTACCCAAGGGCATGACTGCCAGGAGGTAGGGATCCTTGGGGGGCCACCTTGGGGACTGGCACCCTTGCCCATCTTCCTCACCACCTCTTACTAGATCATTTGTAGAAATTCTAAGATTCCCAAACTTCCTATTTCTCCTGTTACAATTTCTTCAATATGCACAAAATTCTCCAGCTGCTTTCAAACTGGTGACCTCATTGGAAGAACTTGCTGGTAGAGGCTCAGAGAAACCTGGGAAGGGGGACAAATTCTCCCATTGCTGTCCCATGGGACATTTGCACTGTGAAGATGGCCTTTCAGGCCTGTGATTACAGACATTCCAGCAGGCCTCCTCGTCCCTATTACCTCAACATAACTTCTTTTGATCACCAATGGCTGAGATTCCACCATGAGAAACTGACACCATTAGCAAGAGATGTTGCTTTCTGGCCAAATGCAGGTGCATGATCAGAACATTACAACAGTGTTTCTCAGTCTTGGCTGCTCATGATAATCCCTTGGGAAGTGGTTAAAAGTACGAATTCCTGAGCCCACCTAGACCCACTGATTCAGATCTTCCAAAGGTAGGCTCCCAGGATCCATATTTTGAGAAAACTTCTTAGGAGATTCTGAGTTAGCCAAGCATCTCACAACGAATCCCACAGCGGCGCTTGGAAACCACTGACATATACCATTAATGTATGGGATTTCAGAACCTTTCCAGAGAGTGAGTGTCAGGGAGGGGAAGCCATTTGTTCACAAAGAGCCCATTTTCCTTTCTACCTCCATCTGCTCAATGTACTGAGTGAGATAATGCTTCTTGGCCTCTTTGAACGCTTTGTGGTCTCGCTTTGGTTCCCATCACGTCAGCCTTGAAGGTGGAGTGGACTGCCAGCACCACGGGCTTCTGAGTGGAGCCACAGAATCAACTTTATCCTCCTCAGCTTCAGACTCTGCTGTGTGAATCCAGTCCAGGAGGGCCCAGAGATTCAGGGTTGAATGCATGGCCGTCCCTTGACACAGCCAGATGTTTCCTCTTTGGCAGTAGAAGGACACAATGCCTTCTACAGTTGCCACTTAACATACATGAGATTACAGTTTGTGGACTGGATGAATCTAGAGACTTTTCTCACCTATGGGAAAATACACAAAGCATGTGAAAATCCTGCAAAGCACATTTTAAACACAAGTGTTTGTTTTTTCATTCATTCCCTTGACAAACATTTACTGAGCATCTCTGACCTTCCCTTCTGCTCTCTTGGTTTCTCCATTCCAGCCACACTGGCCCCGTTGCTGTTAGTAGAACAAACCAGGCACCCCCCCCCCCCCCCCCCCCCGCCTTAAAGAATGTACTTTACCTGATCCTGGGCTGAGAACACTATTAACCAGGTATCTGCTTGGCTAATTTCCTTCCCTTCTCCAAGTCTTGCTCAAATCCCACCTTCTCAGTGATGCTTAAGCTGACCACTTTATTTAACACTGCAAGCAGCTTCCCTTCTTGACCTTGCTCTACCTTTTCCTTTTTCGATGGCGCTTTTCATCTTTTAACATACCATGTACTTTATGTTGATCATTTATTGTTTGAATTCTTGCTCTTGCATGTAAGTTTCATCAGGTCAGGAAACTTTGTTTTGTGCACCAAGCATCCCAAGGAACTAGTACAGTGGCCTGGCACATAAAAGACACTTGATAAATATTTGTTGTATTGGTAAGTTGGTACTGGAATAGTGGCAAACAGTACAAATGTGCCCACTGCTGTCTCAGAGCCTATGATTTATTGGAGGGGACAACAAACAATTATAGAAATGCTTATTTAGTGATCATCGTGAAGCTAGGATGGAAATATATGGAGTTCTATAAGAGAGTGTATGAAGGGCCCGACCTATTAGAGTGTCAGGGATGGTTTGCTGAGGGAGCAATATTTAGCTGGAGACCAGGAGGTTGAGTGGAGTAACCCTGCTGAAGGAAGGAGGGAAGGCAGAAGAAAGAACCGTGAATCTACTTGCATCCCAGATTTCAATTAGTTTACAGTAGCCTAGCTTCCTCTTCTAACAACTGAGTATGCCCATAACAGCCTCATCTGAAGGTGCCTCTCTTTTCTGTCAAAGCAGCTATTCAATTAAGTTTCAAAGAATCTGTAAACAATTTCCTCCACCACTTGTGTCAACATCTGAACATCACTACAGAACATTTCTCCTGCTATAGATGGATATTCTTTGGTGATTACATTCTTTACCTTCTGAACTTCTCCTTAATCAGATGAAAACACATATAAATAAATGTTTCTAAAAATTCAGGGATTGGTCCATTGAATAAGTAAAGTTTAAGTGTGCTTGGCAATGAATCGAGAGTTTCAGAGATGTTGTCTCAGAAACAAAACCAAATAAAGGCTGAGGTAAAAATGCTTCATATGGAGATGAGAACCTCAGTTGATGAGTAATTTTTCAGGTATTCTTCCAAGCACTTGAAATAAAGTACTTTGCACAAGGCAACTGAAAAAAAGCTCTGTGGGGATTCCAAGGTCAAAGTTATAACATTTGATCACCAGCTAGAGATCACCTGACTGCATAAGGCAGCTTTTTTCTTTTTATTTCTCAGAAGAACAAACACATTTAAAAGAAAACACACATGTATGGAATAAGTGGTAAGTGGTAAATACTGTGAAAACGATTAGAAAAGCTCATGAACACTAACAGACCTTGAATATTCACTTGTTGACAAGGATGTGGAAAAAAGGGAACCCTGTGCACTGTTGGTGGGAATGTAAATTGGTGTAGTCACCATGGAAAGCAGTATGGAGGTTCCTCAAAAAATTAAAAATAGAACTACTGTATGATCCAAAAATTCCACTTCTAGGTATTTACCTGAAGAAAGCAAAAACAGTAACTAACTCGAAAAGATATATGCACCCCCATATTCACTGAAGGATTATTTACAATAGCCAAGACATGAACACAATCTAAATTTCCATCAACAGATGAATGGATAAAGAAGATGTGGTACATCTATACAGTGGAATATTACTCAGCCATAAAAAGGGAATTCCAACATGGATGGACCTTGAGGCCATTATGCTAAGTTAAATAGTCAGATAGACAAAGACGAATACTGTATGGTCTCACTTATATGTGGAATCTAAAGAAACAAAACAAAACAAAAACAAAAAACCCAGCTTATAGAGAGCAGATTGGTGGTCGCCAGAGTCAGGGGTAGAGGTGTGGGCAAAATGGGTGAAGGTGGTCAAAAGGTACAAACTGCTAGTTATGAAATAAATAAGTCATGGGGATGTAATGTACAGCATGGTGAGTATAGTTAAAAATACTGCACTGCATATTTACAAGTCACTAAGAGAGAAAGTCTTAAAAATTCTCATCATACACACAAAATCGTAACTAAGTGTGGTGACAGATATTAAGTGAACTTGTGGTGACCATTTCACAATATATACGTATATCAAATCATTAGGTTGTACACCTGGAACTAATATGTTATATGTCAATTATATCTCAATAATAATAAAGAATAAGAAAAATTCACTTGTTAACTCACCTCTGGGAACTCAACCTTGGAACTGGAAGCAGGAGGAAAAACAACATCCTTTCTTGAGCTCTGTGTTCCCACCTTCAGAGATGCCCCTGTGATCAAGCCACAGATGAGATGGTACCTGAGAACCAGACTTAATGCTTACTGGAGGAACATGTAAGTGCCTCTCCAGAGGACTGTGGCTCCATTAATAAAGCCTCTGAGGACTCAGTGTTCTTTTTGCTTTGTTTCTATTTTATTTTGTTTTTGCTCAGTTAGCCAGATTATGGAGAGGAATGCATAACTTCACTTGAGGCTTGCAATGGTTGTGATCATTTCAAAGGAAGCAGTAACTTTATTTCAGGATTTCTCTCTATATCAGTCAGGAAAAGCTAGGTTATGCTGCTGTAACAAACAAGCCACAATCTCAATGGCTTAAAACAATTTTTCATGTAAGATTACATGTCCGGGACTTCCCTGGTGGCGCAGTGGTTGAGAATCCGCCTGCTAATGCAGGGAACACGGGTTCGAGCCCTGGTCTGGGAAGATCCCACGTGCCGCGGAGCAACTAAGCCCATGTGCCACAACTACTGAGCCTGTGCTCTAGAGCCCACGAGCCACAGCTACTGAAGCCCATGCACCTAGAGCCTGTGCTCTGCAACAAGAGAAAGCCTGTGCACAACAATGAAGACCCAATGCAGCCAAAAATAAATTAAAAAAAAAAAAAAAAAGATTACATGTCCATTTTGGATTGGGCAGGAGGGATTGGCTCGTCATATCTAGGAACTCCTGCTCTCCTGCTGATGGAGCAGCCATCATCTCTAACACTGTGGGTCATCAGACCAGAGGGAAAAACTGGAGGGTTTTGCACTGGCAATTAATTGGTTATAACTCATTGCCCCAAATTAATTACATGACCCCACCCAATCCCAAGAGGAATAGGTGGTACAATCTTAACATATTCCTGGAAAGGAGGAAAACAAGAAATATTTGGCAAACAGCTTTAATAGCTATCATGCCAATCCTTGACTTGGCCATTTATTATTGGGTGTAAAACCCTCTCTGAAAGAGATGGGAGTACTTCTTTGCAAGGGTCAAAAAGAGCCTGGAAATTGCTGTCCTTTTGGTCTTAAATGAGAAAGTATAAGTCTCTGCTGAGTCATGGAGGGAGTAACTGAAGGGGAATCATGAATCCACATCCTGTTATACCCCTGTTACTTTTATTTCTGATGAAGACGTGTTGTTGTCACCCATCCTTTTCTTTAATACACATACTACACTAATTTTAGCCAGCTGCATTTATCAGGCTAGACTTAGTTTTGCTGTGGTTATAAATAGTCTCCAAATCTCACGTCCTAACTGTAACAAGTTTATTTTTCATCCATGCTACTCTCCACTGTAGGTATGTATATATCTGCTTACCTCAGTCACTCAGAGACACAGGAGTTCTGAGGCTGCATCACCACGTGTGTTTCCACATCACCCTGCAGTTGCAAAGTGAGGTGGTGACCCCCCAAACCACTCTTCAAGTTTCTTCTTGGAAGGGACACACATCACTTAATGCTCAAAATTCACTGGAGACACCAACTCACATGGCCATATCTGATTTCAACAAGATGGGATAGTGCAATCCTACCATGTGCCCAGAAAAGGGAGAAACCAGGAAAAGTTGGGGAGCAACCCCATAGACTACCCCACCAACCAGACATGGAATGAAGGTTAGAAACGCTCTTGGATGGAATTGCTACAGTAATCTCTAGGCAGCCCAGGATTGGTAACTAATACATGCAGCTGAGCAGCTGAGGAAGAACTTGACTTTCCCAAAGCATTGTAAAGTTCAAAGCTATTTTCATGTTCCTTCTCTCTTTTGTGAGATAAACCAGGCATGAGTTATTATCCCCATTTTAAAGAAAAGAGAGGCTCCGAGAAATGACGTGTTCTTCCAGATTCCACACTGTTTCAGGTGACAAAGGCAGAACAACCACCAGAGCTCCAATTCAGAATCATCTCCCATCCCTCTGTGCCAGCCATCACCCTGGGTACATCTTTGGGCACCAGCGACTCCTGAGCCCCAATCTGTGTGCTAAAGTAAGGCGTGATGTGGGAGATTAGAGTGAGTGGCTAGAAAGCAATAAGATTGGTAATTAGTTTGGTGTTTTAAGTAAAAAGATGCCTAGTTCATCAAAAACAAAGAATTCAATATTACTCTTAATATAGACTTTTAGACTATATAAGCAATATATGGTCATTGTAAATATTTGGAAAATATTAAACATATTCAGAAAAAAATTAAAACTATCCACCCAGATTTAAATACAGTTTTTGAAAAGCTCCTTGTTCAAATGAAAATTTTGGGCCTGTAAAAACATATGAAAGAAACCCAAGTGTACTCACCATGCAGCTTTAGAACAAGTCATCATTGTAATTGCAGTTGAAGCCTCCTCCTCTGTAGCTTTCTGATCCTCTCCCTTTCCCTCCAGAGGTAACCAGTATCCAGGATGTGGTGTTTATAAACTTTTCTGCATGTCCTAATGTCAACTACATTTGAATATACTCATAAAAATTTGCTCATGTTTTCAAATTTTATTTAAATGGCATCATACTATACTAACTTTTGGCAACTTGTATATTTTTTTCTCTGAATATTATGTATTTAAGAGTTATCCAGGTTGACACAAGCAGCCTTAGTTCGTTCATTTAACTGCCTAGAACCACACTTCTCAAACTTTTTTTAAAAAATAAATAAATGTATTTAATTATTTTTGGCTGTATTGGGTCCTTGTTGCTGTGCGTGGGCTTTCTCTAGTTGCAGTGAGCAGGCTCTACTCTTCGTTGCAGTGTGCGGGTTTCTCATTGCCATGGCTTCTCTTGTTGCGGAGCACAGGCTCTAGGCATGCGGGCTTCAGTAGCTGTGGCACGTGGGCTCAGGAGTTGTGGCTCGCGGGCTCTAGCGCTCAGGCTCAGTAGTTGTGGAGCACAAGCTTAGTTGCTCTGCGGCATGTGGGATCTTCCCAGGCCAGGGCTCGAACCTGTGTCCCTTGCATTGGCAGGCAGATTCTTAACCACTGTGCCACCAGGGAAGCCCTCAAACTTTTATAGGCACAAGAATCACCAGGGGATCTTGTTAAAATACAGATTCTGTTTGGGTAGGTCTGGAGTTCTCAGGTGGAGTGAATGAGGCTGGTGAGGAATCACATTTTGGGGAAAAAGGCTGTAGAGTATTCCTTTGAATGCACATGGCACAATTTATTCATCTAGTCCCCTGCTGATGGACTTTTAGCTCGTCTGTAAATTTTTCTTTTGCCATTACAAACAATGTTACGGTGAGCTTTTTTTTTTTTTTTTTTTGCGTCTCTCTTGGCACACCTGTGCAAGAGATCTCTCCCTTACAGATGGAGGAAAGCAGTTGCTGGGTTACAGAGCCTGCAGCTGTTCAATTTAAGTCCTGCTGAGTTGCTCTCCAAAGTTGTAGTTCCAGTTGATCACTACCAGCAGTTCAGAAGAATTCCTTTTGTTCCACATCCTTGCTGCACATGGTACTGTCAGCGGTGAGTTGTTTTTTCATATATTTATTGGACATTGACTTCTTTAGTTTTTCTTTCAATCTTATGTGGTGGGTACTCCTCTCAGTGCATAACTCAGAAATACAATTTTTTCACTTTACCCAAACACAATTGAATTTTAATTTTGAACTTGTATTTTGCTACGCTGGTAGAAAATGAATCTTGCTCAGTTTGGGGTTCTCTCATCACTTCTTCCCCCTGAGTTTAAACCTAAATTCCAGGAGGTGTATGTAGTTCCAGGGGGTTGGGAGCAGGCTCCGGGCCCCTCATCTCTATGTTGACAGTGAGTTGTTCTTTATTGCTGCAACCTGGCTCTACTGTGTCAACTTTGAGTGCAGCTAAACTATCTGCTTTTCTTGCCATACTGGGTGAGGAAACATCTGCAAGGCTCTCTAAAGACCCAGGGGCCTAGATTTCTCAGGCAGCAGTTTCCTCCCTGAGCTCTTAAGGGGTCTTCTTACTAAGGATATCACACTGCCCATCCAACAACCCCCTTCTGGGACCCATTAACTCCCAGGAACTGTCTTTTTTTGTCTGTCCTGCCAGTCTTTACTGGTCCCCTAAAGGTGTATACTTTTGGAAATGAAAGTCAGGAACACTGCTTTGGTTTTTCTTTCAGTCAGTCACATCCTTCCGCTGAAGCAATGGGAAAAGAAAGGCCTAACTGCTTGAATGGAGGGAAGGAGGAGGGAAGGGGAGATTGTGGCCATGTGAAATGGTGCAGCCAATTTAGAAAACCATTTGGCAGTTCCTCAAAAGGTCAAACATAGTGTTACCAGGTGACTCAACAATTCTCCTCCTGTATGTACACCCAAGAGGAATAAAAATATAGGTCCATATAAAAACAAATGTTCATAGCAACATTAGTCATAAAAGCCAACAGTGAAAATAACCCAAATGCCATCAGCTGATGAATGGATAAATAAAATACTTTATATCCATACAGTGGAATATTATTTGGCAATAAAAATGAATGGTGGGCTTCCCTGGTGGCGCAGTGGTTAAGAATCCGCCTGCCAATGCAGGGGACACGGATTCGAGCCCTGGTCTGGGACGATCCCACATGCCGCAGAGCAACTAGGCCCGTGAGCCACAACTACTGAGCCTGCGTGTCTGGAGCCTGTGCTCTGCAACAAGAGAGGCCGCGATAGTGAGAGGCCCGTGCACCGCGATGAAGAGTGGCCCCCGCTTGCCGCAACTGGAGAAAGCCCTCGCACAGAGACGAAGACCCAACACAGCCAAAAATAAATAAATAAAATAAAGAATTATAAAAAAAAGAAGTATTTCTAAGTATTAAAAAAAAAAAAAAAAAGATGAATGGTGTGCTGGTACCTGCTACAACATGAATGAATCTTGGAAACATACAAAGTGAAAAACGCTTGACACATAAGACCAGGTATTGTATGATTCCATTTCCATGAATGTCCAGAATAGGCAAATCTATAGAGACATAAAGTATATTAGTGGTTGCTTAGGTCTGAGGGGAAAGGGATTGGGGAGGAATGGGGAGTGGCTGCTAATGGGTCTGGGGTTCCCTTTCAAGGTGATGAATGTTCTAGAATTGATTATGGTGTTGGTTACACAACCCTCTGAATATACTAAAAGTCGTGGAATTGTACACTTTAAAAGTGTGGATTGTCTGGTATGTGATTTATATGCCAATAAAGCTGCTTAAAAAAAAGTGAGCCAATTGAAAACATACTGGTTGCTCCCCACCAAATGATGTATTTTCCAACTACATGAACATCATATATATTACAGATATCTAAAAAATTGGAAGCAGATACTATATACAGGTTATCCTACTTTCCCTCCTAAATATGTATTAGGCACCTACTTCGATCCAAGTACCATGGTGGATGCTGTGGAAATACAAAGAAGGGGAAGGCATGTCCCTTCCTTTGAGAAGCTTACAATATGATTGTTTCCATCCGCTTGACTTCTAGCTGCTGTGGTCTGCAGGTGGTATCAATTATTCTTTTCACCTGTCCAAATTAACATTACAAACTTTACTGAGTTGAGAGCAGCAGTTAAAATAATCAAGAGGTTAGAAGAATTCTGTAAGAAGTCATACTAAAAAGATTTAAACTTTTCAGTCAGTAAAGACAGATGTGGAGAGGGCTAAGTTGCCTTGAACTGAAATGTATGCTCCAAGTCTAAGAGTTCTCAACGTTGCAGCCTTTGAAGAATCCCTGTTGCAACCTATATTCATTAAGTCAGACTCTGGGGGTGAGATACAGGCGTAGGTAGGTTTTTAAAACGTCCCACTGGATTCTAATATGCATTTTGGAAACTATGGGCTTAGATGCTTGAACCAAGTGGTTTGTTGTGAATAAGGAAAAGTGTTACCATTTAAAGGGGAGGGGCAATTAACTTGGGGACTGCATTACCCATAGAAGAGTATGTCTGGAAGGTTAGGCCATACTCAGTGTGACTTGCCTGGGTGAAATGGTGATGTAAATAGGTAACGTGGCTCCCAATAGCACGTTTGTGACAAACAACAGTCAGAAGGACGTAGGCGTTTACAAAGCAAGAACTAGAACCTTAGGTTAGAATCCATAAGAGGCAATCATCAGTCCATTAAACTGGAAAGGCTAAGCCAAAAAAAAAAAAAATGTGTTGAAGGATGTTCAAGGAGAATTGAAGAGGAGGAAGTAAGAGAAGCAGGAACTTCAGGAGTTAACTCCTTGAATGCTGAGTGATGACTCTGTGTGTGCCCCAAGGTAATTTGGCTGGGTCAAAGGTGGAAGTGTTATATGACTGAGTTAGGTTTATGAGGACTTGTAGGCTATAATTAAGGGCAATTAGAGGTATTTGGGACCTAGCAATACCTTTTGGGCTTAGATCATGAAGGGCAACAACAGTATTCTTTGAAACAGTCATGAGTCTCCACTCTTAAAAACAAAATATTGGGCTGAATGGGATTGCCCTCTGGTCTGGCTCAGTCATTCCAATGTTCTAATGTCTTACTTTTAATTTTCCATTTTTTAAAAAAAGGATTGATTGAGAAGATGAGAAGGGGAAGAGAATTATGACTGGTAGTCTTTGTCCACCATACGATAGAAGCAGGGACAAATGTTTCTGTGTTTGCTCAAGGCCCTGTGCTGAACAGGATACACTGTAGACATCATGGCTTTTTGCAGAGCATTATTCCTTTAGTAGCAATGGAACTGAACACAGAATGTCAACCTCCATATGATTGTGGTCTTGGCATTGGAGTTAGAGTCTTGGCACTAGGAGCTATTTCCTGGTGCAGGAAACTGGAGGAACCACTTTCCTGTTATGTTTCAACTGTCCAATTCATCTGTCTTCTCTTCCAAAGGATCCAGAGAAGCAGGCTAGCTCAGTTGTGGTGAAACCCCACCCAGGCCTTTTGGACTGATAGGCGGAATTTCCCCTGGCAGATAGGCTGTCTGCAAAGCAGGAACAGAGCATGCATGAGGAGGGTCCAAGAGAGGGTCTAATCACAACACTACGGAAGACTCTGGCATTCAGCTGGGGACTCCCAAGGGCATTTGGTTTAGAATCAAGTCAGAATTTACTCAGCATCACTGAAATAACTCTAAACTGAATATCTGAAGCTGTCTTACAGGGGAGTCATTTGATAGTTCATTTCTTTCTTTGATTGCATTTTAAAGTACATTTTAACCCACGTTCCAATTCCTTGTAGGATTGAGCCCTTGTACTTTGAAAAAATGAGGGTATCTGAGATTTTAAAACCCATGTGCTGGGAAAGATAAGGAGTCCCAGAATTTTAGTTCTGCTAACACTGTCATAAGAGAAGATTGTAGCTTTTGCAAAAGAAAATGGGTTTTTGGTTGGTTTGATTTTGATAGAATGGATTGATTATTGATATTAAAGTTGGAGAAGGGCGAGATTTTGATATGAGACACTGGACTTGTTTTATTTGTTCTAATATCCCTTTATTTGGCTACTGGTCAAATCTTTGAGCTGGAAAAACAAAGTTGTTGCTAAGGGTTGGAATTTTCTCAATTTTGTCCTTACTTTTATATACGTGGATGCTGTTTGATTAAAGCAGTTGCACATTCAGTTTATTTTCTTAAAGTTTGTTATAGACATAACCAAAGTTCTGCAGATTTGTAAATAAATTATATCTAACTGTACATAACCTGGGTTACATTCCTGGGTGAATCATATCAACATTGGCAGAACGTTTAAATAAACATTCTAGAGAAGGTTAAACAGAGGTTAAACAGTTTATTCTCCCCTTCATACCAAGTTCCTTAGACGTTTGAATTCATCCTTAAAGCTTCTATTTGACTCAACAATTTCAAGAACAAAAAATTTCAAGATCAGTCTAAGTAAAAACTATTAGTATTCTTTGATATGAAAGCATGTTAATCTTTCACTAATCACTCAGTTGAAACAGATCCTTAAAAAAAAAAAAATCACTGCTCCCCCCCAGTGTTACAATATAAAAAATGTTTGCTAAAGAGATTTTCTCACTATAACATCAACAGGAGTTTCAACTTTTAATAAAGTTTATGGGTAGAGTGGGCATTGAGGTAAAAGGGTTAAATAAATGAGTTAGAACGTTGGAATTCCTTTGTGTTTCTAGTGAGGCCCAGCATCCCTAACTTCTTTCTATAGTAGACTTTATCCCTTTGAACACAGGAGTTGACACATGACCTCTTGGCCCCAGTGCTTTGTCCAAAATAGACATGTGATCCAATCTGGACCAATTTTAGTCCTTCCTTGAAATTGGAGTTGGAAATAAATAATTCTTTTTCCTCTCAGAGCAGGGAACTTTTGGGATGTAAGTCCATCACCATGGGCCACCATATTCCTCTTTGCATGGAGAATGAGCTTTTGGAGTGTGAGAGAATGAGAGCGACAGGCAAATAAAAGCGAAGAGAAACAGAGATGGATATAGTTATAGGAGAATTGTGAAAAATGGAAGACACTAGAGTTACTGAAGTCCAAATTGCTGCTAGGTAGGAGTGTTAGGAATGCCAGGAAACTGTTATGTTTACTATTTGGATGCTACTGAAGATGCTCATCCACTAAATCACTCAGTGTACTCTTTGTAAGGGAATATATTTCCCACTCCTCCTGTTACCTTGTGGAGAGAGATCCCTACTGTCACACTCTTGGCCTCTCTTGCCACTTCTTACCCCATGGCAAGAGGGGTGCCTGGTTTAATTGGTAGTGTGAAGGAAGAAACTGGGTATGGTTAGCTAACCTCTTCCCTCTTTCTTCTCTTTAGGGATCTGCCTGCCATTGAACAGCCTATGTTCTGGTCTGGTTCAATGATGTGCATGTTGAAGTATTGGGGAGAAAACATAAGATGGATTCATGGATAGATAGGACAGGTGGATGCCTAATTACAGAACAAAGCAAGAATAGTAAAATGTTAATGTAGCATTTAGGTAGAGAGTGTATGGGTGTTAACTGTAAAATTCTTTCAATTCTGTTGTATGTTTGAAATTTTTCAAAACAAAATTTTGGAAAAAAACCCAGTGTGCATTATGATGTTATAGCTTGACACAGGCATTTGGTATAAATCGAGAAGTAGATAGAGACTATATTCCTTAAAAAGAGCCTGGGGCTTCCCTGGTGGCACAGTGGTTGAGAATCTGCCTGCCAATGCAGGGGACGTGGGTTCGAGCCCTGGTCTGGGAAGATCCCACATGCCACGGAGCAACTCGGCCCGTGAGCCACAATTACTGAGCCTGCGCGTCTGGAGCCTGTGCTCCGCAACAAGAGAGGCCGCGATAGTGAGAGGCCCGCGCACCGTGATGAAGAGTGGCCCCCGCTTGCCACAACTAGAGAAGGCCCTTGCACAGAAACGAAGACCCAACACAGCCATACATACATACATACATACACAAATAAAAAGAATGTAAGCAGACAAGAATAGCATTAAAAAAATAAAAAATTAAAAAAAAATTAAAAAAAAAAAGAGCCTGTTTTGCATCAGATATTGTTTTGCAGATCACGTTGGCATTACAACCATGTGTAAGTCTAGCTGTACAGCTTCAAAAAGTGACCAAGAAAGGAAGGGGAATGAGAAAGACACTGAAGCTGTGTGACTGACAGGGTCTTGGTGCTCTAGCTGCTTGTCAGGCCTGTGCCTCTGAGGTGGGAGGGCCAAGTTCAGGACATTGGTCCACCAGAGACCTCCCGGCTCCACATAATACCTAACGGCGAAAGCTCTCCCAGAGATCTCCATCTCAATGCTAAGACACAGCTCCACTCAATGACCAGCAAGCTACAGTGCTAGACACCCTATGCCAAACAACTAGCAAGACAGGAACACAACCCCACCCATTAGCAGAGAGGCTGCCTAAAATCATAATAAGGTCACAGACACCCCAAAACACACCACCAGACACGGTCCTGCCCACCAGAAAGACAAGATCCAGCCTCATCCACCGGAAGACAGGCACTCGGCCCCTCACCAGGAAGCCTACACAACCCACTGAATCAACCTTAGCCACGGGGGGCAGATACCCAAACAACGGGAACTACGAACATGCAGTCTGCGAAACAGAGACCCCAAACACAGTAAGTTAAGCAAAATGAGAAGACAGAGAAACACACAGCAGATGAAGGAGCAAGGTAAAAACCCACCAGACCAAACAACTGAAAAGGAAATAGACAGTCTACCTGAAAAAGAATTCAGAATAATGATAGTAAAGATGATCCAAAATCTTGGAAATAGAATGGAGAAAATACAAGAAACATTTAACAAGGACCTAGAAGAACTAAAGAGCAAACAAACAATGATGAACAACACAATAGATGAAATTAAAAATTCTCTAGAAGGAATCAATAGCAGAATAACTGAGGCAGAAGAACAGATAAGTGACCTGGAAGATAAAATAGTGGAAATGACAACTGCAGAGCAAAATAAAGAAAAAAGAATGAAAAGAATTGAGGACAGTCTCAGAGACCTCTGGGACAACATTAAACGCACCAATATTCGAATTATAGGGGTCCCAGAAGAGGAAGAGAAAAAGAAAGGGACTGAGAAAATATTTGAAGAGATTATAGTTGAAAACTTCCCTAATATGGGTAAGGAAGTAGTCAATCAAGTCCAGGAAGCACGGAGAGTCCCATACAGGATAAATCAAGGAGAAACACGTCAAGACACATACTAATCAAGCAATCAAAAATTAAATACAAAAAAAAAAAAAAATTAAAAGCAGCAAGGGGAAAAACAACAAATAACATACAAGGGAATCCCCATAATGTTAACAACTGATCTTTCAGCAGAAACTCTGCAAGCCAGAAGGGAGTGGCAGGACATATTTAAAGTGATGAAGGAGAAAAACCTACAACCAAGGTTACTCTACCCAGCAAGGATCTCATTCAGATTCGACAGAGAAATTAAAACCTTTACAGACAAGCAAAAGCTAAGATAATTCAGCACCACCAAACCAGCTTTACAGCAAATGCTAAGGGAACTTCTCTAGGCAGGAAACGCAAGAGAAGGAAAAGACCTACAATAACAAACCCAAAACAATTAAGAAAATGGTAATAGGAACATACATATCGATAACTACCTTAAATGTAAATGGATTACGTGCTCCAACAAAAAGACATAGACTGGCTGAATGGATACAAAAACAAGACCTGTATATATGCAGTCTACAAGAGATCCACTTCAGACCTAGGGACACATACAGACTGAAAGTGAGGGGATGGAAAAAGATATTCCATGCAAATGGAAATCAAAAGAAAGTTGGAGTAGCAATTCTCATATCAGATAAAATAGACTTTAAAACAAAGACTATTACAAGAGACAAAGAAGGACACTACATAATGATCAAGGGATCAATCCAAGAAGAAGATATAGCAATTGTAAATATTTATGCACCCAACATAGGAGCACCTCAATACATAAGGCAAATGCTAACAGCCATAAAAGGGGAAATCGACAGAAACACAATCATAGTAGTGGACTTTAACGCCCCACTTTCACCAATGGACAGATCACCCAAAATGAAAATAAATAAGGAAACACAAGCTTTAAATGATACATTAAACAAGATGGACTTAATTAATATTTATAGGACATTCCATCCAAAAACAACAGCATACACTTTCTTCTGATGTGCTCATGGAACATTCTCCAGGATAGATCACATCTTGGTCACAAATCAAGCCTTGGTAAATTTAAGAAAATTGAAATCGTATAAGGTATCTTTTCTATGAGACTATGAGACTACGCTATGAGACTAGATATCAATTACAGGAAAAAATCTGTAAAAAATACAAACACATGGAGGCTTAACAGTGCACTACTTAATAACCAAGAGATCACTGAAGAAATCAAAGAGGAAGTCAAAAACTACCTTGAAACAAATGACAATGAAAACACGACGACCCAAACCTATGGGATGCAGCAAAAGCAGTTCTAAGAGGGAAGTTTATAGCAATACAGTCCTACCTCAAGAAACAAGAAACATCTCAAATAAACAACCTAACCTTACACCTAAAGCAATTAGAGAAAGAAGAACAAAAAAACCCCAAGTTAGCAGAAGGAAAGAAATCATAAAGATCAGATCAGAAAGAAATGAAGGAAACAGCAGCAAAGATCAGTAAAACTAAAAGCTGGTTCTTTGAGAAGATAAACAAAACTGATAAACCATTAGCCAGACTCATCAAGAAAAAAAGGGAGAAGACTCAAATCAATAGAATTAGAAATGAAAAATGAGAAGTAACAACTGACACTGCAGAAATACAAAGGATCACGGGAGATTACAACAAGCCACTATATGCCAATAAAATGGACAACCTGGAAGAAATGGAAAAAATTCTTAGAAAAGCACAACATTCCAAGACTGAACCAGGAAGAAATAGAAGGTATAAACAGGCCAATCACAAACACTGAAATTGAGACTGTGATTAAAAATCTTCCAACAAACAAAAGCCCAGGACCAGATAGCTTCACAGGCGAATTCTATCAAACATTTAGAGAAGAGTGAACATCTATCCTTCTCAAACTCTTCCAAAATATAGTGGAGAGAGGAACACTTCCAAACTCATTCTATGAGGCCACCATCACCCTGATACCAAAACCAGACAAAGATGTCACAAAGAAAGAAAACTACAGGCCAATATCACTGATGAATAGAGATGCAAAAATCCTCAACAAAATACTAGCAAACAGAATCCAACAGCATATTAAAAGGATCATACACCATGATCAACTGGGGTTTAACCCAGGAATGCAAGAATTCTTCAATATATGCAAATCAATCCATGTGATATACCATATTAACAAATTGCAGGAGAAAACACATATGATCATCTCAATAGATGCAGAAAAACTTTCGACAAAATTCAACACCCATTTATAATAAAAACCCTCCAGAAAGTAGGCATAGAGGGAACTTACCTCAATATAATAAAGGCCATATATGACAAACCCACAGCCAACATCTTTCTCAATGGTGAAAAACTGAAACCATTTCCTCTAAGATCAGGAACAAGACAAGGTTGTCTACTCTCACCACTATTATTCAACATAGTTTTGGAAGTTTTAGCCACAGCAATCAGAGAAGAAAAAGAAATCCAAATCAGAAAAGAAGAAGTAAAGCTATCAGTGTTTGCAGATGACATGATACTATACATAGAAAATCCTAAAGATGTTACCAGAAGACTACTAGAGCTAATCACTGAATTTGGTAAAGTAGCAGGATACAAAATTAATGCACAGAAATCTCTTGCATTCCTATACACTAATGATGAAAAATCTGAAAGAGAAATTAAGGAAACACTCCCATTTACCACTGCAACAAAAAGAATAAAATACCTAGGAATAAACCTACCTAAGGAGACAAAAGACCTGTATGCAGAAAACTATAAGACACTGATGAAAGAAATTAAAGATGATACCAACAGATGGAGAGATATACCATGTTCTTGGATTGGAAGAATCAACATTGTGAAAATGACTATACTACCCAAAGCAATCTACAGATTCAGTGCAATCCCTATCAAACTACCAATGGCATTTTTCACAGAACTAGAACAAAAAATTTCACAATTTGTATGGCAACACAAAAGACCCCGAATAGCCAAAGCAATGTTGAGAAGGAAAAACAGAGCTGGAGGAATCAGGCTCCCAGACTTCAGACTATACTATAAAGCTACGGTAATCAAGACAGTATGGTACTGGCACAAAAACAGAAATATAGATCAATGGAACAGGATAGAAAGCCCAGAGATAAACCCATGCACATATGGTCCCCTTATCTTTGATAAAGGAGGCAAGAATATACAGTGGAGAAAAGACAGCCCCTGCAATAAGTGGTGCTGGGAAAACTGGACAGCTACATGTAAAAGAATGAAATTAGAACACTCCCTAACACCATACACAAAAATAAACTCAAAATGGATTAAAGACCTAAATGTAAGGTCAGACACTATAAAACTCTTAGAGGAAAACATAGGCAGAACACTCTATGACATAAATCACAGCAAAATCCGTTTTGACCCACCTCTTAGAGAAATGGAAATAAAAACAAAAATAAACAAATGGGACCTAATGAAACTTAGAAGCTTTTGCACAGCAAAGGAAACCATAAACAAGATGAAAAGACAACCCTCAGAATGGGAGAAAATATTTGCAAATGAAGCAACTGACAACGGATTAATCTCCAAAATTTACAAGCAGCTCATGCAGCTCAATATCAAAAAAACAAACAACCCAATCCAAAAATGGGCAGAAGACCTAAATAGACATTTCTTCAAAGAAGATATACAGATTGCCAACAAACACATGAAAAACTGCTCAATATCACTTATCATTAGAGAAATGCAAATCAAAACTACAGTGAGGTATCACCTCACACAGGTCAAAATGGCCATCATCAAAAAATCTACAAACATTAAATGCTGGAGATGGTGTGGAGAAAAGGGAACCCTCTTGCACTGTTGGTGGGAATGTAAATTGATACAGCCACTATGGAGAACAGTATGGAGGTTGCTTAAAAAACTTAAAATAGAACTACCATATGACCCAGCAGTCCCACTACTGGGCATATACCCTGAGAAAACCATAATTCAAAAAGGGTCATATACCACAATGTTCATTGCAGCTCTATTTACAATAGCCAGGACATGGAAGCAACCTAAGTGTCCATCGACAGATGAATGGAGAAAGAAGATGTGGCACATATATACAATGGAATATTACTCAGCCATAAAAAGAAATGAAATCGAGTTATTTGTAGTGAGGTGGATGGACCTAGAGTCTGTCATACAGAGTGAAGTAAGTCAGAAAGAGAAAAACAAATACCGTATGCTAACACATATATATGTAATCTGAAAAAACAAATGGTTCTGATGAACCTAGGGGCAGGACAGGAGTAAAGATGCAGATGTAGAGAATGGACTTGAGGACACAGGGAGGGAGAAGGGTAAGCTGGGACGAAGTGAGAGAGTAGCCCTGACATACATACACTACCAAATGTAAAATAGCTAGTGGGAAGCAGCGACATAGCACAGGGAGATCAGCTCTGTGCTTTATGACCACCTAGAGGGGTGGGATAGGGAGGATGGGAGGGAGACGCTAGAGGGAGGAGATATGGGGATATATGTATATGTATAGCTGATTCACTTTGTTATAAAGCAGAAACCAACACACCATTGTAAAGCAATTATACACCAAGAAAGATGTAAAAAAAAAAAAAATTGGCCAAACAGGTCATACTAGTGATTGTCCAGGGGCAGCAATTCTTCCTCCCTTGTGAAAGCCTTAGCCCTACTCCCTGGCAGGAATTTTGAAATGCTACTCTCCTTACCAGAAGGCAAAGTAATGGAAACTGGATTTTTGAGTAGCAGATGGGAGGTGGAGGGGTGGGGGAGAGATATTTTGTAACCTTAACTGAGATAACGCTCATAAAATGCTTAACACAATGCCTGAATAAATTCTCAATAAATTTTATCTGTAATTATGGTTAGCTCCTTATCTAAAAAGAAAATCATATATAGGTGTAACATTGTAGTGGGTTGAATTGTGTCCCCCCAAAAGATATGTCCAAATCCTACCCACCACTACCTGTGGATGTGACCTTATCTGGAAATAGGTTCTTTGCAGATGCAATTAAGTCTTGTTGAGATTCAGGGTGGGTCTTAAAACGAGAGAGAGAGAGAGAGAGAGAGAGAAGAAGGGCATGTGAAGATGGAGGCAGAGACTGGAGTTATGCTGCCACCAGCCAAGGAACGCCAGGAACCCCTAAAAAGGAAGAGGCAAGGAAGGGTTCTCCCCTAGACCATCAGAGGGAGAGTGGCCCTCCTGACACCTTGATTTTGGACCTTCGGACCTCCAGAATTGTGAAATAATAAATTTCTGTTGTTTTAAGGTCCCACATTTGTGGTAATTTGCTTCAGCAGCCCTAGGAAACCAATGCAAATGTTACACCAGGAAAAAGGATGTGACAAGGTACTGTGTGATTTGTTACAACTGAACAGTATAGATCAGACAGGGTATCTGGGGGAGAGATATTAGAATCTCCTGGAGGAGGTATCAAGTGCCTCCTTTCCAGGGAGGGGAGTACCGGGAGGGGAGCAGTTTCTCCTTGAAAAATCACTACCTGTTGTTGAGAGTCCTATTGGGCTGGCTCTGAATAAAAGTAGGAGAACCAGCAGTATAAATAATAATTGTGGTATATCGGATGGAGAGCAGATAATTATCACCTTAAAGACTCTATATTTTGTTGCCTCGGTAATGTAGGCAAGGGAAAATAAATTATCTGTATTTAACCATTTACATGAGAATTAAAATGTTAAGATATTGGCTCTAGTATTAATTCGCAAGGTCTCTCGGTGCCTGCTGAGAGAAATGGCTCAGTCATTTTTACAGTTATGTTGTTTACTGGGATGTTGAAAAAAAAAGTGCCTTGAGCTCTTGATCTGATCCCTGAGCACTTCTCCATTTCCCACCCTTATCATTCATCCATGGTCATCGTAGGTTTTAGCCTTCCTCAACTACTTTCTTTTTTAAAATAGCATTAAGAAAATAGTAACACAAGTAATTCATATCCATTGATAACAATTGGAAGATAGAGAGAAGTCAAATGGAAACAAACTTTAAATGATTCATAATCATGTCAATCAAAGACTGTCACTGTTAATACATTGGTGCCTATCCTCACAGATTTTTTTCTGCAAGTATAAGTAGTTAAAAGAATTTGAACATAATATACACAGCATTTGGACACTTGCTTTTCTCCACTTTAACTATATATTACAAGCATTGGATATGTTAGTAAGCAGAGAACTACCTCAGTTATTTTAATGGCTATGTGTTGTCCCATTTTAATAATTTATTATAATTTACTTAATAAACCCCACTTTTGTTGGATATGTCACTGTAATTATTCACTATTGCAAGTAACACTAAACTGAACATTCTTTATATATGAGTGCACGTCCAGCGATTTCCTTAGAATGGATACATGGTGCCACAATGCCCTCAAGAGTGTTTATATTGGTTTACTCTCCCACCAACAGTATTTGTGACTGCCTGTCTCCCTGCAATCTCACAAACGTAATTATCAACCTATTTAGTGTTTGTCGATCTGTTAGGCAAAACAAATGGAATCTTACTATAATCTGTATTTCCGCAATTATTAGTGATTTCTAAAAGATGCTATGACACTTGCTTCTCAGCTCAGGTGTGCAAAAGGCACTGTTTATTTTTCTGTACTCAGTCTATTTTCTCAGTCTTTGGGTCCTCATTCCACTAGGGAGATGGGAAATTAATCTCAGTCCCACACACTTTCCCCTGGGATCACAGCCAAATTCCAGGGGGCTAAGTGTGAGGCCTTGGGTATGAGTCTTGGCGTGCGTTTTAGGGGGAATCCAACTGACTAGTGATGCTACTTTCCCACTCTAGTATGTATTGGAATGAGATGGCCATCTATTCACTTGGTCTTTGATCATCGGTTCCTGTGGGATTAGGGACAAAAACATGTCAAGATGTCCCTTATTCCTTTCCAGGAGGAGCTTTCAGTTCTGACAGCCCACTTCACCATTTCTGAGGCCCCTTTGGGGCACAGGCATCGTTATGCTGCCCTGTGACAGGCTGGCACGTGAGAAGGATTGTGAGGCTGTCAGAGGCTCCACCTGTCTAGTCATACCACCATTTCCTTGAGGCCATCGGTATGAAACACCAAGCTGTTGAGATGCAGGGAAGGAAGGGCAAAGGGAGAAAGTAAATACCCATTTAAAAATGTCTGCTGATATTTCAGAGTATTATCCCACCATGTTATTGGCCAGTTGTACTCATCCTTTTGTGAAATGCCTCTTCTAGTTCTTAGCTCACGTCAACTACTTTCAATTTTCCCCAAGCACCATACTGTCTTGTACTTCCAAATGTCTTTGTGCATACTTTTTTTTCTGGTTAACCCATGCTTCAATTCTATGCATTAGCATAGATCCTTCTATTTCCCTCTCAGATAACATGTAATTGCATATTTATTTGTTTGTGGGCAGTGTAGGCAATAAAATCTGCTAAAACAATGACTCTTCTCACTGAAATTCTATATTCCTTGAAGGAAAGGACTGTGTCACAGACTTTTTTGTCATTCTGAACATATTCTGAGGCAGATTTAGAAATACAGAAATAGTTAAAACTCTTGGTGAAAACATTTACCTAAAATGAGGATAAACAAGCTGTAGTGGTTTAATGTGCAGGCTCTAGAATCAGAAAGAATTGAGTGAAGCTGGAATTTGTTATCTACTAGCTCTATGACTTTGGGCAAGTTATTTATTTATTTATTTTTCAACTTTGGGTTTATTTATTTATTTATTTATTTTTGGCTGTGTTGGGTCTTCGTTTCTGTGCGAGGGCTTTCTCTAGTTGCTGCAGTGGGGACCACTCTTCGTCGCGGTGCGCGGGCCTCTCATTATCACGGCCTCTCTTGTTGCGGAGCACAGGCTCCAGACGCACAGGCTCAGTAGTTGTGGCTCACGGGCCTAGTTGCTCCGCGGCATGTGGGATCTTCCCAGACCAGGGCTCGAACCCGTGTCCCCTGCATTGGCAGGCAGATTCTCAACCACTGCGCCACCAGGGAAGCCCTGGGCAAGTTATTGATCCTCCTAAACCTCAGTTCTCTCATCTGTAAAACGAAGAGGATTATAGTGATTTGATATGGTATTGTTATAAAGCACAGTGATGCCACTTAGTAAGCAAACAACAAATACAGCTGATTATTACTAATAACCATTCTTAGGTAGAGAACAGAAAGGCTGATATGCTTACCATCTTCTTCTTTGCTGATACTTGATGGGCAGCATTGCAAATTATTTAAATCAAGTAATTTATGCTAGAGAAGCAAACAAAAGGGATTAATATCACTGATCGATTAGTGAAAAGGATTGATTATTTGCTACCCTATGTGTTAGGCTGGTAAAAATACTGTATTCTGTGAGCTAGTGCGTGCTTGGGTTTTCGAGTTTATGTATTACTCTTTAGGAAGTGAGCACTGCATGAATCTAAGGCAGGAATTGTGAATGCAAGTGTCGTAGAGGCCGGGCAGCTACTACTAATGAACGAAGCGGGCCAGTGTAAAAGGGTAAGGAGTGACAGGGACTGTGCCAAATGGGAGACCCCCGTCTCTCCCAGGGGTAGCCGCTGCTGAGCTCTGGCTTCAACAATGATGAATGCGGAGCTGGCCACATCTTCCAAGTTTTTTTTTTAAAGAGAAGTTGGAAATCCAGAGGACTTTTTTCTTTCTTTCATGAAGTTTTCTAATTTCTAGAAGTTGGCCACTAATTCAAGCATTGTTTTAAAACACTGTGTGGGCCAAAAAACCATGTCTGCAGGCCAGAGCTGATTCACGGGTCACCAGCTTGTGACCTTTGATTTGAGATATCATTAACATTTTCAAGACGCACATAGAAATGTGGCAATTTTAGAGTTTAAAGGGATGATAAAACATTACACAAACTTTGTCCAATGTAGTGTGAACTCTTTTTAATATCCCATCTAGTCAATTGGTATTAAATATGGGTTAATTTTAAAAAATACCTCAGACAGTATACTTTAACTCCTTTCATCCTTCAGCTAATTCTGCACTGAGGTTCAGCTGGATCTGTTTTCAATCTTGACCTCCTGTTGGGACAGCCCAGGGAGTTCCTAAGTAAACTTCATTCTCCTAACAGGCCTCTGCACGATATTAGCTAAAGAAAGCCCTGTAGCTCAACAGGCAGATGGCGGTAAGAAATTAACTTGAACTTCAGCAAGGCTGAGGTTTCCATAGGAACAGAGGAAGCAGCCATACTGCCTGGCATTTGAACTGAATAGGAAACAGGCTCCCCATCAGGATAGTTTTAGAAAGGACTGTACTATTCTACCATTTTCCGCAGAGATGTTTAGTAGTCCCTCCTAAAGTGCTTTAACTTTAGTTAATAACAGGAAAATAAATGATACGATACTCAGGTATATGCTTAAATATGTTAAAGTGTCTGTAAGTATCAGATAAGAGAAAGACAGTGTAAGCATCTAATTGCTGAAATCTGAAAATCATTAATAAGCTTTAGCAGTCTCCAGCACAAAAACTATATTCTTTACTAAGTTAGACAATGACAAGCAGAAATCATTGTTTCAATCTTCATTTCCTGTAGAGAACAGACATTCAAATAAATGTGATTTTTTCTGTCAATGTAGTTTTCTTCTAGGAATAAAAGATATCATTAATATATATTTTGCCTGAACTTCCAGACACTCAATTAACATGTGAGGAATAAGCGACTCTGGAGAGCACTATGCATTTTGGAATTAATGATTGAAGAGAGTTCATCTCGCTTGTGTCATCCAGAGGTGGATTAACCGGGAAGCTAAGGAAGTTTAAGCTTCGTGTCCCCTCCCTCACTTTGGCCTCTTCCAAGACCCTGGGGTGAGCCTTCAGAATGTTCACATGGCCATATATTTTTGCAAAATTTTTGTAACATTTGTAAAAGAGATTTTAACTGCAGTGGTTAAGACTGCTGTCCCTTTCCACGCAGACTTCCCCTCTATCCGATTCCCCTCCTGTTGAGTGGTGAGGAAATGACTGCAGGTATATTGGGGGTCTGGGTAAGGAGCAGTTGAGTTGGGGATACATTAAGTATGGATTTAGTGGGATATGTTTATATGGATGGCAGTAGTTCTGGCATAGGAACAAGTTGTAGTAATATTCCTACTGCCCACTATGTGCATTCACTCAGCATCATGACACAAAGGTGCTGGGTCAGAGACGGGATTGAGGGATGACCATGTCCTGTGGTACCTGGCACCCTGGGATGTGGGTGTGGCGGAGAAACAAGATGGAAGTGGAGCGAGGAGCTAGTCTGTGGAAAATTCTTTCCTTCACCAGACTTGTAAAACCAAAGATGGAGGATTTGGTTCTCAATGAATTCTAGTCAAATTGGAAGTTCTAGCCAATCAGAAATAGTCTTGCTAAATGCAGTGTGTATAATTATAAACACACCGTACATTTTTAACAAAAATTGTGTCATACGGTATTTATCAGAATTCTTATGATTAAATTTCCAGCTGAATTAACACGAAGTACTGATGGCAAAGGAAACATAAAACTCAATACATAACTACCACAGGAACGTTAATAGCAAAATGGTTAATGAGAACTGTCGATTGGAAGAGCATTTAAGATGGGTCACTATTACAGTAACTGAGAATTACAGGAAACTTGAAAGGCCCGGAATCTTATAACTCATATAAAATAACTTGATAGAGGTTTTCCTAGATTTGATAACAATCTTAAAAATTTATATCATGTTTCAACAGTGAACTGTACAGTTGCAAGAAGCTTTCTGAACCATCAACAAAAATCCAGATTTTAATATTGCCATGTTCCAGTAACTTAACATTGTTAGTGATAAAAAAAATCCTCTCTCACAAAGTCTTCTGTTGGGCTAAGTTCAAAGCAATGGCTACCTTTACTATTGAGATTTTATAACACAATAGTTGTGTAAAGTTTAAATTAGTCCATTCTTAATTACTCATCCTTTAATGAGCATTATATTCCACATGGGAGTTATGTTTGATAAACTCCCAGTTATACAGTTAGCCTCAGACACACATTGATGCAGCCACACATGTCTTTTTGAGAGTAGGTTCATCTTAATGGTTCAGAATAATTTCATTTTGCTTCAAACACAGATGTGTCTTTAACCTCCGTGATAATATATACCCTGCATTTAAACAGTAGCTTCTAAATAAGCAGTGATAGATAGCACAGTGATTGTAAAACTGAAGAAACAACTTGAATTACTTCAATGCTAATATTCTTAGTGCAAATCAATCTCTCAACTTTGCAGAGTTTACTTATTGGAAGCAACGTTTCATGTGTTTTTTCCGCATGTTAAAGAATATAGTAATGTTACTAAAAATATTAATCCATTACTTTTTCCTTTTCGTACTGTAATGTATATTGTGGTTTTTAATATTTTTTTTCATGAGTATATTAAGTCTAATAAAAGAAATTTCAGTGAAAAAAAAAAACCCAACCAAATGTCAGTTTACCATGATAAAGACAAGACTGAATATTCTCTCTCTCTTTTCTCTGTATAGAAAAATGATTATACAAAATATAATATGAAGAGGTAATCAAAGAGGATGTACCCTCCCCCCCCAAAAAAGGATTATAGAGACGTGTCAGGCAATTAACAAAAATAATTTTATTATTTTTCTGGATTTTGTAATGGTTGTGGTATTTGAAAGCTTCTTAAAATTTCTATTTTGTTTTATTTCTTTTTTCATTCTAAATAAATATTTACTTTCAAACCTAATTTCATATTTGTAATTTGTAAAAGCCTCAGGCCCAGTAGAACCCAGATTTACTTTTGTTCTCATTCCTCCAGTAACAGCAAAGTCATTTTTAAGGCAAAATTTACAGAGAGTAAAATGCACAAATCATAATGTATAGCTCATTGACTTCTGTTTATATAACTGTATAACCACCCATGAAGATGCAAAACATTTTCATCACCCCAGAAGAAAATTTTAATTTCTAATATATTCATGTTTAAGATGTTAATATATCCACAAAACAAGAATATTTTGCTTAGAAAAAGCAACATTTGATACAAGCAAACTCTTAGTGATAAAATTATAGTTAGTAAAATTAAAAATTCAATAGGAAAACCAGAAAAAAGAAGTCACTCAGAACATCAAGCATAAAAACAATGAGATGGAAAATATGAGAGAAAAGATGAGACATAGAGGACCACCAAGAGGAACAACTCCAACAAACAGAAGTCCTAGAAGAAAGAAAATGGAAGGGAGGGAACTTTGAAAGAAATGAAAATTTTTAGATTTGAAGAATGATATGACTTCAGATTTTAGAGAGTTACTCAGTACGCAGAAAATCAATAGTTCAGAAATGCTAGTTCAGTATAATTTTTACTTGCATTTCTCTTATGAAATCTCCTTAAAATTTTGTGAAACAAATGCAATCGAAAAATTGAAAAAGAACATGTTAGAAGTGTATTTCACCTTCACTATAGATTGGTTTAAACTATTTGTCCTAGATTACATTTATCCATCATCATTCATTCATACATTCAGCACTCACTTGTGCCAGTCTCAAAGAAAAGAACTGATCCCTACTATACATCTAACCATAGGTGCCATGACAGTGCCAGTCTCAAAGAAAAGAATTGATTCCTACTATACATCTAACCATAGGACAGTATTATATGTGTAGAGATGTAGAGATATAAAGAAGCTGCTATCTCAGTGTTTTTCATCATCATTAAATAATGTCTTTTTAAAATAAATATAATACTTTATCCTGGACTCATTATGCTTTTTGAATCTAATTGTTCACGTACTTCATTAATTCTAGAAGATTCTAGCCATTATCTTTTGAAATATTGCCTCTTCTCATTTTCTCCATTCTGTCCTTCTATAATTCCTAGGAACTGTTTTATGGAATATTCATATTCTCTTAACCCCTTTTAAACATTTTTTTCCCTATTTTCCTAGGCTTCATTCCATATAATTTCCAGAGATCCATCTTCTAGTTCACAAATTCTCTTTTCACTTGTGTCTAACCTGTACTGTAACACATCCTTTGAGTTTTACATTTATGACTACACCTTTCTAGTTGTTCTGGGGAGTCTAATTAGTTCTTTGTTGTGTCTCTTGAATTTTGTTTAGGTTGCATGGTTTTTGCATGCATTTTTGTACTTTTGGATCGTAAGCTTATTTTCAGCAGTTTGCCTGGGGGGGGGGGTCCTGTGAGGCTTGGATGGAGGGCATGTCTTCAAAAGGGATTTTACATTTGCTTCTTCTAGGTACCTAAGAGGTCCTAGACCAAATTCTAAGTTAATTTCTAAGCTTGGGAGGCCACAGATCTTGTGTAAGTTGTCCATAAAGTGGATTAAGCCTTTGTTCACATATTCTCAGGGGAGGTTCACCCACCTCCCAACCAGAGATGAAGTCAAGAAAAAGAAGCTTCCTTATTGTCTCCTTCTGTGGTGGTGGTGGTAGTGGGATATTTTCTGGTCTACTCTTTCTCTGTGGGAGTATCGCACATACATATGTGTTTGTGTGTGTGTGTTGCTGCTCAGTTTCATTTCTTCACGTGGCACAGGCCCAGGGCCTCGACTTCTAGGACTCAAACCCTAGCCCTAGGTTTCTGAGTCTAGCGGCCACTGTTCACTAGGTCTCTCTACAGGGCAGTTGAGGGTCAATTCATAAGCTCACTGCTCTAGTTTTATGTTTCTTCTCCATTTTGCCTTCCTGGGAATTTCTTTTGAGTTCGGCTCTTCATGTAAAAAATTAAAAAAAAATATTTTGTGTGGCATTTATATGAGTTTTATAACAGGAAAGTTAGTCTGTCATAGTCTGGGAAATTAAAATTGTTATTCACGTTATTTTTAAATGGTTTTAAAATCAAACAATGATGAATTTGGACTATTTTTCAAAACCCCTCCTAAAGATTCTCATACCTACTTTGTTATGTTGAGAATCACTACTTTATGGGAACACAGAAGAAGAGATGACTAGTTTTGACATGGTTGCTAATGAAGTCATCAAAAAGGTGACATTTAAGTCAGATCTTGGAGGATGAGAAGTTTAGTACATTTATTTACCACCAACCATAATTCTTCAAAGTATTACACACAATGAAATTTAGAGTTAGTCTTTGTCCAGTTGATTTATTGCATTTTATATATTAATAGATATATATTTAAATACACATAATATCATCAAAACTATTATTAACCCCTGATTTCTAAGTCCCAGGCAAGGAAACAGGTGCTTAATCAAGAAAACGGAGACTCAGAGAGGTTAAATAACATTTTCACTTACGTAACATGTGGCATCTATGAAATGTGCCCTTCAGGGAGCTGAACTGACCAAGGGCCCCAGCAGTTGTGCTCTGAAATCCATTGCCATGTTTGCATTGAACAGCATTTCCCACTGGGCTGCCCCCAGCCAGTTACTAAATACGGCAGGGATACAGCAGGAATACTAAGGCAGGCTTGTTTCTAGGAGACCCAGGACTCTTCTGGTAGCTGACTTTGGTTCACGGACCTTCTGATGGCCTCGCTGAACCTTCCTTGGACTGAAAGGCAGACTACAACAAGGTTTCTACCTGACCTTCCTTTTCCTCTCTTCACTCAGGTCAGACTTGCATTGTGCTCTGATTGTTTTCCCAGCATTTTCTCTCACAGTCATTTCCCTAATAAAATCCTTGCACCTTTAATTCAATCTTGCTGTCTGTTTCTCAGAAGACCCAGACTGTCACACTAAGTTTGACCTCAAAACCCATGCTTTTACAAAAATAACTAAATATGGATTAAGTATCTAAATGTAAGAATGACAACTATAAAACTTAGAAGAAAACACAGGCATAAATCTTCACGACCTTGGATTAGGCAATGGCTCCTTAGATATGACACTAAAAGCACAAACAACAAAAGAAAAAAACAGATTCATTAGACTTTGTCAAAATTAAAAACTTTTGTGTTTCAAAGGACAGGTTCAAGAAAGTGAAATGTTAACCCACAGAATGGAGAAAATATTTGCAAATCATATATCTGATAAGTGACTCCTATCTAGAATATATAAAGAATTCATAACTCAATAGTAAAAAGAGAAACGACAATTTAAAAATGGACAAAAATCTGAATAGACATTTCTCCCAAGAAGATGTCCAAATGGCCATTATGTACATGAAAAGATGCTTAACATCATTAGTCATCAGAGAAATGCAAATTAAAACCACAAGGAGATACCACTTCACACCATCTAGGATATCTGTAATCAAAAAGTTGGAAAATGACAAGTGTTAGCAAGGAGGTGGAGAAATTGGAACCCTTTTACACTGCTGGTGGGACTGTAAGATGGTGTAGCTATCAATACTTTGGAAAACAGTTGGTAGTTTATAAAAAAATTTAAACATAGAGTTATCAAATAACCCAGCAATTCTACTTCTTGGCATATGCCCAAGAGAAACCAAAACATGTGGCCACACAAAAACTTGTACATGAACGTTTAGAGAAGCATTATTCATAATAACCAAAAAGTGGAAACAACCCAAGGCCCTATCAACTGATGAATGATATACAAAATATGGTATAGCCATACAGTGGCATGTTATTTGTCCATAAAAAGGAATGAAGTACTGATACATGCTGCAACATGGATGAACCTTGAAAACATTCTGCCAAGTGAGAGAAGCCACACACAAAGGACCACACCTTGTATGATCTCATTTATATGAAATGTCCAGAATAGTCAAATTTATAGAGACAGAAAGTAGATTAGTGGTTGCCAGGGCTTGGGGGCATGCGAGGTTAGGGGGATAACTGCGACACGGCATGAGGTTTCCTTTTTGGAGGGATTAAAATGTTCCAAAATTAATGTGGTGATGGTTGTACAACTCTGAATATACTAAAAAAACACTGAACTATACAGTCTAAGCGGGGGGATTGTATGGTATGTGAATGATATCTTAAGAAATCTGTTACCAAAATATCCATGCTCTTTGAATACATTATAGCCCTCATTTGGCATTTAACATATACTGTCTTATAGTTTTTTTCCTAATCAAAATGTTGTTTCACACCTCCCAAGTAGTGATGATGATCTCTGAATTGTAGGGTTTCTTCCAGATTAGTTTTCTTCATTATATTTTTCAGATTTTTTCCAACAGGCATTACTTTTATATATGAAAACTAGACTATACAGAAATGAAAATTCTGTGTGTCCCTTTGTGGATTCTTCTGATGCTACTACAATCTCTTACACATAGTAGGTGCTTAACAATGATTTGTAAATATTATTGATAATGACGCTAGGTTTGAACTCTATTATGGATTTAAGTCTTTAGGTCTTCGGTAACATGTGAATTTGTTATTGGTAGCAGAGTTCAGGAAAAGCATATGTCACCTTGTGATTATAAACCTTAAAGCACTTAAAAAGTACTGAAAGAAAAAAATATTCTTTAGTACGAATGCCAATTTTGATAGCAGATACTTCAGAGATATGGTGGATTTAACTTTTATACTTGTTTTCAAATGGATGCAGATGTATCATTTGGGTCAGCGGGCTTCCCCTACGCCTAGTCACTTCATGCAGTGGAATCGGCCCAAAATGGCATCTCGTGTCAGTGTGCTGCATCATTTTGTGAATTATTTTACCTTACCATGTTTCTTCATGGAGACAAGGTCATCTTCTGACTATATTTTACTAACCCTTTTCCTCTGCTTGCCTTCTTCACTCTTCTTTATAAGTTCTCCTCCCTCTCGTCCTTTCTGGAAGGCAGGACGGGAGGGAAGCTCAGCTGGCTTGTCCTGAGCAGTAATTATATGCCAGGCCCAGTTTTGGTCCTTTCACATTCAGAACTCCTGTTTGCTCCTCACAGTGATTTGCTGAAATGTTGCCATTTCAACCTCATTTGAGATGAGGAAACTGAGGCACATACAGTAAGCGGCAGAGTCTGCCCTGGGACTAGTAAGGCAGCTTGGTGTGCGGTTAAGAGCAGATCTGGCGCCAGGCTGTCTGGGCTTGAATCAGGGTTTCACTGCTCACCAGCTGTGTGACACCCCTCTCAGTCCCCTGGTGTTTTCATAGGGATGGTAATAGTGTATCTTACAGGGTTGAAATAGAGAATAAGTTAGTCAATTATTTGTAATGCACTTAAAACAGTGCCTGGCACAATTCAAGTGCCATGTAAGTGTTTTAAAAGTAAATAAACTAAAGCCTGTCTGACTCCAAAGCCAGTAATAGTGGAATTTCAGGCCTGCTTTTTGTTCCATTCTCCCATTATAGCAGCAGAATTAGACAAAGGCTAAACTTGGACTCTGAACAGGAAAGAGACTTAGCTGCTGAGGCACCCATGGACTTCTCGCCCTGCCCACTGTGGTCTGGCACCCCCCATCTCGCCTGTCTCTCCCGTGCTATCATTCCCACCTGATTCTTTGCTCACCACACTCCAGCAACGCTGGCTTTCTGTGGGTTCCATGAGCCCTACCAAGCTTACTTCTACATCGAGGCCTTTGCACCCATCTGGAAATGTTTCTCCAGAGTTTTGCATGATTAACATCTTCCTCATTCATGTCACCTCGTCACGTCATCTTGTCAGGAAAACCTTCCTTGATCATCATTTGGGCTCTCAGGCAAAACAGCAGGCGTGCTCACATAAAGGTGGCTGAGAAGAGTTTATTAAGAGACCGTTAGCAGGGAGTGGGCAGGCCAGAAACCAGAATAGGATGGGGAAGGCTTTACCCCCACTGGGCCTGGGGAAGTGGGGTGGCACAAGAGGAGACCGGGAACCTTCAGAGAACCCAAGGAGAGGCCCCAGACAGAGTGGCAGCCTTGGCGGAGTGGTGCCGCCAATCCCCGCAGCCTTTTGCAGAAGAGGCAGCAAAAATACCCCCACTTCCCTCTCCTCCAGCCTGCTGACCTCCTGCCTCCCTCCCATCACCAGAACCTGGACTCACAGGCCAGCCTCCCAGGTGAAGGTGGAGAGGCAGTCCGAAGTTAGCCAATACTCTCTTCCCAGGTCATAGTCGATCTTTTCTCCTCTTTTATCTTCTTAGCATATATCACTCTCCACCATTACCTTCTTTTGTTTTACCCCATTCCCTCTAGAATGTAATTATTTTGAGGGGTGGACCTTCCAGTTCTTCCGTCCCCTTCCCTTTTTTCATCTCTGTGTCCCCAGCGCATAGTAGGTGCACAATAAAGATGAGTTAAATCAATCAACAGACTGGGACACAGGTAGCTTGCCCGCAGAGAAAAAAGTTTATAAGGGTCGTTTATCTTTTTTTTTTTTTCTTACAAAAAGATCAGGTGACTGAACATCCCTGGCATCGGGTCAGAGGGCTGCGCCTCTTGCCCCCCACTTCTGCGGCCGTGAGTGGGGGACAGCAGGTGCGGGCGCCCACTGCTAGCCTGCGGCAGCGCGGGCTCCCCCGGGACGCGTGCGCCCGGCTCGCCGCGCGTCTCCCAGGTGCGGCCCGACCCGCTCGCCTCTCCGCAGCCGGCGCGGCGTGGGGACGTGCGGGGCGGCTGCCCGAGTCCCTCTCCCAGTCGCGTCGTGGGCAGGGCGGGAGACACCCAGTGCTCACTCTCGGTTATTTTTAGTTGGTGGCTGACACCCCCGCCCCGGAGGGGGTGGGTGGAGCGGGCAGAGGAGGTGGGGAGGAGGGAGCTCCTGGCGCCTCCGCGCTCGCTCCCGCGGGGACTCACGGCGCGGCCGAGCCGGGCGGCGCTGGGAACAGCTGCGGCGGCGTCCTCGGCGGCAGCGCGGCTCTCCTCCGGGACCTGCTCCGCGCGGGGGAGGGGCGGGCAGGGGAGGAGAGCGAACGAGCGGGCGGGCGGGAAGGGGCGGGGTGCGCGCTCCTGCGGCGTCGGCGTCGGCGGCGGCGGCGGCTGCCGTCCTCATCCCGGCGGCCCAGCGCTTGAGTGGACGCGGGGCTTCGCAAATGGCTTGTGCGGCTCTCGGTCTGGAAGCTCTTCAGCCCCTGCAGCCTGAGCCGCCCCCCGAGCCCGCCTTCTCCGAGGCGCAGAAGTGGATCGAGGTAGGTGCCCGCGGCTGGCGGGGGGCTTTGCAGGGGCAGCCCGGAGCCACCGACCCGCACACACACGACAGGTCCAGCCTCGCCTCCCCCCACTTTCTTTTGCCAGCTGCTCCGGCACCCGTCAGGGCCTCGAGCGAGCTGCGACCCCCTGACACTTTGGCACTGGCGTCTCGGGTGAGGGTGGGCGCGAAGGGGGGACACTGCGGTCTAGCTGTGCGTGTGGGGGGCAGGAAGCGGTCCCCTGAGCCTCCATCCCTCCTGCCCGCCAGCCGCGCAAATCTCAGCTCCTGCCGCTTCCAGGCGCTGCCAAAGGAAGCGCAGTGCGAGCAGAAGCGCAGCAAAGCCTCATTATGCGCCAGCCCCCAGAGTCCTTGCCGACGCAGCATGTCGGGGGTCCTGCTCCCAGTCCTACCTCCGCCGGTTGGCTCCCCCTCCCCGCCCTTCCGGAGCGGAGTTGTGCGTGTCTCTACGGAAGCGCATACCCACCGGAGCCTCTGGCTGTATTCCTGGCACCGGGTCAGGTGTGAGGCTGGCACAGCGCAGAGGGCCGGGGAGCCTGCAAGACCCACCTGCGAATGCGCCATCCGCAGAGACGTTGCCCAGCCATTGGCAGCTCCCACTCCATCGCAGAGGCGGTGGGACGGGCTCCCAGGTGCTGGGTACCCGGCCCCGTTGGCATATTTCACTTCTTAAATGACTCGGTGGCAGGCCAGGGAAATCACTGGAGCTCTCGGCTCAGTCCAGGAAGCGCTCGCTGGGCGATCCTGATTCTCGATGTTTATCTGTAGATGCAGCTTGGTGGCCCTGCGCTCCCGAAATGAAGTGTCTGCGGGGGTCAGGACGCTAGGAGGGTGCGAGCGGGGAAAGGTGACCCATTATGATCCGTGCAGTGAGCCTCTGTTTTGCGGCTGGCGGCCTTTCTTGAGGCTTAGTGGAAGGCGAATTTGACCCTCTTTTCCTCAGGGACAGGCAGCTCTCCCTCCCTGGTAGTTCAAAGGAAGAAATGTACCGCTAAGTCATGATCCAGCAATGGTGAAGCCTGTTAGTACTCAGACTGTCACTTAGTGACACCCTTGATGCTGCTGGGGTAACAGAGCTATGATGGTACAGATTTAAATCTGCTGAGATGTCTGGGGAAGCCACCCTCGCTTAATGCTGCTCTAATGCTCCAGCCACAGGCCTGCACCTTACAGGGTTAACCTGCTTCATACAAGCAAGAGTGTCAGGCAGAGTTTAGAAAGATCTATTTAAAAATAGTGTTAAAGAAACAGAAGAATAAACTGGAGGCTCTATTGCTAAAAGCCCCAGTCGTGTCTCTCATAATTTGATGGCTAATGAGCAGATGAGAAAAAGACCTTGGCTTTTTATTTGTGAGATGTGGCTGGCACGCCTTGGGCTGTGACAGGTGCTTTCTCTGTGCTGCATACTTGGGCTCACAGGACATACAGGAAGCATTTGTAGTCACTGGCTTGGTTGAGAGTTGGAGAGCTGTGTTTTTCAAGTTCTTGAACTTTAAAATTCTCAGGAGAGATTTTGGATGTGGATGGTGATGAGGGGAGGGTATAAGAGCAGAGCACTTTGCGGTTCTTGAAGGCAAGCGGTTTATTCCCCATTTCCTTAATTGTAAGTAACACGGGCATACATACTATACTTTAAAAAAAATGTATTGTGGGATAAGTTACACACAGGAAAGTGCACACATCTTAAGTGCACACCTCCATGAATTTTCACCTAGGTATATAGTACTCTAGCCTCCACTTAGATTATGATCTAAAACATCTTCTTCATCCCAGGTCACAGTCTGTTTTTAAGTGGTGGTATATTTCAAGCTAAGTATTATGCAGTGCAGAATATCAGCTTTTGTCCTGGTTCCACAGGTTTAAAAACAAGAAGGGCTTCCTTAAGAAAGCAGAGCCCCATTGGGCCCTATAGACAGTTGGGCATTGTTCTTGATGCTTTACCAGATCTACCAATTTGAGAATGTGAAAGCCGTAACGGGCAGTGCGTGGCTATAGGACGAAGCAGTCGTGGCGCTGTGCGTGTGCATTATTGAAGGGGCCTATCTCCTTTCAATCGCGGAGTTGGGTTTCACGGAAAGGAGAGCTTCCCCCTCCTAGGCTGTATAAAAAGGTGTTTGCTCCGGGGAGAGACAGAGACCGTCCCTCTTGCTTCCCGGAGATTCCTCTTGAAATGTAAATGCCGCGTCTGCAAACCGGGGGAACCCAGGAGCAGTAACAGATGGTTCTGCGCGCAGTTGCCCAGTGAACAAAGATTCCTCGGCTAATATAGCAATAATGTAGTACTTAGTGCGAGCCGAGTTCCCAGGGGGACAGTTATCTCGAGGCAATTGCATCTCCTTTAGGGGCCCCGTTGTCTTCGGCAACATCCTCATTGGTAGGGCTTTGTTTTTCACTTTTGTTCAGTTGGTGATTAAATTTCCCACAGACTTTTTTTTTTTTTCCTTTTTCTTTTGAGTAGTCAGGAATTTCACCCTTTCAGAAAAATGTTCCCTTGGGTGCAGCAGGTTAATAAACAAACTTTGCAGTTTTTCTCTCCTCTTCAGTCCCTGGTCTTCCTTGAGTCATGGATTGGTGAGAAAACTGTTCATTCTTAATAAAGGCTCAGGGAACAAGCTCCAGGAGATAACTTGTTAGTGAGGAGTTTCTCTCGGCCTGCAGTCTTGGCTATTTGAGGGCTGTGTTACTGGGCAGGAAACGGTGGCCTGGGAACCGTGCCCCCATCTCACCCCACCCCCAGCTTCTGCCTTGGCTGGCAGAGGTGAAAGCCCTGACGGAGGTCACAGGCCAGGTGGGAACAGTTCCATAACACTTCCAGCGACTTTTTATAGCCGTCCGAGCAGGCTACGTGTCTTAATGTGGCTTTGGGGAGACTCCTGAAGGAAACAGCAAACTTCATGTATTAACTCTGGCTACCAGCAGGCAGGGGCCTAATTTCCTTCCACATTCCTTCTCTAGAAGGCCTTCCAAAGCAAAGGGGCAGTGAGTGCAGCACAGCGGTTAGAGGTCAGGCTTTGGGGCTGGGCAGCCTGGGTTGGAATCCCAGGTGTATTGCCTTCTAGCTGTGTGACATTGGACAGGCTGTGTTTCCTCTCCTTTTGGTTCTAAATAGTTTCTTTGAAAGCTAGCGCTAGTCGTTAACAACAACAAAAATAACAAAGAGATATTGTTCAAAGCATCTGTAAAACAGGGGTACTAATAGTAGCTTACCTACCTCGAAGGAGTGCTGTGAGAATGAAATAAGTTAATACATTTAAGATGCTTAGAATAGTACGCAGCATTTAGGAAGTGCCGCTTAAGTAGTGGTCATTATTATTATTGCCATCATATTACTACTGCTATTAATATCACTACTACCATTACTACTATAGTACTGCTACTATTACCACTGCTATCTTTATTAATACTGTTATTGCTATTATTGTTGTTGTTTCTATTGTTGTTAATAACAACTACAGCTGATTTTGGAAGAAAATCTTCAGAACCCTGAATTTCTTAGTGTGAAAAATATAATTCAGTTGTCTACTGACCTAATTCTATTGTCTTACCTTATTAGCTCCAGATACCTGGAGTAGAAGTTAAGTAGGTGTTGTGTGTTATTCTGACTTGAGTTAAAAGAGATTTAGGCATCAGAGGAAAACCAGTAATACCAAATGATAAGATAGTCCATTAAGGTTTAGAAAATTATTCCTCAATACTGTGTTGACTATTTAAGTTTAACGCATAGTCTTTGTTAACCAAACTCCAAGCAGAATGCTCAATTCCTCTCTTCTTGCAGACAATCCGACATTAAATCGTTAAACAAATGGTGGTTGTCTGAATATTCAACTCCAGTGTAGCAGTGTTTTGTTCATTGACGTTGTGTCAACTCCCTGTAGAAGAAGTCCCCCATTTATTTTCCTTCCTCCTTCCTCCCTTCTTTTTCCTCTTTCCCTCCCACCCCCCTGCCCCACTGTGATGGTAGTTATTGAGTTACAAGACTATGTTAGCAGGTAGATGATTCTAATTTTCTTGGTCTCCCCCCTCCCCTTTGCTTCTCCACCCACAAGAGTATTTATCTGTTCTAATCTGTAGTTCTTCTCTGCAATGCCAAACACTTTCTGGAGAAACAGATGTCGCTTCAACTCAGTTTCAGTTGTGATTTGGAGCAAGTTGCCAGGCGTTTAGGGAGGGGTTGGAAATTTCAACCCAACTCAGCCTTACTTCTCAACTTGAGACGTTTCTGGACTCCTTTAACTTTAATCATACCATGCCTGTGGGGCTTGGTGCTGCATATAATCTCATTTGTGACCTAATCCATATTTCACGTGAGTAGGAACTAGTACTGGGAGGGATCAGTTCATCATTTTGGGTCATCTCCCCCTGCTCACATAGAATTGTTTTCTTATTCAACTGGGACCTGCTTTTGAAGATTAAAAGCACCGAGGGTACCTTAGCTCTCCAAGACTGAAAGCTGTTGTATAGTTTGGCAGTTGGGAGAATTTATCTGTAGCCTTTGAGAGAATGTAGCATTTGGTGGCCAGTAACATACGACATTTGCGATGTAACGATGAATGAACATATGCCGTAAGTTATATAGTCATTCTAATTCTCCTTCTCTGTCAGGACTTGATGACTCTTACATCATTTTACTACAACAAAGATTTAACTTTGCATATGGTTCTCTACTCTGCATGGAGAGCTAAGGAAGAGGAAGAAAAACTTTTCTGGCTAGCTCAAGAAAGGAGTGGTGGTCTGAATAGATATGGAAATGAGAGCAGGCAGCATCATTCTCACAATGACATTTAAATAGTCTGGCTTGTTTGTATACAAGGGCTGCTATGACACAATGCTGTCACGTGGTAGGAGAACAGTGAGGTCCCACAGATTTGGGGAAAGGGGAAGTGGAGTGGGAGGTGGAGCTGGCTCTTCTGGCCCCAGCATCTCCCTGGAAACCAAGTTTGCATCAGGCAAGCTCCAAATGAGCAGACTGAGCTCTGGCCACCAAGAGGGGGGTAGAGTGGGGTGTGTGTCCCCAGCAACTGGATCTCTGGGTCCCCGGCTCTCTATTGATGGATGACAATGGAGCCATGATGTGGACATCTGGCCGGTGATTCTGTGAGTGGCAGTTGGTGCTAGGTGGGACCAGGCAGCTCCTGGAAATTGGCCTGGAAACTTCTCTTTTTGCTTTGGACTATCCTGAAACCTAAAAGTGTCATAGCTAGGGGTAACATGATAATGATAAGGATGGTGATGAAACCAGTGCTCATGATGATAATAGCTGATATTTATTGAGTACTTACTATGTGTCAGGCACAGGGTGAAAAACTCATTAATCCCTTATAAGTAAGTACTGTTATTATCCCCATTTACAGGTGAGAAAATATCTTCCCCAAAGTCACAAGTAAGTGGCAAAACTAGGACTTTAATCGAAAGCATCCTTTCTTAACTTCTACAAATATATGTACCCAGATATCCAAAATTTACAGCTGAAGACATTGTGGCTTCCAGGAATTAGGAGACTTGCTCAGGATCACCTAGTCAGGAAGTACTGGTTAGAGTCAGGATTCGAAACCCAGGCTGTCTAACTTGGAAGCCCTTGTTATCTTTTTTTTTTTTTTAATTTTTATTGAAATATAGTTTGATTTACAATGTTGTATTTGTTTCAGGTGTACAGTAAAGTGATTCAGTTATACATATATATATATATATATATAAACATATATATATATATTTTTTACATCCTCTTCAATTATAGGTTTTTACAAGATATTGAGTATAGTTCCCTGTGCTATACAGTAGGTCCTTGTTGGTTATCTATTTTAAACATAGTAGTGTGTATATTTTCATCCCAAACTCCTAATTTATCCCTCTCCCCCCCTCCCTTTTGGTAACCATAAGTTTGTTTTCTATGTCTGTGAGTCTATTTCTGTTTTGTAAATAAGTTCATTTGTATCCTTTTATTAGATTCCACATATAAGCGGTATCATATGATATTTGTCTTTCTCTGATTTACTTCACTTAGTATGATAATCTCTAGGTCCATCCATGTTGCTGCAAATGGCATTATTTCATTCTTTTTTATGGCTGAGTAATATTCCATTGTATATATGCACCACATCTTCTTTATCTGTTCATCTGTTGATGGACATCTAGGTTGCTTCTATGGACATTGGGGTGCATGTATCTTTTCGAATTATGTTTTTCTCCAGATATATATCCAGGAGTCGGATTGCAGGATCATATCCCTTATAGTGCTTCCTACATTTAGGACCATGTGTGAAAATTCCTGTACGGACTGAGCTTTCTGTCCCTCTGACTGCGCAGAGGTTCCCCCCACCCCTGCCTTTTTTCTGAGCCATGATGTGGCTTTCAGAAGCTATGGCTCCCTAGTTTGTTTTTCTTCATGGTTTGTACCTTTCTGCTGCCAGGACTGAGGGGCTGTCCTCCCTGGGACAGACCTTACATTGGGTGGGGGAGGGGCGGGACACCAGGTAGATGGTGCTCGCAAGGCCCTCAGGCAAGAGGAATCAGGCTCTGCGCCTTTGCTGGCTGCCTTCACACCTCACTTTGCTAAGGCGGAACTGGGCAATGGCATTGTCTGTAGTTCAGGGTTGCTAGAATCTGGTTTCTGTCTCCTGTTTTTACAGCTCCCAGTCACTCCATTGAAGTTTTATTAGGGCAAATGGCCAATAAGTAAGTAGTTAGTTTAAAAAATTTTTAAAAAGCTTGCTGATTCCTTAACGTATGATTACTTAAGAGGACAGATAGTCTAGAATATTTTATGTTTATGATATTAGGGACTGTGGCTCTCTTGTTACAGTTTTACCTCCAGTGGCTGTTCCATATGGGGATGCATAAATGCATCGTCCATGTGTGCTTTAGCATTTTCTAATGGAGAAGTTGAGTAGGTGTATTATTCCATACTTTACCTTCCCCAGAGAGTTTGAGTAAAGACCTACTACCTGTGTGATCTGTCTTGTGCTCCAAAACACAAAAGGCTATGGGTGCAAAGGGCCATCTCTTCCCCATGCTGATGTGTTTAAGCGCTGTCGGCACATCTGTCTGAGGCCTTTACCACAGCTCCTTCACTCTTACCTGAGAGTTCTCCTGTTTGGACAGGAGCTCACCTGGGAACAGTTTTGTTGTTGAGTTCAGCCAAGAGGCAGGTCCTTCCAAGAGAGGAGATTGGCGGCCTCTCCTGCAGGTATCCCGGTCCTATCCTGACGAACTGAAGGGTCTAAACAAAGTAGCTCTGTGACTTCTGGGAATCTTGGCTGTGGTCAGCATCCCTGTCACCTACATTCCAGTCTAACCCTAGTCATTTCGGCCTTCATTTTCATGGTTAAGGACTGAATCGCTTAACACTGGTTGATTTTTTTTTTTTTTTAATGTGTAAAGCATCCAACAGTTTTCTACTTTAATAGTGATATCGAAACTTTTTTTTTTAACATTGGTGGATTTTTGACTAAACTACTTTCATTGGAGCTAGATTTTTTTATTTTTTTGAAGCCCAGTTCACTCTTCTGTGATTTAGAAAACTGTGCAATACAATTGTATAATATTTCCCCTCATTTGTTCCTAAGAATGTGTGTGTATTTACTTTTGAAGCAAAGGAAAGATATCAGATAGGATCTTTTTGTGCGGGGAGGGTAGAGTGGGAAAAAGGAGGACTTCAGTGCAGTCAAATGAGGAAAGGAAAGGATAATAGAACTTTATTTTTAAGTAATTGAGAAATATAAAAATAGCCTAAATTAGAGGGTTACTAGAAGATACAGGAAAAAAAATAGTCCTTGAAAAAAAATAGTCCTTATAAAAAGAATGATGGAATATTGGAAAGACTTCTTCCTGGACACAGGGAGATGTTATATCTCTCTTTGCAAGGAAGAATGATGTCATGGAGTTCAGCTCTGTTGTGGTAAAATTCCATGTTTGCAGTGTTGAAAACAGTATTCCCAAAGAGATGTCCTCATGTAGCTAACCCTGATGGGGTGGCCATCGAATCTCAGGGAATTATCTTTGGCATAAGGGGAAAAAAACAAGGTGACGTAGTCATAAAACATGCACCTAAGGAATATCTTGGCTGACACCTTTTCTCACTAAACTTATGCTATCAGCAAAACTGTATCCTTTTATTTATGCTGGGACCTTAAGGATAGAATATCGGTTAGGCTGAGAAAGCTCCATGTTTCCACAGCTCTGCATCCTGACTATGACAGTTACAGCCATTGTAGGAGGCAGCTCGGCTTCCTGGTCAACCTTAGAAGTTAGGGATGTACCCCACCCTTCAATTCCTAAATAGCCCATTAGGAGACCATGTAAGAATAGACCTACACTTGTTTTTGTTTTTTATAAAGGGCAAGGGCAGAAGGGCTTTTTAAAATTTTTACATCCCAATACTGTTATAAAAAAGTCCTCAGCCTTATTTTTTACCAAGTGGGGCACTAAGTGAGGAATTGAAGTTATTTATTGTGGAGTAGACAGCTCTCTTTTCCTCTCCTAAGAAATATTTTAAAAAATGATATTCAAACAATTATTTTATTATAATGGGAAACTGAATGAAGGCTAGGATAGGCTCAGTCAAATGGTTTAAGATATGAAAATAATTATTTGGGATGCTTGGCTGTCACTCACTTATAAGTTCACTTCAGTGTAAACACTAAAAATAAGCATTAATGGTGAAAATAAGCATTAATGTGTGAAAGTGTTTTAAACAAACTTTAAAATTCATTTCCTGTAAAGTGTTAACTAAGCTCCAACCATATACCAGGCATAGTGCTGGGAACCAAGGTTAGGTGGTGAACAAAATAAACATGATTCCTGCCCACAGGAAATGCACAATGTAGTTGTGGTGTGTGGGGGATAGAGCTTAAACAATAAATTCATAATAACAAATTGGGATAATTGCTATGATGACAAAGAATGGGGGACTTAAGAGAAAAAGACTTTAGGCAGACAAGGACTCATAGTGAAAGTAATATTTAAGCTGAGATCAGCGAAGGGTGCTGAGCAAGGGAATTAGATTGATGCTAATTTATTGAGATAAGAGCTTGTGTGTACACACAACACATGCTTTTATGCTCTTACAGTTTTCCAGGTGTGTTGAAGGTGTGTATGTAGGGGAGGGGGCGGAGAAGGGAGCTGAGTCAGAAATTCTCAAATATTCTTGCCGGCCACTCAGAGTGGGGTTTGCATGATGGTCTACATACCGCTTAGGACCAAGACACAATAAATCAAGAGACCCTCTTCTAGGAGATATGGCAGAGAGGACTTTGGGATTTACATTTGAGCTTGGACTCTGGGATTAAAATTCTTGCACAGAATAGGGGCTGTAGACGCTGCACTCCACTCTGAAGTGAGAAGGGGCTGCAAGAAACCTGCCTACTTTTCAGTGAGTAAGCAGAGCAATTTTGTGTGAGACTTCGGGTGGTGACCCACAGATGTCCTCTGATTTGGGAACTTGTCTCCCAAATTCCTCTGAAAGAAGGTGCTTTATAAACTAATAAAGTCACATGTCATCTGGGAGCCCCAGAAATTGTAAACTCTGTGACTTAGGTTTCTTTTACCACTAGATCCCCTTCCTCATGGTCCAACATGGCTGCTAGAGATTCATCATCACGTCACCTTTCCAGGAAGCAAGATAGAGGAAGGGAAAATGAAGAGTGCATCTTTTCCTTATAAGACTTTTAGAAAAGTCTTCCTGACACTTCTGGTTCCATTTTACTGCCCAGAATTTCAGTAACATAGCCACTCCTGATTGCAGGGGAGGGTGTAATGTTTCCAGGTAATAATCTGGGTTCTATTCCTTAGGAGAAAGGGGAGAATGGTGGTTGAGGTAGGGGCACCCTGGAGTGCCCCTTCTCCACTTCTCCAGGGACAAATCCTTCCAGACAGGGCTTAAATATGACTGCCTCTGAGGCAGACTCCCTGATTCCTTTAAGCCCACTAATCCTTCTCTGTGCACACCTGACATTTAGAATTCACCTCTATTAGAACGTTGTCATATTTCATTGTAATGAATATATGGTTGCTTGGGATCTGCCTACTTTGATAAACCCCACAGCTCTTGTGGCCAAGGTCTGGGTTCTTAGTGATCGTCCCAGTCCTCTTCAGTTTATTCACTTTGCTCCCCATTAGGGCCTCAGAGCCATATTCCCCACTGCCCGAGAGATTTCTCAGTGAGCTTGTGCCCAGCTACGATTGCCCGATTGGCACTTGGACTCTGCCGTGGCAGAGAAAATAGACTCTGTTGCTGCCCTGACAGGAAGCAAATTTTTTTTTTTTTTTTTAAAGACTGATTTAAAAAAGCAGTTTACCCAATAGTTGCCTGGAGACAGTCAGTGATTGGACACTTGGAAAGTGATTCCACTCTTGGCTCTTAGGTAGGTGATATCAGTTGAAGGAATTATTTAGGAGGCCACCCTTCCCCTCAGGTTGGACTGGTGCAGGGCTCACTGCACTTGGCATTTCTGTCTGCAGGGCTGGAGAGCAAACATCTCCTTTCTTTAAATAAACATGCTCCCCAGCATTCTGCCCCGGGACTCTCACCTCCTCTTTCTCTCCCCACCTCAACCAATCAGTCAGGCTCCTCTCTCTCCCCTGTTGTAGGATCTAGCTAAAGAAAAAGCACGTAGGAATTTTATTGTAGTGGTCATCTGTATGAGTTCTTATTAGATAGGTATTTTTAAAAGGACAATACCCCGTAAAAACTAATGACCAGCAGCTGGTATTAATAAGGGACTATGGCTATGACCATTCATTGTCATGACCCAATGGAAACACTGAGAAATGGCATCCTCTCTGCCTTTCCTACAGAAAATTAAAAAAGGAGCTTGTGGAGCTGAATGTTATCAACCAACAGATGTGGTTGCCGCCTGTTTCCTCAGGAACCTTGCAAGATGTCATAAATAGGAGGGGTGGGTGACAAGTGGAAGCCTGATTCATCATGTTGCAAGAGTTGACGGAATGTGATAATGTAGTGATAAGGTAGCTAGTTCAGTGGCAAATAAAAATAATAATAGTTAACACACTTCTAGAGCACTTATCGTGTGGCATTGCTAGTCGAGGTGCTTGAGTTACTATATAATGTAATGTAATGTAATAACCTAGCACTGTGCCCAGCAGATAAGGTGCTTCTGAGGTAAGCACCATTTTATGCCCATTTTATCAATACATGACGGGAAAACTGGAGTACAGAAATGTTAATTGATTTGCCTGAAGTCACATAGTTAATAAGTGGCAGAGCTGGGATTTGAATCCAGGCAGTTTTGTTCCAGAGCTTGAGCTTGGGCTGGTGACTGCTATGCTCTAGAAGTAAAAGCAAAACTTCTAAAAGGATCATGATCCCAACTATCTAAGCAAGCAGGTGACCTGCCCTCCCTGTGGCTTCCTCTTTCCCTCAGCAGCTGTTTAGTGGGCATCTTCTGTGTGCATGGTACTGTTAGTTGCTAGGAAACAGTTCCATCTCTGTGATTCCTGAGCACATTCTGTGAAACTGGAGCCCTTTCATTGCTTTTAAAAAGATAAATTTTGGCAGGCGAATGGTTACGACTATGCTGAAAAACCATTACAGGAGCAGAATAAACCATAGCCGATGGGTGGAACTATTTTTACTTCCTTTCTCTTCACCAGTCTCTTTCCCTCTGGTTGAGACCTGGCTCCCCATCTGTGTTCAAGTAGTCCTGGAACAGAAATTATTATTAACAGGAGGAAGAAAAGCATGTGTAGTTAGTGTGTGTTCCTGCTGGCTGCTCTACATTTGTCATCCTATTTAGTCCTTGTGTAACACATATCTGTTGCTCACCGAACCAGTTCAAGGGTCTTTACTGTGCCTGTTCCAGTAAGTTTTAGTCATGTTAAGACTGGCAGGCAAGTTGGTCAGGACTCTGATCCGATGTGGCTCCAGGGCCCTTAAAGGATGCCCCTTGCAATGGTACTTCTCTTGGCCCACACATCTGGTACCTCCTGGTCGCAGCTCCACTCTCAGACCCCTTACCCGGCATGGACCCCTGGTGTTCTGAGCAAATACGGTTGGCTCTGCTATAATTTATGTTTCTGTAGTGTGAATTATCGCATATGCAATTGAGAAGTAGGGTGTGATGCTTTTAAGATGCAAGTTGCAGTGGTTTGTGTGAGATTTTTCTTAGCACCTTAGTATTTTGCATCACCAATTAGCAGTAATTGAAAGCAAAGGAGGCTGTGGAAGTGAAGGGGGGGGGGCGATGGCACCTTGTTCTTGCTCTGGGCTCCATTTGGCTTTGCACTTATTAAAAAGTCTGATTTATCTTATCTCCATAACGCAACAGCTTCAGTCTTTCCTCACATGCTTTCCATACTGCACCCTTGCCCCACCCCACCTTTTGGGTAAAATTCCCACATTTATTCTATAATAGGATATAGAAAACATCTTTTTATCTGTGCTAGTAATTCTCAGTTTCTTATTGTTTTTGTTAGTGTTCTGGTTACAAAGTTGAGTGGGATTTGAGCCTTCTGCCCCAACTCTGAATTTTCCGTAAGCCCTGTTATATTTTAGTGTTTGATTTTGCAAAATATGAGGTTTTTGGTTGTTTGTCTTACTTTGGGACATTATTGATTCATTTTTAGGAATGTGCGTTGTTGTTTTATAGTAGAAATACTTGGATCTTAATGTCTTGTGCAGACTTACTGCCTCTCACTCACAGGCTCACACACACACAGATGTATAAAACAACAGCTGGAAGATTCCTGATGCTGGAATTGAGGATCTTGGGTCCTAAGGAAACATTTTTAGGAACTTCACATTTCCTATCTACTGTCAGATGACCTTGGACAACATTCCTCAGAGAAGCTCCTACTGATTTTGGAGAGGTGGTGGAATAGTGCATTTTTCTTCCTGAGGCATTTTTCTTTGGGATTTTATGCCTTGGTAGTACTTAAAGCAGCGTCCTTCTCCCCAAGGGAACCTATGAGAATTATTTGTTGTGGGTGAGAAGCTCTTGGAAATGAGGCGAGTTGGAAATGAGGAAACTGAGACTTGAGGGTAAGTGTAGGTGGTTTGTCCGGAGGGTTGTTGGCTTCTAGGCTGTGACTCGTGTGGCCTTCCTGAGCCAGTATATACATATTGGCAACTTGTCTCAGTTTGGGACGTTATTCGTTCATTCATTATATATTTATTGAGCATATCCTAAGAACTCAGGAGTAGATGAGACAAACATGGTGCCTGCCCTTGTGAAGTTACACTCTTCCAGGAGAGACAGACCCTGAACACAGAGTTGTGTGTGTGTGTGATGCACGTTCAGAAAGGGAAGAGCAGGTTGTGTGGACATGGAGAGGGCTGGGCCTTCTTTGGTCTGTGGGGCCTCAGGCAGCCTCTCTGAAGAAGTGCTGTCTAAGCTGAGGCCCAAAGGATGAGCAGGGACTGGCCAGACAAAAGAGAGCAGGAAACGGTGTTCCAGGTGGAGGCTGAGGGATGTGTGAAGACTCCAAAGAAAGAGTTGGAGGAGCCCAGTGAGGTGGGTGTGTCAGGGCGAGGGAGGTGCGGGATGAAGCTGGAAGGCGGGGTGGAGGGAGGGCTGCTCAGCCTGGTGCAGGAGGTGGGAGTCCTCAGGGCTGCCTGGCCTTAGCCTGGGGCCATGGCTGGCTCTCTCTTGGACGACAGGGATCAGATTTTCTCCACACTTCCTCAAATTATCATAGTACATGATAATAATTTATGAGGGCTTGGGACTTCCCTGGTGGCGCAGTGGTTAAGAATCCGCCTGCCAATGCAGGGGACACGGGTTCTAGCTCCGGTCCGGGAAGATCCCACATGCTGCGGAGCAACTAAGCCCGTGTGCCACAACTACTGAGCCTGCGCTCTAGAGCCCACGAGCCACAACTACTGAGCCCACGTGCCACAACAACTGAGGCCTGTGCGCCTAGAGCCCGTGCTCTGCAACACGAGAAGCCACCACAATGAGAAGCCCGTGCACCGCAATGAAGAGCAGCCCTGGCTCGCCGCAACTAGAGAAAGCCCGCGTGCAGCAACGAAGACCCAACGCAGCCAAAGATAAATAAATTAAATAAATAAATAAATAAATAAAAATAATTTATGAGGGCGTATCGCCTATGGCCCTATTCTAAGCATTTAACTTCTCAACCATCGTGTGAGCTAGGTGCAAACTCTTATTACTCCCATTTTACAGAGAAATAAGTAAATAGTCGAAAGTCACACAGTCATTAGGTGGTGGAGCTGATCTTCAAACCCAGGCAGTCTGGCTGCTTTACCTCTGCTAGTAACCACCATGCTGTGGGATGTGATACAGGCTCGTCAACAAGGGCAACCTTGAAGGATATTGGTGAGGGGGGGCAGTAGTGAAGACGTGGGATGGGGTGGAGATGTGGATGATGCCGCAGGATGCTGGAGGCCCGTGTTGGCTTTAGAAATGTTTTCAGTATTTTGAAAGAAACTCCCCAAATGAATCTCTTTACCCAATACACTGCTTGACAGTTGCTGCTACCTGGAAAGGAGAGTGATTTTATCCAGATGAGACCCTAGGCATCTCTCTAACCCTACATTCTAATGCATATGTGGTCTTGGTTCCCAAGTGGCCTGATGGACCCTGGGGTTGCTCTGACATAATAAACCACTGAATTTTAACTTGCATCAAGAGTTGTGAATTGTATAATGTGTTAAAATTTTTTTTTTCCTATTCATTTGGCTTTTATTTGAGTGTGTTTAGTAATTTTTTTCATTCAAACATTCTTTTGTGTGTTTTAGTTAGTATTCTGATGGTTGCAACAAACAGAAATCCAACCTAAACTGGCTTTAGAAAAAAGATGGTGTATTGGCCTATTGATAGTCTGGAGGTAGATTCCTACTTCAGATGAGGCTGACTCAGCAGCTCAATGGTATCAGTAAGGACAAGGATTCTCTCAGCCTTTCAACTGTGCTGTACATTGCATGGCTTTATGCTCTGGCTTTATGTAATGTATCCATGCCTACCCTACACCATTCCAGAAAGTCCAGGCTTTTCCATTTGAGGACTTGGCGGGACAAGAGCAATTCCAGTCCTCATATTCTCTTTACACCCTCTGGCCAGAGAAAGGAGACACAGCCCTCTTTCATGATCACCAGGGGAGTGGATGAGTGGGTTAGCTGAAGTCGATCGGGGTCCACCCTTGTCCATCCCTACCACTGGCTGCTACCCAACAGTGAAGTGGTGAATTCCCTAAAGGAAAACCTAGGGGAAGTAGATGATGATGAGATCACCAATAAACGTTACCAGTATTTTAATTAAAATGCGATAATATATAGGAATGCATACGTGGGTGGCAAGAATATAGAGAAAAACAAGGAAATAGTTAAAAAACTGAGAACAGTGGCTATTTCTTGGAGGTGAGTTTGGGATTATAATCTAAGATTGGTTAAAAAAGGCATTAATAGATTGTTTCATTCCTATTTTTAGAAGATTAGAAAAGGGTCAGTTTTAGAGATATCACCGAGTGTCAGGTGCCCAACCCAGCACTTAAGTGGTTCTACTAGGTGTAAAAGTGTGATTGAGTGAATCAGATTGATTTTGAAGTGTTGATTAAAAAGTAATATAACTCACACAACTTAATAGCAAAACTACAAACAATCTGATTAAAAAATAGGCAGAGGAACTAAATAGACTTTTTTCCAAAGAGGACATACAGATGGCCAACAAGTACATGAAAAGGTGCTCAACATCACTAATCATCAGGGAAATGCAAATCAAAACCGCAATGAGATATCACCTCACACTTGTTAGAATGGCTATCCTCAAAAAGACAATAAATAACAAGTGTTGGTGAGGACGTGTAGAAGAGGGAACCCTTATGCACTGTGGGTGAGCATGTAAATTGGTGCAGCAACTATGGAAAACAGTATGGTGGTTCCTCAAAAAATTAAAAATAGAGCTACCATATGATTCAGCAATTCCACTTCTGGGTATTTTTCCAAAGAGAACAAAAACACTAATTCAAAAAGATATATGTATCTGTATGTTCATCACAGCATTATTTACAATAGCCAAGGTATGGAAACAACGTAAGTGTCCATCAACAGATGAATGGATAAAGAAGATGCCATATATATACACACACACAGTTGAATGCTACTTAGCCATAAGAATGGAGATCTCACCATTTGTGACAACATGAATGGATCTTGAAGGCATTATGCTAAGTGAAATAAGTCAGACAGAGAAAGACAAATATTGTATGATCTCACTTATATGTGGAATCTTTAAAGAAAAGTTGAACTTGTGAAAACAGAGAGTAGAAAAGTGGTTGCCAGGAGGTGAGGGTGGGGGAAATAGGAGGAGGTTAGCAAAAGGGTACAAACTTTCAGGCATGAGATGAATAAAGTCTGAAGATCTAATGTATAACATGGTGACTGTAGTTGATAATACTGTGTAATTGAAATTTGCTAAGAGAGTAGAACTTAATGTTCTCACCAAAAAAAAAAAAAAACACATATATATGTGTGTATATATATACACACATATATATAAAAACAAATATATAAATAAATATGTGAGGTAACGGAATGTGTTAACTAACTAGGTGGGAGGAATCCTTTCACAATATATATACATATATGTATCAAATCATCACAACATACATTTTAAATATCTTATAATTTTATTTTGTCAATTATATTTCAATAAAACTGAAAAAAATAACATAAAAAGGTCCAAACTGGGTACTTCAATTCTCCTTTTTTCTCAATATATATTGACCTTTTTACTGAATTATAAAAGAGCAGCTTTTAAAAAATGTTAGAAATGAAAGTACCCAATACCAGAATCTGATTTGTTTTCCCCATTAAATTTTGTATTCCTCAGGTAAGGATTATTTTGTGGAGCCTGAAGCCTAGAAATAGCAAAACCACACAGTTGCTGTTTGCTGGAGAATGCTCGGCCCTGTGCCTGTGCACTCCCCAGGCATGTGGGTCTTCTAAAAGTGGGTACGGCGGCTGTCGCCCACTGATCCTCTGGCTGAGTGGCCCAGATTGGCACAGCGCAGCTGGATCCTATGCAGAGCCTGTACGGCAAAGAGGAGGGTAAAAATAAAAACCGGTTGGACAGTTTAGGCGGAGTCAGGGTACTTGAAAGCTCACTGGTCGCTTTGCTAGTCCTTGGTCAGATTTTCACTTTTTATTTTAAGGGATAGTAGTGGTTACAGGGACAGTTTCCTAAGTTTCTTAAATGGTAAAATAATTTCATATAGCATAGCAAAACACAGTCTAAGGTGCTTTTTTCTATATGTAGAAAATATGTTTTTTGAGTTTAGAATATTTTGCTTATAACATGAGTTTCTTATTTATCCCACTATTCAACATTCAAGTCTTTAATAAAACTTTTTTTCCAAAGGCATCTCTTTAATGGAATTACTCTCTGAAATAAGACCTCTCTCTCTTTGATAATAGAGTGAAATGAGCTTGTCATTATAGGGTTTTTTAAAAAATAGTTTTCTTTGTTATAAAAAGAAAGAGTAACAGTGTTTAAGTATGGTGTCGATTATATAATGAGAATAGTTTTTCAATCCTGTCATTTTTTGGATTTTGAAATTTCTGTTTTAAAGTGCGGATTTACTAATTTTTGAAGCTCTGGTCCTTATTAGTGGAAATTTTGAGATTTTTATTTTTGGCATTTGACCAATATATTTTGTTAAAGTGCAAAAGCAAATTCTGTGTCACGTTTTCCTCAGTTACTGATAGCTTTGAAGCACGTGACAATTTTTTTCCTCCTGAATGCTTTGTGTCTTTTAATGTAAGCATCTCTCTGTGATCTGTAGATTGAAAATTAAATCCCCAAATGGACTTTGCCTTGCAATAGCAATATAGAAGAATATTAAATATTGATATTTAAAATATATGGAGATATATGGAGAATGTGAGTATAAATTATTTTTAAAATAAAATTAAAAACATATCTCAAAATACCCTGTTGGAGACACATTTCTGAAACAATATCTTTTTAATGCAATGTTTATATCATTAATGCTAGTTTGGAATAAGAGTTCTAAGAATTTTCTTACATATCATTTATTAAGTTACTCATTATTTTAAAATCTACTAAGAGACTAATAATGCCTATGGATATCTTTTGGCAGTGATAGAAATATTCTAGAATTAGATAGTGGTGATGTTTGCCCATTTATTTATAGTACTTAGTGGAAATACTAAAATATTCTGAATTATACATCTAAAAGAGTGAGTTTTATGTTAAAAAAATCTATTAAGAGCTCTTAATGTTGTTATAACTGTTCTCAAGATGTGTAAAAAACACGTGAAATTAAGGTATATATTAAGCAACTCTTGGTACAGCAGTGCAGTGTGACACACCACCCACCAAAACTCACAGTGGCAGATAGCAATCTTTTTTGGCTCATGGTTCCAAGGGTCTGCTGGAGCAGTTCTGCTTCAAGCTCTGGGTTGGCTGCACTTGGGTCAAGACTGTGGGTTGGGTTCAGATCTGCTTCATGTGTGTTTGTTCTCCTTGGACCAGAGGCTACCTGGGAGATGTCTTCATGGCAAATGAATGACAGGTGCACCAGAGCCCAGCCAAATCATGAAATGGATTTAAATTCTCCACTTGCATCACATCTACTCACATTCCACTGCCAAAGCAAGTGATGTGGCCAAGTCAGTGGGACAGGGAAAGACATTTTGCTCACAGTAGGAGGGGAGGGGAGCGAATAATCTTCAAACAATACTCCAGTCTATCACAAAGTGTTTGTGGTTCCTCCTAGCCACAAAGGGAGAAGAGAACATTTCTCCCTGGGTAGGGATCAGTATCTTTGAGGAGATGGGCATTGGGTTGAGTCTTGATAAATGAGCAAGTGTTGTCAGTTGGATGGGGAAGGTAAGGGTGAGGAGAGATGAGAGCAAGGGTTGGAGAAGGGCCTTCTAGATCATGAGAGCAGCTTGAGCAGAGAGATGGAGATTTGCAGGAGCAGGGTATGTTTAGGAAGCAGCAGGGCCAGAGTATAGCATTTGGAAAGGCCTGCTGGGAGAAAAGACTGGGTCCTATCAATGAAGACCTTGTGCACCATGCCTTAGGGTTTGGTGTTGGAACTTAAAGGGCTGGGCTCTGGAATCAGACAGCCTGAGTTCAAAACTTCTCCCTTCCATTTACTAGCTCTGTGACTGTGGGGAACTTACTTAGCATCTCTGTGCCTCAGTTCATCGTCTGTAAAATGGTAAGAGTATTCTCAGTGTCTGCCTCATGAACTGTTAGGATCAAAAAGTGAACACACAGAAGGCCCCTATAAAAGTACTTGACATATATCAAGTGCTTAATAGGTGTTGACAGCTATTAGTATTTTTATTTTTTAGAAATTTATTTTATTTATTTATTATTGTTGCACCAGGTCTGAGTTGCTGCAGGCAGGCTCTTTAGTTTCGGCCGGTGGGCTCCTTAGTTGCAGCTCGCAGGCCTGTATGTCCCAGGAACCTTTTCTTATCCATCATACCTTCTCACTGTTATACAATCAATGTCTCCCCTCCTCCTCTCTCAAAGCCATCTAATACGTTCAAGTCTTTCCCATCTTCAAATACAGAACAAAACAAATCCTACTGAAACCTTATGTTCCTCTCTCCCTGCTATTTACAGCTGTCTCCTTTCGTTGCTGTCAAGCACCACGAAATAATAATCTACACTCCCTCTCCCAGCTTATACACCTCCCACCAAGCCTTAAATCGCTGCAATCACTCAAAGCAATTCACACTGTCCTCTTTCAGCCAAAGGACCCTGCTTCTTAAACATTCCTGAGTGTCTCATAGGCTCCTCCAATAACACACTCAAACCTGAACTCATCCTCTTTCTCCTCACATCACTCCTCTTCCTATGTTCCCTGTCTCAGGAAATCAAGCCACCCAGTTGATCAAGACATAAATTTGGGAGTCACTCTCAATTTCTCTGTTTCTCTCACCTCCCCCATCCATTCAGTCACTAAATCTCATCAATGTTATATCCTTAATGTCTCTCACATTCATTCCCACTTTGCTGCCATCATCACCTCTGGCTTCCCTGCTTCAGTACTGACCACCATAATCATTCTCTTCCTTGCCACCAAGGTCATCTTCCCAAAACATAATGTAATTATGTCCCTTCCTTACTTTTGGTTATTCCTCATTGTTTAAAGATAAAATCTAAACTCCATTTAACAATACTAGTAGCTGGGACTTCCCTGGTGGCGCAGTGGTTAAGAATCTGCCTTCCAATGCAGGGGACAGGGGTTTGATCCCTGGTCAGGGAACTAGATCCCACATGCATGCCACAACTAAGTGTTCTCATGCCACAACTAAGGAACCCACGAGCCACAACCAAGAAGCCACAGACTTCACAGGATTCCATGTCTGCCACATTGTATTCCTTAAGAATGGGTCACTAAGTATAACCCACACTCAAGAGGAGGAGAATTAGATTTCACTTTTCAAAAAAAATTTTTTTATTGGAGGACAGTTGGTTTACAATGTTGTGTTAGTTTCAGGTGTACAACAAAGTGAATCAGTTATACATATACATATATCCACTTTTTAAAGATTCTTTTCCCATGTAGGCCATTACAGAGTATTGAGTAGAGTTCCCTGTGCTATACAGCAGGTTCTTACTAGTTATCTATTTTATATATAGTAGTGTGTATATGTCAGTCCCACTTTTTGAAGGGAGGAGCATCAAAGAATTTTAAACCACCACGAGTGGCTACAGAATCAACAGAAAAGCAGATTACTTTTAACTGTAATTGATCATGTATCATGCTTTATATATAAGGGATTCAGTAGTAGATATTCTGACATAACAATCATTTGTCCTAATCTAGTCTATTTGGATAAACGGTGAATTTAAGATGTTCTCCTAGATGTATTTTCCAAAATGGATCTAGTCTTTTAAACTGTAAAAGTGTAAACAATAACAACAATAAATAATACAGGAATAAAATAGCCTCTGAGCCCAGAATCTCACCTGATACAGATAATCACTGGTAATATGGACCATTTATTCCTAAACCCATGTTGCTCAAAATTTTGCTTGATTCTGGAGCTTTTTGTTCCAACAAAATCTTACAGAGATTTGGGGTTTTCTCAAATTTTATTTTTTTAAATAATTACTGCCTCCCTGTTAGTGGAGAGCTTGAGCTCAGCAGTTCTCAGCTCTGGCTGCACATTAGAATCACTTGGGAGCTTTTGATTTAAAATGATCTGGATCAGGGCCTGGGCACTGTTATTGCATAAAAGTTTCCCCCGAGTGATTCCAACGTGCAGCCAGGGTGGAGAACCCAGCAGATGACAAAACAAGCGAGAGTAAGTTGCACAGGGCAACATCGGCAGATGTAAGATTTAAAACACATTTTAATGATTATTTCTTTGGGGGGGTGTGAAGGGATGTGCTCCAGGGAATATAGTTTTAGTTTCTGCCAATAACATCATTCCTAGTTCATATAATGGAATAAAATATCAGTATTTCATGGTATTTCATGGATTCTAAAGAAGAGTATGAAATTCCAGATACCTGAGCACATTTGACAACAGTTTCTTTTAGGAGAATCTTCCTGTTTTCTGCATCGAATCACAGACATCCCAGAGTGTAAGCTCATATTGTAGTTACTGTCTTTTGTGTGAATACATTCATTTATTAAATAAAACATTCTTTTTTTTAAAAATGTATTTATTATTTATTTATTTATTTTTGGCTGTGTTGGGTCTTTGTTGCTGCATGCGGGCTTTCTCTAGTTGCAGCGAGCGGGGGCTGCTCTTCATTGCAATGCGCGGGCTTCTCATTGCGGTGCCTTCTCTTGTTGTGGAGCACGGGCTCTAGGCGCGCGGGCTTCAGTAGTTGTGGCACGCAGGCTCAGTAGTTGTGGCGCACGGGCTTAGTTGCTCTGCGGCATGTGGGATCTTCCCGGACCAGGGCTCGAACCCGTGTCCCCTGCATTGGCAGGCGGATTCTTAACCACTGCGCCACCAGGGAAGTCCTAAATGAAACATTCTTGAACACCTACAACGTGCCAGGTACTGCCAGGCACTGAATGCCCAAGGAAGAATAAGACAGAGATTCTTGCTTCAAATGAGTGACTCTTTATCTCAGTGTAGGAGATAAGCAGGCATACAAATACGAGGAGGCAAAGGTAAGAAAAGTTTAAGAACTGTTATTAAAACAGCACAGCAGCAACCAGTCAGAATAACCCAGTTGCAGTGGCGCCAGCCACAGGTAGTCGGTTCAGTGCATACTGGCTGCCCTGAGTGTAGGTAACACAAAATATAATATTTTAAATACCCAAAGAGAAATGTAAACACAAAACACAATATATAATATTTTAAATACCCAAAGAGAAATGTAAACAAGGTAACACAAAATATAATATTTTAAATACCCAAAGAGAAACGTAAACAAGAGGGAGCAGAGAGAAAGGAACACTTTTATAATTACAAATTCATGTTTCCCTCATAGAGGGAAGAGAATCAGTCTGGTTGGCTGCATCCATTCTTCACGCCGTCCAGTACGCACCCTTTGCCAGGTGAATGCAGTCCTTCTTACCAAAAAGGTGGAGTCTGTTTCCTTACCCGTGGATCAGGGAAGGCCTTTTGACTTGCTTTGCCAAATAGAATGTGGCAGAAGTAATGATGTGCCAGTTCCAAGCTTAGGCTGTAAAATGCCTCGAGTAATTCTGCTTGTTCTTGCTCCTCTGCCATCGCTATGACGTGATGCCCAAGACAGCCTGCAGGAGGATGAGAGACCACGGACAGAGCCAAGTTGCCCCAGTTGTCCCAGACGCGGGCAGCCTAGACGCGGGCAGCCAGCCAACACCTATATCAGGGTTCCTCAACAGAGGCACTGTTGACCTATGGAGCTGGGTAATTCTTTGCTCTGGGGATGTCCATTTTAGGGTGTTTAGCATCTTCCTGGGCCTCTACCCACTAGATTCCTGTAGCATCCAATTCCCTCCAGTTGTGACAAGCAAAAAAGTCTCCAGACACGCCAAAGAGAAAACTGCCCATGATTGAGAACCACTGCCCTAGACTTATGAGGTGGTCCAGCCAAGATCAGCAGAACTACCTAGATGCTGACCCCAGATGCATGAGCAATAAATGCTTATTGTTGTTTGCTGTTGAAGTTTGTGGCTGTTTGTTATGTAGCATTATTGTGGACTAGGTAGCTAATACAATGAGTGAAAACGTGGAAACGTGAAAATGGGAGGTTGAACTGGACAATAGCAAGTAATCCAGTGTGTGCAAGCATGAAGAATGGGTTTGTAGGTAGAATGGGGTTAGTATGAGGTACAGACAAGACTGAAAAGCTAGGTTAGGGGCTGTATCCATGGAGACTTTAGGTGCCTTGGTATGAATTGTGAACATGATTATTCATGGGCAAGGGAGAACTGTCAGAAGTTTTATGTGTGTATTTACCATTTATTTATAGCAGAGAGAACAGTATAATCAGTCTGTACTTTAGGCAGCAATAGGGAGGGGGAATTGGAGGCAGGAGGGAAGGTTTTGCTGTAGTTCAAGTGATTGGTGCAGAAGACCTGAATTAGGGAATAATTGTAGGTTTGAAAAGGAGAGGATGGTTGCCGGAGACATTTGGGTGTAAAATCGATACAGTTTGGGAATCTCTACATTTCTGCCTTTGCACATTTGGTTTCCTCAATGTGAAATATCCCCTTTCCTCTGGGCATTCTCTACTCCAGCGGTCCTCAACCTTTTTGGTACCAGGGATGGGTTTCGTGGAAGACAATTTTTCCACGGACAGTGGTGGAGGGTAGGGGCTTGGGGGATGGTTCAGGCGGTGATGCGAGCGATGGGGTAGCGGCAGATGCAGCTGTGCTCGCTGGGCTGCTGCTCACCTCCTGCTGTGCGGCCTGGTTCCTAACAGGCCGCGGGCCGGTACCGGTCCGTGGGCCCGGGGTTGGGGACCCTTGCTCTAATTAATCTTCAGAACTCAGCTCAACACTCAAGAAAGTCTTTCTGGTGACGTCTTCCATGTCTCGTGAAGGTAGCGCCCTTACAGCTCTTACCACTGTTTTTTCCCCTCCATAAGACTGTGTTAATCTTTTTAGCATTGAATTTTCCATCTTCTAACAAATCAGTTGTAAGTCTGTCTCTTGAATATTATCAACTGCTAATTCCCTTATTAAGCACCTACTCTGTGTTTGGCTTGGTGGTGTAGGTGCTTGGGAGACAGCTGTGAACTGGAGAGGTGTATGCTTTCCTGGAGCTTATGATCTGTCTAGGGGAGCAACACAGATAAACAGGCAATCACAGTACATGCTATGATGAGGGGAGTAAGAGAGGGCATGGGCGGCGGGGGGAACCCTTAATCTGGAACAGACGGTGCTAATGAAGGCCTCTCGGAGGAAAGAAAGCAAAGGTAGGATTTGGTAATGAGGAGCGAAAGCCAGGAAATTGTGGGTTTTATGGCCCTGGATTGAGAGGAAACACAGCACATCTGGAGACAGAAGAAAACTCAGAAAAGCTTGATTATGAAGGACCTTGTAAATTATGATCAGAGCTGTGCTGGGGAAAATCACACTGATTGATTTTTCATCCTGGCTGCACATCAGAACCACCTAATGGAGCTTTTAATAATACAGATACCTGAGTCTCACTTCAAACCTACTGAATCATCATGACCAGAGTATGTGGCTTGTATGTGTATGTATATATTTAAAGCTCCATGGGTAGTGCTGGTGTCTGGCCAGGCTTGAGAACTGTAGGCCTACAGTGGAGAGGAAGGACTGGAGGGAAGGGCAAGATTGGGTCAGGGACACCAGGGAGGCATCAAGTAATCTAGGTGGGTGATAATGGTTTGAGTGGGCTTGGAGAAAACGTGTAGAGTAAGAGATATTTAGGAGTTAAAATCAATAGAACTTAAGATTGATTGGTTGTAGGGGGATGGAGGAGTATGGTTCAAGGAAGACTCCCAGGTCTCTGACATGATCATGGAGAGGTAGGTAATATGCTTCACTGATTTAGGAAATGTCGGAGGAACAGGTTTCACGAAGATAAGGCTTTTAGTTTTAGTTGCGTTTGAGATGCTCAGTGGAACCTCCACATAGGATTGTCCGCTAGATAATTGGTTATAAGAGTGTGGAGTTCAGGAGAAATTACTAGCCTGGAGATGAAAGAACTGTAGATCATTACTGTGTGATGATCTACATCACTGGAGCCTATGACAGTAGGTGAAATTGACCAGGGAGTGTGTGAGAAGGAAAAAGGGAACTGGGAAGAACTACAACATTTAAGAGATGAGTAGAAGAGGAACTTACTGAAAAACTAAGATCGGGAAGACAACTTAGCTGGTGGACAACTAAGAGAGTGGGGTCTTGGAAGCTAATGGAAGGTAAGTTTTTAAGAAGGAAGGGGTGAACACAATTGTCAAATTAATTGTCAAATGCTGCCAAGAAGGCAGACAATGAACTGAAAAGTGACTGCTGGCTCTGGCTACTGAAGGCTGTTGGCAATCTTAGCTGGAGCCGGTTCAGTGGAGTGGTGGGGTAGAAACCAGACTGTAGTGGGGTGAGCAGTGAGTAGGAGATGAGAAAGTGTGAACAGTGAAAGGGCATTCACATTAGGTTCTGCTTTCTTGGTTATCATGGAATCCTCTGCACTCAAATTTTAAATAGGTGAAAGAATGGGTAATGGTGAAGGAAGGGGCTAATAAGGTGGTGCAAAATTTTTAACCTGGCTGATTAGGCCTATAGTAATGACATTTGTTGAGATTTGCAGCAAAGCAGGAAGAACAGCCTGAGTTTGTTTTTGTGTTTTAGGTGTACAAGGGAGAAGATACTAGGTGAGATTTTGGACATGTTGAATTTGATGCTCTTTTTTTCTGATTATTCTATGAGTAGAACATTGTCTTCAAAATCCAATCTAAATACAACCAGGGATAACTTGCAGATAACCAAAGCTAAGGTTTTCCCTTAACTTTATAAGCTTGGGAATGTAACAGAACTTACATAAAAAAGAATAAGAAATCTAGGAATTTAAGACAAAAGGAATGAAAAAATATATTTCTGGGTATAAGTGAACTAGAATTGATGGGGGGGCAACACATCCTCTTTGGATGAGGTAGGACTACTTCTTTTATGGTAGTTTCAAATTGAAAATTTGATTTTTCAGTGTATTTAACTGTTCTTTGAAATTGGGAAAATTCAGTTATACTCTGGACCAATGGATAATTGTGATCTGGCTCTGTTCCACTTGGGCAAGCTCTGTTTCCTTAATAGATGCACTTCCTTCATCTGTTAGTGATAAGTAGGCAAGTGAAGAATTCTTATCTGCATATATGGATTGGACATCTGTTCTATTCTACTGTTTCAGCACAGACTTCTTTGCTAGGAAATTAATGCACATAAGTAAGCCCCCTCTTATGTAAAGGCACTTTAGATTGAGAATATTTGTTATCTGAGCACCTTATTTGGATTAAATTGATAATTCAGACTTTTTTTTCTGATATTTTGAGTGATGCAGAAATCATTGTCATGGGTTCCCTAAATGTTGCAACAAGTTAAAAAAATGTAATTTTGCAGATGATGACTCCCAAGCGTATCCTGTGGGTGTTCAAATTTGTCAGAGTGCTGTAACACATTTTATTCTGCCTATAAACAATGTTCTAGAGAGGAGAGCAAAAAAATCACCATGGAAACTTGGTAGAATGCTCTTATTTGTTTTTCTGGAAGGAAAATTCTAAAACTAGATAATGAGGTATAAAAGAGCAATGCAGATTGTGTAGCCAGCTATCCAGGAAGTGAGCTCAAAAAAGAATGGATTTGGTGCCCTGTGTGGCTCAGTGTTATTTATGATCTCATTTCCCTTTTCTCATGAAGAAGGGCTCTAAAAAGGTCCAGCAAATAGCCTGATGAGTTTTTCTTTGTAGTGCAACCTTTTTGGAGACACCTCTAAGTATCAGGGCCGAGGGTGAACGGAGAGCGATGGAGTTGGTAGGGGAAGGCCCTTGAGATTCCATTAGACATCATCTTGACCACTGGAATAGTGTTACTAGAGTGACTTGATTAGAACAATTTTGAGAAGGGGGAGATAAATATCAAAAAAGATATAATACATAGTAAATGAATTGCTGCACTGATCAATTAAGAACTAAAAAGTGGAATCAAGTCCAGCACCATTTTTGTGGAGGGACTGTAGGCAAGCCAGTTGTCAACAGGACATCCAGTTGTAGCACCAAATTGGTCATCTAGAACTCAGTGTCTGACCTCCAAAAGGCTGCTACAGTAGGACTTCTGTGACCCCACTTGGAGAAGCACCATCAGACTTACAGGGGCACCAGTACACGTATTCAGTAGGGGAGGGATGAAGCACTCAGGCAGAGAGCCTGACTGACCGGAATTCCAGCCACAGCATTAGTAGCTGGGAGAGCTTAGGAAGGTTGCTTAATCTCTTCAAACTTCCGTTTCCTTATCTATGAAGTGGTTATGATAATAGCACCTATCTCACAGGGCTGTTTTGAAGAATAAATGAGTTAATATATAAAAGGCATTAGAAGAAATTTCTGAAACATAGAAAGCACCAGTTATAAGCTCTGATTATTCAAGAATCTATGAGCAATGCTTTTTTGGCTGTGTCTTTTTCTGAACTGGATATGTTTACAACATGACCAGCCAAGCAATTACTTTTTGTTGTTGTCCTTTAGCAATTACTTTTGATGAGTTAAAATGGGATAAATATAAATGGGGAGGGGGCATATTGAAACCCCGTCTTCAGTCATGTGGCATCATGTGGAATACTGGGAGATAATTGACAAAACATTCTGGTCTCAAGCATTTAGGAACAGTGTGGCTATTTAGCAAAGGCGTATCAAAAGGACAGCCTGGATAACCATTAGATCACTTCAAGGGTGGGGTTTCTGATGTGCATCAAACTCAGGGGTGAGTTTTCTGGTGTGCACTGCAGGAAAATAAATTGTATACTTAATTTTTTTAGCTAAAGGAGCCATTATATCTGTGTGCTGTGGTGGAAGCTGCAGCTTTTGGTCCAAAGGAAACTTCTTGATTATCTGGGCTCTCCTTTTCTCACTCTGAAGAGTGATGAAGAATTGGCTACCAGAAAGTGCAAAAAGAATAAAACAGTTTTACTTCTGAGACATAAATTGTTATCCATGATAATAATTAAGTAAATACTTGTGCATGTTGTATTTTTTAAAAAATTAAGCAAAACTTTCTTTCATTTGCTTTATTACAAAGATATGGAAATACCGAAAATCAGAAAATATAAGTAAGTACAAAGAAAAATGTTCATAAGTCGTTTTGTGTGGAATCTACTTATGTGAACATTTTCTAGGTACATAAACACATTTTTATTTAAAAGGGGATCATATGATTTCTATTTTAGAATATATAGTAAACACATTTCCTTTACAATGAATATACACCTACGATATCATTGAGCAACTTATTTAAAAAGACAGATTAATAAAAAAAGTAATTATTGCTCTAATCAACATGTAAGGTTTTACAACTTTTGTAAACCTGTTGTTAAATAACCAGGACTGGCCATTTGCCAGCTGTGCATGACAATGAAGGTCCTTCAGCTTAAAAAATTGTTTATTTTAACAGCCAAAGAAGCAGCTGCCCTCTGCATATGTACCACAGTAGGGACCATTTCTTGATGAAGGCATTTCATTTGATGAAAAATCCGTATCAGTTTTGTGCAGGAGGTATAGTAGTGTTCAGTGAGGACGTGAGTGATGAGCAAAGGAACACTAGGTAATTACCTTAGAAATCTACATTTGGCAACTGTTTCACAATTTTCACCAATTAAAACTTGATATTCAGTTTCTTAAAAACTTAACTTACTATAGACCCACCACTTCTACTCCTAGGAATCTATATAAGAGAATTGAAAACATATATTTACAAAAACTTGTGCATGAAGGTTCATAGCAGCATTATTCATAATAGCCAATAAGTGGAAACAGCCCAAGTGTCTATGAACAGGAGAATGGATAAACAAAAGGTGGTCTATCCATACAATGGAATACTATGCTACTTAGAAATACAAAGGAATCAATTACTGCTATATCCTACAGCATGGGTGAACCTCAAGAGCATTATGCTAAGTGACAGAAACCAGATGCCAAAGACTATGCATTGTATTATTCAGTTTGTATGAAATATCTAGAAAAGGCAGATCTATAGAGACAGAAATCAGATTGGTGGTTGTTTGGGGCTGGAGGTGAGAGTGGGCATGAACTGCAGGTAGGCATGTGGAGGCTTTTTGAGGTGATGGAAATGGTCTAAAACTGGTTTGTAGTGATGGCTGCACAACTCTATAAATTTACTAAAAATTATTGAATTGGATATTTACAGTGGGTGAATTTTATAGTGTGTAAATCATATATCCATAAAGCTATTTAAAACAAAAAAACCTTGATGCTCAGTACTTGATTGTCAAAACTTGAAAAAGGAAACTAATATGACATCTGCAGCAGAATTTCCCAACCTGTCTGCTCATCAGAATCATTTGGGAAATTAAAAAAAAGAGTCCTTGATTATCATACTAAGTGAAGTAAGTCAGAGAAAGACAAATATCATATGATATTGCTTATATGTGAAATCTAAAAAAATGATACAATTGAACTTATTTACAAAACAGAAACAGACTCACAGACTTAGAAAATAAGCTTATGGTTACCAGGCGGAAAGTGGGGGGAGACAGACTGAGAGTTTGAGATTGACACGTACACCCTGCTATATTTAAAATAGATAACCAACAAGGACCTACTGTATAGCATAGGGAACTCTGCTCAATATTGTGTAAAAACCCAAATGGGAAAAGAATTTGAAAAAGAATAGATATATGTATATGTATAACTGAATCACTTTGCTGTACACCTGAAACTAACACAACATTGTTAATCAACAATACTCCATGAGCTGTTTCTATATTTTGGAGATTAATCCTTTGTCTGTGGCTTCATTTGCAAGTATTTTCTCCCATTCTGATGGTTGTCTTTTCATCTTGTTTATGGTTTCCTTAGCTGTGCAAAAGCTTTTAAGTTTAATTAGGTCCCATTTGTTTATTTTTGTTTTTATTTTCATTGCTTTAGGAGGTGGGTCCAAAAGATCTCACTGTGGTTTATGTCAGAGGGTTTTTCCTGTGTTTTCCTCTAAGAGTTGTATAGTGTCTGGTCTTACATTTATGTCTTCAATCCATCTTGAGTTTATTTTTGTGTATGGTGTTCGGTAGTGTTCTAAGTTCATTCTTTTACATGTAGCTGTCCAGTTTTCCCAGCACCACTTATTGAAGAGGCTGTCTTTTCTCCATTGTATGTTCTTGCCTCCTTAGTCATAAATTAGGTGACCATATGTGCGTGGGTTTATCTCTGGGCTTTCTATCCTGTACCATTGATCTATATTTCTGTTTTTGTGCCAGTACCATACTGTCTTGATTACTGTAGCTTTGCAGTATAGTTTGAAGTTGGGGAGCCTGATTCCTCCAGCTCCGTTTTTCTTTCTCAAGATTGCTTTGGCTATTTGAGGTCTTTTGTGTTTCCATACAAATTGTGAAATTTTTTGTTCTAATTCTGTGAAGAATGCCATTGGTAATTTGATAGGGATTGCATTGAATCTGTAGATTGCCTTGGGTAGTATAGTCATTTTCACAATACTGATTCTTCTAATCCAAGAACATGGTATATTTCTCCATCTGTTTATATCATCTTTGATTTCTCTCATCAGTGTTTTATAGTTTTCTGAGTACAGGTCTTTTGCCTCCTTAGGTAGGTTTATTCCTAGGTATTTTATTCTTTTTGTTATGATGGTAAATGGGATTGTTTCCTTAATTTCTCTTTCTGATTTTTCATTGTTAGTGTATAGGGACGAATTGGGAGAGTAGGATCGACATATATACACTACCATGCGTAAAATAGATAGCTAGCGGGAACATGGTATAAAGCACAGGAAGCTGCTCGGTGCTCTGTGACAACCTAGGTGGGTGGGATGGGTGGGTGGTGGCGGGAGAGAGGTCCTAGAGGGAGGGGATATAGGTATACATATAGATGATTCACTTCATTGTACAGCAGAAACTAACACAACATTGTAAAGCAATTATACTCAAAAAAAAAAAAAGGTTACTCCTATATAAAGTAAAAATTAAAAAAAAAAAGAGTCTTGGGCCTGCCCACAGCCTTGGAGTACCTGCTTTCAATGACCTTCCTAAGTGGTTGTTATGGCCAGCTGGGTTGGAAACCGCTGCTCTGTGGCTTTAGATCCTGAACTGTTCTATCAGTGAAAAATACAAAGATGTGCATGGTCAATGGGTGCTGGTTTCACCTTCCCTTCCCGTCTATGTTAAATAGGTGTCAAATCCCCCCTCCCCCAGCTCCCCATGGTTTGCCTTGAAGCCTTTCTTCTTGTACTTAAAGCTAGACTTGGTGCTTCTTTGCATTCACTATAGGGAATTGACACCACAGAAGCAGCAGCACCATGGTTTTGTTTGTTTGTTTTTTTTTTTACTGGAAAGATGAAAAGAAGCATTAGCCGCAGAGCAAACAACATGCCTCTTTTCCTTAAATCCTGGATGCCCTCTTTCTGTGACCCTTCTGCCAACTTCCTGCCGAATTCTTCTCCCTTTACTACTTTCCAAAGCTTGGGTGTGTTCTGCTCCACCTGCTTTTCTCAGAGAGGGGAGGGTCCTCAGGCTGGGAAGCCTCTCTGCCTCCCTGTATTTCTTAGGAATACAGTTTTCTTCATTCTGTTGACTAGTTGTTGCTTGTTCCTTGTCTCTGCATACGTGTCCTGCTTAGTTCAACTCAGGTCATCAAATAGCTGCAGAGGGAATGTTGTGTAGGAGGGTCTGCCACATCATGGTGTGTGATGTTACCGTGCCATCGATTATCAGATGGTATCAAGGTATCTAGGCTTTGGGGTCTGACTAGGATTGCCAGATACAGCAAGCAAAAATACAAGGTGGCCAGTTAGATTTGAGTTTTGAATAAATAACAACATTTTTAGTATCTTTATGTCCCTTTGCCTGAAATTCAAATCTAACTTTGTATCCTGTGATTTACTGGGCAACCATGAAATTTCCGCCAGACTTGCCTTCACTTTTGGCTTCTCCATTTGACTAGTTAGGAATTCAGCAGGTGACTTAATATCTCTGAACCTTGTTTTTTTAATTTGAAAATTAGGGTAAATATTACCTGTAAGTGTGGGCTCCCCTCCTTCTCAGTAGACTCAGCTTGTGAGGGGCTGTGGTTAGCCTTACGGGCTGAGTTTAGAACTTCTGCTTACATGTTAATGTCTGAACTTTAATCCAATGGCCACACCTAGCTCCCAGGGTGGCTTGGATATGGTCTTTATTCTGACCATGTGCCTAAGCTACAAATTGAGGGTTCTATTATATGGGAAGAATTTGGGGAAATTAATAGTCTTGGCCACACATTTTGTTTTCTCTCTACAGTACTGTTAAATAAATGCTATTGATGAAACACGGTTAATAAAGCAAAGGGTGTTACCCAGTTGCAGCGATGTAGAAACTGTCTGGATCATTGCCAAGGATATAGCAAGGAGGATTATTCTTGGATTCAACTCATTTGTTGTTTTATCCTGTCATATTGGGATAGTATTTTAATCCTTCCATGCTCTACTTTTTCCATTTGTGTGGTCATACTCTGTCAAAAAAAGAAGGGGTCTATGTTGATTGGGTCCACAGAAATAATCCTCTTACATGGCTGAGTATTCATCCCGTTTTTGTCAGGCCATCTACATTTTATACACTTCATCTTCTCTTGGTGACTGAGTGCACGTGGAGGTGTGTTTCTGCAGGCGTTATGTTCTAAAGTCCGCACACAAAGCAAACATCATGTGTAGTTAAAAGTACTCCTGGGCTTCCCTGGTGGCGCAGTGGTTAAGAATCTGCCTGCCAATGCAGGGGACACGGGTTCGAGCCCTGGTCTGGGAAGATCCCACATGCCACGGAGCAACTAGGCCCGTGAGCCACAATTACTGAGCCTGCGCGTCTGGAGCCTGTGCTCCGCAACAAGAGAGGCCGCGATAGTGAGAGGCCCGCACACCACGATGAAGAGTGACCCCCGATTGCCACAACTAGAGAGAAAGCCCTCGTACAGAAACGAAGATCCAACACAGCCATAAATAAATAAATTAAAAAAAAAAAAAAAGTACTCCTGAGTGTGGGCTGACATAGTGACTCACTTCTAACAAACAGGGTATGGAAAGGGAAAAACAGTAGCTTTACAGTGGAGGAAACTGGCAGCACCACGTTTACCAAATATTCAAGGTTAATGTCAATAATAATAATAAAAACAATGATAATAAACCTTATATGTCTTCTGATACGATGCAATGAGAAGGGTGCTTCTTCCCTGTGTTATTCTTCTCCACAATCCATACCCCAGATTAGTCATAGGAAAGCATCAGACAAACCCAAACTGAGGGACATTCTACAAAATATCTGACCAAGTACTTTTCAAAAGTGTCAAGATCATGAAAATCAAGGGAAGATGAAGGAGCTGTCACTGGTTGGAGGAGACTAAGGGATCATGATGATGAAACACAATAGCGACATTAGTGGAAAAACTGGAGAAATCTGAACAAACTCTGTAGTTTAGTTAACAGTATTGTACCAATGTTAATTTCTTAGTTTGAAAACATGCACATGGTTAGGTAAGATGCTTGCATTAGGGGAAGCTGTGTGAAGGGCACATGGGAACTCTCTTTGCAACTCTTCTTAAATCTAAAGTTATTTTTTTAATGTTCTTTTTTATTTTTGGGGGGGGATAAAGTGAGAGAGTGGCGTGGACATATATATACTACCAAATGTAAAACCGAAAGCTAGTGGGAAGCAGCCGCATAACACAGGGAGATCAGCTCGGTGCTTTGTGACCACCTAGAGGGGTGGGATAGGGAGGGTGGGAGGGAGGGAGATGCAAGAGGGAGGGGATATGGGGATATATGTATATGTATAGTTGATTCACTTTGTTAGAAAGCAGAAACTAACACACCATTGTAAAGCAATTATACTCCAATAAAGATGTTAAAAAAAAATAATGTTCTTTTTTAAAAAGTACTTCTTAAATTCTCTTGAGAATGTCCCATGTTGTGAATGAGAACCATGTGCTACCTTGAAAGAAGATTAGCATGTCTGTTTTTCTTCCAGTATTAGAGCAGATTACTGTTTTATCAATAAATATTTAACATGGGTTTTTCTGGTGCTGGAGACACAGCAGTGAACAAAACAGTTAAAAAAATCTCTGCCCTGATGGAGCTTACGTTCTAGTAGGAGGAGATAACAAATAATACAAAATGTATAGTATGTTAAATAGTGTTAAGTGATATTGGGGAAAGTAAAGCAGAGAAAAAAGAAATAATGTATTGGAGGGTTGATAAATGTTTAGATTGAAGGATCAAAGAAGACCTCAGTGAGAAGGTGACTTTAATGTAAATATATGAAGAAAGTGAGGAAATGAGCCATGTGGACCATAAAGATATTTTGGGGGGAAAGCCTCCCAGAAAGCGGAAATAGCATGTGCAAGGGTCCTGAGATATCACATGCTTGTTGGTATATTTGAAAAACAGCATGGGATGCCGTTTGCTTGTTTGAGCCTCAGGGTAGCTGGCTTTCATTTGGGGTCATGTTCTAGGAAAAACATGTATCTTTAACTCCTGGAATTGCACTCAACTTGGGATGCTTATACTATGAGAAGCATATAGGAACTCAGCCTGATTGAAGGCGCAGTCTTCTCCCATCTTATCCAGTGTCATATGCTTCTCCAGTCAAATGGCCATGCTATTCAAAATGTTATTTTTCTCTCTTTTATTTTTGGTCAAGCACATATGGTTTGTATTGAATTTATCCAAGGCAAGTTGGATGGGACTCCACAGTACATTCATGATCGAGACATTGTTGCCGGAAAAGGATGACTTCCTCTTTGATGGCTGCCAGTCTTCTCTGGCTTTCCTCCTTTAGCCCACTCTCCTACCGGCTTGTGAGAGAACTGGCAGGAGGCGAGTGCTCTATGTTTATTCCCTTTGGTTGAGGACGAGAATGTGGCAGCTGCTGCAGGTAGTACATTAGGATGATTCTGCTGTGATCTCTGTGAATGTCACTCTCACGGCAATAAAGTGCACATTAGTAGAGTATGCGGGGTTGTTGCAACTGGTTTTGGCATGTGCTTTGATAAAGGATTCCTTTATTGTAGGGTCCTAAAAGACAGCCTGTCTAAACATACCCAGTGAGAAGGACTGGGCCCATTACACAGAAGTGTGTTCTAGTTACTCACTCATATGTAGCTAGATAGTCCTATGAGGGAGGCTGAATGCCTGAAAACTCTGCTGGACATAAAAGAAATACTCTCCTATGGAATAAAGCAACATAGTTTCATTTGGAACTTTAAAACTATGTAACAAAAGGAAAAACACTTTTATCTTGACCCCTTCAACCTATAAAAATGGATCCCTTTCTTAGTCATCTAGACTTGTAGGTATGAATATAAACTAAAATTGGAAAGACCTGAAGATGCTTGTACAAAAAGAAATAAACTTTTCTTTTATTCAAAATGTATTTTTATCATCTGGCTCAGGCTTTTTCATTTTTAGGAGATGTTTAAAATGGAACCCTTTCAATTGAATTATCTCAGCAACTATTTTTACTGTGTCATTAGGAAAAATAACAACGGTTTTGGAATAACATAAAATGTCCCCGGGTCTGAAATATATGGGCTTAAGTAGAAACTTTATACCTAAGGGCAGCTTTTTATCCTTGCTTTGGGGACTGAATTCTTTGTCTATGTAAACTTAGTTCATGTAGTTTCAAAGTAACTACATAAAGAATTTTCCCTCCATTTCCGAAGTGTGCTGTGCCAGAATTGGTTCTGTCTTATGTATTATCGGCAGTTTGTGATTGAGCCCCATCGGCACGGCCAGGAGAGGATTGTTGAATGCATTAAGGAATGAACACTTTCAATAGGACCCTAGTTGTGGCAGACTGATAGAATCAGAAGTTGGATTCTTGGGTTACGTTTAAGCCCTCCCAATGAAAAGGACTTTTTTTTATTATACTATGGAACAAGAATGAAATATTCATTTGCTCAGAACCTGTTAAATTCTTAAATTTCATATAGGAGGTACAGAATAAAGACTTATTGTGTACTAAACCTAATCTGAAAATCTCTATCATACTTCTCTGCAAGCTGGGAAAGCTGGGTGGCTGTACTCTTTGTCTTGGTATTTAAAACCTTTGGATTTCCTGAGATTGGTAATGGATGGGAGTGGAAGTGAAAATGCCAAGGAAATTACTGCTCTTCTTGATCTGGGACTGTAGGGGCCTCTGTGACCTTTAATTCAAGATTTTTTATCGTGAGTCACCTTCATGTTCCCTGGAAATCACATGTGTCGCAGAGCACCTAAATAGCTTTCTCCTTGGTTCTGTAATTGGGAAGTATTTAGGGCAATGCAGACAATTCAGAGAGCATCTTTTGTGGCTGCAGGAATCTGTGTGCTTGGAGACCTGGCAGAACGTTGTGGCATTTATATGCATTGCTCAGGGCAAGGCACTGCCTAGATCCAGGTCTGATCAGAAACTAAGGATCTAGCATGAGTTCTCTTTAAAATCTGTACAGTCATTAAATCTAAGTTAACAGCATCCCTTCCTCCTTTGGACAAAAGGACAAGACATACTGCTGGATGTCTGAGAAACTGAATTGCAAATGCGTTTAAAGATAGTATTTGATGCTGGCAGCATAAGACAGGGAGTATCAGGAATGTATTCTTTACAGTTCTAGGACCTTTGCCATTAAACTAGTTTCCCATAAAAAAAAAATGGGGAGAGGGAAGAGAAAAAGTTTGTCTATGTTGTATGATTGTTAGGCATCAGATGTTAATTTTAGAAAAATAATTTGATTTGACTCCTGGAAGCTTACTTTGGAAAAGAATAATTTGATATACTATCTTATACATTTTTTTTTTTTTAGTATTTTATACTTTTAAAATGGATTTTCTTTATCAGCTGGATAAGTAGAAGTGAATATACTCAGTGGTGACATAATTATTTTTATTTTTGTGTTCAAGAAAGAAAGAAAACTATACTACTCTATGAAAATACTTCTTGGTGGCTAGGTCTCAATTTATACTTTTATAAAAGTATTAATTGTATTGTTTTCCTATTATGCTTTCATCTTATCCCCATTCATGCATTCAGCAAATGTTTTTTTGAGCACCTATTATGTGTCAGAAACTTTTCTAACTCCTGGGGATTCCTGCCTTCAGGAAACATATTCTAGAGAGTAAAGACAAAAAAGGGGTAAATATATATATCCGGTAGTGACAGGTGCTATGGGGAAAAATAAAGCAGGGTAATAATAGGAAATATTCAGCGGGAGAATATGCTGTGTATTTAAGGTGGTCAGAGGTGGTCTCATTGGGAAGATGACATCTGAGCAGAGACCTGAAAGGCACGAGGGAGGAGGCCGTAGGAACACCTGGGAAAAGAGCCCTTCTGGCAATGGGAACAAGAAGGAAGTGGCGGAGTGGAGGGAGAGAAGGGGACAGTAATAGGAGATTCCGTCAGAGAGGTCATGGGACCAGATCTGTAGGATCTGACAGGCCAAAGGAAAGAGTTTAGATTTTCTCCTGTGTGAGTTATATCCTAAGGTGATTTAGCTCTTCTTCTGCTCAGCCTCTTTCATCTTCTTCCTGTACTAGCCCCCGTTGTTTTTTTTAAAAAACACAAAAAACCAAATCCAAAGAACAATGTGTTAAATGCAAACAATTGAAATCTAGGTGTCTATTTAAACACTTTTCTTTATATGTGTCATTTGCCGGGGAAAGCAACGCTTGCTACTGACCTATTTAAATTTTCCGAGCTCCGAGCCCTTCCCAGTCCAACAAAATGTACTTAACCCTCTCTAGGAGTAGAAGGTCGGTATACTGTTTGTTTCGTGATTGCATCGTGTGGTCTTTGGTTGTGCGTCTGGCTTTGTTGTTCACCAGCATCAGGGTATTTTTAGAAAGTAACCTCTGGGAAGACAGTATGTTTTTGATATAATGGTTATTGTGCCCTGTCATCCAGGCCACCCACCATGGTCACTGTGGTTGACTCCCTATGTCCAGCCCCTTCTAGTGAGCTAGCTGTGGCTTTCATGGCTCTTTGCCAGAAATTGGACAAGGAATGGGCCGGTGACTCAGTCATGGCCAAAGTTGGGGGGACCATCTATGAAGGGTTTCCTGACTTCTAAGGACAGGAAGAGAAGGTTGCTTTTCTTCCTCTGCTCTTGCTGTGTCTATAGGTGATGGCTGGAACCACTGCAGCCATCTTGCTACCAGCCTGAGAATGAAGTCAGTACTTGCTGAGCTGTGGAGTCATCCAGCTCTGGAGCTCACCTCCAGAGCTGGATGAGATAATATAATATCCTTATTATTTGAGGCAAGTTTGTTTGTTTATTTGTTTGTTTCATTTACAGCTGAAAGTATCCTAACCAATAGAGATTTGTTAATTCCCTTCCTACAGCCCTTCTCAGAATACATTATATGGATTTACACTTAGTGTTTTCCAGTAATATTTAGCCTAATGGACTCCCAAGTTACTGAAATGATTTAGAACATTAAAATAGAAATGTGGTTACATTAAATATCCTTGTATTATATCTGCAGTTTTGCATACGTGAAAGAACTGTGATAATTTTGTGTGTTTAAAGAGCTGGAAGGACCCTTTAGACAATATTAATTTATTCTAATGATCATACCCTGCTTTTTAAATTAGCAGCATCTGAACTGACAATAGTAGAAAAGAAAAGGTAATTTTAAGATACAAGCCTATACTGACAAAGGAATAATCTCCAAAATTTACAAGCAGCTCAATATCAAAAAAGCAAACAACCCAATCCAAAAATGGGCAGAAGACCTAAATAGACATTTCTCAAAAGAAGACATACAGATTGCCAACAAACACATGAAAGAATGCTCAACATCACTAATCATTAGAGAAATGCAAATCAAAACTACAATGAGGTATCACCTTACACCAGTCAGAATGGCCATCATCAAAAAACCTACAAACATTAAATGCTGGAGAGGGTGTGGAGAAAAGGGAACCCTCTTGCACTGTTGGTGGGAATGTAAATTGATACAGCCACTATGGAGAACAGTATGGAGGTTCCTTAAAAAACTTAAAATAGAACTACCATATGACCCAGCAATCCCACTACTGGGCATATACCCTGAGAAAACCATAATTCAAAAAGAGTCATGTACCACAATGTTCATTGCAGCTCTATTTACAATAGCCAGGACATGGAAGCAACCTAAGTGTCCATCGACAGATGAATGGATAAAAATGTGGCACATATATACAATGGAATATTACTCAGCCATAAAAAGAAATGAAATCGAGTTATTTGTAGTGAGGTGGATGGACCTAGAGTCTGTCATACAGAGTGACGTAAGTCAGAAAGAGAAAAACAAATACCGTATGCTAGCACATTATATATGGAATCTAAAAAAAAAAAAAAATGGTTCTGATGAACCTAGGGACGGGGCAGGAATAAAGACGCAGACATAGAGAATGGACTTGAGGACACGGGGAGGGGGAAGGGTAAGCTGGGATGAAGTGAGAGAGTGGCATGGACTTATATACACTACCAAATGTGAAATAGATAGCTAGTGGGAAGCACCCGCATAGCACAGGGAGATCAGCTCGGTGCTTTGTGACCACCTATAGGGGTGGGATAGGGAGGGTGGGAGGGAGACGCTAGAGGAAGGAGATATGGGGTTATATGTATATGTATAGCTGATTCACTTTGTTATAAAGCAGAAACTAACACAGCACTGTAAAGCAATTATACTCCAATAAAGATGTTAAAAAAAAAAATAGGATACAAACCTATGCCCACATGCTAGAGTCTTTGGAGACTACTCTTGCATGTACACCCAGATACTCTAAGAACTTAAAAAATATTGTCCAAGAACTTTGGTTATCCCTTTATTCCATTCATTTACTAGATTTATTCGTAATCACAGGTGATACTAGCAAATCGTGACACCCATATACAAGGGTTTCAAGGTGGCCAGAACTGAAGTCTCAGTACTTTCTGTACTTTTCCATCATCTGACTGAGTTTAATGAATTAGGAACGTTACTGCTTTATTTGAAGAAATATTTTTGGTGTTTTGTCCTAACTCACATCTGTCTCTTAGTAATTATATAAAAGTTTGCAGTGGAACCTTGCTTCTCAATGGGGAGGGAGCAGGTAAAATGAAAAGTCTGGCCAAGACCCTGGGAAAGTGCTAACAGTGAGTGTCTTTTCTCCATCTGAACTGAAATCTGAGCAGTTCAGAGGTTCTGCCCAAGGCAGCTCTGTGCATATTTCTCTCATTGTTGAGCCTGCAGTGAGCTACCTGACAGGCCTCTGATGCCAAAGGACAGTGTTCTCTTTCAAAATCTTGTAGCGGAAGGCGGGCAAAAAAGTGTGAAGTAAGTGCCCCCATCCTAAGCATCGCATCGCTGCAGGATACTGACAAAGACTTAAAAATACTCATCTCTCTTGCCTCCTTCACCCCGAATACAACCCAAATGTCTATCAGGAAGAGAGTTCTTTTTTTATTTTGGCAAAATCTAGGAAATCCTTGTGTTACGGTGTTTAGAAATGTAAAAGGAGGATTCTATGAAAAGATTTCAGCTAACTAACATTTACAGGGTGCCCATTGCTGTGCCACTGTGTGATGTGTTATGTAAGCTTTGTAGAGATAAATTAAAATTTGCCTTTGTCTTCTTGCCTGCTTAAAGGGGAAAGCAGAAACAGGAGGTGTTATTATAACGTAAGGAGGTTGATTTTCATGTGAGGCTTAGTACAAATCAGCCTCAGTACTTTGCCTCATTGTTTATTCTGAAAAACTGCTGTTTCACACAATACAGACTTCTTTATTTATTTGCTTGTTTCTTATATTAAGACTGCTCAGTGGGACAAATCAGAGAAAAAAAATCCTGTAAAAATATAAAAGATGAAGAAGGTGGGCGGAGAGGGAGGAACTTAGAAGGAAAAGAAATAATATATATTTGCCTGAAGGAGGCTGGAAAGTGAGGCAATGGAGGAAGTTGAGATTGCATTCAATTAAAATAAATGAGGGCAGTTCTTGGTTGAGAGAAGTAAAATTCCCTATTACAAGATCTTGCATGTAGCTGGTCAATTATGGCAGGTTCTAGACATACTTTTCAAGAGAAGAGGTAATTATAACAAGAACATTGGCTAATGGTTTATGTGTACTTATAATATATGTACTCATACTGGTGGGAAGTAAGACTTTTTGTATGTAATTCAACTAATTTTAGTCTTACCTCTCATATGAGGTGGGTACGATTTTCATTTCCATTTTCTTTTTGATGAGAGAATTGAAGCTTAGAGAGATTAACTTTCCTAAAGCCTCAACTGATAATAAAACCAAGATTTAGACAAAGGTTGTGCCCCTAATGGCTACCCTAGACTGCATTTGAATACTTGAGGAAATAAAATATACAACTGAAATCACTTTGTATTTTTTTCAAAAAAAGCAGTAGCAATAGAAGCATAGCATTTTACAGTTTAAATGGTCTTTAGAGGTCAGTTCATAGGAGAGAAAGCTGAAGTCCAGGGAGAGTGTCTTAAAGTTCTTAACTGGTCATGTGATACCTTGGAAGAATTTCCACCCTTGTATTTCAACTTGGCAAAAAGGATAAAATGCATATTCTATCCTGTGAATTTTTTCTCCAGCTTGTTGTTCACTATTAATGTCAGGGACGATATCTATTTAAAACTGGACCCTGTCATGAATAATGCTTGAAGAATTACATGTGCTTTGTAATTCATACTGAATACAAAATTGAAACATAGGAAAATTTTCTATCTGTACTGTCTCATTACATGTAGAATTGGAAGAATAAAGCTCTAATGCAGTTTATTTAGGCAGTGTAGAATGTCAACAGTAATTAAACTTATTATTATGCTATAATGCCAAGGGCTCTAGAATATAGTTTAAACATTACTTTGGTGTTTTCTAGATAGATCTTAAAATAGATATCAATATAAAACAAATCGAGGAACGTACAAATTGATCCTAGACTGTTAATTCTAGGACATATTTTGGTGAGAATGTGAGAAATTAGCCAAAAATTAAACTTAGCCCTTGGAAATTTGCAACAGAAATTTCAAAGCTAAATATGTTTAAGTGTCCTTTGAGCCCACTTTTCTTGTATTATTAAAGAAAGACCTATCCAAATGCTGAAAATGAAATGAGTAGGAATTCGATGAGGATGAAATATTTCATGTTGACCATTTTATATAGTTATCATGGCTTAAATATTTTCCAAGTCCAAAAAACTAACAAGCCTAGTGAATCAAATCTAGGAAGGGAGACCAAATGTTGTAAAAATGTCCCAGTTGTCTATTAGACATTTTATTACTAAATTTTCTCCTGGGGTGAGGGTGGGAGATGGAATTTCTTACTTGATTTATAACATGAAATTTAAACTGTAAGGAACTATGTTGCTCTTTCTATTTTAAGGGACCTACCAGAGTTTTTGTGTTTTGTTCTTCTCCACTAGTAACCCTGTAATTCCCACCTAGCTCCTGCATTGATCCTGTATATTTTTCAACTCAAAATATTTCATTTGACCTACTTGTATGTTGAATTCCCATGGCAGACTTCGTTAATCTCATTAATTCCATGCCGTTGTCAAGTGCTGAGAAGAAATGTTGGAATTGAGATGGATTCTGTTGGATGAAAAGATGAAATGGTGGAGACATTATTTCCTTTCCTTTCTTCCCTCCCTTCCTCCCTTCTTTCCTCCCTCCTTCCCTTCTCTTTCTTTTTCTGCCGAAATACTTTGCTTTAAAAGAATATTATAAAAACAAATTGATTTCAGATATTTGAGATGTAATGTGTTGGTGCAACTGAGGAGTGTTTGATATGGGGTAGGTACAGGGGAAATGGGAATGGTTTTTATATGCTTAATACTGTGTACCTGAGCCAGGGTGGCTAGATTATGCTTCAGTTACAAACAACTCAAGATCTCAGAGGTTGGCACAATGGAAGTTTTTTTTTTTTCATTCATGGTATGTGTCCAATATTGGTTGGTACCCAGACTGACAGAGGCTTCCTCCATGCTATCTATTACCACAGTCACCCTTACACTGGGAGGGGAAAGTAACTTTTGGCTGGGAAGTGATTCGCTGGCCAGAGCAAGTCTGACAGGATGCCTGACTGTAGAGGGGGCAGATAAGAGCCATCTAATCTTGTGTCTGAACAGGAAAGCCAGAAACCAATGACAGCTAGTACTATTCCATGCCTTTCCTTGAGAAAGAGTACTATCAATAAAGGTTAAGGTGGGTGCAGTGCCAACTACTTGAGTCTGATGCTGCCGCTCTGAGAGTGTCTTATTTTTTTAAAAAAATCTACGAGCAGGGCTTCCCTGGTGGCTCAGTGGCTAAGAATCTGCCTGCCAATGCAGGGGACACAGGTTCGGGCCCTGGTCGGGGAAGATCCCACATGCCACGGAACAACTAAGCCCGTGCGCCACAACTACTGAGCCTGCGCTCTAGAGCCCGCGAGCCACAACTACTGAGCCCGTGTGCCACAACTACTGAAGCCCAGGCGCCTAAAGCCTGTGCTCCGCAACAAGAGAAGCTACCGCAATGAGAAGCCCAGGCACCGCAAAAAGAAGCCCACGCACCGCAACAAGAGTAGCCCCCGCTTGCCGCAACTAGAGAAAAACCCGGGTGCAGCAACAAAGACCCAACACAACCAAAAATAAAATAAATAAAATAAAATAAATATTAAAAAATCTATGAACAGAATTCAATAAACCAATATTGCATTGCATATGGAAGCACTGGCCAAATAAGTGATCCTAGGGCATGTTTGTCTGTTTGTCTGTTCATTCTTTTCTTCATTCCTTTGTCCCTTCATCCCTTCAATAAATATTCATTGAACTATCATATATCAAGTACAAAATGTAAGCCTTGATTTATTTATTGTCTTGATTTTTATTTTACTTGTATAATCTTTGGTGTTTGTTTTTTTTGACACATTTTTATTGCTTTGTCAGTCTTTTGTATGTGTGTTTATTTTCAATCTATTATTTTTAACTTCCTTTGGGATATGGACCTGACCTATTTTCTTTACCAGACTACCCAGATGTATTCTTACTAAATATTTGATAACCAGGGAGTAAGCATAGTGTATTTGCTGTATTTTTCTCAGTATTTCTATAAAGCAGTTTCAGTTAAAAAACCTATCTTAGTTTATTAAAATTTTATTTAATATTTTAAAATTTCATCTATAATACATTGGGATAATTTTTCCCTTGTAGTTTTATTTGAAGAGTCAAATGACTATTACATGTCATTCAGGTGACTCAAAAAACCTCTGAATAATGAGTAAAATTATTCTAGGCAAGGAATCTCATTTAGACAACGAAACATCGTGTGGTCTTTGAGTACAGCTGAACTTTTTTTTTCAGTAATCACTGTACCCTTGGTTCATCTTTGCTTTGTCTTTTACATTTCCATTGCACAGCCTAACTTGCAATGTCATTCTCTAATTTTGTCTTCCTCAGAACTGGTGAGCACAGGAAGTATCTTACTTATCTTTGTAGCCTACCATCCCTCAAGCCTCACACAATACCTTGTACATAACAGCTGTTCAATAAAAGCTTGTTAAACGGATTTGACTTTCCTCGTATATAGTGGTTGAACTTTTGAAGTCATGCAGTGCTAAGAACAGAACCATAATTATTTAATACAGAAGGCAGTCGCAAAACTAAGTCTGAGGGGAGATGGGACAAGAGAGACCGCATTGAAGGTTCTCTATATGGAATGTTCTAGCCTGTTTATATTTTCTTGATGTGTTTCAAAGGGAACAGTTTGTTTCACTTTGCCTTTATACAATTAATGTTCCTGAAATTGAAAAAAAAAGTGAGCTTTCTGACGTAATGAAGCCTCCATCAATCACTTGTACAGGGACTTCCCTGGTGGTTCAGTGGTTAAGAATCTGCTTGCCAACGCAGGGGACACGGGTTAGAGACCTGGTCTGGGAAGATCCCACATGCCACGGAGCAACTAAGCCCGTGTGCCACAACTACTGAGCCTGCGCTCTAGAGCCTGCGAGCCACAACTACTGAGCCCACACACCTAGAGCCCAAGCTCCGCAACAAGAGAAGCCACTGCAATGAGAAGCCTGCGCACCGCAATGAAGAGTAGCTCCCGCTCGCTGCAACTAGAGAAAGCCCATGGGCAGCAATGAAGACCCAATGCAGCCAAAGATAAATAAATAAATAAAAATAAATAAATCACTTGTACTCTCTTTGTAACTTCAGTACCTTTGTTTCAGGAGGGTGGTTGAAGTAAATTCTTCTGGGGCCAGATCCAGTGTTTCTGCCTTGAAGAAACATAATTAACTGACATTTTAAAGGTACTTTATAGGCCTGTTCTGACCCTGGGCAAAGAATATTACTTGATTTATAGTTATGAAAAGTCTACTTTCAGAATTTGGGTGTGTTTTATGGTAGCTCTTTTAGTTGATTGCTTTCATTTTTATTCAGTAAATTATTTAGAACAGCTGTATGATGTCATCAGAAGCTTGACTTTTACTTCTCTGTGCTTGGAAGGCTGAAGCACAGGGAAATATTTCACTGTGAATGGGAAGGCTCAGCATATGTGCACAAGGAGAAGGTTACTGGGGGCGATAGCTATTGTTACTTGATTTCCCTTTTACTATGTAAGCCAAGGGTTTGGATACTATATTGAGACAAGAATATTGAAATGTCAAGGATTTTGTTTTGTGACTAGGATTTTCTGAAGACTTGCCCTAAAAGAGTCCAACAATGGATTACAGTGTCTAAAGATACAAACAAGATTTTTGTCATTAAATTAAAAAAATATTGCAACAAAATACTGGATGATCATATATTCCTTTGGTGTGTATGGTAATAATTTTTATTCAAGTGAACTGAGGCAGAATATATATTCATTATAAAAGATCCCAACAAGGATATAATTTTAAGTTTCAATGAAAGGATTCTCCCAGAGTTACCATGCTTCAGGAAATACGATTAAGAGTTGGTGACAATTGTTCACAAGCCACAGGCATTCTTGGCAGTTTGAGAACATGGACGTGTGTGATCTCTACACTTCCAGGCATATGTGACTATCAGTGCTGGGTGTTCTAAGGTTTTCTAAAGGTCTCACGTATCAGTTCAAGTCAATGCGCCTCATGGCTTTCGGCTGCTTCAGTGGAGCCCAGCCTCGCTTTCATGACAATGGATTTCTCCAGTTTTCTAGTAAGAGGGTTTGCGTTGATCCTCCTGTTGCTTCTTGGGCTTCAGGTAAAAGAAACTCCTCTGTGAGTCCAGACTCCATGCTGGTTGCTTCCCGTCATCTTCATCCTCCCTGAACGGGGTCCCAGAGGCAGCGGTCAGTGTCCATTGGTGAGTGGCGTCAGTGCTGTCATTTGGCCTACCTGTACCTTCTGGGTACAGTGCTGGAGTAAGAAAAACAAGCAAACAAATAAACAAGAAAAACAAGACAAAACCAAACATACCAAGTCTAGACTTGAATATCTGAGTATTTGAAGCTGTTCGCCAATAGCTCTCTACCTTCCCAGTTTCTCTCGATTCAAAGTCCAGGCTAGAAGTGCTCTGGATATTTCAATTTGTTGCTCAACAGATCTACTAAGTTCACATTGCTGGGCTTAGTTTTTTCTTTTAATTAATTAATTAATTACTTTTATTTATTTATTTTTTGGCTGTGTTGGGTCTTCATTGCTGTGTGCGGGCTTTCTCTAGTTGCGGCGAGCAGGGGCTACTCTTCGTTGCAATGCGTGGGCTTCTCATTGTCGTGGCTTCTCTTGTTGCGGAGCACGGGCTCTAGGCGTGCAGGCCTCAGTTGTTGTGGCACATGGGCTCAGTAGTTGTGGCACGTGGGCTCAGTAGTTGTGGTTCGCGGGCTCTAGAGCTCAGACTCAGTAGTTGTGGCTCATGGGCTTAGTTGCTTCGCGGCATGTGGGATCTTCCCGGGCCAGGGCTCGAACCTGTGTCCCTTGCATTGGCAGGCAGATTCTTAACCACTGCGCCACCAGGGAAGCCCTGCTGGGCTTAGTTTTGTGCGTGTCATTAGAAAGAGTTCCTGGAAGCAAAATACCCAGGAACTATTTACATATACAGTTATTGGCCTCGCCTTATTTCAGACCTCACCTTGCTCAGTGCCTCATCCATAATTGGTGCTCAAAATATCAGGCTGAAGGGGTGAGGAATGAGTACCAGGCAGGTGTGTTAATACAAGGCAGTGAAGTGAACGAGAGGCAAGTGGACAGTGGCATGAGGGCTTAAAGGAGTCAAGGAAAATTAAAGGCTCTCTGGGCTGCTGAGGTCAGAGAAGGGTTGAACAAAGATGGCTGGTTGCAGCACAGAAAGAAGAATATCTGATTTTCTTAAAGCTGTCAGTCTGTGAAATGTTCTTCGGAACACAGAAATGCTTGTGGAAAGGGTAGGGTTTGGAGTTAGAGTTGGGCTCTTGTCCAAGCTCTATCACATATTGGCTGTGACCTTGAGCTGGCCCTAATATGGCTTTGAGCCTTTGGTACAAGTTTAATAATTGGGATAATGTTATGTTTTGCTCAGTGTTATTTTGAGGATTAGTAATATCTGTGAAGGTGGCCAACAACTTGCGTGTATGTATATGCGCGTATGTGTGTCTAAATTTCATGTTATGATTGATCGAGTGCTGCTTGGTACAAGGCAGTGTTCTCAGCCTGTTCCAAGTATTCATAGTAACTCATTTAATCCTGACAGCAACACATTCGGTTAGTATTAGTGTTCTTGTTTTTCAGATGAGGAAACTCAGGCATTGGCCAGTAACATATCACACCCATAGTCCAGCTAGTGAGTAGTGGAGCTGGGCCGTGGACCCCCGTGGTCTAAGATGAACCGTACTCTAGGTGCTTACAGCCACAAGACCTGTCTTTCGAGTTCCTCCCATGCACATCAATGTTCGTTAGTCTCTGCAGTGAAAAGACCATAGATAGTCACTGAGTTACTTTCATTTGAGTCTAAGTTGCCATTTCTCCTACCCCTGACCCCTTTCAAAAATAGAGCAATTTTTGGACTTCCCTGGTGGTGCAGTGGTTGAGAATATGCCTGCCAATGCAGGGGACACGGGTTCGAGCCCTGGTCTGGGAAGATCCCACATGCCGCGGAGCAACTAGGCCCGTGAGCCACAACTACTGAGCCTGCGTATCTGGAGCCTGTGTTCCACAAGAGAGGCCGTGATAGTGAGAGGCCCGCGCACCGCGATGAAGAGTGGCCCCCACTTGCCGCAACTAGAGAAAGCCCTCGCACAGAAACAAAGACCCAACACAGCCAAAAATTAATTTAAAAAAATAGAATCTAGGCAATAAAATAAAGTCTAACCTTTAAAAAAAAAAAAAAAAGAGCAATTTTAGGGGTTAAATTTTTAGTATTTACTAGCTATGTTACTACATAAGTCACTTGGCCCCTTATTTCTTCAACAATAAAATAGAAACGGTACGTATCTCTGCAGATTGCTGGAACATGCAAATGAGAGAATATATATATGAAAACAGTAAACTGTAAAGCATCATAGAAATGAAGGGCACTTGTCTCAGTATTTAATGTATTGGCCTTGATCATGTGCATCTTTATTTCCATAGTGACAGCGTATAAAAATAATTACTTTGGCTAATATTTATTAAGCATCTATGATGTCCTCAAGCACCTATGATATTTTAAATTCACTTTCAAGTATCATCTTACACAGAGATTAAACTTAAAGTCAGTAAATAAGGTGAAAATGTATGTATGAAAATTATCCTTAAAAATACCTTAATGTCCTTAACTCTTCCTCAGTTGAGCTTTAGAATGTTAACTCCAAGGATTTTGCTGCTTTCCTTCACTGCTGTATCCCAGGGCCTGGAAGAGTGACCAGTACATATTTGTTGAATGAATTAATAGTTGATTTGCATTGAGGGGTCAATTTTGTGAAAAGGGGATACCTTTTAATGCCAGCATCCTATTCAGTGCAGTAAAAGGCCCATCCTAAGATACCCTCATGAGAACTCCCTGTGTGGAATCTGTGTAGTTGGATTTCTCTGATTTACTGCAAATATAACATGACTACTGTGCGTGTTTTTGTGCTTGCAACAAGCTGCACAACACCTATTACTATCCCATTTCATAAATGAGGAAACTGAGACTCAGAATAGTCAAGAACTTGTCCAAATTCTCACAGCCAGTACTTCCCTGCTGGCACTCAAAATATGCACATTCTCATGTTAAAATAGTTGGGTTTTCCAACTGTATAGTGTCTATTTGCCCTGAGCAAAAGTAGAGAATGGATGAGAAATAAAAACTAAGTAGGGTTCTTTCTTGTGTGATTTTATGGGATCAAAAATAGTGGTCGAATCAACAGGTGTTGCTTTCACCTGAAATAACATCTTCACTTTGTTTAGGCCTTTTTTAAACATCTGTGAGGGTTTGAACTTTTGAGAGTTCATTCGGACTATACTGAGGGTAAGCTTCCAAGATGGAACAATTATTGACCCCAACAATTATTGCTGTGGAATCTTCTAGCACTTAAATCGGTTCTGATGTTTCTGATAAATTCCAGGGATGATCAGCAATTCAGTCTTGGAATTGAGGCTTTTCACTTTAGCTGCTGGAACCAATGACCCAGAATAATTTGTTGGCATCTGTATCCTGATTAAAAGTATTTTATGATATTTACTAGCCCTGACCTGGTCAGTGCATGGGTTGTATAGGTCAGTGTGGTACAGTGTGCTTGCTTCCTTTGGGGCACTTTTTTTTATTACTTAGGCTTGGAAACTTGCCTTGAGATTCTATGATATGACTGCTTATTCCTATAGTGATGCCAGGGCTTGGCTTATTTTTCATGACAAATTTAAAAAAACATTGTTTGTAAGCAATAACATGTGACTCATTATTACCCATGAGCACTTGAAGTCAGTGGCTTGAATTTTGGGTCAGTTCATTAGGAAATATTCAGCAAACAACATTCCTTGAGGCTCCCCTGGGCCTAGAGCATCAGGGGGATTAATCCAACTAGTAGACTATTCCATTACGACATTTTAAATGTGAACAGTACACCATTTAGGTAAGTCAGAAAATGTATCCAGTGATCACCAGTAATAGCTTGGTATTGGGTAAATATTAACTGATTTGATTTTTTTTTTAAATTTAGGTATCCTTGATATAATTAAAAAGCTGTCATTTGTACCTAAATGAGGAAGGGTAACGATTTGACAGCTGTAAACTGGTCCAGTCTTTATTCAGAAATTGTGTTGAAATTAACTTATGGGAGGTTCCTATACATGATGTCACAATACAGTAACACTGTGTTAATTCTTTAGAAGTCCATTCTTGGCTCTTTTACTCCAATAATGTTGCCAGATTTTACAGCTGCAGTGTAATTTGAAACAGTGTGAAAGTTGCCCTGTTTACTCATTCCAAGCAAAAGGGCCGGTGCTAAATTAGTTTTCTTGTTACAAGTTGATTGAGCTGAGTAATAGCCAACTTTATTCACTCTTTTCTGGTAGTGTTCTTTTACTATTCTGAACATTATCATGTTTGTGTGCAATTGTTTATCCTGAAATTCAACACGGCTTTATACTGGATTTTACTTACTTTTTTTTTTTTTTCTTTTTAAAATATTGAGGTATAGTTGACTAGGGACTTACGTGGTGTTCCAGTGGCTAAGACTCCACGCTCCCAATGCAGGGGGCCCGGGTTTGACCCCTGGTCAGGGAACTAGATCCCACATGCCGCAACTAAGAGCCCGCATGCCACAACTAAAAGATCCCGCATGCTGCAACGAAGATCTTGCATGCCGCAACTAAGACCCGGCGCAGCCAAATAAATAAAAAATAAATAAATATTTAAAAAAAAAATTGAAGTATAGTTGACTTACAACATTATGTTGGCTTCAGGTGTACAGCAAGTGATTAGATATTTTTTATGCATTTGAAATGATTACTACCAAATCTAGTTACCATCTGTCACCATACAAAGTTATTACAATATTATTGACTGTATTCCTCATGCTGTGCATTACATCCCCAGGACTTATTTATTTTTTAACTGGAAATTCTGGTCCTTTTAATTAAAGCCTTTCCTCAAGGCTTTAATGATTCCTTAAATCATTTTGATTTAAATTCTTTAAAAATGAAAGAGAAAGAAATCTTAAAGGTGTCTCTTTAATCTGCTTTAGAATAGCTAAGAAAGAGTATTGCATTAGGAATTCCTAAAAATGGAGTCACAGAAGGGCTTTATAGCTTATGCTACCAAAATCCTTTTATGTAAACGGGGAAAAAAATCCATCAGATTCTGAATGAAAGCACAGGAAAAAAAGTCAGAGCTGATTTTAGCCGTGTAGCCTCAGAGGATGGATGCATTTTGACTGTCTTGCCTTCCATAAACAAGGGAGGTAATGATTCAAGGCCCAGTTGTTACCTTATACTTTCCCGGGAGGCTGTGCTTAGCATTCCTCGGGCCTGTAGATTGCATCTTATACAATATTTGATTCCGCTCTCCTGTCTTGATTAACTCAGTCTTCACATTCTCACTGCAGCTTCTTCTGGTTCAGTTACAATATACAGTCATCTCAGTTCACGTCTACTCTTCCATTAGGGCCTGTGCTACTGGTGCTGCAGGAAGGAAAGATTTCTTCCTGTTCCCACTACTGTTGCTTTTATCAGTGGTCCTTCTTTTCCTTCCCCTGAAGAATCCGCCCTCAAAACATTACGTCTCGACCTGGTTACGATAGCTCTGCTTGGGTGCACTTAAATAAAATGTGATGAAAAATAGAACTCCTTGTATTCCCTGCCAAACAACACTCCTCCCCCATGTTGTCAATCATGGCCAGCAGCTCCCTCCCTCATTCTTGAGATTCAGTGAGAAGTACTTGGGCCCCAGACATTTGGGGGTTAAGTTATGTGCTTCTGTTTCTGCTACATGATTGGTTCATTAGCCTGATCTGGTGTTAGCTCATCCCTGGGTTAGTGAGCAGTTCTTCTGATTTTTTTCCCATACTTAGTGCAAAACTCAAGAGAATTACTATCATCTTTTTGTTGGATCACAAGCATTTTTAAAAAATCACTGTTGATTTCTCTGTGTTATATAGGACCCTTCTTATAGCCAAGGGCTCTTAACCTATTTTTGTGCTCTGGACCCCTTGATTGTCTGGTGAAGCCTATGGATCCTCTCTCAGAATAATGTTTTAAGTGTATCAAATATGATAGGTACATGGAAGCCAGTTCTGTTGGAATAAATTGTGAAAATATTAAATTTATGATATAGTAATATATGTTTTTTTAAAAACTAAATGACAAGATTCAGTGGTGGCTCTAAGAAGTACCTTAATTTTAAAATATTGATGATAGTTAAAGATGTTTTTGATATCTTCAGTTATAATGTGACCAAAAAAAAAAAAAAATCCCTGATTTCCTTTGGTCACAGATTCTGCTACTGCTGTGGTTTATTAATCAAAGGAAATGTTAAATATTAAATTTCAGAAATAAAGATGTAATTTTTCTTCTCCCAAGTTCACAGTCACCTTCGGTGTGATCTCTAGACTCCCATGGATGATATATGATGCCTGCTTGACTTTTTGTTCTAGTTGACTTCCCTGTACCACAGAGCTTGTCTCCTTGGGTCAGTGGTACCACCTTGTCTTTCCATCTCACTTTCCTGGTCCTTGTGCCTCCCTGGCCTGACCCGGGGTCAGGCACACTAACTCCATTCTGCAGTCTTGCCCATTGTATTTGTAGATGTCTATACAGCCCAAGAAACTCTTCACCATCATCAGGTGTTTTTTTTTCCTTTCTGTTAGGCTCCATTTAAGACTCTCAGTCTTCTCAAACTCAACCCTGAGTAATAGCCTACATTTGCAAAGCATTTTAATGGTGTGCATTTTCACCTAGATGTCTCACTTGGACTTAAGAGGGAAGAAAGGTATCTCATCCTTTTATCCATCCATCCATCCATTCATCCATCCATCCACCCAATATTTATTGAGAGTCAACTCGGTGCCAGGTACAGATCTAGGGCACTTGGGACATGGTGGAGAAATGTCATGTGACTGTACAGCATGGAGACCTAGTTAACCTTAGGGATCAGAGAGGGCCAGAGGCTGCAAGATTTAAAATAAGACCTGTAAGATCTGGTGAAAGAAGGTTGGGTGTGAGAAAATGGAGGGAATGTTCCAGGTAGAATAAACAGTAGGTACTTTTTTATAGATGAGAAAGGAAACTGTTCCTCAAATTAATGACTTGTCAAAGCCACACAGCCAGGAACCTGGGAATCCTTTTCTCTTTACTCTGTGCCATCCTAGGGTTAGAAATGACGTTATTCTCTGTAGTGTTCAGCTTCTATTGACTATTTCAGTTCGTAGCTACATGTGGAAATAGCCAATCTGATGTGTCTGTTTCTCATCTTTCTCTCTCAAGTTGGATATTCATTGAGGAAACGTGTGTGTGTGTGTGTGTGTGTTTGTGTGTGTTTTAAGCTCTGGTGTCAGTTAAAATTCTGTGAACTTGATTGGTACCCAGGAAAGGTTTTACATTACATAATAATGATAACGATGATGATATGAAACGGTAATACAGCATTAGCATGTAGACTTCCCTGTACCAGGCAGTCTTCTATATACTTTACACATATTCATTCGCTTAATCCTCAGAACACTCCTCTGATATAGAGAATATTATAGAAGTACACAAGGGTGGATTGGCCTGAACTTATAAATGTATTTAGAACATACTCAGGCTGAGATTTCAACCCAGGTAGTCTGGCTCCAGAGCCCATTTTCTTAAATTACTCAATTTTATACTTGGGATAATAGAGGTATAAGAATTTGCACACAATCCTTTATATATATAACCCATTCCTTTGCTCGCATGGCATTTTAACTCATCATGGCCGAAGTTGTCATCAAAACTTCTCAGCCCAAAATTACTGTGTTGCTGTTTTACATTTTCTCAGTGAGTTTCCCGGAAGGTTTAAGAGATCTTCAGACCTCATGTTCTCCTCTCTCTCTGGTTTGGCCCTGATGCGATTCATTGCCTGGTTGACGCTTTCACCACCCGCTTCTTTGGTCCATCACTTGTCAATGCACTCAGCTCCTACAGAAAGAAAGGATAGCACTGACACAGGTCAAAAATGCCTGCTTAAAATCAATTGCAGAGAAAAAAAGCAAACTAAAACACAACAAAAATAAACAAAAAAAAAAAGATTGCAGAGAATGTACATTTTTAAAAACCAAATCCATACCCTCTTGCACTGTTGGTGGGAATGTAAATTGATACAGCCACTATGGAGAACAGTATGGAGGTTCCTTAAAAAACTAAAAATAGAACTACCATATGACCCAGCAATCCCACTACTGGGCATATACCCTGAGAAAACCATAATTCAAAAAGAGTCAGGTACCAAAATGTTCATTGCAGCTCTATTTACAATAGCCAGGACATGGAAGCAGTCTAAGTGTCCATCGACAGATGAATGGATAAAGAAGATGTGGCACATATATACAATGGAATATTACTCAGCCATAAAAAGGAACAAAACTGAGTTATTTGTAGTGAGATGGATGGACCTAGAGTCTGTCATACAGAGTGAAGTAAGTCAGAAAGAGAAAAACAAATACCGTATGCTAACACATATATATGGAATCTAAAAAAAAATGGTTCTGACGAACCTAGGGGCAGGACAGGAATAAAGACGCAGGCGTAGAGAATGGACTTGAGGACACGGGGAGGGGGAAGGGTAAGCTGGGACGAAGTGAGAGAGTGGCATGGACATATAAACACTACCAAATGTAAAATAGATAGCTAGTGGGAAGCAGCCACATAGCACAGGGAGATCAGCTCGGTGCTTTGCAACCACCTAGAGGGGTAGGATAAGGAGAGTGGGAGGGAGACGCAAGAGGGAGGGGATATGGGGATATATGGATATGTATAGCTGATTCACTGTGTTATACAGCAGAAACTAACACACCATTGTAAAGCAATTATACTCCAATAAAGAAGTTTAAAAAAAAAACAACTCCAGTAGCAGAGGCTATTAGCTATGTCCCACTATGTCTCATTTAAATTAAGTTCTTAAAAAAAATGTTTTCTTCCTTGAGGCTGCAATCCACAGCTCTCATCCTCACAGTCATGCATTGGAGTTGGCACAGTTGAGCAGTGATTTATTACGTACAAATTGAAGAATTTATATGCAGCTTCGTTTTCTCATGCCTCATGCAGCCAAATATTTTTGTGTCTAAGAAAGGGTCCAGTTGAAAGTTAGAAGATAATTAGTAAATGAAATATAATTATGTACTGAAGATATTTGATAGCTGTTGTTTTAGGTACTGAATTTCATATCTCAACTCATATTTTTCCTTCATTTTTCATATTTGAAGACTTTTAGATGGTCCCAGTATCTATAGAGGTTACTTAAGGATACTAAGTGACCTGATGTTTTATAGTCATAGCGGGAACTAGAGGTAAAATGGGAAACTCTAAAACATTAACATTTAGGGCAGTATTAAAAAAAGAATGTGGTAATTGGGTCAGTTTATATATGTATGCATGTATATGAGAAAGACACATGCATTGGAAAGGGAAGACTTTTTTTGCATTATATTCTAATACTGTCACATATTGGAATCGTGCTTTAGAGAGGAGGAATGAGCCTTAGAAGGTTAAACGGGTTGACCAAGAGGCTAGAGGGGTAAGGACAGAGCCAGGACTGAAACACATCATTCTGGCTTCAGGTACACTTGATCTTTGCCTTCTGGCCAAACAGATGGTGAGAAGGATCCACTATGTCAAGACAAAAATAATGGAAAGAGAAGGTGTTCATCTTGGGGGCCAGTATGGTATAGTTGACTCTGGATTTTAAAAAAAGGTTTAGTGCAACTCTGGGCTTACCAGCTTTGTAACCTGAGTAAGTTACTGGACCTGGCTGGAGCCTCAAGTTTGGAGAGCCCCATACCTAACCTGAAAGGTGTTGGGGGGATGAGCTTACCTACCACCTCTGAGATTAACTGAAATCATGTACATAACAGTATCTGGTACTTGATAAATGTGAAATTCCCTTTTCCTTTCTTTATATACTGATCTATAAGTTGTCTAAATTTTTCCTTATGACATTGTTTTCTGCTGAGTCTTCTTTCTCTTGTAAAACCTCATAAAGAACCATTTTATATATGCAGCATGTAGACTTAATAAGTAAAAAAAAAAAAAAAAAGCAGAGCTTTTGTATGTTTAAGGGATCTTCCTGGAGGTTATTATCTGGCCAAATGGTTTGAAACTTTGCGGGGCCGGGAGGATGCCCTCTATGATTGAACTTTTAAGAAAATAGCAAAGATGTTAACATAAACACCAGGAGAAATGATGAGACACTAACATCTTACCCCATTTATCCTGTGGCTATGAATATTTATTTAGCATGGTTGTGATTTTTGTTGTGGAGTGGTTAATGTCCAGATCAGTTCCACATAATGGAAAGCTGACCTCAAGTAGGAGGAGGATAAATGTGTTAAAAAAAAAAAAAAGACTAGCAGAGGTTGCTGTGGTTTATAAAAAGGAAGTCGTCGGGGAGGAGATGGATGACTGAGGATTAATAGACCAGGGTAGCTGGTGCAGGATTTCGATGCAGACCTTGAGAGTAAGGGGTGGTGGAGCCTTGCCTCCATACTTCCTGGTAGAATGGGAAATATCATTAGAGGATAATAAATATATTTAGTTTAAACTTTAGTTCTTTATATTTATATGAGGAAGGATTAGATTACAGATTTATTATAACTCATTCCCCCAAATATCTGGGAGTGGATAAAAAACTAAATAATGCTCTGTTATTCATATTAACGGGATCGGGGAGGCAGGAAGAGGGTGTGTGTGGATGATATAGAACAATGAATAAGATGATGGCTGACGATGATAAGACTCCCACAGAATCTTCTCCTCTGTCTTCTGCCTGACCTTCTTGGCTAGACAACATTGGACATAGCTGAATTCTTACCGTGAGGAAAGGAGATGGGGCGGAAGAGACAACTCACATCCTACTGACTGTTGATGATTTAAAATTTTAAAAAAATCACCCCAACATCCCCTCCCTAAAAGCTGTTTTCCTCTCAACTTCCCACACTCAGAGAAATACAGTTATAAGCCTCAAATGCCTGACTTGATCCTCACTGTAGTGATTAGAGTCAGATGTTTAGACACACTAGGCTAATGTGCTTTGACTTGGCCACAGCCAAGCCCATAATTCCATATGACAGATACTGGGTGACTGCCATTTTTGTTATGAACATAAATTATGTTGGACCTGGAACCTGATGTAAAATTGTGCATTATGTTGCTGTGTCAACTAATCATCACGGAAGCCTCTGTTTGATGTGGGTCCTGATTGTCTAATTTCCGGAGAATGAAATGCAATAAAAGGGGCCAATTTCAAATTCAGATGTCAGCCAGCCATGATGATAAAGTTTCCTAAATTTGTTCTTTAAAACAACGTAAATCTCACAGGTGGTTCTTAATATCTAAAAAATAAAATCATTCAATGCTTTTAAAGAGTGTTGTGCACATATTATACTCAAAATATTCAAAAAAGCAAGTGTTATTGATAGAATGGAAAGTAAGAGTAATAGAATGATTAGGAGCATGGGATTTGAAATCAAATCTTAGTTTGAGTCTTGGTCCTGCCACTTACTAGTTGTTTAATCTCTCTCAACCTCATTTCCCCCGTGTATACAATGGGGATAGTGTAATACCTGTTTCATAGAGATGTTGTGATGAATGAGATGATGAATATAAAGGCTTTAGCCTAGCATATTGTGAGTGCTCAAGAAAGGCTAGCTTCAGTTAATAATAATGAAGAAATAAATAATAAAGTTACCACTCTTAACATCTTGGATTTATAGTACCTTCCTCAAAATGGAGAGGGATTCATGCCTGTTGTTGTTACTGATGTTGTAGAACATATTTATTTTTGTCTTAGTGCCCTTTAAAGCAATGCAGAGATGCCAGTAGTATGTCTTCACAGTTTATTATTGGGAGGTGACGTGATAATGATTTTTTTTTTTTTAATAAATTTATTTATTTATTTATTTATTTTTGGCTGCGTTGGGTCTTCATTGCTGTGCGCGGGCTTCTCATTGCGGTGGCTTCTCTTGTTGCGGAGCACGGGCTCTAGGCGCATGGGCTTCAGTAGCTGTGGCTCGAAGGCTTTAGGGCACAGGCCCAGTAGTTGTGGAGCACGGGCTTAGTTGCTCCGCGGCATGTGGGATCTTCCTGGACTAGGGCTCGAACCCGTGTCTCCTGCATTGGCAGGCGGATTCTTAACCACTGGGCCACCAGGGAAGCCTGATAATGATTGTTTTTAAACATCCAATTAATTATTTAAGCTTTCCATCCCCTCTCTTGTCCCCTTCCCCCCCTTGAAGAGAACTTTGGTGGCAATAATGTGCATATGATTTTTTTTTGCTGGCATAAATGATCTAAATGCTTTGAGTGTATGAAATAGCATGTTGCAGTAGAAAAAGAACAGGACTGGAAGTCAGAAGTCTGAAACCACCCTTGCCCATGCATCTGTCTTCAGTTTTAGAGGACAGATTTTGGAATTATCACCAGCTCTTTTGCTACTTCTGTGGCTCTAGTTAGTCATTGCTTTCTTTGTCTACGTCTGGTATTGCTATTTGTGTACATGCCACTATTATGCTTGGAATACCATATGGTTATTTAAAAAAATAGTAGTTGCCTACCCATGAGACTCTGAGTTCTTTGAGGGTGTTTTATGTATTTTTATATTCCCAGTGCCCAGGAGAGAGCCTGGCGCCGAATACTGACTTAGTAAACACATGTCGAATGATTACATGGCAAGAATCAAGGCATGACTTCAGGCTTCCTTGCTGGGTGGTCTTGAGCCACTTACTCACTTTTTTAAATCCACAATTTTCTTGTCTGTCAAATGAGCGTCACACCTGATTTGTCTCCTACAAATCATTGATGTGAGCTCAAATGAACGAATGTGAATATTTTACATACATTGGAAAATGTTGGGCAGTAGAAGAAAATAAAAAAGTCATAATATTGAAACCTAAGCTATAATCTTTATTGGGGTAGTTTATAATGATGAGAATTATAAACTTTTATCACTAGGGCATTTGCTAAATAACTAATGCTATTATAACATTTAATACTGGGCAGCTGATAATAATGCTTATTGGCATTTTTGTCATGTCAGGTCCTATTCTAAACATTTAACAAATATCTCATTTAATCCTTACAACGTCCCTATCAAATCTGGATGCCATTTATCCTCAATTTACAGATGAGGTAGAGTTACATTGACTAGCATAGAAAGAGGTACAGAACATTTTGGACATGGATGAAAAGCAGGTCAGAGAGCAGTATGCAGAGTGTTATATATATTTATTAAGCAGAGAAGAAACACCCCTGATAGGTCATCCACCAAAAATTAACAGTGATTGTCTCTGGGGAATGAATTTATGGGGAAGCTTTTGCTCTCTGTAGTGTACTTTTCCATTTGGTTTGAAAAAAATTTTTTTAAAGTGAGCAAGTATTATTTTATAGTCAATAAAATAAAGCAGTAAAGGATAGTTTTCAACAAAAGAAACTTTTGTTTTCTTATTCAAAACAAAAGATACCCCAGATTTCTTCCTTTTTCCTCCCCCTGCCCACCATTTTCTTCGTCTCCTGGATCTCAGCAATTCACTCGCATTTGATTCTCATTTGCCATATTTGTGAGGGTGAGTGAAGCTTTAGCTAATAAATAATATAGTATGAAACCTCAGTGACTGTGAAAAAGAATACAACCTTCTAGCCAGCAAATGCTTCTTTTCCATTAGGGAGCAAAGTCTCTAACTTTCAAAAATTTAATATACCAAACGACTCTATGCTAGATCACAGGGAAGTTGTAAAAGTTAATTAAATCTGCCTTCTCCATTCACCCAGGTATGAGAAGGTCCTCAACCTGGGTGAGCCGCTATTTGAGCAGCTGGTGTAGGAATCCTCTGGTCGCCCCCGTGCTGGTGTAGACTATGAACCCGTGCAGGGCTGCTTGAGGAGTCCATCGCCAAGTGTGTATGTGCCAGTGAAGTCGCCCGGCTTCCCGGAGCCACACTGGGGCAGGGAGTCTGCAGTCCTGTCGCCTGGTTGGCAAGCCTCGTAGGCACCTGCCCCTTGTTGCCTGTGGGATTCCAACTCTCATTGTTGCCTCAGAGACTTTTGTTACCACAGAACTTTCTCACACTCACTGGCCCAGATGTTTGCTGAATTCCAGGGCTAGTGTGTGTGGTCGTGCAGCCAAATTCCAATTTTAGAATGCTGCTTGTGACCATGAAACTGTGTTAACTCAGGCTTTTAGGGGGCTGACAGGGCGTGTGTGTGTGTGTGTGTGTGTGTGTGTGTGTGTATGTGTGTGTGTGTGTGTGTGTGTGTGTTGGGGAAGGGACAGTAATGAAGAGCAATCAATAAGCAATTTCCAACCAGAGAACAAACATGTATCTTCTTCTTCTGAGGTTTTGAATGTCAGCAGTGAGAAAATGAAGGTGTCTGAAAGGTCGAATGGCCCTGGAATTTAAAGTCACCGACATTTCTCAAAAGACTGCACTAACGTTTTTTTTCAGAAAGACAGTGCTTAATTCACCTCTGAATCTCCAGTTACTTCACAACTTCCTTTAGTAGTGCATCTCAGAATTTGACATCATTTCTAAGCCACAGAGTTCTTTCTCTCTAATGTCTAAGATCAGCCTTTATCCCTTTAAAACTTATGGAGGTATTTCCTTCCTCCCTCCTTCCCTCCCTCCCTCTATCCCTCTCTCCCTCCCTCCCTTCCATCCTTCCTTCCTTCCTCCCCCTCTCCCTCCCTCCCTCCCTTCCATTCTTCCTTCCTTCCTTCTTCCCTCCCTCCCTTCCTTCCTCTCGTTCTTAGGTGCCTATTCTTTGACAGGCATTGTTATTGGCATTGGAAATATACCACACTTTATTATTGGCATTGGAGCTCTGAACCAGACAGACAAGTTCATTTGCTCTCAGAAACTGACATTCTACTGGGGACAGACAATAAATAAATAAGAATTTCAGATAGTATTAAGCACTGTAAATGAAACTAAACAAGATCATGTGATGAAGAGGGGGCTGAGAAGTGGAGGGGGAACTGTTGCTTTCGAATGGGTGCTCTGGGAGTGCTTCTCTGTGGAGCTGACCTTTCAGTTGAGACCTGAATGATGAGAAGTTATGGGGGGGACTGTTGGCTAGACCTGGGATCTTCATTTTTCCCCGGTGTAAATGGTGGCAGATGGGACAGGATGATACCTATCTGTTAAGTTGGTTGGGATTAACTGAAGTAACTTGCAAGAATGCCCGGCATAGTGCTTTGGGGCATAAAAGGCTTAAATTATACTAATAGTAGGGCTTCAAATAAATCTCCCCCCGCACCACAATTTTGCGTGTCTGTTAGTTGAATTAATCATCACGTCATCTATATAAAAAAATCTGTTGGCAGTAGAGGCCAGAATAAAAGGTCTACTGGAGCCATGCTTTAGATTTACAGAGTAGGACTGAAAAGGATGATGCCAGAATCTAGGCTGGCTTCTTGAGATCACTGGAGGAGTCGATTTTCTTCCATTATTTGCCAGCTTTATTTCAAGAGTTGGCTACAACTTAGTTATTTGATAGTGAGTTGGGCATAGATAGGACTTCACCATAGGAGCCACACCTTAGTTTTACTTAACTTGATTCCTCCTCCCCAAGGAAGCCTTGAAGGCAGGGTCAACACGCTCGCCTCAGGAGGCCCCTGAGATGGGCTCTGCTCAACTCTTGGCAGGTCCTCCACTGAAATTCCCAAGTTCTGCAGTGCAGAGCGTGGAAGAGATGGCTTTGGCTTGGGGAGATTTGACGGCAGGTGTTACCTTGTGTGTGCCAAGCGCTAGATGACAGAGATTCCTCAGCAAGAATGCTGTAGAAAGCACATTTTACTGTACGTGGGCCAATTTGAATTTATTCTTACTAGACGTAATTGTTGTGGAGTTTATGTCACAAGCTGCATTCCAGGTTTACTGAAGTAATACAAGAATAACTAATGCTCATATTTGTATAGCATTCACACTCACACCTTGACCTGGATCTTTGGGCCTTACAACAATGACCCTGGTGGTTCTTAGGGTCAGTCCAGGAATGGTACCCCCTGTAGTGTGGCAGAGCATCAATAAAGGCTATTGATGCTGTGACTCTGGACTTCCTGGGGTTGAATCCAGGTTCGATGATTAGCTGTGAGATGTTGGTTGACTTATTTAACTACTCTGGGACTTGTTTCCTCATTGTAAAGTGAGGCTCATAGTACACATCTCTGAGGAGTGATGTGAGGATTAAGTTAATATCTATGAGCCCCTTTGAGTAGTGCCTGGGCCTGAACCAAGACTTTATGTGGGGGGAGATGGAGATCCAGACATCACCTTGCTGGCTTGAGTAAGCACATTTGCAGGCCTGGGACCCAACGTGAATCTCTTGATTCTACGTCTAGTAATCTTGCTACTTTTTCTTGTGCTGAACTGTTATTGGTTATGATTTTAAAACATAAACTCAGAAAGTAGCATATTAGGATATTTAAGGTTATTGTAATAAAATAGCACATTAGTAGTTGTGCTGTTAACTCTGATTTACATATCGGGAAACTGAGGTTCATAGTGGTTATTTTGAAATGACTCCTGATGTTACTTTGTTGATTTTTTTAGTATGCCACTGATCTTTTCGTATCTGCCTCCTAATTTCATAATGAGGGTGAAAAGCATAACACTGAAAATGATATTTCTAATATTACAGTCAAGTAAACTTTCCCTTGAGACAAAGCTATAAAAGAATACAGTTAAAAAATGAACTAGAAATGTATACATCACGTGAGCATTTTCCCTTTTGAAATTAGGTTATAGACTTTTCCTGATGCCGTCATTCACAAATATACCTGAATTTCTCCTTGGAAATTGCCTGAACAATCAGCATTACGTTGTTTTAATATTAATTTTTAAAAACAAAAAATTTGAGGACACTTTTCTTAAAAAAAATGGAGAAAATCACTGGATAGTTTTTTCAGAAACAGAAAGTGGCTTCAAAAGTAAAACAAGACAATGGTAGATGAATCGTCAATTTGGAGTTAAAAAGCCAAAGGTGTGGCAAGATTGTGATTTTTCCCATGTGGTCACAGCAGATTGATGGAAAATTTCAAATGGAATTCTCTGTCACCCATGTCTGCCTCAATGCAAGAAGTGAATGCCTTCCTAGGCGACTGCTCTGAAGGCTAGCATTCATGGGGTGTGTGATAAACATCGTCAGAAACCCTCTGTGTGATATGAAGAAGTAGACTCGGCAAATTTATGAACTGGCTTGAAGTCATTACTTTTCTTTCCAAGGGTAATTGCTTAAGGGAAAGCCTCTTGGCTTTGACTACAGCCATCCACAAATGGAAACATGTGACTTTCATGCGGCCTGGGAGAGAGTTTTGGGTGGGACGCACACCAACACGATCAAGAGGCTGTTAAAATGAATTTTGCGAATGACTTGAAAAATGCTTTGTATTAAATACAAGTCTGTTGTCTTGGGGTAAGAAAAAAATCCCACAGAGCTCTGAGGAGAGCACTAGGGTATTGATTTGGGAGTGGAGGTGGGAGGAGATGTGAGAAATTACGGTGGTGGTCTGCTGGCAGAGGCGGAGGAATGGGTAAGTTGGGGGCTTCTGGAGAATTTCCTGAAGGAGAGAGGATGTAGAATTAGCCAAGCGGGGGATGTCCCTAGGGTGCCCCCAGACCAGCTTGTTGTGATTTCCTGATTTGCTCTAGGCACACCATGGACACACATGGAGATAGGCGGTGTCTGCTTGGAGTTATAGACTGGAGAATAGTAAGCTCAGGCACGTCCCTGCTTCAGCAAAACCTCTACAAAACCACTGATTTTCATCAGCCATTCAGGACTGAAAGCGATCACTTCATTCACCTGAGGCAGGACACTGTGGATGTAACAAATGTCTTGGAATGTGACACTTGTACTTTCTCCTAAAACTTTTATATCAGACATATAAAAGTCAGATGTTTGTTTTACAGCTGATTGAATCTAGGATTTCCAATTGTAGCTGTTACACTGGTTGTTAACTTTCACAACTTATTTCGCTTATATTTTAAATTGAGTCTGAGGCAGTAATTTTTGCAAACATCAATTATGTGAACGCATGATCGTGTTCAGGAAATCTAAGCATTGGGAGATGATTTTAACTTGGTTTTAGATGAGAATAAGTTTCTGTTTCAAGGCTGACATCATCATGAAGGATACAAGCCAGGAAAATGTTACACAAGCATCTAAATTAAAAAGACCCTTCCAGATACCTGTTCTGCTTGGGAAGAGAATTCTTCCATCCAGGAAAAGAAACATGAGCATTAGTCTTTCTCGTTTAGACTGAAGCCTTAGCTGGGAAAGGGAAAGGAAAGCCAACAAGTACCCAATCTCTCTAAGCTTCAGTTTCCTCATGTCAAAAATAAGGTTCATAATAGTGTCTATATTACTGGATTTTTCTGAGAATTAAATAGAACATATGTAGCGCCTGGCATATATAAGTATACAGTGAATGTAAAAAAAAAGTCATGTGAAGTGCTGCTGTCAGTCAGTAAGTGGCAGTCACTCTCTTTATGCTGGGGAGGGGATGAGTCATAGAGGTCAAGTCCTGTCCTCATGGCCACATATTCATGTCATGGTGGGGCTGGGATTCAAACTGAATTCCTTCGGACTGCAGAAGTTCCTATTCTTCCCACTGCACTTACTTTTTCTGATTAACCTATGCTGTATGAATGAGTGAATAGGAAATTCATTAATTCCATTAGCTTTTAATGAATATCATGCTCTGGGTCCACTGTGTCTTAGCTGAGTAAGCTTACACACAGTATTTCACCTTTCTGGACCTCAGTTTCCTGATCTGTAAAATGGGAGTAAGACTGGTATCTATATATGGAATCATATGAGCATTCAATGATTTGGAGCACATAAAGCTCTGACCACAAGGCCTGGCACACAGAATATGCTCAGGAAATGCTGGTTATTATCAATTTTATTTTTGGCACTGTCAACATTATTGGTTTAGTGTTTGTTCATGGACTATGCTTTCAGTATCAGCTTCCAGCACTCTATTTGATTTCTGCTTTGGTGGAGACGGTGAGTCTAGCACTGCCTCTCCAGGCATCCCCCTTTTTCTGATATCAGCCACCAGAATTGCAGACTGTTTGTTGAGAGCAGGCCAGCATATTCACTTGTGTAATGTAGGGTATATGTACTGTGTTAACTTTTTAATATCTGGAAAATTCTGAAATAGAAAATGTATCTGACCCCAAGGCTTTCAAATAAGGCCCTGTGTGGACCTGTTTATGGTAAGATTACTTTAAACAGTCAATAAGAATCTTTGAACCAGGACTCAGGATATTTTTTTGGACACAGTTGTTGAATTAAGTATAAAATAAAAACAATATTTCGTTGAGCAATGAGTAATCAAGTTTACTGGGACACTATCTCACTTTTACTTAAGTTCTTTTATTCATTCAACCAACATTTTAATTTAAAAATTTTTTTAAAAATTGAAGTATAGTTAATTTACAGTGTTTCAGGTATACAGCAAAGTGATTCAGTTGTACATCTATATCCATATCTATTCTTTTTCAGATTCTTTTCCATTATCGGTTCTTACAAGATATTGAATATAGTTCTCTGTGCTATACCATAGGTCCTTGTTGTTTATCTACTTTATATATAGTAGTGTGTATCTGTTAATCAAAAATTCCCAATTTATCCCTCCCCCCACTTTCCCCTTTGGTAGCCATAAGTTTGTTTTCTAGGTCTGTGAGTCTATTTCTGTTTTGTCAGTAAGTTCATTTGTATCATTTTTTACACCTCACGTGCAACTGGTATCATATGATATTTGTTTCTCTGTCTGACTTACTTCACTTAGTATGATGATCTCTAGGTCTCTCCATGTTGCTGCAAATGGCATTATTTCATTCTTTTTTAAGGCTGAGTAGTAAGTATTCCATTCTGTATCTGTACTGCATCTTCTTTATCCATTCATCTGTTGATGGACATATAGTCAACCAACATTTTTTAAAGGCCCCACTATGTATCAGACACTATGTTAGACAAATAGGTCCAAAGTTCCTACCTTCTCAAAGCTTACAGCCTCTGTGTGTGTGCGTGTGTGTGTGTGTGTGTGTGTATAGGTCTTATAAACAGATACAAATTTAATATATACTGGTCTTTGCTGTGATCAGCCCAAGCTGGGAGAAGTCTTAGTTGAAGGCTGAGAGTTGAGAAGTTAAGTTTTAAGCTGAAGTGAAGGCATGGAGTTTAGGGGAAAGGAGGCATGTGGCGGAGAGAAGGTGGAGGTGGTTGGGGAGGAACTGAAGGAGCACAGTGGTATTTCCAGTTGGCAGGACCAGTCTGTGGACTACTCTTTCCCTGCAAGTGATGTTCTGAGCCTCAGAATAATTAGGTAAGATTCTGCCAATAGTGCTGTTCTTTCTCTCTTTCCCTCCCTCCCTCCCTCGATACAATCAACTAAGACATCTTCCTTGAATTTTTTTTCCGCTCACACCCAGCCCTATGCATGTGACAGGGTTCCTTCCTCTCTCTCCTCCCTCCCTCCCTCCCTTCCTTCCTTCCTTCCTTCTTTCTTTCCTTCCTTCTTTCCTTCCTTCTTCCTTCCTTCCTTCCTCCTATGAACATGGAACTCTGTTAATAATTTCTGTAGCTATAGTGATTCTTATTCCTGATCTTGTTTTACATACAAGGCGAAAATAAAATTGAGGCCTTTTGGAAATAAACACACCAATACCTAGCCCAGTTTCAGGCACATAGTGAATGCTTTAAAAATGTTGGTTGAATGAAAGAATCTAGGTAAAAATTAAAAACTGTTTCATAAATTCTTGTTGGCAGCCTAAAGTAATCTTGCCATGTATAGATCCACAGACACGTATCTGAAATTCTTGGGGCCAAATACCTTCATATTTCAGAATTTTTCAGATTTTAAGGAGTTAATATAGTGCCTAGAACACATATTATGTAACATCTCCAGTAGCAGCGCCCTGTATTCATATAATATTATATGAATGTTCACACTGGTTAAAGTTAATACATAACTTCAAGTAAATTCACGTCAGGTTTTATCAGTAATTGAGTTTTTACCAAACTTATATATTTTTGGTTTTCAGGGCTTTCGGAATTTTGGAATTGTGGATAAGGAATTGTGCACCATAACAGTTCTTTGCAACTACTTTTGCTTATGCTGCTGCCAGATGTTGTCTAGTCCACCTTTAAAAAATTGTATTCCTCTGGGTCAGACAGCGTGGCCATCAGTATCATTCGTCTTCTGTTTCCTGCAGGAAATCTGTATTTCTTTTATGCCCCACAGTCAAAGAGAAAATCAGAGGAAACTTGGTCTTTGGTCTTCCCTCTGGGTGTTTGTGTTGGATCTGATTAGCTCTGTTTCTCGATTATACAAATATTCCTCTTGACCACCAAGTTTCTTAGTCCCTCTCCTGGTCCCTGCTTGAAGAATATGATGACATTGTTCACTGCTTTTAACAACCTGGGTTTGGCCTGGTACAATAGATTCTTAAACTGAGAAGAGCATATTTTTTTTCCTTCTGAACATTTAAAATTATTTTGAACATGAAACAGACTGTAAAGAGTAATTTACTTGTTTTAATACAGAGAGATAATGCTTTCTAATGGCTTCATGTCTGTAAAGGGTTGGGATGCCATGAATGGTTCCAGCTTCATCAGTTGTTGCCCTATTTCTCTTCCCATCAGCACAGTTTCCACCCTCACTTTTCAGTATTCTCGGGTTCTCTTTCCTACCACCCCATCTCTATTTCTGTTACCTGCTGTCTCTGCTACCTTCTACTTTTATACCAATTATATTGACTCTTAGTTCTTTATCCCTGCAGACTGGGTGTCTGTGGGCACTGGCTTGGACAACCACTTGCCATCTCTAAAAACAGTTACCTAACAAGCATACTGCCTCTTACTCACTCTTCATGTCAGAGGCTTTTCTGGGATTCTGCTCATGTATGCAGATGCTTAAATGTCTAGTTTCAGGGCTGTTTCAGTGAAGTGGGGTTTCTGGACAGTTGAGAGCTGGATGTCTGAGGCACTGCTGTTTTTAGAAACATTTATTAATATGCATGTGAAGAGTTTTGATCTGAAACTGAGGCTAACTATGAAATCTGAAAGAGTGAAAATATTCCTATAAAATTCCAGGTGAGTCTTAAGTTTTTTTCACGGTATGTATATAAGAAGGGTTTTTCTACATTCTTCTTTATAATGCTGAAAGATTTATTCTGTATAGATGTTTCATAGGAGACTTTAGTGAAATTTATGAATCCTAACCATATTCTGGCAATTTTACTTTAGAAATATATGCTTAGAGTAATTCAGGTAACTCAGTCTTTTGAAGATTCTCTACATATTACTGCCTTTCACATTTGAGGAGAGGTTTGGAAAGGGTTGTTCTCTGGATGTAAAGAGTCTAATATGTACTGCAGTTGGTTCCACACAGAACTGTCATTTCCTAGCAGGGACTGTCCCCTTTAGACTAAGAGTTGGCGTGGAAACATTACTTAAAAAGAGCCACCCCGGGGCTTCCCTGGTGGCGCAGTGGTTAAGAATCCGCCTGCCAATGCAGGGGACACGGGTTCGTGCCCCGGTCCGGGAAGATCCCACATGCCGCGAAGCGGCTAGGCCTGTGAGCCACAACTACTGAGCCTGCGTGTCTGGAGCCTGTGCTCTGCAACAAGAGAGGCCGCGACAGTGAGAGGCCCGCGCACCGCGATGAAGAGTGGCCCCTGCTCGCCGCAACTAGAGAGAGCCCTCGCACAGAAACGAAGACCCAACACAGCCAAAAATAATAAAAAATAAATAAATAAATAAATTAAAAAAAAAAAAAGAGCCACCCCATTCCTGAGTGCAGGTCTTTGTTAAACACATTTCTTCAGCCTTGTTGAAATTAGGGAAGATCTCAGATCTCACATTTACATTTCAGTTATTGAGCAATTGTTGTTGGCTTCCCTTTCATCTAAAATAATCAGTACAGGTAAGATACTAGGTAAAAAATGCATTCATTTATACTCTTGGTACATAAAAGCGCACCTGCTTGATGTTTTCTGCGAAATTCCAGTTAACCTGCAACACCCCGCAGATGAAGGTGTGGCGTCCAGTTCGCATCGGGGAGTCAGTGAATGAATGATCACTGGTACCTCCTGATGATCAGAGAAAGTGGCCAGACCTAAGTTATTTTACATCTGAGCATTTCTTGGGTAGTTTGGAGAGAGAGAGGTTTTGAAACTGATGCCTTGAGATAATATGAATTTTTGGAGAATTTCCATTGCTCCTCCTACCCCTTTCCTCTTTCTACCGTGAGCTGTCTGGGTCTTCCTGTACGCACTATACATTTCTGCCGACTCAAGGGAAGGCCATGTAATGTGTGTTTTAAGTACCACGTGAACTTTTTCCTCAAAGTAAAGCTTCCTTTGCCAGCTCACAAATGATGGATTTTGTTTTCCTTCTGCCCGAGGGTCAAGAGAGTGGGCAGTTTTGTATTTATCAGTCTGCGTGGCCATTTCCTCCCTCCTATCCTCCTGCCCTCTGCATGTCTTATGCCAGAAATCAGTGGGTCAGGTGCAGTGACCTCCACAGGGTCACATACAATTCTGGAAGCCTTTGTGTGTTCATTTCCTTAAATCAGTGGAAGGTAAAATGTTTGAAAGCAGGGCAGCCGTGGGCTGTTCCAAAACATCAATGTTGGTTGTTTGTTTTCCTGGATTTTAACAAAAGAGTTTTTGCCAGAAGACCTTTGCACTCCTGCTCATACAAACCTCCCCCCCACCCCGCCCCCAAGTTACAAAAATACATAACAAAAATAAAACAGAAGCCAGACTTAGGGTTATCTTACCAAAACAGGACTCCTTCCTTCTCTAGACTATAAACAAATGAGTTCCCCAGTTAAGTTTCAATCAATCATTCCTGATGAATTCAGTGAAGGTTTTGCTTTATCTTTAACTCATACCACATTGTCTAGTCCTTGGGGCTTCGTTCTGTTTCCTCACCTTGTTTACACACCAAATGGTTAGTCCATTTGGGAAAAAAAAAATGTAGTTTACTTTTTTTTTCCCTCTCCATGTGTTCAGCAATTAGAAAAGAAATTTCTCCAAAATGTGTTCTGGGGAATAATAAGTAGTTTTCCTTGGGTGGTCTTAACAACTCAATGGCTAGATTGCTCTGGAATTGAGATTCTCAAAGGTGACTTCTTTTTTTTTTTTTAATTAATTAATTAATTAATTTAGTTTTGGCTGTGTTGGGTCTTCGTTTCTGTGCGAGGGCTTTCTCTAGTTGTGGCAAGCGGGGGCCACTCTTCATCGCGGTGCGCGGGCCTCTCACTATCGCGGCCTCTCTTGTTGCGGAGCGCAGGCTCCAGACGCGCAGGCTCAGTAATTGTGGCTCACGGGCCTAGTTGCTCCGCGGCATGTGGGATCTTCCCAGACCAGGGCTCGAACCCGTGTCCCCTGCATTAGCAGGCAGATTCTCAACCACTGCGCCACCAGGGAAGCCCAAAGGTGACTTCTTGATGGGGCAGCGGGAGTATTGACTTTCTAATCCTTAGGAGACAAGGGGGTGCAGCAATGGAGAGAGCAGCATGGAGTAGTAGTAAAGAACAGAACTCTGAGGCCAGTCTACTTGGTTTTTTTTTTTTTTTTTTTTTGGCCACATTGTGCCCGGCATGTGGGATCTTAGTTCCCTGACCAGGGATAGAACCTGTGCCCCCTGCAGTAAAAGCATGGAGTCTTAACCACTGGACTGCCAGGGAAGTCCCAGTCTACTTGGTTTTGAATCCTGGCTCTGTCTCTTTCTAGCAGTGGACCTTGGGCAAGTCACTTAACCTCTCTGGGTCTAATCTGTACAATGGGGATAATAATAGGACTTACCCCATGCTATAGTGATTAAAGAACTTAATATTTCTAAGGTACTTAGAACAAAGCCTGACGCTTAATAACTGCTATATAAGTGTTTGTGAAATAAATTAAAAAGAACTAGAGGTGGGAAAATGCCAGGAGAGATTAGAGTGTCAAGAACTCCAAGGGAGGAGGTTGATTTCAAATGAGAAGAGATAATCAGCGGGGATAAAAGTGGCGGAGAAAGCAAGTAGGTGAGGATCAAAGGGTAGACAATAAGGCGACTATTTGGAGATCTTAAGTGGCTTCTAACTATTCAGATGTGCGACCTTAAGCAAGTCACTTAACCTCCCCACAGGTGGCAAATTCAGCTCGCTAGACATTCTTCTAGGTTTGTTCCAACCCCAGAAACCTATGGACCTAGCTTCCATTTTTAGAGACGTGCTAGGAGCAGAAGCTGGGCTGTGGTTCAGCTAGGATTAAGGAAGGATGATAGTGTTCACACCTGGTAACTCAGCCATTTCCTGAGTGTGAATGAGGAAAGAGCATCACTGGGGGCAAGGCTGAGGCTGAGAGGCGTGGGTTTGAATTGCTTCATGAAGATAGCGGCTCGCTGCGGCCTTAAGGCTTTCATGCATTTCTTGCGTGTATCTTCCTCTTTGCCTCTCAAGCATTTGGTTCCATTCCTTATTTTTTGACCTTTTCCTTTTCTAAGTTGCACGTGAAAGGGCCTTGTTTGAAATCTCCTTCCTTGGGAAGGAAGAAGGTGGTGAGCTTAAGACATTAGCAGTGGCATAAAGATCAGGTGCCAGTAACTCCAGATGAGTTCCAGCACAGGGAACATGCTTAAGTGGCTGTGCTGAATTCTTTCTGCCTAACTTGACAGCATATTTTTGATATTACAGTCCATCTGCACACCATTTTCTTATGTGTTTGTGTTTTTTTTTTTGGTAGGGAGTTGCTTTATTGTTCTCATTTTCCCCTTGGGCTCTTTAAATATTCCTATTTTACAAAGCAGCATTTGTTTTTTATTTGTTTGTTTGTTTTTCTTTTTGTTTGCTTCTGGTGCTTTGACCCTGGGTTATTTGAATATAAATTTACTGTGTTTAGCCACTGAGCGAAGGGTACTCATTTCTGAGGAACAAACCTGTTATTCTGGCTTAGGATATGCAGACTCTTCTCTACGGATTTTAGTATCTTTGAGAGGTGATGCTGACTATAGTGGCCTTTGGCAGCATGATTTGAACATAGATTTACCTTGGTTGTAGTAATCTTTGTATCAGGCTGTGTGGCAAGCACAGCGTTCCCGGATTTGAACCTAGAAAGAATTATGGAAAAAGGACGATGAGTTCAATGCGAATGGGTCATTCCACCTACAGTCTTCAGGTTTTCCTTTCTTGGTTTTTCTTCACTGAAGTTTCATTCGGAATATTTTTTTTATCAGTCAGGTTGTGATAGATTATGCTGTAGTAACAAATGACACTCAAATCTCGGCTGCTTAAAACAACAGAGTTTTCATTACTGTTTATGTTACCCGTCAATGGAGGGCTCGCTTCTGGTGGCGTGTAAGCTGATGGAGTCTTCCCCACCTGGAATGTTGCCAGTTACCATGGTGAAGGGAAGGCAACATGGTGAATCATGCGTGCGATTTGGCCTGGAGGTGATATTATTTCCACTCACATTTTATTGGCCAGTAAATGAAAGGCAAGTCAAGGCAAGTCAAATGGCCATGCCTAACTTCAGGTGGGCAGAAAAGCATAATCTTATCATGTTCTTAGAGGGAGGAGAATCAGAAATATTTGGTAAACAGCCCTAAATGCCTACCACAGATTTTACATAAGCCAGATAACCGTAATGAATGCTATGGACACAAAAATGAACGGTGTGTGTCCTAGTCTTAGAGAAATTAAATTTTGGGGAAACAGTTTCATATAGGAATTTCAAAAATATAATGATGAAGCAGAGTTGGTTTAAAAACCATCTCTTGGGACTTCCCTGGTGGCGCAGTGGTTAAGAATCCGCCTGCCAATGCAGGGGACCCGGGTTCAAGCCCTGGTGCGGGAAGATCCCACATGCCGTGGAGCAACTAAGCCCGTGCACCACAACTACTGAGCCTGCGCTCTAGAGCCCGCGTGCCACAACTACTGAGCCTGCGTGCCACAACTACTGAAGCCCAAGCGCCTAGAGCCCGTGCTCCGCAACAAGAGAAGCCACTGCAATGAGAAGCCCGTGTACTGCAACGAAGAGTAGCCCCCGCTCGCCGCAGCTAGAGAAAGCCCGCGCGCAGCAACGAAGACCCAACGCAGCCAAAAATAAAAATAATAAATAAATAAATTAAAAAAAAACAAACCACCTCTTTATTAAAAGAGCCTGGGAATGTTTCCTTTATCATCCTATGTCTCCAGTTTTTATAATTGTTTTCCATAAGCCACAAATAGCTATGAAATAATCTTCAGAACTTAAATCTGCTTAAGAAAAATTGGCTTTACTTAATTTCACATAGTTTTTGGGTCCTCCTTTGAATCATTATGAAGCACACAGTTTTTGTGTTTTTGCCATGCTTTAGCAGTCTAAAAATTGAATGTGCCTAAGGAGAATAACTTCTTTATTACATGCTGGCTAAAAACTCAGACAAAATCCCACTGAAAGCCAATTGGTTTTCTATTTTTTTCCTATGTGTCCTTCAGCGCGGAGATTGGAAATAAACCAGCATTATGGCTTCATAACTGAAAGTGTAGCAATTCTGCACAATATACAATATACAAGCAAATTTGCCGTTTAAAATATCAGACGTCTGTCTGAAGTTGGTGCTGACCTTCTAAACTGCGACTGAATGTCCAGATTGTTATTTCTCCATCCTCCTCAGAGGAATTTTCAGTGCTGGTTCACAGCCCCGTGCTTCTTGTCTGCTTCCTTGCTGGTTATGGATTGTCTCCTAGAGTCTAGACATGAAATGAAAAATGACTGTGTAATCCATTTCCTGTTCATCTCTGCAACATTCAGAGAAGGTCTCAAAACTTTGAGACATACCACCTCCTCCTCCTTGGTAGAAAGAACAGACGCTTGGGTCCTGTGGACACAAGTGGAAATCTTGGCCGGCCTCTTGCTACCTGGACAACCTTGGGCAAGTTGCTTAATCTCTTTAAGGCTCAGTTTCCTTTTCCATAAAATGAGGAACATAAAAACTGTTTCAGAGGGTTGTTGTGAGAGTTCAGTATATGGTGTACGTAAAATGCCAGCCATGTAATAAGCACCCAGTAAATATTCCCTATTGGCACAGTGCTTACTGGTTTTCAAAGGATTTCATCGGATTTTATCTCATGGGAATAAATCAAGGAGGTAAAAGGCATATAGCTGAATTGGATTTCCATTAACTTGCCAAAAAAAAAAAAAAAAAAAGACTTTGAATTCTCTTGGGGTCACAGTCACAGCTGACTTAGCAAAGCTCTTATTTAATTATAATGTATGTCTGCTTTCTCCTCTGTTCACGTTTCTCCTCACTCATCATCTTGTTAGATTCCATATACACTGAATCCCTCTAACTGCTTTTCTTAACTTATAAATCTTATCTGGTGCTCTTTTGAGTTCTGAGTGATTACTATAGTGAGCAATGATTAAGGGCTAAGGGGCTGGGTGCCAATACTATAGGTAAGGAAAACAAAAACTGCAATTCTTTTAATGATCATAACTAACACTAATTGAATCTGTGCCCAGCTAGTAATTAAAGTTTTCTTTTCTCATCTAAAATCCTAGTTAATGTTCCCTCAACCCTGTAATGTAGCTATAGATGAAGAATTTCAGTCTAGGACGTTAAATAATTCGCCCTGGGCAACATACTTAGTAAATGCTAACAAGTGCTGTTCCTGGAATTTGAATCCAGACCCCTTGATTTCAGAATAGCTTGTTTTTCCCCTCTGAGCTCTACTGTACAGACAAGTTTGAGTTCAAAATAAGGAGGTTGCGTTCCTGGCTGACGAATGCTGTGTGAACACTGCTTGAGTAGATAAATCATGGCAACTAAAAATAACAGGGCAAATTGTGGCCTTTCTGTACAATCTAAACTTGCTTGTCTGGGTGGCTTTAAAATATGTGTGGGGCTGCTCTTGATGCCTGAGAGGGAGTTTTGAGACCTGGAATCCTGTCCTTGGTGCGACGCTCCGTTTGTAACTTCAGATTTTGTGTACGCGGGGCCCCTGGTCTGCATCCATAATGGAAGGGTTAGGAATGAGAAGAAGAAAGGTACAGATAGAAACTGGAGAAAGCAAACAGCCCATACCTTCCTGTCTAAATGACTCCCTCATTTCCCTCACCCCTGACAACTTTCTAAGCAAAGCGGTCTAGTAAGTGAATCCAGGGGCCCTATGTCCTTGTTTTTAATAATATCATTTGGGCATGGCTTTGTGGTCAGTTTTCCATTTAAAAACATTTCCTAAAGTAAGTGTTAAGGCCTAGGTGATGGCTATTGATTGGGACTTTTACTCTGAATTAAGAGGCTTACTTGGCTGGACACCGTTCTTAAATGATAGTGATCTCTCATGACTTAAAACCTGGTTGCTAAAATGCAGGACGCTTGGGAGCTCTTAAAAGGATCAAGTTTCTATTATAATTTTCTTTTTAAGTAGGCAGTGGAGGCTGGTGCATAATTTTCCGATCTAGTTTCATGGTCCTTTTGATCAGCCTCAAATAAGACTGAACGTGACAGCATCTCTCAAAGGGTTAATACCCTGGAATTTCACACTTAACAATTGGCATTATGTCCTCTGCATTCTTGAGGAATTTTCTCACTGATGTCAAAAGATTTTGGTTTGTTATGCAAGACAGTGGTCCACTGACTTTGCATATCACATTCTCTTAATCAGGATGGAAATCCCTGCATGCTAATTGGGGAAGGAAAAAAGTAGTGTAAGTGGTTCTTTGGCTACAGATGAATTAACTGTGTGAGTGCATTTAGTTAGAAAAATAAAGCACAACAAAACTCTTCCAAACGAGTGGGCATTCTGTTGAAATGGCTGCTTCCCACATTTTTGTCACTTTGTATGTGTCTTTACTACTGTGTCACTGTGATTACATTTTAGGAAACCCTTTAATATATTTATATCTTATTTTTCTATTTTTCTGACTGTTTTAGTTACATATTAACTGTGTAAGAAACCATCCAAACTTATGGGCTTAAAATAACTGCAGTTTATTATTTGTCAAGATTTTCTGAGTTGACGAGCTCAGCTGGGCAGTCCTGTTCCAAGTGGTGTTGGCAGGTCATTGTTTTCAGCTGGTGTTGAGAGTCTGGGCTGAAAGGTCCAAGAAGTCTTTTCTGCCATGTCTTGTACCTCAGTGCTTCTCATAACATGGAGATCTCCGGACAGTTGTATTTCCTCAGGTAGCTGGCTTCCAAGCGACAGAAAGCAGAAGCTGTCAGTCCTCTTAAGGCTAATTCCAGAACATTACTTTCACTATATCCTATTGGTCAAAGGAAGTTAGAGTCAGTCCAGGTACAAGGGGAGGGGAATAGACCCCACCTCTTGATGGATGGAGAGGTGTATGCTTAAAGGGAGGGAAGGGATTGATGGCCAAAAGTAGATAGGTAGAGGGGGTACTGAGGGCAGAGGGCCTTGTCTTGGCTGATGGAAATGCCAAAGGCAGAGGCAAGTTTTGTCCCACTTTCCTATTCAGGATTCTGAGTGGAGGCTGGTACGTGAAGTATCCTCGTGCCAACCTGGAAGGGATGAACAGCAACATAAGAGGACACAGTGGTGAGGTCAGGTAAAAGGAGGTCTCAGCTGCACTCACAGTCCTCTCTCAGCTCCTGTGTGGTGGCATCAAAAGTTCTTAATTTCTTCAAGAGAGGACTCAGAAAGTAGCTGCGTTAAAAGACAGTGGGCTTAGGACATGGAAACAACCTAAGTGTCCATCGACAGATGAATGGATAAAGAAGATGTGGCACGTATATACAATGGAATATTACTCAGCCATAGAAAGAAACGAAACTGTGTTATTTGTAGTGAGGTGGATGGACCTAGAGTCTGTCATACAGAGTGAAGTAAGTCAGAAAGAGAAAAACAAATACCGTATGCTAACACATATATACGGAATCTAAAAAAAAACATGGTTCTGATGAACCTAGGGGCAGGACAGGAATAAAGATGCAGATGTAGAGAATGGACTTGAGGACACAGGGAGGGGGAAGGGTAAGCTGGGACGAAGTGAGAGAGTGGCATGGCCATATATACATTACCAAACGTAAAACAGATAGCTAGTGGGAAGCAGCTGCATAGCACAGGGAGATCAGCTCGGTGCTTTGTGACCAGCTAGAGGGATGAGATAGGGAGGGTGGGAGGGAGATGCAAGAGGGAGGGGATATGGGGATATATGCATACGTATAGCTGATTCACTTTGTTATACAGCAGAAACTAACACAACATTGTAAAGCAATTATACTCCAGTAAAGATGTTAAAAAAAAAAAGATAGTGGGCTTAGGGCAGGACCTGGGTGGAGCCTGAGACCCAGAGCTGGCTCTAGCACCACTGGAGGCTGGCTGGTGGTACCCAAGGCCCTGACCACCAGCTATGGATGTCAATAGCAGGTGCTCATGGGATATCAAGGGTGATAGATCTAGCCAATCTCACTTCTGTGGTCCCCAGGCCAGGCAGCAGCCCAGACTGGTCACTTTGCAGCAGAGGGTACCCAGGATTAAGAGGACACCGTCTGATTTGTGTTCCCCATGTCTCATGTCACTGTAATAATGGAGATATAACCCCCTCTCTCCAGGAGGAGAGCAAGAAATCTGAGCAATTGATCATGATGCCTAAAAAGACTGAACTTAATGGGAACTTTTATTTCATTGGACTAAATATTTGCCAGATTTGTCTACAATTAGGTCTCCCTTCTTCTGGTAGTCTGAATAATGGCCACCAAATATATTCATGTCCTAATCCTCAGAACCTCTGAATATGTTATCTTACATGGCAAAAGAAACTTTGTAGGTGTGATTAAGTTAAGGATCTTGCGATGGAAAAGTTATCCTAGCTTATCTGAGTACATGCAATGTAATCACAAGGGTCTTTGTAAGAGTGAGACAGGGTGACAGAATCAGATGTTGGAGTGATGTACTTTTAAGATGGAGGAAAGGGCCATGAGCTAAGGAATGCAGGTAGCCTCTAGAAGCTGGAAACGGCAAGGAAAGCTCCTGTGAAGCTGTGAAAAAAAAAGCAGCCTTGCCAAGACCTTAATGTGAGACTTCTGACCTCCAGAACTGTAAGAGGATAAATTTGTGTTGTTTCAATCCACTAAAAGTAATGTGGTAATTTGTTACAGCAGCAGTAGAAAACTAAATAAAGTCACTTGGAAACATTGAAGCTACAATTTCATTGTTCATCTGGGTACAGAACAGAGCTAGAATTAGCTTTATTTCTTTCCACATTCTTTCTCCTAGTAAGATATTATTTCTGTCTATTTGATAAATAAGAACTTTGAAGAGTAGGGAGTGAAGTTCAGTAGCTTTGTCCAGATTGAATGGTTAATGATTAAACCAGGTTTAGAGCTCAGTTCTTTCTGAGCCACAGAGAAGCTCTCTGGGAACATCATGCAAGAGCATGGTCTTGTACCAAAATGTATCAAAGTAGAAAATTGTAACAATTTACTGACCCGGCTTCCTAGAAATAATACGAAAACAGTTGCCACTACATGACTAAATGATCCACTCATCCTTACTTTAGAAGATTTTGACTCCTTAAGAAATAACCAGTATACCATATTTACTCTACTTTGAATGGTGTAGGCAGTCTTCAGTTCATTTACAGTTTTTGACAAAGTTCATTTGTTCTAATTTCTTTTGATGGCAAAAGCCATAGAACCACAAGAAAATCTGTTTTTCTAATAAAAAAAAACCCTTCTGATTTCCAAATTAGGATGCCAGTAATCCTCGTTCCATCGTTGGAGGTGACGTTGGTGGGGGTAGTTTGAGCCTCGTGTTTCCTCATCTCCTTCTAGATTTCTGGACACCAGCCTTCTTCATTCTTTGCACTTACCCATCGTTGTGGTACCACTGGACCGTGAGTGGGCACACCTCCAGGTCACTTCTCCTTGAGCTGTTCTGACCTAGGAAAGGTGGGCTGTTGTCCCCACTGGAGGATTGGGATCACAGGCTTCATTGGACCTGCTCACCGATCTGGGTCACTCAGAAATAATATCCATATGTTGGGGACAGCTTGTGTTAAGAATAATCTTTGTGAGCCAGTTAATACCATGAGAGATTTTTCCTAACATTGTCATTGTGCTATTTGCAGCACAAGTTCCAGCAAAACAGCTTTTCCATTTTATCATCAGGATTGTAGAGGCAGCATGTAAAGTAATTAAAATAATGGTGCCAGGACAAATCTGTGTGAGAGATGCTGTCAGAACTGGAGGTGGAATTCAGACATTTCTAAGTTTCTGTGCATACTCTTTGGTCACACCCAAGGAACTTCAATATGTTTTCCAGTGCTTTGTTTGCAGAGGATGGGAAACATAAATTTGGTGAGTGTCCAGGTCTATATTGGAAGTGTGGCAGTGGTAGAAAGAAGTCCACTAAGGAGACGCGTTATAAAGTGGAAAATTAGGGTAAAAAGACATGGTTTCTAGCTGGTCTTCCATATGTCCAACTGAAAGGTGAATTCTTTAAAAATGAAATCCATCTCCAGAGTCCCCTAGGTAACGTGTCAAATACTGTCAGGGAGCTCAGATCCCTTTAGTTACGCTTTGTTATTTCTAAACGTGAGCCTGACACAAAAATCTTCTCAAGAAGGATTTCCAGAAGGGCTACTGTAGCTGGGTGCATGCTTTAGAATAAAAGTAAATCCGTTTTTCACTTAAAAAAAAACAACACAAAAATCCTAGTTTGTGTCCATGAAAAATATCTTTGAATGTCTAGACAGTAGTGCTGATCACTTGTCTTTCGTAAGGAAGGGATACAGAAAAACTATTATTCTCCCCAGAAACCTTGTAAGATCCCATGTGACCCAAGTGACCTCTCACTCAACTAGTGTAATAGGAGCCAGAAGTGTGTAAGGAGCTTGATGACTGATGTTATAAAGCAGCCCTGGCATTATGGAGCTTTCCTGTTTGGAGCCTCTTAAAGACTATTGCTGATTGTCCTACAGATTGAGGGTGAAAAACTTCGGAACCATTGTGAGTAGTGTCACTGACATGTTGTTAGGTTTCCACCCAGATGGCATTTATAACTAATAGAAAGGAAACTCTGTAATGTAATTAACTTACATAAAGGAAGGAAGCATTAAAGCACGATTTTACAGGCAAAAATGGCATAGAAGGATCAAAAGGGAGCATTTATTTGCTATCTTTCCAGATATTGTGCTCGGGGTGTTGCAGATGGGCTTTGCAATAATGAGAAAGGGGCTTTGTTTTTGTTTTTCATTTACAGAGTGGCCAGAATGGCCTGATGTATGCTGGTTAGAAGGTTTCTGTGTATTTCCCTTTATTTTCCACATAAATTAAATTCTTTCCTCTTGTTCTCCCAGACATCTTTTTCCATGTTTATGACTTTAAGTCATCAAAGGCATCTGGAAAGTTGTTTTTAGGTCTTCAGCTGTTGTTGGATGGAGTTGAGAAATTTTTGCTTTCACAATGGCCCAAAGTGAATTGTCACATGTGGTTAAGTCCAAACCACAGGATCTGGTGACCACAGGATCTAGTCCTGTGCCGCCCATTATGCACAGAATTTGTTGCCAAAATATTTTCCACGCGGGGTATGAGAAGATGCTAGGAGACTCACTATATTATTGCAGGCGAGCTGTTGCCCAAAACAGCTATCAGTTTGTTCACACAGCTGTGGAACAAACCACATCCGAAGCATATTCAGTGTGTGATTGACCCTTGTATTGAACACATATTGAAATTGTCGCACGTTACACGACACAGGGAGTAAGTGGCTCATTTAACAGAGACACAGCTTCCTGTATCCTGATCTGCTCAGATAAGAGGATGGAGGTTCAGAGAGGTTAACTAACTTGCTCCGGTCATGTGACCAAGTGGTAGAGCAGGGGGAGTCATTCCTGGGTCTGTTTGACGCCGGTGCCTGCGCTCTTTATCGCTTCTCAAACTTTGTTGGTGAAGGACTATTTTGCTTTGTTTTGTTTTTTAAAACTTCCAATCCATTGTAATACTGTACACACTGTATTATGTTGTGATTAGTACACAACTTGTATCACATGCAACTCACCCAGCCACTTGGCCAACACCTAAACCAACTGACATCCTGCTCAGCAAGACGCGTCGTCTGATCACATGCTTGGATGGGGTGGCAATGCCAATTGCTGTGCAAGTTTCCAACGCTCATCCTCAAGTCCATGGTGATGTCATGGACCTGTAAGGATGAACTCACAGATGGCACTTTGAGTAGCGCTACTTTGGTGTGAGGGTGAGGGGACTGTATGTCCGGGGAAAGCCAGAGCCTGACTAAACAGGAAACCCTGGGAGTAAAGGTGAATACATGGAAGGTGGACCCTTCAGCTGGCAGATGGTGTGGCTTTCCTTACTCTCTCCAGGACAATCCTGAATTCCAGCAGGTCGTGCTCTCATCCAGTCTACCCAGGTTATTGCTGTCAAGTCAGATGGGCACACATCGCAACCTCCTCTGCAGGAGAAACACCAAGAGATTTCGAACACCTACAACAAAATGTGTATGTGGGGGAGAGGGGCAGGGAGATTCAAAAAGGGGAGGGCAACAAAACACTCATCACTGTAGTAGTTTCTCCCAAAGTCCTTATTAATCACCTGGCAGTTCGTTCAACTCATGTATTGAGCATCTCCTGTACACTTGCACCTTGGTAGATGTTCTGTGATTAAGGTAGTATTTCTGTACGTTGTAGTTTACTGCTGCTAGAGGAAGGGAAGAAGTAAGAAGAAGATACTTATCATTAAATAAACTTTAGTATTAATTTTGTTATTAGTTGGTCCTCTGTAAGTAACAATTTCAAGAAAATGTTTAATGCTTAATTATATCCTTTATATGTGATTAAACACGGTATTTGTAGTAATTTTATTTTTTAAGGATATTAATCAGGAAACTAGCATCTAATTAGAACAATGTTTCTATGGAAAAAATCATGTCTTGCTGAAATATTTTTTGACTTTAACACTTTCCTTAAGAATAAAGCCTGTCAGGGGCTTCCCCGGTGGCGCAGTGGTTGAGAGTCTGCCTGCCAATGCAGGGGACACGGGTTCGAGCCCTGGTCTGGGAAGATCCCACATGCCGCGGAGCAACTAGGCCCGTGAGCCACAATTACTGAGCCTGCGCGTCTGGAGAGAGGCCGCGATAATGAGAGGACCGCACACCGCGATGAAGAGTGGACCCCACTTGCCACAACTAGAGAAAGCCCTTGCACAGAAACGAAGACCCAACACAGCCATAAATAAAAAATAAAAAAAAAAATTAAACTTTAAAAAAAAAAAAAAAAAAAGAATAAAGCCTGTCAGACAGGAGTGTGAAAACTGCCTGTACTTAGGCAGAATAATTTGTTATGTGAGCCAGTACTGGTTAAATGGTGCAATATGGTACCATGTGGGTTTGTTGGCCCAAAATGGCATAAACAATCGTCTAGAATTTTAGGGTCAACAAAATGAAGAAAAAAATACCATTGTCTGTTTTTGGTAATATGAGCAGACCTAATTCTATGGTGACCAAGTATAAAAAAAATTCGTGACACTCTCAAAAGCCTTTACAGTGACTCTGAATATGAAGTGGCAGAATAAGAAGTTTGGTCTTAAGTCTTTGACTCTCATTGTTCACAGATTCTTTCCCTTCATGTTAGATTTCACTCCCGTCTCATGGTCTGGAGGTCTGTTTCACTTGGTGCTGCATGCATAGGTGGTAATGACTTCAGTCCTTCTTTCTACCACTTCTTTGCCTTGGAAAGTCAAGGATGACATGGGTTGCTGGGGATTCTTGATTCAGCTGATCTCTTGTATTGAAATTACTTGGAGAGAATATGAAAGTGCATGTCTAAATTATTATAGAAATCAGTAGAAATGAAATTTAGTTCAGTTTTAATGGAAAATGAAAATCAAATAGCTTCTTTACAAATAAAATCTATTAGTAATATCTTAAGTAAAGATCTAATGAATATATTAAAAAATGCTGGTATTTGTTGTAGATTCCTCGGCTCGATTCTCTCTGGCTCTGTTTTTGAAGTTCTAAAGAGAAAGACTTCAGTACTCAGGGTGTGCTGTCTCTCAAATCTGTGATTTATTTTTTTCTCTCTGGTAAAGGCATCATTGTGCCTTAGTCTTAATATGAGGGAAAATGAAGGTGGGAGTGGAATTTGTATTAAATATTTAGAATATTTCTTCCTCCCCACCCCCACTGTCTAAAATATGCATGGGATTTGGAAAACAAATTTGAAACAGGATCTTTCACAGATACTTAAGAAATGCATTTCTCAGTGGTGAAGAGTTCTGATTTCTGAATAGTGCTATTTCATTTAGGAGCTTAGGTTGCTAAGTGGTATATAATAATCTCTATTTTTCTTTTCCTTGGGTTTTACTTTGACTTCCTGCAGAATGAAAGACCTTTTATAAAAAAATTAATATTAAATGTCTACTTTGCTAACATAAACTCATTTGCTTGTAGAAACTAATAATAGTATAAGCTAAAAATATATTAATTTTACATTTTTAGGAGTGGGACCTCTGCTAAGGAAATAGAGAGTAATTAGAATCAGGAGTAGTTTTGCTTCTTTGTCTCTCTCTGTCCCTAAACTCTTGGGTTAGTGGGAACTTGGAGACGGTACGGGAAACAAGGGTTGTGATTCCTTCTCTTAGACATTAATTTTAAAATAGAAGAGGACAGATGGGCCAGAACAGACCACCAAAAAAGTATTTTACAAAAGATACGAGTTTGGCCATTTAGAGTCGTGTCTAAAATAGACTCACTGTTGTACACGTGTTTAGCATGTTCCCTGGCACAGATGGCTCTCAGTATATATTTGTGAAGCAAATGAGTGAAATCAGGATAACTGATTTTGGTGATAGTTGAGATCTTCACTAGTGTGGGGTCTCCACTGTGGGTTGAAATCACCTGTATTTTCCAAACAGACTTTCTGTGTTCATTTTGTTGACCGTCTTGATGAAGGAAGAGACTTTCTAACACTCAGAAGTCCAAATACAGCTTTTCACAAAAGCACTCATGTTATGGTGATGCAATATGGAAATAATAATGGGTTGAGTTTTAATCATATCAGCGGCACATGTCTCCTTTCCTGCCTCACTCCATTTTATCACATGTAATTACATTATTAGACATCAGTAGTTTAACCAGGATAAACAATAATTGCTGGAAAACTACGGTTTTTAATTTGAGGAAAGGAATTGCTAAGTAAATGGAAGGGAAAAATATGAATGTGTTGTGTTTGGTGATTCTTTTTGTGTAACTGTTCAGCAATTCAGGAAGTGACTTAAATTTTGCCTGTCAATGTTTGACGCTAGATTTTTATCAGAGGAAGGGTCATATCGGTTTTCATGTGTGCTTAGTTAGAGATTTGTTTAAATGGAAACATAAGCTAGCAAGCCACAGTCTCACCTTTTGGGAATGAGTTCCTGCATAAAAGCTTTGTGTCTCATGCTCCAATGTAAAGAGAAAAAAAATTACATTGGATGTCTTTTTCTTTCTGCCCTGGCAGTGCAGCAAATGTGAGCAATGTAGTGAGTTCAGACCACCTGTGAGACTCCAGATTGCTTTCCTGAATCTATGTTGAATTAAGTAACAACATTTGCTTATAGTATTTAAAGCAAATCAGGGAGAATTCAGATGAATCAGTGGATAAACACATTTAATAGTAATATGGACCTTGCTCTTATTGCAAATGGATTATTATCCAATGAAAACATTCTTTCATGTTGTAAAGCTTTCCAGATTTCAGGAAGCCAGGGCAGCTGTATTTTTCAAAACCTCACATGTGATTCAAAAGCACCAGTTCCTAGGAGAAATGAAGTTCTTTTAATATACGGTATTTGTAAGCCATGGATAAACTCTTTTCTGAAAACATCAGAAATACACCTGTTGAAGGAAAGCTCTCCTGCCAGATAAAATGGAATGTTCTCATTTAACCAAGGGAGCAGCTTGGCTGAGAGAGACTCACAGAGCAGGTGCTGCTGGGTCTCTAATTCCAGCGTGAAAATGACGTGAGGAGATTTGCCTCAACCCTTGGCCTCAAGGGTTGAGAGCTATTAATATAAGCAACTCAGCAATTTCCTTCTATGTTGCCTGCTTTGGTTTGAAGAGCGTGCCCACATAAAACTCACTGACTCAAGGAAATGCAAGTTGACCTAGACCTAATGAAAACTGTGATTGATAGAAAAGGCTGCGTCCTTCAGAGAAAGCTAATCAGAGACAATGCGGATATCTCTATCTGGATAGCTATTGTCAATGGGACTGAAGGGAGCCAAAGTGCATGAAGGAGATGACTTAGAGACAGAAGAGCTCTTCCAGTTTGCGTGAGTCTGAATAGTTCCCAAAACTTAGACACTCATTTGGTTTGAGTTTAAGATCTGGCAGGTTTTCTTTGTACAACATTCTATTTTTGATACTCCTAAACAGCCACTTGGTGACTTTTCAGTGCCCTATGTAAATTTTTTCTCTCTGTTTTATTCAGGGTGTAGCATTAGTTTATTTTTGTAGTTCCTTTGAGAAATGATAAGGATGATGTACAATTACAGAACTTGGGGGACAATCCATGCCAATACATGAGCTTGACCTTCAAGGTAAGTCACTGGTCAAGTCACTGGTCCTAAAACTATTTGGTGGGTGTCAGGCCAGTTCATAACTTGTGCTCGTGGTGACTCTTCATTGCCCAACACAACGGCCTCTTTGCCTGGCAAACTACCTCTCTCCTCAGGCAGTCAAAATATCACAGCAGCGCTTCCCTCCCCAAATAACCCTGGGAACAGAGGAGCTGACACAACCACAAACCCTTGCCAAGTACAACAACATGAGGTCCCATCTGCCCTGAGGAGGGGCATCCCTAGAAACCTCAGTGCCCCCTGGGCTGACCCTCAGAGCAATGGGATTTTCAGTCTTGCTCAACACTGGGGATTTGAGTGTCTCTCAGGATAATCTTCCTTTCCCTAGTGGTTATGGATATAATACTCATAAAAGAAATCTTGTGGACTATATTTTGCCTAAATCTGCCCATCCACAGTCTCTGTTGTGATGACCAGACCACTAGACTGAGGTCAAAGTGCTGGGTGATTTATTGGTGATGTTGCCAACTTCTACTGGCTAGATGGTCTTGCTCAATAACCAACATGTGTCTTTGTAGGTACAGATTAAGAGAATCTTCACTGTTTTTCCATTCTTTATTAACTTGTAGGAAGCATCTTAGGATCTCAACCCTCTGATTGATGATCAGTTCATTGATTGCCCGTGAAAGGTGGGCTCATCGCGTCCTGTGTTCCCCAGCACTAGTTTAGGTGGAAAATGATAGCAGTCCTCTGAAATGAGAGCCCCTGTAAAGTAACCATAAGGTGGAAAGGATCAGAGACACCTGTGGAATTTTTTGTCCTTAAATTTTTTGGCAATAAATATTGCAGTTGAAGCACTCTTAGTATTTTTAAGAAAAATAGTAAAAGTAGATTGTTACAATTAGTTCCTCCAATAGGTAATCAAGGAAAGCACACAAATATGTGAAGTTTCCCTTATCTGTTTGTCCACTGACCTGTATCTTTCCACAATACTTTTCAAGTGGAATTTATTTAGCCTAAAAATGGAAATTAATTTTGCATGATGACCTGAGTTTCTGTCCATTCTGGAGACGGGGTAGCTACTGACCTTGATATCTTGCTTTATTATCTGTTGGTCTTGGCAGTACCTTTCTCTTCCAGGGCAATTTCCCAGAATGGTTTGATAAAACAAATGCAATCTTTGGAGGACTTTGGTTCTTTGTGGCTAAGATAAATATATATCATCTTAGAGTGGGTTTTATTTCCCTCCATGAATGAATTCCTAGAGAATTGCCATTGTGGAAAGAATTAAGAGTTCAAATATGGTATAATGAAGTTTCCCTAAAGGATTATGGTTCGAAGCCTCAGTACCTCTAGTGATTGTTCTAAAAGAGGTCTTTCTTGTCAAAGGGTTTGAGGGTTGCTGCCAGTCTATTTCCAAGCTGAAGATGAGGGGCACAATTCTCAACTGCAGGTTCAGTTGCAGCGGAGTAGGGGAAAAGTCTCCATTCTGGCCGTCATAACAGAGGGGACCTGTAAGATTGGGGCAGCGTGGCGTCGGGGTGTGTAGCAGGGTCCAGAGGATTTAAACTAGCATTCCTATTCCTGTTGCACTTTTGAAACCTCTGAGTCTATGAATGCCTCATACAAGTGTATGTTAAACTAGATGAAAAACTAGATCCCTAATCAATCGGGAAGGGAAGATTATCCTAAGAGATTCACAAATACAGATAGTGGAACCATGACTTTTAGAAGTCAGTATTCAGAGCGCAGCATGGAAATAGCTGGAATAAAGTGAGTTTTGAATGCTGATTGCTTTATTTTCATACCAGCTAACGAGTTAATGTGCCACACATCCTCTAACCTTTCTGGAATGGTGAACAAATGGAGAGATGTGCTGAGTAAGTGGTGGAAGACAACGTGAGCCCTAAGGCCATTAGCTGGAATTTAAAGGAATAAACCATGCGTTTATGATTTAACTAGTAAACGCCTGTATATAAATCTAATTGGTAATGCTTTATCTAAAGATAAGTGATAAAATCCCACATGTTTTTCTTGATCTTTCAAAGTTTCTTTAAAATGGAAAGTGGCTTCAGAAATTGAATTACTATGAGAGGAAAAGGAAGAATGATGTTTGTGTGTGTGTGTGTGTGTGTGTGTGTGTTTCTGAGTTGAAGATTCTGATGTAGATCAGTGTAATGGAAGCATCAGAGACAAATCTGAAGGTTAAATTAATTCATTTCATTACAAGAGGAGCAAGTGTCGTGTGAGAAGGCTACAGGGCCTTGGGGTAAGTTGAGCTAAACACTGATTTTTGCTTCTTTACCAGGATCACCATTCGCGTCTACGTCTGGAAATAAGTAATATGATTGTTAGGCAGCAAAATGCTGTTTTTATTATTACTGCAGTGTTGTCAACCCAAACTAGAGGACTATGATTCATGGAATCTTCAAGGAAAACCAAATGTTCTTTTTTAAGAAAGTAATGGAGTTGCGATTTGCACATCTGCTCTTAAAAATCTGTTTTTTTATAATATGGAACATATGTCAATCACTACATCTTTTATTAAACTGAGGGAAAATTCTTGTCCAGTGGATTAATTCTAGATCCGAGGAATGTGGAACGGTGGAGAAGAGCATATCGAGACAAATGCCCGTTTGTCTCACCTCTTACCCACAGAGCAGTGATTTCTAAACTGCTGGTTGTGACCCTTTTGAGGATAATAAAATCAAGCTAGTGCGTTGTGACTAGCATCTTAAAAAATGAAATGGAATAGAAAATATCACAGTACATTGGCTCTAGTAAAAGGTCAGTACTGTTTTGCAAACTTTGTATCCGTGCTCTGCGTGTGTGTCCACAAAGGTGTGCGTGGTCAGTGAGGTAAAACATTGTTTTTCCTGTATTCTAGAGCCTCAGCTTTGGAGGCTGCTTTAGGCTTGGCTAGACCAGAAAACCCCACCACAGACTGGAGAGGTGAGGCTGGCTGGTTCAGGCTAGGGCCCTGTCTGACTCACAGGGCTTGCAGGCAGCCCCAGCATTCCAGTCCCTTATTCAGAAGCTACAGCATACCTTCAGGTTCAGCTGCCGTCACTTGTCTGAGGAAGAAATGCTTTCATTCATCAGAGTGCTCCTAGCTGTTTCCTGCCTTCCCCTTGGCCTGCACTGACCCAGGAACTATAATAGATACAATGTTTGTAATGTATAAGGAAGCACAGTTCTTTAGTTCTTTTATCTTTGTAGTTTTTTGGATAACTTTTTGGAGAAATAGTTCACATACCATACCATACAATTCACCCACTTAAAGTATGCAAATCGTGTTTTTAGTATATTCACAGAGTTGTGCAAGCATCACCACAATCAGTTTTTGAACGTTTTCATCCATCATCTCAAAAGGGAACCCCGTACCCTTTAGCCATCGTGGTCCCCCAATCCTCCTTCTCTTGGGTTGATGGTACAGACTCAACAGAAGCCTTGAGGAAAGAGATGAACTTCCACATCCAGGCTGACACAATTCATTATATAGAAATACATTTATAAACTATATATGTCACGCTATTAATATAGTATTATATTATCAAACACACACTGATGAAGTAGGAAAGCTGATATTTGCCCCACACACCTCTCCGTGTGCCCTACACTATTTTGATGGCCTTGGTTCAGCCCACTTAGGTTAGGGCCCAGCTGACCTCTTAGTCTCTCTTTCTGCCCTCCAGCAGCTTCCAATCCCCTTCTCACAAACTCCAGGTAGTTTTCTTAGATGCCGAGTTTTTTTCCCCGCCATGCCAACACTGTATCTTAGCTGTTCCCTGTGCCTGGAACGCTGTCTCAATCTTTGTCCTTCTAATTCCTAGGGACTCTTTCTAATTCCTAGAGAATATGCCCAGGTATACCTCCTCTGCTAGTCTTCTTTAATCTCCTGAGCACAGTTCGGTGTTCCTACCCTTCCCTTCTCTTAACAGTCCATACCTATTTATTATAACAATAAATTTATTTGTCAGTATCCCATGCTAGATGACAGGGGTTAAACTTGTAGATTGCTTACTTTCTTTTTTTTTTTAAACTATTAGAAACAATGTTGTAAAGAATATTTTCCCTTGTACATGAATCTCTGCACATTTCCACTTGTCTTCGTAGGATACATTCCTAGAATGTCCATGCCATTTTTTGTCATACTTAAGAAAATATCCAGAAAAATACATTGCGATCAGATTGTGGAGTGACTTGAATATCAGATTGAAGTGATTCCAAGCATTAAAGCTTGTTTATGGGGATGTTGCTTATGTCAGTTTGTTAAGGCTTCTGTAACAAAGTGCCATCAGTTGGGTAGCTTAAACAACAGAAATTATTGTCTCACAGTTCTGGAGGCAAGAAGGCCAACATCAGGGTGTTGGCCTGGTTGGTTCCTTTTGAGGGCTTCCAGGGAAAGGTCTGTTCTGAGCCTCTCTCCTTGGCTGTCTTCATGGCATTCTCCAGTATGTGTGCCTGTGTCCAAAACTTCCCCTTTGATAGGGACACCAGTCAAATTGGATTCGGGGTCTACCCTACTCTAGTATGACCTCAGCTTAACTAATCACATCTGTAATGACCTAATTTCCAAACAAGGTCACATTCTGAGGTTCTAGGGGTTAGGACTAAAACATTTGAACCAGAGAGAGGGGAACACAATTCAAGTCATACATTGATTGATACAAAATTGAATTTAAGTTTTATTTAGGGAGGTAAATATACATATAATATTGACTTTTTCTAATCAGGAACAGGATATATTTCTCTTTATTGAAGACCTATTTAACCTATTTTATCAATTGAATTTTATAGATTTATTGGATTGGGGGCACTTAGAAAATTACAGAGTTTGGAAAGTAACATCAGAATAGGAATATTGGGTGAACCTGTGTTGGGAAAATTAGGTAGGTATGAGAATGGAGTGGGGTACCTGGCAGGTTTTTGGCACTCCATAAATGTCTCTGGAGCAGATTTGCTGCAGTGAGTAAAATAGTAAGGGAGAAAATTTAATTTTGCAATGTAAAAGTTGTAGGAAATGTTGCTGTATAATCTAGGGGTACTTACATATTTGAATTAGTCTAAAATTGTCCTTTATCAGAATAGACTGAGTTTTAAGCTGGATAATTTACTTCGTGTGTATAGCTTATCACAGAATAAGTATAGGAGCTGAAATACGGTTATGAGGAGAGAGTTCACATAAAATAAACTCATTACCACTAGGGTCTCCCTTTCCTTCTCATGTTAGTCTTCAGAAATACAGACATTACATGGAAAAATTATTTACATTACATGGAAAAAAAGAAATACCCTCAAAAAGTGTTTTTAAAACATTTATTTTCATGGTCAAAAGAAAACTCAGAGCCCACCTCCTGCTATATACCCTCTTCCATTTCCAACTCCTGGGAGTTTTTCCTCCTCCTAGGTCCTCCCCTTCCCAGTCGTGTGCTGGTTCAGGAATATTTGAGGATTGGCCTGTTGTGTCAACACGTAACATTTCATATTTCATCTCAAATCCTGTAGCTGAAAGCAGAAATATTTTAAGTTTTGAGCGCATGAGAAACCTTTGCATTTCACAGACCTGCAGTTCCTGGTTTCAAAGAGTTGCCTTGCTATTTGCTACCTTATTACAGTGTTCAGTTTAAACTTTTACCTTTTGGGTAGCACTGCGCATTCAATTATTGCACTGTTTGCTTTTCTTTCTTCTTTTTATGCTGCACAAATATTCATCTCTTTAGCTAAGCTCCACCCACCCCATCCTCTTACTTTTGGGAGCCTCTGCCAGCTTAGGGCGTGTTTCTCGAGGGAGTCTTCACTTGCCACTTTGCTTCCTCATAAGCCCTGGGACAGACTTTCTGGGTGAACTATTTTCTTTTCACCATCAGACAACCCAGCCCCTGCCAGGCTCTTCCTATAGGCTCAAGCTCCAGTCTACAGAACCCCCATCCCTCCAGTACGGAAAGAACTGCAAAAAGGCAAAGCGTGCTTTTGCTACCATGGAAACCTGGTACTTCTTAGCTCCTTTTTGCTATCTCTTAGCTCCTTTTTGAAGATATTTCCTAGTTGTGAAGGCTAATTTGCATAAAGTTATCAAATAGCGGGGCTCAGTGCTTTCACTGTTCCCAATCCTCATTTGAAGGCTTTGCCTTGTTTCCTTTCAGAACCTTTACTATAACTGTTTGGTGTATGGATTTCTTCTGCAGATAACCTAGGCTATTTCCCCTGCCTATGGCCTCTAGAGCATTTCGCTGTTGCTAGACAGACTTACAAGTCCCTCTGTGTGGGGTGGTGCGTCAGCTTGCTATGCACTCTCAGTTTGAAAATACGTCTTGGATGATGAATTGGCTGTAAATCTGAAGTAGGGTAGTATCTTCAAAAGTTCGGACTTAACACATGATAGCTTCCTTTGGGCCATTGTGAAGGCAAAAATTCTTTACTCCTCCTAACAATGGTTGACCTACAAACAGCTCTCAGGGACTGCTTTAATTCCTACCATTAGTATAGATAGAGATGTCCAGAAGATCGTGCGTGGGAAAACACAGAATCATGTGCAGGCAATGAAGGGGAGCATACAGATGGCTTCTAGTGACATGATTAGGAGTTTGAGGTCACTGCTTTTTGGTGGTCATTGAAGCAAGAATCCTAAAGTCTTTGAGGTCATATGGTTCCTGAATCCCTTTTATAACTTTTGCACCAAGTAGATTTCTCACTCCGCTATAAATACCTTCAGGGTCTGGAAAGTCACTCTTTTTGGGGAATCCCATTTCGTCTTTGGCCATCTCCTACTTCAGTAGCTCTTTCTTATTGAGACTGCCTTTCTAAGGGCTGCCGTTGTGTCAGCTTATTACTGAATTTTCCAATCATTTAGATTCCCTTGGAAGTATGCAAACATTTGCATCTGTTGCACAGCTAGAAAATACAGTAGAGAGGAGTGATGTGCCCAAGCAAAACCATGGCAGCAAGCATCCGACTAACACTCATATAGAATGTTGACTCATTCAACAGACTTTTGAGGACGGATAACTTGTGGGGCATAGTGTAGATGCTGAGGACTTAGAGATAATGTGTGTTGTCCTGGCTTCAAAAGCTTCCAGTCTATCCAGGGAAGGGAGTATGTATAATATATATTTGAAGCTCATTCTATACCTCTCCCCAATTCCGCTCTCTTTGCATATTTAGAAGCAACCACTAGCCTGATTTTGGGGTTTTTATCATTCCCATGCACACTTATATATTTTTATTGTATATGTGTGTCCATAAACTACATATAATATTGTTTTGCATGTTTTTGAACTTTATAGAAATAGTTACACACTGATTGTATCATTCTGTAACTAATTTTCTTTGCCTTTGAGATTTATTCGTGTAATTCTAATTCATAATTTTTGCTACTGAGTTTTTATTATATGAAAAAACCATTACTTATTCATGTCATCTGTTAATAAACACTTAGGGCTTGTCAAGTTTTCACTGTAGCAAACCTTGATGGTTGGAACACTTTTGCACATGTCCTTGTACGAGTTTCTCTAAGTATATTTGTATAATTGTTGAGTCATGTGAGCTGTGTTTTCTTTGGCCTTTCTATATTTTGATCAGTTAGTTGCTTCTCAAACTGATTATGCCAACTTACTCTCCCATCAGTACTGAATTTGAGTTTCAGTTACATATATTTTCACTAACACTGGAGTTTGTTGTCTTTTTTGATGCTTGCCTTTATGATACTCTCATAGCTCCCTGAACTTTTGTCTTCTCATCACACTTGTTTAATGTCCTTGCCAAACTGTAGACTCTAAGAGGCAGGGACAGTGCCTGTTTCTTCACCCTTCCACCCCCAGGAGTTACCTAAATCCAACTCCTTCATCCCTCTCCTGTACTACAAGGCCAATTTCAGATGCCATATCTTCCCTGAGCCCTCAAAATCAGATGGTTCTTCCTTCTTTGGGGATGAGCCTGAAGCATTTTATTTGCATCTCTTTCATGCTTACTGCTGTCTGACCCATGTTATACCTAAATGTGTACCTTTATGTTGCCCCCAGTAGATAAACTAGCTCTTCAGGATAGAGAAGACCTTACTCATCTTTGCAGCACCTGCAGTACCTGTGCCTTGTACATTTTAGGTGCTTGGTAAATATTTGTGTATATACTTCAGTGCCTGGTATGTTCTGAGAAATCATTCACACCCTTCCTACTTCATTGTATTCAGTTTGGGGTTGCCGACAAAAGATATGCACTCATTGTAGGCTGTTGATCGGTGGCCAGATGGTGTTCTAGAAAGACTTCAGAAACAAGAGGACTTTTTACCCCACACCTGCCCCAGTGCTGAGATTACCAGTCTCTTTGTTAGTAGGACAGAGAAAAAATGGTATCTCTTGGCTTTAATTTACTTTGAACATTAGTTAAGTTGGGCATCTTATGAATATTAGCATATATATGTATTGATATATATATATTTTTCCTTTTGTAAGATTTCTGTTCATGTCCTTTGTTCTTTTCTCTTTTGGGGTATTTGTCTTATTGTTTGTATTACCTCTTTCTATATTAACAATTTTAATACTCTTTCATGTCCCCAATTTATTTGTTATATATAGCTTGATTCTCAGAATTAACTTCCTGCCTGAGCACCTCCACTCGTACTGTTTTTGGAAGGAACATTCTTCCTGTTTTCACTTTTCTTCTTCCACCCTTTTCTCCTTGCCCCACCCCCTTTGACCTCTTAACCTGGTCAACTCCTTCTCATCCTTCAGAGCTAAATAAGTTTAAATACCAGGAGAGGCCTATCCAATCCTGTCCTCCCAACTCATGTAAATCACCCCTGCCCCATTATCCTTTTCCATAACTGCCTTCATGACCCCTTCATGGCCTGACCACTATTTGCAATTACATGCATGCTTAATGTTTTTATCCACCACAACGATGTAAACCCCTTCAAGGGCTGCACAGAATCTGCTTGGTAAATAAGGGAGTGAGTAAATTTAGCAGCCGAGTGGTTCTCTTTGATCACCCTTTATAAAATTAAACTAAAATTTAATTTCTATTTCATCCATTGGTAGAGAAGTTTAAAGACTTCCACTGGCATTCTTAAAAAAATGTATATGCTTGCTAAATGGAAGTGAATAAAAATGGAGCTTTTTCAAATGGGTGGATGATCAAGAGAGAGAGAATACACCTCTGGAAGCGAAATGGCTGAGTATCTGGGAGTAGGTGCAGCCAGCTCTTCACCCTGTGCCGAGGGTGCCACACCCCTCCCGGTGTGTTTGCCCAGTAGGCTCCGGAGAAATCTGTAGCATTTGAACAGCCTTCTGAGAGTGACGCTAGGTGGTGTGTCTAGTGGCAGTGCACATCTTACAGCTGTTTCTAAAAGATAAAGCCGAGGCATAAGCTATGCAAGGCACGTCAACATTCACAGCAGGCTATTTTCTAGGGAGCACTTGTGAATCTGATCTGATTATTAGGCTATTTTCACACATGGTAGGTGTGCCTTAAGGGCAATTCCATGCTCAGTGGTGAGAAAACGGGAGATCGAAGTCCTGACCTTCTCTGATTCTGCATCACATGCTTTGATAGCACAGAAAATGCATTTCTGAGGGTTTTACAGCTGTGTGTGTGCACGTGCATGAACGTGTACACGCGTGCACGAGTGCACGTGTAGTCAACTTTAATGCAAACGTGTTCCTTTAACTGGTTAGTCTGGGGTTATTGACATGAATACTATAGATACAGACATAAAATATACTGTATTTCTCTGGGGGCTTGACTGTTGTACATAGTTAATGTGTAGTTTCTTTTCTAGAATATAGTTTTCCCAGATTAGAAGGCAAGCAATAGCTGACTATTCTGAAAGATGAAGAAAGGGGAGGCAGCTATCAATTATAGTGTTTAAACATATGGCTTTAGATAAAAGGATGACTTGTTATTTAATGTATCAAGCTATACTGTGAGCAAATTCTGGTTGACCACATCTGGGTGTGTTCCCTTTGACCCTAAAAGGAGAGGGTGCGCCAGGAGTGATGAGGCTGGAAGCAGTCCTTGCGGGGGGCGGTGGGGGGGTCGGGGGGGAGGGCGGGGCTGCATTGCGTGGTTTGAAGAGAGACGCGGCTTGCATTGGTCCTTACAGCTGAGCCTGGGCTTTTGGGGAGGACACTGCCTTGTGCAAGGTCAGCCGTACATGATGTTTAGTTATTACTTTAAATCAGCTTCTAAGAATGTGGCTGCAACTTGCAGCTATTTCCAGTAGGTGTTTGACATCATCTACTTAGTCTTCTTTTAGATTTATTTCATTCACTGCCCCAAATGATTTATAGCAAACAAACAAACAGCCATCCTGCAGACGTGCTGATGAGGACCTCTGCATTTGGTTGCTTTGATTCAGTGTACAGATAAATTTAATGCTCTGAGTTTGGTGAATTATTTAAGTTCTATATTGTTAACTGCTGTGGTTACTTTGTAATGTCAAGAGTTTTGTTAATCATTTTGGCTACAATAACCTGTTCCTAAGCATGGACTCTTTGGCTTCAGACAAGATATCCGATGGTAATAGTTTCTGATTTGACCCTAAAGACTTAGAAATTCCTTGTTCGTTTAGACCTACTAATATAATATAATTACTTATCCAGTTAGTAAGTTCGTATTTTAACATAACTTTATTTCTGATTTTATTCAGTTCCCGGATCTGAGACATCTGCCTCTTTTTTTTTTTTTTTTTTTTTTTGCCTGCATGGGTTTGGGTTCTTATAATATCGGTGGAACAGCTAGACCAATATCTTTTATTACAATAATGATTTTGTTAATAAGAATATTTGGTCTATCAGAGCTTATAAAACTTAGGACTCAATAGCAGCATAGCTTTATCGGCTATTGTTTTGAAACATGGCTATCTATATTTCTCACACAGTTTATTATTAATATTTGTTTTAGGGTTCACACCATATCATTTTATTAACAGAGAAAATGAATGATCCAGCTGGATTCTCTGTTCTTGGAGATTTCAGAAATCTGTATTACTCTGATTATTATATTTATTTGATTTTTGGGGAGAGGGGTGATGTTTTCTTGTCCAAAAGAGCAACCACAAATTCCTCTGGTGCAGTAAGTAATGTACCTTGTCTTAAGCAACTAATTAAACAAATAAAAAAATTATCAGGTCTAGATTTAAAACAATACTGTGTGCCCTGGACCACCTTCTTTGACCAATGTTGCAGTTTTGAGGAAGATACACTAAGGTAGAAGCAGGTAGAAGATACTGCCTTTATCAGATAGCTTTTGCTACATAACATACTGTCTGCTCTAGTTACTGTTCCTGTTTCACAAATTACTCCAAAACTTAGTGGCTGAAAACAATGAAAGACTTTATTTCACTCACAAACCTGCAATTTGGGCAGAGCTCTGCAGGGATAGCTTGCCTCTGTTGCATTCAACATCAGCTGGGTCAGCTCAAAGGCTGGGGCCTGGAATCATCTGCAGCTTGCTTGCTCACATGTCTCATGGTTGATGCTGGAGGTCAGCTGAGACCTTGGCTAGGACTGTCACCATAGTATCTACATGTGGCCTCTCCATGTGGCCTGGGCTTCCTCAAAATACAGGGGCTGGGTTTCAAGGACAAGAACAATATTCTGTTACTATGTAAGAAGGAGAGGCCAACGAGTACTCTGTCACTGATGCTAAGGCCATCAGAGCTAGAGCACACAGAGGGAAAGGACCACTTGGAAACTGGGCACAGCAAACCTGAAAGTCCAGAGTTCATATATTGGTTAGATACAGGGAAAACGTCTGTGTTTTCTCTGCAATAGGCATGATGTAACAAATATAGTGGGTTTACTGGACACACAACTCTCAATTTAGATAAGTTTTCTGAAATATTTTAACTTCTCAGTGGTCAATTAATTTTATCTTGCTTTCACAGTCTTATTGACATTATTCTGCTTATAATAAGTTTGATCATCTTGTTTTATAGGTATAGACTACTTGTTTTCTGGAGGCCAGAATAAGACCTAGAGGGAGATTATGGATCTGAGATGTATACTCCATGACTTAGGGAAATTATGTGCATTTTAACCAGGTCCGTCATGCCGCTGGTTTGGGAGGTGATGTCATATTAATAAGAACTAACATTTATTGAGCACTTAGTATATTCCAGGCGCTGTTGTAAGCACTTGATATAAATAGCTCATTTAATCCTCCCAATAGTACTATGAGGCAAGTAGTTTTATTATTTTTATTTTATAGGTGAGAAAACAGTAGCCCTGGTAGTTAAGTAGCTCATCCCAAATTCTACAGGTGTTAAATGCTGGAGCTGAGTTAAAGCATAGGCAGTTTGACTCTAGAATCCATGTCCCTAACATGGTGAAGGTAAAGAATTTGGGCAAAGCCTAGGCCTTTGACTTCCATTTCTCCTGAGAAATCACATGATGCTGCATCTGTGAAGAGTTGTGTAAATGAGTTCAACAAATGTTTGCAGATCATCTAAAAGTGGTTTGTAAAAGTCACTCTTAGATGCTGATGGGAGAGTTAAAAATATCTTTAAAACACCATGACTTATCCCCAAATACTTTACACTTTTATAAAGGTATTAAAACAAGAATACAACTAGAATATAAGCCAAACAATAGATAAATGAATGAGAACTTATGAAATGGGAAACTTCAGTGAAAGGAGAGATGACTGTGCTTTGGAAACAGTAGGCAATTAATAAATATTTATTATGCTGAAATTAAATCGAATTTTGAATAGGTCTTGAGAGGTACCTGGGGGATAAAACAGGGGTGGGAAAACACTAATCACACATCTGGGGAAAACAGCATATAGTGAATCTGGATATGACTAAGGAGAAAGTAGGGCTATGACTGGAAAGGTGATTAAAGCTGGAATGCTGAGAATCTTTTTTGAAGAGCAGGCTGAGGAAGTTGAACTTTTTCCTGAGACAATGAGGAGTAATTGACAGTGTCTGAATAGTACACTAGAGAGGAAGGAATTTGCATGACCTGACATGAACTCTTGAGGCATGCTGAATCACTCACTTAGTTGCTATTTAACCTGTGTAAGTTGCTCTCTAAGCCTCATTAGACTCAGTTATAAAAATGGGGATAGAAATACTGACCTCTTAGGGTTTTATAAGGAAAAATGAGCTATGATGTGTAAAAATCCCAACGTAATGCTTGACATGCACGCACCAAATAAGTGATGACTTCTGATGTACTTTTATATCATATACTATTTTGGTGGAGAAGATGACGATTATGGCTGGTTTCATGGCAGCAATTATTCGGATGAATTAAAGTTAAAGAGGAAACTCCAGTTAAGATGGAGTATCAGTCTTCAGTAAGGAAAACAAAAACCATATTGGGTGTTTTAACAGAGGGAAATTAATAGAGGGAGTTGGTTACATGGATGATTTAAGGGCTAAGAAACCCAACGGGACAGTGAGCCAATCAGAGATTAGTAATGGCAGAATGGCTGCTACTCTTCCTAGGGCTGAAGGGACACATGGAGAAGATAGTGTTACCTGAGCCCAGACACTGAGGCTGCTCAGTGGGAACTAGAACTGTGGTGAAGGCTGCCAATGAGTGCTGGCAATGTGGAGGGAGGGGCTGATGCATGAGAGCTGGAGCTGTGGAGGAGAGATAACTACTGCTGGAGATGCCACCTGAGGCAAAGCTAGGGAGGGAGAAGCTCTCTGACCTTTCTATTCCTCCTGCCCTAGTCCTCACCAAAGCCTCTCACTGACAACTTACCTGGAAGCCAGTTGTCAATCGAGGCAGGGAATTAGAAGTCCCCTGTAATATAAAGGAGAGAGGGGGTTTGGGCAGTAGGGAATGGATCTGAGAGCAAACAAATGACTGGCACAGATGGAATTATAATTGGCTATATCTATGCTGTCCAGTATGGTAGCCACTAATCTCATGTGGCGATTTAAATTAAATGAAATTAAAAATTCAGTTTCTTAGGTGCACTAGCTGCATTTCAAGTGCTCCACAATCACATGTGGCTAGTGGCTACCATATTGGACAATGCAAATATAGGACATCTCCATTATTGCAGAAAGTTCTATTGGACAGTGCTGGTCTATATGCTGTCATGAAGGTGTATTAAGGAAGTGCAAATAGAAAGGTAAATTCAGATTTGAGAGGCAGTGAAGGGGTAAAATGAACAGACCTTATAAACTTGTGGAATGCTGGGGGCGTGACGGTGGGAATAAAGAGAAGACAGGTACTGAAATTTGTCTTTGTGGCAAATGCACTTGTAGTAGTTTTGGTAGTGATAGGGAAACTGCGAGAAGAATCTTCTATGGGAGGGGAGACACTAAGCTTGTTTTGGACCATGGTAGGTTTGAGGATCCAGCAAGCTATATGTGTGAAGCTATCTTGGCCATCATATTTGGGTCTGGTTAGAGATTGGGCTGAGAATATAAATGTAAAAGTTGTTCTCATACAAGTGATAGTTGAACTTTTGGGAAGAGAGCCACCCACTAAGAATTTGTGAATTTGTTTAAGGGTACAGAGTAGACCATGTGGTCCAAGCCTTGGCAAATCAGGAGACGGTGATTCCATCTAAAATTGTCAGTCATGCAGCCTAGCTGCAAAGAAAGGTCATCGAAGCCAAAACAGAAGCAATGGGATAGTAGAATAGGGCGACTGGAGATCTTGATGGAAATGAAAAGTTGATCCAGTAGGTGTGAGGTAGTGTCAAGGGTAAATGGATAGCAAGGAAGCAGATGCTGCCATTAGGAAACATTCTGAGTTCAATATCTGTCAGGAGATGCTGCAGAGGGTGGGGCGCAGATGAGGTTTGAGGTGAGGCAGACATGGAATGGAGGAGCCTCTCATTTGCAAAAAAAGAGATTCAAAGACTTAAGTCCTTTCTGAAGTTGAAATTACTGTGGATTCGTTCATTAAATAAATATTTTTGAGCATTTACTGTGTGACCAGCACTGCGATAGGCACTGGGCATAGCGAACGGAAGTTACAGCTCTGCCACTTCAAGGAATGCACTGTCTAAACTAGAGTAAGAGTCTCCTTGGGCTGGGGGTGGGGTGGATCTTGTTTAAAATGTTGGTGATGGGTCCACCCCTAGAGAGTCTGAGAGATTCTGTGTTTGGAAGACAGAGGAAATGGAGGGTGGGTTGAGACAGCAGAACTGAGAGAGCAAAGGTGATTCTGGTCCTGGGGGGAGGATTGTCACAAACCTGGGTCTTGGCCACAAAGGCTTCCGAGAAGGAGGTAGGACAGAGACAGGGGCAGGTTCTTGATCCACGTTAAGGCAGGAAGAAGGCCCAAGAGGCAGGTTTTTGTTTCTGGAGGAATTTGCAGAACTAACCAGCCCTAAAATTCTGTGAATAATTTTCCTACCCATACCTTTGAGCTAATATTTAGTAAAGTTAAATATTTCAGTCTATAGGGCGGAATTAGGGTGACTTGATCATGGCATTCAGAACATGAGAAGGTTGTCACTTGAGATTTATGGTGAAGCTTGAGCTGTTCCCAGCAAACTCTGTGTTCCTCTCGGGGCAGCTGCAGCTTCCACGCCCCGGGAGCCCCCGCTTTGTCAGAGCACCGCCCACCGTACACTCCACTCCAGCTCAACGCAGTCTTTGGAAAGAGTGACCTGCTTCGGTCACAAGTTCCTCTGCCCGTCAGCCCTCTCTTGGTTCACTTGCGTGCTGTTATGAGGGGCTGGGAAGTTGTGTCCTTCGGGCTTTTCCTGCTGTAGTTAAGCCTTTTATTTCAGTTTGTGTGGTTGATGTTTACACCAAAGTGCCTTGCAGGGCGGTGAGGAAATGCCTGCCCAGATGAACTTCCTGCTCTTCTGAGTTCCCCGCAGACCTGGATGTGGCAGGCGCTGCCCACTGGCCGTTGGGAAATTGCTGGGTTTTGTTTTGTTTTTCTTCCAAACAAACAAATCATTTCTGAATGGCTCTCTTGTTCCTAATTTCTTTCCATTTGTTTGATGATCAAGATGCAATAATCTGGTTTGTTTATCATTTTGTGGAAATAGTAATGATGCCCATTTATGTGGTGGTTACTGTCTGCCAGGTCCTCTTCTAAACACTAGGACTTCCTAAGCACTTACGAATTCATTGACTTTTCACAAAGGCATTATGAATTGGGCCTTGTTGTTATCTTTAACTTACAAATGAGGAAACTGAGGCAGAAAGTGTTTCAGTGTAACTTGCCCATGGGTGGGAAGTGGAGGAACAGGGTGTCAGCCCCTGGCAGTCTGGCTTCAGAATCCATGTTCTTGGCCGGGTTTCTCTCGCTCAGGGCCTAGCAATGCTAGATGCAATTTGTTTGGACTTATTTCTTTGACTGCTTAAAATGGCCAAAGAGATTTCACCTCATTTGATGCATAGTTCTATTGTGAGTTGCACAATTTTCACTGTCTTTTGCTTAAAAAAAGGAAAAAGGTAAAAAGCATAAAAGAAAATTACAGATGGTTTTTGAGAATCTGAGGGTCTGTGGTCCCACTTCATTGTATTGATACCTAATCACATGAGCCAGAGAATATAGTCTTAGCTTATTGATTTATTCCCTTAGGATGTCTATGGCAAACTTAGCACAAAACTAGCAGAAAGGGGAGGCAGACCTTACCGGAGTTGCTTTTAGGGCTGGTGTCTGACTTCTTTTAGGTTCTGAAAAGCTTGGCAATTCCTTAAGGGCTGGGAGGCCCTCAACATAATCTGGAATATTTTTTTTTTTGAGGACTTAAATTATGAAAGCCATCAGCAAAACATTAGCCCAGGTGGCATTTTCCCCCTCACATGCTGTCCCTTTGCTTTGCATGGGAGTGATTACGTTAGCTTAAAAACATAAAGAAGTCCTCAGACCTAAGTACGATCCTAATGAAATGAATGTGTGCAGCCCATGGCACTTCATCGGGGCTGAAACCATGATTGATTGTTCTGCAGGACTGTCTAAATCAGTAGCATGTTTTTGGACAGCAGGCAGAAGACCAATCTCTTTAGCATTTCGGCCAACATTGCCAAGGGAGCTGCTGCTTCAGGTCTGCACAATTCTCTTCATGTGATGAATAATTATAAAGGAAACTGTCAGCTTGAGCATCTGGCTGATGGAAAGACTGACTTGAAAGCATGCTGAACTTTGGGTGTATGCAGTCCCCACATCTGGTGTGTGGACTTGATGGATTTGGGAGGGAGGCAGTATGTTTGGCATCTGCATATTAGGTCCTAGAGTGTTCTTTTCAAGTTGTTTGTACTGGCCCCAGTTGACTAGTATCCTTTAGGAAATAAAAAGGCAACTGCAAAAACGATTGATTAGATTCCATTTCTCTGGAAAAAAATCTTTATTGGTAACTTACAGTTTGAGATGAGAGTTTCATTGGTAATGTAACTCCTCATGGATTTGACTTCCTCCTTGAGTAGATTATAATCGAGGAGATGGCTCCGGCAGAAAAAAAAGTTCTAACGTCATAAAGGTAAAAAAAGATAGAAGAAGAGAGAAGAAGCATCCCACAGGAATCACAGAGCATTTGGCATAGAAAAGCAGAAGTAATTCAAACATAAACTGAAACAGTGCTTTGAATCACTGTAGAAAAGCATAAGTAAGTCATCAGTTAGTGCTGGATGCATCCTGAAATTTTGAACTTTTGTACATAACATAAACTAAAAGGAGCACAAGTTTTATACCAGTGACCCCAAACCACAAAGTCATTTACTTTTATTAACGTTGGAGTAAATACCAGTGTTTGCTGGCTTGTGGCTTGCATATGAAACATAAAAGAGGAAAAGTCTGTTTGGTTTTTTTTTTCCCCCAAAACTAATACAGCTGGAAAAAGCAACATTTTGCCTCTCTTGTAATTGCCTGGAAATTTAAAATATACCTTTTACTTTTTCAGAGTTCACATTGGAATTCCATCTTCATATGAAGTCAGTCAATATAGGTTTAACAGCACACATTGATCTCTCATGCGTAGTTTATATTATGTGAAAGGCCAGAGCACTTTTGAGCACCCACATAGTAGAACTCTTAATTCTTGGGAAGAGGCTGCTTAGAGAGGATCCAGGATCTCGAACCACCTGAATATTGAACAAAATATTAAATCACTCAAATACTGTCTTCTGTGCTGCTGTCATCATTTACTCGCAGGAAGGTCTCAAAGGGACTTATACACATAGAGAACCAGTTGAGTAAACTTCATGTTTTTTTTTTTTTTTTAGCTATGAAATTCTTTTCTAAAACCCCAAAGGCCCCCTGAAGAGCTTGGACAGGGCGACCCAAGTATCAACTGTTTAAGATCTAGACACGATTGACTTCCTAAAGGACACTTTTTCTTTTTATGATAAACTCCCATTTATGTTATCAGCCATAGCCTAGAGCAGAGGCTATATTATTTGTTTTTTTAAAAATTAATTAATTAATTAATTAATTAATTAATTAATTATTTTTGGCCCTGTTGGGTCTTCGTTTCTGTACGAGGGCTTTCTCTAGTTGCGGCGAGCGGGGACTCTTCATCGCAGTGCGCGGGCCTCTCACTATCGCGGCCTCTCTTGTTGCGGAGCACAGGCTCCAGACGCGCAGGCTCAGCAGTTGTGGCTCACAGGCCCAGTTGCCCCGCGGCGTGTGGGATCTTCCCAGACCAGGGCTCGAACCCGTGTCCCCTGCATTAGCAGGCAGATTCTCAACCACTGCGCCACCAGGGAAGCCCTATTATTTGTTTTTAAGGCTCAGACAGAACAGGAGAAAATGAGAGAGGCTTCATGGTTTTACCTGTGCCAGTAAATCTGTGACAAATGTCTAGAATCCAGGACCTGGGCATTTCAAATTGGTAGAAATCTACCATTGCTGGTTGATCGCGGCATGGCCTCCAGTTAGGGGTCCATAACGAAAGCATCCCAGTGTTGTTCTGCATCCACTCCCCACTTGCCCTTCTCTGGATCCTCTCTCTTACAGTGAGATTTACCTGATCTGTTACCCTTTCCCCAACTCTGCTTTCCATTGTTCCTGGGCTCAGGTGACATTTCTTTAAGTGCCCTGCAAGACTTTGCACTGGTGCTTGTCCGCCCACATCTCTAGCCAGGTGTGGGGCTCTGCTCACCTTGCTGTCTGAGCTCCTCACTATCGCATCCTTCTCCCATCCCTCACATGTGTCATGTTCCCTCCTTCCACTGGGCTGTGCACATGCCATTTCCTCTTCCCTCTCTCTTTCCTTCCTTATCTCCTTCTAATTCTCAGCTCAGAAGCCATTTTCTTGAGCAGATCAAGTGTTCTCATCCTAACCTCTCCTAGCACCATATGTCTCTCCTTTCTGGAACTTACAGCAGTTGTAACTTTCCATGTGTGTAATTTAATGACTATCTTCTCCCCTCTACATACCTCATCATTCTGTTTCTTGTATCTAACACAGTGCCTTTCTCACAGTAATACACACCAATATTTGTTGAATCAGTGAATATTCTGCAGGGTAGATCTACTCCTGGATCACTGTGGCCAGAAGCATACCCATCTACTTGCAGAACTTAGAAATTTGCAGTGGTGGTGTTCATCCCTGCAACATCACATCACTGCACCATCACGGTGATTGTCGTCTCTTTGTGTTTCCCAGGATCCCTATCTATTGTTTAGTGCACATTCTGTGTGTTCAAAACCTCAAACTTTCAAACCTTCCTTCTGGACTAATATATATACTCCTGGCAGCCCAGAACTAAATTGAGAAGGCTACTTTAAATTTAAAGACGGGAATTCTCCAAATTACATTTCCCACAGTCTGTCTTCTGCTCATTTCTGTTCTCATTCCCGGCAGAGTCCCCAGGCTTTCTTACCCCTGTGCTGCCATTTGTTGCTTCCTCTTCGGAACTCTACGATCTGTGAGCCAGGCTCCCAGGAGTGGTTCCCACCTGCCCTCACATTGTTCCCATCTGAGAAATACAGCTCATGGGGCTCTGAACCAGCGGTGCCCTTGATGGTGATTCCTAAGTCCCTGCTGCCGGCATGCCAGTGAGGTCCAGAAGGTCCTTGGCCAAATGATCCTTTTCAAAGGCTTGCCTTTCCTCAACCTTTGGACTCCAGGCCTTAAGTTAGAATGATCGCCCTACTGACGTGCCTTTCAACTACCTCTTCTGCAGCCTGGGCCATAATTCCTGTTCTTCCCGTGCTCCGTGTCCATTTTTCTCTATAGTTCTCTCTTTCTTTTAAAGAAGGACACAAAATTACAACCTGCTTCTTAAGTTGCTTTGTTCCTATCTGGATCAGCATGTTTTCCTTCTTTCTATTTTCTTCCCCACAGTTTTTGTTTTTAACTCCAAAACTAGTGTTTTATATTGACCCTACTCCTCTCTGTATTTGAGATTCTCCTTCCGAAGCCCAAGTAATAATTTGCATCCACTTAGAAAATCTGAAGCCTTCTTTCCCTTAAGGAGCAGAGGTCAGCAAATTATGGCCCACTGCCTGGTTTTATAAATAAAGTTTTATTGGGACACAACTGCATCCATTCATTTATGTTTGTCTATGGCAGTTTTCATACTACAAAGGCAGAGTTGAGGAGCTGTGACAGAGACAGTATGGCTCATAAAGCCTAAAAAATTTACTTTCTTCTTCCTTGGTTACTTGATGACCCCTGCTTACTGGGCTCCCAAATTTATGATCATTATTGAGGCTTAGAAACAGTTCAGTTGCTCTGCCTCAGCTAAGAGATGGAATGAGTAGGGCGAACCCCCCGCTGCACATCATCTCAAAGCCACCAACCTGCACACCGAAGGTCACTGCAAATTTCCAAGGAGGTGATTTATTCAGAGGCCAACAGTTCAGTCTTCTTTTCCTTTACTCTTCTACATAGCTTTCTGGTTCATCATTATACTCTTTTCCTTGTAATTTTGGATTCTTTTGTTTGCTCCTTGTACAGTTCCTGTATCATCTTTCAAGTTGTTCAGTATATTTTTTTGGAATATGCCTTCTTTTACTATTAAATTCCTTTTATTTATTATTATTATTATTTTTAGTTGTTGTAAAATACACATCAGACAAAATTTACCATCTTAACCATTTTAAGTGTACAGTTCAGGGGCATTAAATGCATTCATTTTGTTACCATCACAGCCATCTCCGGAACTCTTTTCATCTTGCAAGACTGTACCCATTAAACAATAACTCCCTATTACCCTTTTCCCCATCCCCTGGTAACCGACATTCTCCTGTCTGTCTCTATGAACTTGCCTACTCTAGGTACCTCATATTAATGGAATCATCCAATATTTGTCCTTTTGTGACTGGCTTATTTCATTTAGCATAATGTGTTCAAGGTTCTTCCATGTTATAGTATGTATCACAATTTCCTTCCTTTTCTTTTTAAGGCTGAGTAATATTCCAGTATATATATATATATATATATACACATATATTTATATATACGTATATATATGTATATATATGTATATATATATATACATACATACACACACACACACACACACCACGTTTTGTTTATCTATTCATCTGTTGATGGACATTTGGATTGCTTCTATCTTTTGGCTATTGTGAATAATGCTGCTATGAACATGAATATACAGGTATCTCTTCAAGTCTATTAAATTCCTTTTTAGCTTCATATTTCTGATCCTAAGAGGAATCCTGACCTGACAGGTAGGAGATGATGTTCCTGGAAAGTCAGTGGTCAGAAATAAGCATTGTACATCTTGCAGCTCCACCAGAAAACAAAATATCAACCTCATGCTTATAGGTAACCCTGAACTCAGAGGTCAAGTAATATTTAGCAGTGTCCATCACAGAACAGTCAGAAGCATTGACACATGCTGTGCACCATTCATACGTCACAAATCATACTCCAAAGATGGTGCTTGCCTGGTAATTTTTCATATTTTATTATCTCTATTTTTTCTATTCTTCTTTTCAAGTGGTAACAGTGACAGCTCTTTGGGAGCCTGGTCGTCTAATATAGCAAACTTATAGGCCCAAGCTTGCATATTTCCTTGTATTTTTATAGGTCTGCAATCATTTGGGCACAATTGCAAAACCCAAAAAGGTTTGAGAAGTGGAAGTTTTCTTTTTCATTTTAGATTTTTAAAAATTTATTTTTACAAATTTCCTTCCTTCCTTCCTTCCTTCCTCCCTCCCTCCCTCCCTCTCTCCCTCCCTTCCTTCCTTTTGCAATTCATTGAGTAACAAAACTTTGACTTGATCTTAAATGACTTCAGGCTTTTTAAAATTTCTATTTGTTCCCCTTAATGTGACCATTCAAATATTTCACCACAAAAATTTTGTATTTGATTAAAGAGTACTTCCCTAGACCTCTTGGAGGTGTTACATAATAGACAGTATATACATTATAGTATCATTCTAAAATCTAAGAAATTACAAATTACTTTCAAGAGTAAGGCTTGTCGCCCTGCATTACCAGGTATCTGTTTTTCTCTCATTCAGATAAGACCAAGGTCGGTGATGATACTCCAACTACCTTTTCGAGTCTCGTTTACTTGTATACACTCTTACTGTCTGTTATATGTCCAGCGTAGCTTGCAGGTAGCAGCTCAGATTTCTGACTCTGTGCTTTCGTCTGTTGGGATTGTGCATGAAACTCATTTGTGAAGAACTCTTATTTTTAAGAAGCTGCAAAGCTGACACATGACCCTAGGAAACCCAGGCAAGGTGTTTATATTAGTGATTTTCAAACCCTTCTTCCCAAAAGACTCAGCAGAGGATTTGTTATCATGGCGTCTCTTAAATATAGTCAAATGGGCAGCTTTCACCATGATATTTATAATGATGCCACAGGGTCATCCTATGAATCCATTGAGGCTGAAGACCACAATATCTCTTAGAAAGTAGAAAGTCAGTGAGCTGTACCTCGTAGTAGTTGGACATTGATGCTTTTAACCTCCACTCCCCGCAGCCACCAACACACAATTGAAATGAAGCAACCACGTTTGAGTGACTGACACTTCTCTATCTGTTTATCTTGCTCCTTCTTTGGGGGAAATAGGATCCCTTATATTACTCCAGAATATGCAAGTGTGGTGGAAGCTCAAAAATCATTACCATACTGATCTATTTTATCTTCTGCCTCCTCTTTCAGTACTAGATTTCCCAAATCTCTGAAGTGTTGTTTCTCTGGAATGACCCACTCATCAGTGACTCCTGCGTACTTGTCAAAATGAGAGATGAAGGTGGCTGAACGTGGCTTTAGGCCATGTGTGTAGTCCTAGGCATTTTTCATAGTGTCCAAGGCATGGCTGGTGACACATAGTCCAGAAAAACTTTCCTTTTAGTTTTAACATCCTTTTTCAGGATAATATCATTGCTGGTTTGCAAAAATCTTCTGTTTCTCAAAGAAATCAGGCTCATCTTTAAGCAAATGTCTTGTGGATAATAACTGCAAAGCTGTAGAGGTTCTTGAAGGACGAGGCAGAGAAAGGGACCATCGGATGGCAGCCCACACTTATTCACTACCCGTATATCGGTTTGCTAACCCCACTCTTCACATTTTTCTTTCCTAAACTTCTAACACCATTCTCCTTTTCTCACTCTCAACTAATGGCTCCTAAAAGCAATCTCATGAGAACTTCTAATCTGTTCACCATCAAACTTATCACTGCATCTGTACCCATTTACTCTGCCTTCCTTCCCTTACAATGAATGATCTCTCTCTGCACATCTAAGGCCAGACCTTGGCCTTGTGATCAACATCCCTTCACCTATTCAAAGATTTACTCTTTGCTCCCTCAACTGTCGTCCTTCTCTTTCCTGTATCATTGCCTTCTCTTTTTCTACGGCATCATTCCTTTAGCATGTGCCCTTCCTAAACTACACATCCACCTTTGCCTGCTTCTCCATATCTACTCATTCAGAATTGACTACGCTTTCCTTCTTACTCCACTGTCCTCGCATCCTTACCATTCTATAGAAATTACTCAGGTCAAGGTGACCTGTGTTCTTCACTGCCCAAGTTCGGCAGACAATCTCCAGTTCTCATCTTATACAACCTTTCAGCATCATTGGACCATTATCCTCTCCTTTCTTCTTTAAACATTGTTTCTCCCTTGGCTTCCAGGACATCCTCGTCTTATAATTGTTCTCCTAACTCATTAGCCAATTCCTTCTTGTTCTCCTATGTTGGACTGTCCTCTTTTTCCTGATGTGTAATTGCTGAGTGACCCCTGGCTTCAGTCCCTGGACCTCTTGCACACTCCAGGGGTGACTTTATCTCATGATCTACATCCAAATATATAGCACTAGCTCTGTCCTTTCCTTTGAGTGCTAGTATATCTGTTTCTCACTTGGATATCACACAGTCATCTCAACCTTAATGGGAACAACATACAGCTCTTGATTTTTCTTTCCAAAGCTGCTCCTCTTCAAGTCTTCCCTATCTTAATAGCATACTGTTGTTCAAGGTCAAAATGTACAGAGATTCTCAAGTCTTCTCCTTTGCTAATATCTCACATTTGGTCAGTCCATTAGCAAATCTGTTAGCTTCTACCTTCAAAATAAACTGGGGATACGACCACTTCTCATTCCCTCAGCTACTACCCTAGTCCAAGTTACCACCTTTCTCTCCTAGCCTACGTAGTTGTGTCCTCAATGGTTTTCCTGTCTCCGGTCTTGCCCACTTGCTCCCCCCATGTCAATTCTCCATACAGTGGCCAGAGTAATTTTTTTTAAATGTTAATTAAATCACAACACTTCCCTGGTCAGAACTCTCTTTTCAGTGAGTGCTTTGAACAGCACTGAGAATAAGTTCCAAGGTCCTTATCGTTGCCTATAAGGCTTTTAGCTCCCTCTCTGTCCTCATCTTGTTGCTCTGCCACCCTTATTGCCTCTATTCTAGCCATACTTGCCTTTTTCTTTACGAGACACTACATGCTGACACCCACCTGTGGGCCCTGAACTTGCGTGTCTCTGCCTGGGATGCTTTTTGCACAGAAATGAGCACTGCTCACTACCTCCTTCTTTCAAGTCTCTGATTATGTGTCATTTTCTCAGAGAAGCCTTTTTGCTTTAAAATATCTCAAGTAGCAATACATTTTTTGCCACTTTTTATCCCCTTATTTTGCTCTATTTTTCTTCATAGCTCTTACTATTACCTGCTGTTGTATTACATGTTATATTGTTTATCGTCTGTCTACTAAACAGTGACATGAATTCAGGGACCACATCCCCAGTGTCTAGAACAATGTCAGGCACATAAGATGTGCTCTGTAAATAATTATTCAATGAATGAATCTACTCAGGGACACAGGGACAAAACATACAAATATTAATGACACTTGAAGTTAAATTACATTTCGAAAGTTACATTTTTTCATTAATAGCTTTCACGTGCTCTCATATACATAATCTCATTTAATCCTTACCTGTAAGTGCTATCATTTTCCTATTTTATAGGCAAGGAAAGAGCTACAGTGCAGATGTATCCACCCCAAATCACAGAGCTAGTTAGTGGTGGAGGTGGGATTTAAGCCCAGATATTCTGATTATAAATCCTGTCTTATTTCATGTATAAAGGACAGTAAGTGCTTTGGGAGTTGGAGACAAATTTGGTTTACACAGGGATATAGGAGTTAATGGGTGCTTTAGGGAAACCTTAGAGTATTTGTGTCTTGAGATTTGAACATGGGATTAGATATAAATAACGAGCAAAGGCATTCCAGATATGGTAATGGCATGAGCAAATGCAAAGAGACATGGATGTGTCTGGTGAATTCATATAGGAGTAGATTCACGTAGCCAATTCAAGTTACTGCTTGAGCTTGAGGCAGTAGGAAACACTTAAAAATATTTGAATCAAGACTGCCACATGCAAAGAGGTTTGCTGAGGATCCTTTAGCTTGGTGAGCGGTGCAAAGAAGAGAGAGGAGAGGAGATCAGAGGGGAGGGAGCAGGAACAAGGGCCTGGGTGGAAGGACTTGCTCAGAAAGAAAGAGAGGCAGTTCTTTGCTTAGAGGTAGAAAAAAAGGTGCCAAGGTTAGGGAAGATTCTGGTAGCTCCCAAGATTTTGGAGGGTGATCTTTTTTTGTGTCTGCGGTTGCTAATCTTTCCAAAACAAGACATTGTTCTGAAAATAAAGACTGAAGACTAGTCAAGTCTGGGGGTTAGGGTTTTGAGTTGTTAGTAGAAATCTTGGAAGAGTCATGATGTAAAAAATAACAGAAATTGTAAAACAACAACAGTTAGACCTTAACTCAAATTAAGAAAGGCATTTTGAGCTCCCATCACATGTTAGATCTAACGTCTTAATAAGAAAATATTTTTGTATTTTTTTTGTTTGTTTTTTAGATTGTGCTAATCACACTGTGTTGAAGTTAAACCACTATGCATCGTGACTTCAGGCAAGGTGAAGCTTTATTTTAGATGATGACTCACTTTGAACTGGTTTTTAATAAGTGTTCTAGGATGGTGGAAAGATCTGGGTGGAACCATGCTCAATATTTCAAAGTGAGCACTTGAAAATCTATTTCTGCTTCTTAGTAATAGGATCTCTGAGGTGCCAGAATTATTTTCGAACTGGTTCACTGGTTCTCAGAGGCCCTGCTATCCCAGGTCCATGGAACTGGCAAGGAATTTGATGTAATTGCTTTTGCACCTGCCATTTGATGGGAATTGTTTTGGAAATTACTTAGTCATATAACTAAGAAACATCTAGTGTTTGTCCTCTTAGAGATTGGACTTAATGGCCAAATGGCTTGATTTGACCCTATCTATGGTTCAGAGCTATTTAATTGTTAAAATTCTTGACCACTGTGTTCCTCAATTAAATTACAAATTTAAATCAAACGTGTTTTGTATCTATGTTTTGAAGTACTCTGTGATCTGTTTTTATGACTTACTGATTCCAGCCTTGTGCTTTTGTCCTTGGCGTTCCCTTTAGCTCTGCATACATCCCTCCTTTCTTCCTACCTGTCTAAGCTCATCTCCACCTCTTGGGGAAGACTTCCCTCTTTAATACCCCATTCTCACTTGCCTTTGTTTCACTTCTCTGAACACCTATATACAGTGCACTTGTAATTTTTCTTTCGTTAACTTCACTATAAACTGGGTACATTATGTAGTTTGTTTTTAAAAATTCCTTTATGGTTTAAAATATTCTGCACAAAAAAGGCAACTCTGTGGACAAGGAGTGCCCCCTTAGTCCCCTCTTTTCTTTTCAAGAGAAGCAATTAAAAAAAAACCTTTGTTGTTGTCATTTCTTAAATATTAGCTCTTCTGCTTTTAAATTTTGGTAGCTTATTCAAATTTTCTGAAGTACCGAGGAGTCCAATACAGTAAAGAACAAACAACTTGTGTGAGGGTCTGTATGGTCCCCCTAGGCTGTGAGTTACCAGTTGGCTAGAAAGTCAGTTTCCTAATACACCTTCTACAGACCACTGGTCCCACTCCCCAGAGACTTTTCTTGAAAAGGGGTCTTGGTACAACAAATTAGGAAACACTATTTTATCTCCCAGAGGATCTCAGTGTACATTAGCATATTATTGGCTCTGAGAAGCTCAGAGTTGTAAAAAAAAACAACTTAGCATTCCCCAAATGTACTTGACCATGGAACCTTTTTTCCACATCACATCTCAACATCCTGCGGAACTAGGATTCGGTGGGACATACTTTGGGAAATGCTTCTGTTAGGTGTTTCCTCTCTTAGGTAGGCCAAAGAATAAATGTGAAGGCCAATCCCCACGAAATAATAATTTAATCTCCCTAAACACATGATGTGGAAAACAAGTATTGTCTTTGTATTTTAACTCCTCCCAATGCCATAAAATGACAACTCAGTAAATTTTGGTGTAAGTGGATTGTCTTTTTAAATACTGAGAGTGGGAAGAGGAAGCGTGTGGGCTATCAATGCCTGTCCTTTGAGTGTTGGGTCTGTCCCTTTGTCTCTCTCAGGTCGGTCATTGTGTGCTTGGCGTGTCCCGGTCCCGTCACCATCAACATGCTGCATAATGGATGAGGCTGAAGAGACTTAGGCAGCAGGTGTTCTAGCAATTAAAAAAAGAAAGAACAGAGCTGTTGATTATTGCCAACAGCATTAGTCCTCCCTTTCTTCCTTTTACAAACAACAGCTCTCTGTGTCAATCAGCAGCAAAATGGCAACTGTTCTGCTTTACTAGTTCTACTTATTACCTTCCGGGCACTGTAGTCAAAACTCCCGTTTGGATAGTTTGTGCCCTTATGTTGGAAGTGGGCTGTATTTTTCCCTTTGTTTTCTAAAAGATTGTTACAATCTAGTTAATAGCCCACAAACTTATTAAAAATTATATCACGGTACACTGGAATGGATTGGGGACAATTATTAGCTTTGCTATAATTGTTGGCTGTCCTCTAAGGGGGGAAGGAAATATATTTGCAAATTCAGGACTAGAGAGTATACAAGCTTTCAGGAACCTGAGTATACTCCACAGCTAGGAAATATTTAGGACAAAAGTAAGCTTTTAATATTTGATTTTATATGCTTGGGAAAGACCTATTCATTGGATTATTGTTACTGCTCCAATTTTCAGGAATTTAGTGGAGACCTTTTGCTTTTGCATTCTGATCGTCTACCTATAGCCAGGAATCAGAAACAGCTCTCTGAAAGAACAATAGGTTTATATTATCATAGTAGTTGCATCTTTCTATAAGATGTTGATTGTTTATGAACAAGAGTGTATGCAAGTTTAGAAACATTCATATGGTTATATGGTTTGTTTTCAATTATTTTTTGATAATTCTCCAATGTCATGGATATTGTAATACATTTAAAACACCACATTTAAGTTAACTGTTAGCCTCATAATATATATGTAATAGAGATTGCGAGTTTGCAGTAGTATTCTGGAGCCAGCTCATATGGCTCAAGAGAGAAGCTTGTGTGCATTTCCTCCCCACTGTGTGTTCAGTGATATCAGGCTGAGCTTGAAATCAACCACAGTGGGAATATTTACACCATGGAGATTGGCAAATGCTACACGTCAGGGCTCTTCTCCCCTCCCCACCTCATGAGAACCCATTGTTAAGCATTTAGCAGAATACCATTGTTTCTAGGCCATCTCTCAGGGTGACTTGATTATAAGGAGTTTTAAAAATATAACCAAGGAGAGACTTCCCATGTGGTCCAGTGGCTAAGACTCCACGATCCCAATGCAGGGGGCCCGGGTTCAATCTCTGGTCAGGGAACTAGATCCCACATGCCGCAACTAAGAGTTCGCATGCTGCAACTAAAGACTCGCATGCTGCAACGAAGATCCTGTGTGTTGCAACTAAGACCCGATGCAGCGAAATAAATAAATAAATGTTAAATATATATATATATATATATATATATATATATATATAACCAAGGACCTCTTAGAACATATCTTGTATTCTAACAATAACACAGTTAACTTTTTATACCCTTTTTTCCTTCTTCCTCTCTCTAGACTTTTTGTTAATGAGGTTTTTCAAGATGATGTGTGGGCAGAAGTTCCTGTTGTTGGTTTTGTTTTGTTTTGTTTTTGATTAACATGGATCTCACTTACTAGGTTTATAACAAATAGCCTTCTTGTCTTTTCTTTAATTTACCTGTGGTAGTGCAGCATTACACTGTTTCCTTATGGTTTTTTGTAGCACTCTGAAAACAGGACTCCTTCCTTATTGATGTGGACCATGTTTATGGAGGAAACATTGTGTAAGGAGAGATAAACACAGAGTCTGAGTAATGTTCACTCCAGTAGAAACCAAGATGGCGCTGCTTCCTCAGTGGGGGCAGCTGCCACACTGTGGTGTCAGTGAGGCCCAGTGATGAACAGCACTTTAGGGGGATTACCACCTGCTGTCTTCATCACAGAACAGCCAAGAGAACAGATTTCCTGCCATAATACATTATTTGTAAGTCTAAAGAACCAGAGGGAGATAAGTAGGGAAATATTTTGTTCTGAAATGCCTAATGGTCTCAAGTGAGGCATCTTGTCTTCTTTCCTTCTAGTCCCCTTCACTCCCCATTAGTGGATATTTATTTTTCATTCCATAGGGGATCAAGTTGTGTATAAGATTCTTTCAAGTTGTATTCTCTGGATATGTGTGATGATTTTTTAAATACAGAGGCTAAAATCCAGTGACATCACAGAGATTGTTATGATTTCACCTCCACAGTGTTGAGTGAATTGACAGTATATGGGCAGACATTTTGACATTTCTCTGGATTTGGGGGCTTATATTCTTTTTCCACGTTTTGAGGAAGAGGCACATGGAAGAGAGAAGATTGCAGAGGCAGTGGGAAGTCAGATCTTTATTTACAACTCAACTGACACAGGCGTATTTGGGCAGCATAGCCTTCTGGTTAGGGATGTGGGTCGGGAACCAGACTGCCCAGCTTAGAGTCCTGGCTCTGCCACTTACTGTGTGAAATTGGACCAATTACTTCGTGGTCTATACTTTCGTTTCTTCATCTGGAAAACAGAGATAATAATCACACTTCTGTCAGGGCCCCTGAGAGCCCATTGAGCACCTTTGTATAAACTCAAAAAGACATCATGGGGTGGGCTCTTTGGGCTTGAGTACAGACAGTGGCTTTATGTGAATTAGGAAGACAAGACTCTTTCGCCAGAAGAATTTGTGTAGTTTGACAAAGAGAGCTCAGGCTGGCTTTTAGCCCCAACTTGTCTCCTCAGCTGGGCACCACTGTTGAGGGCACAACCTGTGCAACCAGCTGCGGTAGCTCTGACAACTGCACCAGGGAACTGAGGAGTAAGTGAGTCAATTAAGGTTCCATAAAAGATGCTGTTACTATTATCATCAAAACTTCAAGGTGAGAGCCTAAGGTGGAACAGGGTTCAGAGAATCTGTAGATTTGTGCAAAGTTATCTTAGAGGAGTGGAGTGATTTGCTGGAAACCCTTGGTTATTAGAGAACTGTGGCTTGAACCCAGTTGTCTGGACTTTCAGCTTCCTACCAATCCTGACTAGGTGTCTTTAGATAACCATGTGATTCAAACCATTGATAGAAGATGGGGGGAAGGGGCACTGTGGCCATTCCTGACCCCAAGTGTCTGCCTAGAGCCATTCAAATGGTAAAATCTCAGAAGATGATGTGTCCTTTATTTTCCAAAGCCTAGCAGTACATTGGCTCCTTTGATACTCAGATGTTTGTTTTAAAATATATTATTCCTAGAGGGGTGGGATAGGGAGGGTGGGAGGGAGGGAGACGCAAGAGGGAAGAGATATGGGGATATATGTATATGTATAGCTGATTCACTTTGTTATAAAGCAGAAACTAACACACCATTATAAAGCAATTATACTCCAATAAAGATGTTAAAAAAAAATACATATATATATATTATGCAGGGCTTCCCTGGTGGCACAGTGGTTAAGAATCTGCCTGCCCGTGCAGCGGACACAGGTTCGAGCCCTGGTCCGGGCAGATCCCACATGCTGCGGAGCAACTAAGCCCGTGCACCACAACTACTGAGCCTGCACTCTAGGAGCCCACAAGCCACAACTACTGAGCCTGGGTGCCACAACTACTGAAACCCGCGCACCTAGAGCCTGTGCTCCGCAACAAGAAAAGTCACCCAATGAGAAGTCTGCGCACCACAATGAAGAGTAGCCCCTGCTCCCCGCAACAAGAGAAGCCCGCACACAACAACAAAGACCCAATGCAACCAAAAATAAATAAATAAATAAAAATAAAATTTAAAAAAAATATATATATCATGCAGTAAGCATGTGTGGATCCCAGTCACCATTTTTTAAATTGAAGTATAGATGATTTGCAATACTGTGTTATTTTCCGGTATACAGCAAAGTGATTCAGTTTTACATATATACATATTTTTTTCTGACTCTTTTCCATTATAGGTTATTACAAGATGTTGAATATAGTTCCCTGTGCTATTCAGTAAATCCTTGTTGTTCATCTGTTTTATATATAGTGGTGTGTATCTGTTATCTCATACTCCTAATTTATTCCTCCCCCACCTTTCCCCTTTGGTAAACGTAAGTTTGTTTTCTATGTCTGTGAGTCTGTTTCTGTTTTGTAAATAAGTTCATTTGTATTATTTTTTAGCTTCCACATATAAATGTTATCATATAATATTTGTCTTTGTCTATCTGGCTTACTTCACTCAGTATGATAATCTCTAGGTCTATCCATGTTGCCACAAATGGCAATATTTCATTCTTTTTATGGCTGATATTCCATTGTGTGTGTGTGTGTGTGTGTGTGTGTGTGTATCACATCTTCTTTATCATTCATCTGTTGATGGACACTTGGGTTGCTTCCATGTCTTGGCTACTGTAAATAGTGCTTCTGTGAACATTGGGGAGCATGATGTATCTTTTCAAATTAGAGATTTTGTCTTTTCTGGATAAATGCCCAGGAGTAGGATTGCTGGATCATATGGTAACTCTATTTTTAGTTTTTTTGTAAGGAACCTCTATACTGTTTTTCCATAGTGCCAGCCTCCATTTTAATAGACCTGAGGAATATTATTAGTTGGAGGTGTATTTCTATTACATTTGAATGAAAAACCTTTTACAAGTAGTATTTTCTCACTACAAAGGCTTTTCTGAGTTAAACCAAATGGAAAATGGCTTTTGTTACTAACAAAAGAAAAAAAAAATAGAGGTTAAACCACTATGGAAGTCAACCTCTATTTCTCCAGTCCTCCCTTTAAAATCTTTTTAATTGTAAAGTATAACACAATTACAGAAAACCACATAAATTCACAGCTTAGGTAATTATTTAAGGTGGACAGTCTTGGAATCACTGTCTCAAGAAGTAGATTCAAATCAAGAAGTAGAATTTTATCACCCTGGAAGCCCGTCCTGGGCTCCCTCCCACTGATAGTTCCTTCCCTCCTTCTAAAAGTCACTTTCTCATTTTATGTTGATCACTTCCTGGCTTTTCTTCATAGTTGTGTTGCCCAAGTCATACCTACGACTTTTAAAAGGACAGGCTGTTTAAAATGTGATCATCCTATCTGTATAATGAGCATTTCACCATGTTTTATTTTCCTTTGGTAATCTAATAACTTGTTTGGGTGAATTCTAGTAGTTTTCTAACTTGACTTTGATGTGTTTTAAAATACCAAGTACTGGTGAAACACAACAGTTTTGTGGTTACTTTGGATTCTTAGCCAAAAATTATTAGGTTATTAGAATATCAGATGGTGAAATTGATCAGTTCTTCAGACACTTCTACAACTGTCTCAGGACTGTGTGTACTTGGCAGAGCCTCTAGTTCCCATTCTTTGCCCCAAATCAGGAAGCCAAGGGGCTTGACCCCTCTTTCCTTTCCATCCTCAGTACTAACGTCATGTTGATTTGATGACTGGCAAGAGCCATTTCTGTGTAGTGAGCAGGTGAGAGAGTGGGTTGACTATAAATGAAATGACTGATAGCGAACCATTGAAAACAAATACGAAAAAGCACTCCTAGTAACAAATGAGGAGGCACCAGACAGGTTTTTGACTTGATTTCTTTCCCTGGACTGCTGAATGACTTTCAGCTGTAGCTCCAGACAACATTTTATTATGAATATTTTGAAACATGAGAGAGACAGAGAGAGAGAGAGGAAGGAAGGAAGGTAGGTTGGTTCAAAGAGGCCATATACCCACCACCTAGTGTCAATAATTGTTAACATTTTCTATATTTACTTCTAACACAAACACATGCACACATACTCCTAATAACTTTTCAACCTTTTCAAAATAAATTACAGACATCAGACCCCTTTCCCTCTAAATACATTAGTGCGCATCTCCAAGCTATGAGGCCATTCTTCTACATAACCACCGTGCCATTGTCACTCAAAGTGAAGTAATGCCCTGATATTATCAAATGACCAGTATATGTTCAGATTTCCCCAATCGTGCCCAAAATATCACCTGTAAATCTGCTTTTAAACTAGGATTTCACTAAGAGGCATGCACTGAACTGGTTGTCATGTCCCTTACGTCTCTTATTTAAGGTAACAACCCTCCCCTTTTCTTCACGACACTGGCTTTTTGAAGGTCAATTTTCTTATAAAACGTGTCATTTTTCTGGATTTGCCCAATTGTTTCCTCATGGTCTCACTAAATCCGGACCATGTGTATAGGAGTCTGTCACATCGTGTGATTTTGTACCCAGCACTCACAAGCCCAGAGCCATCTGTGAAGCAGCAGATCTGCCTCAGCCATACTCACTTTCTCTTGAGCGGTATTTCTGAACAGAAATTGCAACCACCTGATCTAGACACTCCAGCATGGAGTTTTTTCTTCTCCTTAGATATGAAGCTCGAGGAAAGGAAGTAATAGAGCTTCCAATCAATAGGAAATGTCCTATTAGATGGTTTCTACTTATGATTTCTAACCTCTAGCAACCTTGTAAAACAGGTTCCTACAACCGTCTTTTTTTTTTTTTTTAAGGAATTCCTTTATTATTATTTTTTATTATTTATTTATTTATTTATTTATTTATTTTTGGCTGTGTTGGGTCTTCGTTTTCTGTGCGAGGGCTTTCTCCAGTTGCGGCGAGCGGGGGCCACTCTTCATCGCGGTGCGCGGGCCTCTCACCGTCGCGGCCTCTCTTGTTGCGGAGCACGGGCTCCAGACGCGCAGGCTCAGTAGCTGTGGCGCACGGGCCCAGTCGCTCCGCGGCATGTGGGCTCTTCCCGGACCAGGGCTCGAACCCGTGTCCCCTGCATTGGCAGGCAGATTCTCAACCGCTGCGCCACCAGGGAAGCCCACAGCCGTCTTTTAAAGATGGTGGAGCAGCCTCAGAGAAACGAAGCCATTTGTCCAGTGTCACATAGCTCCGAAGTGTCACACCTGAAATTTGGACCCCGATTTGCCTAATTCAGAGGTTTTATATATCCCTGTGCTGAGGACTAGAGGACAGTTCCACACACTGATTTGTCAAAATTAGCCGTGAATTGAAGTATTTATTTTAAAGAGCAACATGATACCCAGGTAAAAATCACACTGTGGCTGAAGCCTATCTCTGCTGCTTGTAGTAGAGACAGCACACATAGCCCAGAAGCACTTTACTAGCCCATTTTCTTTCGGGACTCATTCTTTTTCTTTGCTCTCAAATCAATTGCTAATACTTTATGTTGTGTTAAAGCTCATGAGCTGTTTGTCTTTCTTTGCAGTGTCTGTTCTGTCTCTTTAGAAGGTAAGAACAGCCTAAGTGTGCAAACACACTTACCGCTAAACCCACTCACGTGTTCCTGGACTGACCCATTTCCTGTGTCTAGAGCACGCAATGGCTAGATCAGAGGATTTAATGCCCCCAGCATGCTTTGGAGCATTTCTTGTATTCTTAATTAGATTTTTTTTAGCAGAGTCTGTCAATCTGTGGCTATAAACAGCGCCTTCTGGGTTTCTGATGACATGATGAAAATATAAATGGATTCTGCAGATTGCATTTTATTATCCTCAACATTAAACACTCAGAGCTAGTGCTGGAGAGGATCATGGTCTGATAATGTTGATTAAATAACCTCAGGCCTGGACTTCTGTGCTGTTTCTTTGCCAACCCAAACTGAATAGATGTGAGGAGCTATTGTTATTAAAGAGAGTGTATCGATGTAATTGTCATTAGAATACGTGCCTTCAGAGGGCAGTGGGTGGGGCAATGAAGCCCTGGCCTGGGTGAAGGGAGGTCTGGTTTTAGTCTCATCCTTACTGATAGCTAGCTTATGACATTGAGCAAGTCACTTAATTTGTAGGACATTATTTTTTCTTATCTGTAAAATGAAGAGGTTGTGGATAAAACTTGGACTTATTCTGGTGTAGTGAGAAGGGACATGGGATTGATCTATAAAAAGATTTCTGGGTCCTGTGTGGGAGATGCTTGTAGAGGGCCAGAGAGAAAGCAGGGTGACCATGAAGGTGGCTGGTGTAGTTTTTTTGCTGAGAGGCGATGGAGGCTTGGACTAGTGTGTAGTGTAGAGACAGAGGGTAAAGGACAGATCTAAAGTACATTTTGGAGAGAGGAACATTGCTCTTTTTGATGGTTTGAATGTGTCTGTATGTTCTTGGTGACGGGAGATGGTGGTGCCATTCATTGATATGGAGGAGACCAGAGGTGGAACAGGTTGGATCGGAGGACAGACGTCACAAATTTTGTTTTGATCTTGTTAAGTGTGAAATATTTATTAGGTACCCAAGTGGAGATGTTGAGTAAGAAATTGGATATTTGATTCCGGACTTCAGGAGAGAAGGGTCAATGCCACGTATAAAAATGTGTGAGTTATCATATGCAAGATGTTTAAAGGCAAGATATTTAAACTCATAAAAATGAATGAGTTATCAGTGTGAGGTACTTAAAGACCTGGAACTACCCAGGGAAGAGGAGAGTGTGGCTATACAGAGAACAAAGGAGAAGTGAAGAAAGGAGAAAAAGAACCATGTTTTATACCTAGGAAATGAATGAGGTAGAATTACCTAAGGCAACAGAGAAAGGAGTATTTATTGAATGAGGTAGAAGGAAAATCAGGAATGTCTGGTAGTGGGGAGGCCTAGGAGGGGCAAGCGATCTAAAAAGGAAGGAGTGGTTGACTGTCATGCTGCTGAGACCTTGATTCAGATTAGATGAGACAATGTCTGTTGGATCAGACAGTATGGCACAATTAGAATTGAAGAGGAGAACCAGTAAAGCATGGCATCATTTAAGATCAGGGAGGAAAGATCTGCAAAGAGTATTGGAAAGAGAGAAATTAAGAATGAGATCTATGGCAATTCTAGTATCGTTGCCAATATTGACAGTGAAGTTTATTGAGCTCTTACTATGGATTAGGCACTATGGGAAGGGTTTGACATACACTAATTAATTTACTCGTATGCAATTCATTTACTATTGATGCATTTAGAGTAGGTACAATTTATCACTTTGTAAGTAGGGAAGCTGAAGGTTGGTAGAAGTTCATTAATCTGCTTATGATTTAGCTTCTGCTGGTGAGGCTCAGAGTCAAATTTGCAGGTCTCAACTTTTAACCCTTTAAGAATTTTCAGCGAATTAAAAGAGGACAGGCGGCTGAGCTATGATGATAAGAGTAATGGGTAGCCGATACTCGTATATGGGGATTGGACTGTGAAAGGAAGGAGAAAAACAGGATTGTGGTTGAAGGAGCTGGATTCAATGAATTAGCGTTTTTAGGAAAGGAGGGAAATCATTATGCTATCAGCAGAGAGATGAAGGATGCTATGGTCCTAGAGGTAAGGTTGAGATAAAGGTAGTACCTGGGGATGGGAAGGGATGGGATTCCAAGCTTTGATAGAGGAAAGAGAAAGTGCATTTCTTTCTTTTGAGCTGACAGGAAAAGATGAAAAGATACGTGTAGATATGGTCTATAAAGGGATGTGGGTGGGGCTAGGGGCAGTGGTCCTAAAGGAAAGTCTGGCCAGATGGTCTTGATCTCACTGTGATTCCAAAAGCAAGGTCATTGGCTATAAAATGTTGGTGGCAGAGTCCACAAGGAAGTCATGCTTGGACTATCTCTTTAGGAATGGGGAATTAGTGGGAAATGGGGAGAACGATTGCCAAAGAACCTTTCCCTTGCCCCATCTTCTGGGATGTCTCTGTTGTTTCAGGTTCAAGTACAACCCATAGTTCTGACATACAGGTCCTTTATCATGTGGGCTATGCCTACGGTGGCGCCTTATCTCCTACCACTCTCCCCTCCCCACCTGCCTCCCCCTGTTCTCACCCTTAGGACTTTTCCTCTTTGCTCAAATAAACCTTTTTATAGGTCTTTGTGTTTGCCTGGGGTGCACTACTTCATCTCCTTCCTTTGAGGAATCCTTTCTTTTCCTTCAGGACCAACTCAAATGTCAGCCCCTCAAAGGCTTTCCTTGACTATCTCAGGCAGAGAGAGTTCATTTCTTTGCTCAGATGCTGCACAGAATCATGTGTATGTAGGAGTGTGAAATCTGCAGTCTTACTACCTGAGGTTAAATCTTGGCTCTGCTATTTACTAGTTTTGTGTCCTTGGGCAAGTTACTTAACCTCTCTGCGTCTAGGTTTCTTTGACTTTAAAATGGAAATAATAATAATCAGACCCACCTCATAGGGCTGTTATGAGGATTAAATAAATTCATATGTGGCAAACGTTTAGAACAGAGAAAGCATAAGGAAATTGCTATAGGAATGTGAACTATTCAGCTATCTCTTTAGTTGTGCAGTTTGTGTTGATTGCTTGCTCCGTGCTCTTGCCCATAATTCTCTTCCAACACCAACTACTGTTTTGTAATGTTTTATCTTTCCCCCTGGCTCGTGGGTCCTTACTGGGTAGGGTCCAGATCTTGTTATTTTGATCTCACTCACACCTCTTATACTGCCTGGCCAGAAGTAGGTATTTGGTAGACGGTAGACGATTATTGGTTGATTGCTAATTCTGACTTAGATGAGTATGACTTGAGATGGTTTGCAAAGAGTTTCCATAGAACTTTTTTTTAATTTTTTAATTTAATTTAATTTAATTTTTTATACAGCAGGTCCTTATTAGTCATCCATTTTATACACATCAGTGTATACATGTCAATCCCAATCTCCCAATTCATCACACCACCACCCCCACCCTGCCACTTTCCCCCCTTGGTGACCATACATTTGTTCTCTACATCTGTGTCTCAATTTCTGCCCTGCAAACCGGTTCATCTGTACCATTTTTCTAGGTTCCACATATATGCGTTAATATACAATATTTATTTTTCTCTTTCTGACTTACTTCACTCTGTATGACAGTCTGTAGATCCATCCACGTCTCAACAAATGACCCAATTTCGTTCCTTTTTATGGCTGAGTAATATTCCATTGTATATATGTACCACCTCTTCTTTATCCATTCGTCTGTCAGTGGGCATTTAGGTTGCCTCCATGACCTGGCTATTGTAAATAGAGCTGCAGTGAACATTGGGGTGCATGTGTCTTTTTGAATTATGGTTTTCTCTGGGTATATGCCCAGTAGTGGGATTGCTGGATCATATGGTAATTCTATTTTTAGTTTTTTAAGGAACCTCCATATTGTTCTCCATAGTGGCTGTATCAATTTGCATTCCCACCAACAGTGCAAGAGGGTTCCCTTTTCTCCACACCCTCTCCAGCATTTATTGTTTGCAGATTTTCTGATGATGCCCATTCTAACTGGTGTGAGGTGATACCTCATTGTAGTTTTGATTTGCATTTCTCTAATAATTAGTGATGTTGAGCAGCTTGTCATGTGCTTCTTGGCCATCTGTATGTCTTCTTTGGAGAAATGTCTATTTAGGTCTTCTGCCCACTTTTTGATTGGGTTGTTTGTTTTTTTAATATTGAGCTGCATGAGCTGTTTATATATTTTGGAGATTAATACTTTGTCCGTTGATTCGTTGGCAAATATTTTCTCCCATTCTGAGGGTTGTCTTTTCGCCTTGTTTATGGTTTCCTTTGCTGTGCAAAAGCTTTTAAGTTTCATTAGGTCCCATTTATTTATTTTTGTTTTTATTTCCATTACTCTAGGAGGTGGATCAAAAAAGATCTTGCTGTGATTTATGTCAAAGAGTGTTCTGCCTATGTGTTCATCTAAGAGTTTTATGGTGTCCGGTCTTACATTTAGGTCTCTAATCCATTTTGAGTTTATTTTTGTGTATGGTGTTAGCGAGTGTTCTAATTTCATTCTTTCACATGTAGCTGTCCAGTTTTCCCAGCACCACTTATTGAAGAGACTGTCTTTTCTCCATTGTATATCCTGGCCTCCTTTGTCATAGATTAGTTGACCATAGGTGCGTGGGTTTATCTCTGGGCTTTCTATCTTGTTCCATTGATCTATGTTTCTGGTTTGGTGCCAGTACCATATTGTCTTGATTATTGTAGCTTTGTAGTATAGTCTGAAGTCAGGGAGTCTGATTCCTCCAGCTCCGTTTTTTTCCCTCAAGACTGCTTTGGCTATTCGGGGTCGTTTGTGTCTCCATACAAATTTTAAGATTTTTTGTTCCAGTTCTGTAAAAAAAATGCCATTGGTGATTTGATAGGGATTGCATTGAACCTGTAGATTGCTTTGGGTAGTATATTGATTTTCACAATATTGATTCTTCCAATCCAAGAGCACGGTATATCTCTCCATCTGTTGGTATCATCTTTAATTTCTTTCATCAGTGTCTTATAGTTTTCTGCATACAGGTCGTTTGTCTCCCTAGGTAGGTTTATTCCTAGGTATTTTATTCTTTATGTATCAATGGAGTGTTTCCTTAATTTCTCTTTCAGATTTTTCATCGTTAGTGTATAGGAATGCAAGAGATTTCTGTTCATTAATTTTGTATCCTGCTACTTTACCAAATTCATTGATTAGCTCTAGTAGTTTTCTGGTGGCATCTTTAGGATTCTCTATGTATAGTATCATGTCATCTGCAAACAGTGACAGTTTTACTTCTTCTTTTCCAATTTGTATTCCTTTTATTTCTTTTTCTTCTTCAACTACCGTGGCTAGGACTTCCAAAACTACGTTGAATAATAATGGTGAGAGTGGACATTCTTGTCTTGTTCCTGATCTTAGAGGAAATGCTTTCAGTTGTTCACCATTGAGAATGACGTTTGCTGTGGGTTTGTCATATATGGCCTTTATTATGTTGAGGTAGGTTCCCTCTATGCCCACTTTCTGGAGAGTTTTTATCATAAATGGGTGTTGAATTTTGTCAAAAGCTTTTTCTGCATCTATTGAGATGATCATATGGTTTTTATTCTTCAGTTTGTTAATATGGTTTATCACATTGATTGATTTATGTATACTGAAGAATCCTTGCATCCCTGGGATAAATCCTACTTGATCATGGTGTATGATCCTTTTAATGTGTTGTTGGATTCTGTTTGCTAGTATTTTGTTGAGGATTTTTGCATCTACATTCATCAGGGATATTGGTCTGTAATTTTCTTTTTTTGTAGTGTCTTTGTCTGGTTTTGGTATCAGGGTGTTGGTGGCCTCATAGAATGAGTTTGGGAGTGTTCCTTCCTCTGCAATTTTTTGGAAGAGTTTGAGAAAGATGGGTGTTAGCTCTTCTCTAAATGTTTGATAGAATTCACCTGTGAAGCCATCTGGTCCTGGACTTTTGTTTGTTGGAAGATTTTTAATCACAGTTTCAGTTTCATTACTTGTGATTGGTCTGTTCATATTTTCTGTTTCTTCCAGGTTCAGTCTTGGAAGGTTATACCTTTCTAAGAATTTGTGCATTTCTCCCAGGTTGTCCATTTTATTGGCATAGAGTTGCTTATAGTAGTCTCTTAGGATGCTTTGTATTTCTGCGGTGTCTGTTGTAACTTCTCCTTTTTCAGTTCTAATTTTATCGGTTTGAGTCATCTCCCTCTTTTTCTTGATGAGTCTGGCTAATGGTTTGTCAATTTTGTTTATCTTCTCAAAGAACCAGCTTTTAGTTTTATTGATCTTTGCTATTGTTTTCTTTGTTTCTTTTTCATTTATTTCTGCTCTGATCTTTATGATTTCTTTCCTTCTGCTAACTTTAGGTTTTGTTTGTTCTTCTTTCTCTAGTTCCTTTAGGTGTAAGGTTAGATTGTTTATTTGAGATTTTTCTTGTTTCTTGAGGTAGGCTTGTATAGCTATAAACTTCCCTCTTAGAACTGCTTTTGCTGCATCCCATAGGTTTTGGATCGTCGTGTTTTCATTGTCATTTGTCTCTAGGTATTTTTTGATTTCCTCTTTGATTTCTTCAGTGATCTCTTGGTTATTTAGTAACGTATTGTTTAGCCTCCATGTGTTTGTGTTTTTTGTGTTTTTTCCCCTGTAATTCATTTCTAATTTCATAGCGTTTTGGTCAGAAAAGATGCTGGATATGATTTCAATTTTCTTAAATTTACTGTGGCTTTATTTGTGACCCAATATGTGATCTATCCTGGAGAATGTTCCGTGTGCACTTGAGAAGAAAGTGTAATCTGCTGTTTCTGGATGGAATGTCCTATAAATATCAATTCAATCTACCTGGTCTATTGTGTCATTTAAAGCTTCTGTTTCCTAATTTATTTTCATTTTGGATGATCTCTCCATTGGTGTAAGTGAGATGTTAAAAGTCCCCCACTATTATTGTGTTACTGTTGATTTCCTCTTTTATAGCTGTTAGCAGTTGCCTTATATATTGAGGTGCTCCTAAGTTGGGTGCATATATATTTACAATTGTTATATCTTCTTCTTGGATTGATCCCTTGATCATTATGTAGTGTCCTTCCTTGTCTCTTGTAACATTCTTTATTTTAAAGTCTATTTTATCTGATATGAGTATTGCTACTCCAGCTTTCTTTTGATTTCCATTTGCATGGAATATCTTTTTCCATCCCCTCACTTTCAGTCTGTATGTGTCCCTAGTTCTGAAGTGGGTCTCTTGTAGACAGCATATATATGGGTCTTGTTTTTGTATCCATTCAGCAAGCCTGTGCCTTTTGGTTGGGGCATTTAATCCATTCACGTTTAAGGTAATTATCGATATATATGTTCCTATGACCATTTTCTTAATTGTTGTGGGTTTGTTTTTGTAGGTCCTTTTCTTCTCTTGTGTTTCCCACTTAGAGAAGTTCCTTTAGCATTTGTTGTAGAGCTGGTTTGGTGGTGCTGAATTCTCTTAGCTTTTGCTTGTCTCTAAAGCTTTTGATTTCTCCATCGAATCTGAATGAGATCCTTGCTGGGTATAGTCATCTTGGTTGTAGGTTCTTCCCTTTCATCACTTTAAGTATATCATGCCACTCCCTTCCAGCTTGTAGAGTTTCTGCTGAGAAATCAGCTGTTAACTTTATGGGAGTTCCCTTGTATGTTATTTGTCATTTTTCCTTTGCTGCTTTCAGTAATTTTTCTTTGTCTTTAATTTTTGCCAATTTGATTACTATGTGTCTCGGCATGTTTCTCCTTGGGTGTATCCTGTATGGGACTCTCTGCACTTCCTGGACTTGGGTGGCTATTTCCTTTCCCATGTTAGGGAAGTTTTTGACTATAATCTCTTCAAAGATTTTCTCGGGTCCTTTTTCTCTCTCTTCTCCTTCTGGGATCCCTGTAGTGCAAATGTTGTTGCGTTTAATGTTGTCCCAGAGGTCTCTTAGGCTGTCTTCATTTCTTTTCATTCTTTTTTCTTTAGTCTGTTCCACAGCAGTGAATTCCACCATTCTGTCTTCCAGGTCATTTATCCGTTCTTCTGCCTCAGTTATTCTGCTATTGATTCCTTCTAGTGTAGTTTTCATTTCAGTTAGTGTATTGTTCACCTCTGTTTGTTTGTTCTTTAATTCTTCTAGGTCTTTGTTAAGCATTTCTTGCATCTTCTCGATCTTTGCCTCCATTCTTTTTCTGAGGTCCTGGATCATCTTCACTATCATTATTCTGAATTCTTTTTCTGGAAGGTTGCCTATCTCCACTTCATTTAGTTGTTTTTCTGGGGTTTTTTCTTGTTCCTTCATCTGGTACCTAGCCCTCTGCCTTTTCATCTTGTCTGTCTTTCTGTGAATGTGGTTTTTGTTCCATAGGCTGCAGGATTGTAGTTCTTCTTGCTTCTGCTGTCCGCCCTCTGGTGTATTTGTTTTTTTAAACTATTATCCTTTATGCCTGCACAGTCCAAAGCCCATCTCTGGACCCAGGTTGGAGTTGTAACAGCCTGTGCTGGCAATGGATTGGATCCTGTGGCTAATGAGCTGGCAGAAAACCGAGAAAACAGCTTTCTGGGCCAGTTGGGAAGTTCTGAATGCTGGGAAGTCCAAGATGAAAATGCCAGCTGATTGGTCTCTAGCGAGAGCACCCTTCCTAACTTGCAGACAGCTGCCTCCTTGCTGTGTTCTTCTCCATAGAATTTTGATTTGATTTTTCTAGCAGCCCTATTAAGGAGACAGAAATAGCAGTGGATTTATTTCTCAATAAGTGTGAAAAATAAGAGCAATTCTCTTCTGCTTTGTTTTACAATTTAGGTTAAAAAGAAATACTTCTTTTGTTAAGTAAGTCAAATATTATCAGAAGAGAAGTGAGTATAATGAACTACAGATAATTTTCTCTGGTGAATTAAAGAGGTGTGTTTTTCATTGACTGTTGGTAGGAGAAAATCAAACCTTCTAAATAGTGTACCTGTTTTTGTACAACAATTTAGGGAAAATGTCCATGTCTTTCAAAAATTAAGTCAAAATATAGTAAATTTTGTATTTTTTCTATTTCTTTTTTTTTTTTTCAATTAATTAATTAATTAATTTATTTTTGGCTGTGTTGGGTCTTTGTTTCTGTGCGAGGGCTTTCTCTAGTTGCGGCGAGCGGGGGCCACTCTTCATCGCGGTGCGCAGGCCTCTCACTATCGTGGCCTCTCTTGTTGCGGAGCACAGGCTCCAGACGCGCAGGCTCAGTAGTTGTGGCTCACGGGCTTTGTTGCTCCGCAGCATGTGGGATCTTCCTAGACCAGGGCTCGAACCCGTGTCCCCTGCATTGGCAGGCAGACTCTCAACCACTGCGCCACCAGGGAAGCCCTTTTTCTATTTCTTGAATGCAGGGACCGTTATCTTGCCAGCCAATAGAATCACTTCTTAAGATCATTATAATAGGATTTCCAACATTTATTTTTTAATTTTTTTGAATTGTAACTTAAAAAAATATATATATATATATTTATTTATTTTGGCTGTGCTGGGTCTTAGTTGTGGCATGCAGGATCTTCGTTGTGGCATGTGGGATCTTTAGTTGTGGCATGCAGACTTCCTAGTTGCAGCACGCATGTGTGATCTAATTCCCCAACCAGGGATTGAACCCAGGCCCCCTGCATTGGGAGCATGGAGTCCTACCCACTGGACCACCAGGGAAGTTCCTCCAACATTTATTTAAAATCCCTTCAGACCTGCAGTTTATTAGTGGACTGAAGTTTGTCTACCAGATTGTTTTCAAGAAACAACTGAAGATAAATGAAAATATTTCTGAAATACAATTTGTATAAATGGTAATGATCAGGCTGAAAGACTGATTCTTGGCAGTCTTTGTTCATGGCAACTATTTAGTAATGATGGTAATAAAGTAATTAACAGAATGAGGCATTAAGACATACAGTGTCGGGCTTCCCTGGTGGCGCAGCGGTTGAGAATCTGCCTGCCAATGCAGGGGACACGGGTTCGAGCCCTGGTCTGGGAAGATCCCACATGCCGCGGAGCAACTGGGCCCGTGAGCCACAGCTACTGAACCTGCGCGTCTGGAGCCTGTGCTCCGCAACAAGAGAGGCCGCGACAGTGAGAGGCCCGCGACCGCGATGAAGAGTGGACCCCGCTCGCCACAACCAAAGAAATCCCTCACACAGAAACGAAGACCCAACACAGCCAAAAATAAATAAATAAATTAATTAAAAAAAAAAAAAAAAAAAGACATACAGTGTCAGTGTGTTACATTATAAACACATTGTAAAAATGTTACCATAAAATTGTGTGGTTTTCTTTATTAGACTGGTTTTTTAAAAAGTTCTCCATATTTCAGGTATCTGAATGTTCTAGAGCAGTGCCATTGACACGGACAAACTCAGAGACATAATTACCTTTTAGTTCTATGGGAAGGAAATCGAGTCCAGATGAGCTTATTACTCAATAATTACTTGCATAAAATAGTGTGATGATACATCATGGTGTCCTCTTGCTTCTGCTTTTGGTTTGATTGCTAAGGTAGAAGGAAGCTTTTCCTTTTAAACCATCGAGGTTTTGGTAAATTACATATTTATAGACTATTTTAATCTTGCACAGGATGTTCCTGCAACAAACATTTTGGTTAATAATGAAAGTGAATTAATCCTAAAACATAAAGTAGGAAACAAAATCTGACATTGGACTCTTCTGAAAGGCATATAGGGCATAGTTGGTGACATAATTGCCACCGTAAGTACTTCTGAGGATCACCATGAATGGGGGAGAGGTATGCAAGTTCGTTATGTCTACCCTTAAAATCATGGTGGTGTCCAATAGTTTTGTCCATGCTCCTCTAGTAGGGTTTTTTTCCTTGTTTGTTTTTATGTTGAATACCTTCAGAGAACTGTAAAAACTTTGGCTTTTACTGTGAGTGAGATGGGGAAGTATTGGGGTGGGTTTGAGTGGAGTACTTGACAGGATTACCCTGGCTGCTGGGTTGAGAATAGATGGAAGGAGGCAAGGGTGGAAGCAGTGAGCCAATTAGGAGACTCTTATCTAGGTGTAAGATGATGATGGCTTGGAGTAAGGTGGTAGAGTGCAGGCCACAAGAAGTGGTTGGATTCTGGCTAAATTCTGAAGGGTGAATCAACAGGATTTGTTGGTGGATATGATTGGGTATGAAAGAGTGGGGTCAAGTATAACTAAGCTGAACAGCTGCAAGGGTAGAGTTGCTGGGACTAATTGATCGGATGGGTGAGGACCAGCAAGGTATGCAGAGCAGGATTTGGGGGAATGATAAAGTGCTCTTGACATTTCATGCTGCTCTTCCCCTGTTAGCCCCTGAATGCTTCTGAACCTGGGCTCTCTCCCCACCCACCCCACATCCCAGATCTCCATCACAGATCCTCTTTAAGGCTCCATTAATCTTCCCATCCTATTCTGTGTCCTTGGAGAGTGATCACGAGCTGATGGCTTGGTCAGTGCCTTGTCTGGAAGGTTACTGAGTCCTGCATCAGTTGGGGCCCAGGTGGGAAGGTTAGTGAAGAGTTTGGCAGTCACTTTTCATTCCCCCTGCTCATGGTCTGTTGGTAATGGCGGTTGATTCTTGGCAGCTGGTTTTTTTGTTTGTTTTCTGTTTTTATAGTAATGGCTTACGCTATTACGAAGGGAACAGTAATTAGCAGTCTTTATAGTTAAAATATACAACGTGTGACACTGTAAATACATCATAAAGATGTTGCTGAGAGGGGTCATTGAGACAAGTCATCCAAAATCCTGATTCTAACGGAGGGTCCAACCTTTCTGAGACTGAACTGCTGGCTTAGTTTAGTATGCAAGGTCAGGGCTTTGTAAAATTTACTTTGCATATGAATCACATGGGATCTTTTTTAAACGCTTGTTCTGATTAAGTAGGTCTTGGAAAAGGTGGGAGGACTGAGTCTGTATATCTAACGTTAATTCCAGGTGGTGCTGCTGCTGTGGCTGCAGCTGGTTCTGGTCTAAGGACCAGGCTGTTCAGTGGCTCAGTCCTTGTTGAATTTCTGGAGTCTATTCAGCTGTTGACCCTCCTAACAAAGGTCCGGGTGCCTCTACACTAAGTAACTTGGGCTTGGAAGAATGGGTGGCACTTGGATCAGTGGAGAGCCGTGTGAAAGCTATGCTGGGACCTGATGGACACAGAAGAGTGGGGAAGGAGGCAGATGAGGAGGAACAGAGGTGGAAATGAGCACCTTCCTCCAAATGCGTGGTGCCTGCTCCCACCTCCACAATTAGGAGTCTAGGAAACTGAATTTAATCAGACTACATCTTGATTAGCAGGCTGACTTTGGACTATTAAATCGACTCTGCTTGAAATTTTTTAGTGGCCATGCATCACATGCAAGATAATTTTAAATAGTACATGGGAATTTTAGGTGGTTCATGGGCCACCAATATTTTCTTAAAATCTTAATAGTTCTGTTACCTGCTATTTATGGTAGGAGCTTAGATATCTGCTTTCCTCCCATCTGTGAGCTTTCTGCATGCAGTGGCCATGTCTCATTTGTGTTTCTATCTCAACCCTGCTTATCATCTTCGCCCAGTAAATGGAGAGGGACCTGGCTTAACTTAGTCAGAAATTCTGTAATAAATGTAGCTAAACGAGCTTGGGTTCTCAATGTTAGCACTATCTGCACTAGAATACTTTTAACAAAAATGTAAAGATCTGAAAAAAATGTTTTTAAAACTTTATAATCACTTCTCACTGAATGGAGGTTAGTTTTATAGAGAATATTAGTAACGTTTTGAGAATATAAATCAGGACTAATAAATTCACGAAAGAAAATGCTATGCTGTTCTAAGTCTGTGGTTAAAACTTTAGCTTTATAAAGACTTTCTTTAATTCCTTTCTTAATTTTTTATTTTGTGGAAAAAGCTAGATATTTGCAAACTGTAAGGAACTACGTTTTATCTATTTTCTCACCTTTCCTCAGATAAGAATGAGAGGATATTAACAAAGGAATTTTTTTGAGGTGGTATATTATATTGGCTTGTGGATTGCCTTTCTAGTAGGAGTGGTAATGAGGATGTCTTATAATAGAACTTGAACTCTGATTTACAAGGAAGAGTTGGGACTGCTTAGTTTCCTTGGGCTGCTCTTTAAAAAAAAAAGAAAAAGAAAAAACCTTGTTTGGTTTTTCTGATGATTAAAGTAATATGTATTAACTGGAGAAAGTTTTAGGAAAAGAGGGAAACTTTAAAAGAAGAAAATAAAGATCACATCTGATTCCCACCATTAAGAGACAAGGTGTTGGCATATTTCCTCTGTGTGTGTGTATATGTGTGTTATCTGTTTTATAATGTCTTTCGTTTTGGAATCACAGTAATGCTGCCCTAATAAAATGAACTGGGAAGTATTCTTTCCTCTTCAATTGTCTGGAAGAGTTTGTGTAGAATTGCATTACTTCTTTCTTAAATATTTGCTGTAATTCACCAGGTAAGCCTTCTGGGTCTGGCGTTTTCTTTTGGGAAGGTTATCTATTTCTTTGTTGAGTGAACTATGGATGCTTGTGTCAAAAATTTTATTCAATTCATCTAAGTTGGTGAACTTATTGTCACAGATTTATTTATATTTCTTTGTTATCCTTTTAATGTCTGTAGAATCTGTAATGATATCATGTCATTCCTTATGTTGGTAATTTGAGTCTTTCTTTTCGGCTAAAAACCAAAGGTTATCAAATTTATTAGCTAAAGGTTTATCAGTTTTGTTGATCTCAAATAAAGAGTTTTTTAAACATCTTTATTGGAGTATAAATGCTTTACAATGTTGTGTTAGTTTCTGCTGTATAACAAAGTGAATCAGCTATATGTATATATATATCCCCATATCCCCTCCCTCTTGTGTCTCCCTCCCACCCTCCATTTCCCACCCCTCTAAGTGGTCACAAAGCACCGAGCTGATCTCCCTGTGCTATGCGGCTGCTTCCCACTAGCTATCTATTTTACATTTGGTAGTGTATATATGTCAATGCTACCCTCTCATTTTGTCTCAGCTTACGCTTCGCCCTCGCCGTGTCCTCAAGTCCATTGTCTACATCTGCGTCTTTATTCCTGTCCTGCCCCTAGGTTCATCAGAACAATTTTTTTTTTTAGATCCGTATATATATGTGTTAGCATATGGTATTTGTCTTTCTCTTTCTGACTTACTTCACTCTGTCTGACAGACTCTAGGTCCATCCACCTCACAACAAATAACTCAATTTTGTTTCTTTTTATGGCTGAGTAATATTCCATGTATACATGTGCCACATCTTCTTTATCCATTTATCAGTAGATGGACACTTAGGTTGCTTCCATGTCCTGGCTATTGTAAATAGTGCTGCAAGGAACATTGTGGTACATGACTCTTTTTGAATTATGGTTTTCTCAGGGTATATGCCCAGTAGTGGGATTGCTGGGTCATATGGTAGTTCTATTTTTAGTTTTTTAAGGAACCTCCATACTGATCTCCATAGTGGCTGTATCAATTTACATTCCCACCAACAGTGCAAGAGGGCTCCCTTTTCTCCACACCCTCTCCAGCATTTATTGTGGGTAGATTTTTTGATGATGGCCGTTCTGACTGGTGTGAGGTGATACCTCATTGTACTTTGATTTGCATTTCCCTACCAATTAGTGATGTTGAGCATCCTTTCATGTATTTGTCAGCAATCTGTGTATCTTCTCTGGAGAAATGTCTATTTATGTCTTCTGCCCATTTTTGGATGGGGTTGTTTGTTTTTGTGATATTGAGCTGCATGAGCTGCTTATACATCTTGGAGATTAATCCTTTGTCAGTTGTTTCATTTGCAAATATTTTCTCGTATTCTGAGGGTTGTCTTTTCGTCTTGTTTATGTTTTCCTTTGCTGTGCAAAAGCTTTTAAGTTTCATTAGGTCCCATTTGTTTATTTTTGTTTTACTTTCTATTTCTCTAGGAGATGGGTCAAAAAGGATCTTGCTGTGATTTATGTCATAGAGTGTTCTGCCTATGTTTTCCTCTAAGAGTTTTATAGTGTCTGGCCTTACATTTAGGTCTTTTATCCATTTTGAGTTTATTTTTGTGTATGGGGTTAGGAAGTGTTCTAATTTCATACTTTCACACAGCTGTCCAGTTTTCCCAGCACCACTTATTGAAGAGACTGTCTTTTATCCATTGTATATTCCTGCCTCCTTTATGAAAGATAAGGTGACCATATGTGAATGGGTTTAATCTCTGGGCTTTCTATCCTGTTCCATTGATCTATATTTCTGTTTTTGTGTCAGTACCATACTGTCTTGATTACTGTAGCTTTGTAGTATAGTCTGAAGTCAGGGAGCCTGATTCCTCCAGCTCCATTTTTCTTTCTCAACATTGCTTTGGCTATTCGGGGTCTTTTGTGTTTCCATACAAATTGTACAATTTTTTGTTCTAGTTCTATGAAAAATGCCACTGGTAGTTTGATAGGGATTACATTGAATCTGTAGATTGCTTTGGGAAGGATAGTCATTTTCACAATGTTGATTCTTCCAATCCAAGAACATGGTATATCTCTCCATCTGTTTGTATCATCTTTAATTTCTTTCATCAGTGTCTTATAGTTTTCTGCATACAGGTCTTTTGTCTCCTTAGGTAGGCTTATTCCTAGGTATTTTATTCTTTTTGTTGCAGTGATAAATGGGAGTGTTTCCTTAATTTCTCTTTCAGATTTTTCACCGTTAGTGTATAGGAATGCAAGAGATTTCTGTGAATTAATTTTGTATCCTGCTACTTTACCAAATTCATTGATTAGCTCTAGTAGTTTTCTGGTAGCATCTTTAGGATTCTCTGTGTATAGTATCATGCCATCTGCAAACAGTGACAGTTTTACTTCTTCTTTTCCAATTTGGATTCCTTTTATTTCTTTTTCTTCTCTGATTGCCATGGCTAAAACTTCCAAAACTATGTTGAATAATAGTGGTGAGAGTGGGCAACCTTGTCTTGTTCCTGATCTTAGTGGAAATGGTTTCAGTTTTTCACCACTGAGAATGATGTTGGCTGTGGGTTTGTCATATATGGCCTTTAGTATGTTGAGGTAAGTTCCCTCTCTGCCTACTTTCTGGAGGGTTTTTATCATAAATGGGTGTTGAATTTTGTCAAAAGCTTTTTCTGCATCTATTGAGATGATTGTATGGTTTTTCTCCTTCAATTTGTTAATATGGCTTATCACATTGATTGATATGCGTATATTGAAGAATCCTTGCATTTCTGGAAAAACCCCAGTTGATCATGGTGTGTGATCCTTTTCATGTACAGTTGGATTCTGTTTGCTGGTATTTTGTTGAGGATTTTTGGATCTCTGTTCATCAGTGATATTGGCCTGTAGTTTTCTTTTTTTGTGACATCTTTGTCTGGTTTTGGTGTATGGTGGCCTCATAGAATGAGTTTAGGAGTGTTCCTCCCTCTGCTATATTTTGGAAGCGTTTGAGAAGGATGGGTGTTAGCTCTTCTCTAAATGTTTGATAGAATTCACCTGTGAAGCCATCTAGTCCTGGGCTTTTGTTTGTTGGAAGATTTTTAATCACAGTTTCAATTTCAGTGCTTGTGATTGGTCTGGTTATACTTTCTATTTCTTCATGGTTCTGTCTTGGAAGGTTGTGCTTTTCTAAGAATTTGTCCATTTGTTCCAGGTTGTCCATTTTATTGGCATATAGTTGCTTGTAGTAGTCTCTAATGATCCTTTGTATTTATTCAGTGTCAGTTTTTACTTCTTCTTCATTTCTAATTCTGTTGATTTGAGTCTTCTCCCTTTTTTTCTTGATAAGTCTGGCTAATGGTTTATCAATTTTGTTTATCTTCTCAAAGAACCAGCTTTTAGTTTTATTGATCTTTGCTATTGTTTCCTTCATATCTTTTTCATTTATTTCTGATCTGATCTTTATGATTTCTTTCCTTCTGCTAACTTTCGGGTTTTTTTGTTCTTCTTTCTCTAATTGCTTTAGGTGTAAGCTTAGGTTGTTTATTTGAGATTTTTCTTGTTTCTTGAGGTAGGATTGTATTGCTGTAAACTTCCCTTTTAGAACTGCTTTTACTGCATCCCATAGGTTTTGGATCATCATGTTTTCATTGTCATTTGTCTCTAGGTATTTTTTGATTCCCTCTTTGATTACTTCAGTGATCTCTTGGTTATTCAGTAGTGTATTGTTTAGCCTCCATGTGTTTGTATTTTTTACAGTATTTTTTTCCTGTAATTGATGTCTAGTCTCATAGCGTTGTGGTCGGAAAAGATACTTGATAAGATTTCAATTTTCTTAAATTTACCAAGGCTGGATTTGTGACCCAAGATATGATCTATCCTGGAAAATGTTCCATGAACACTTCAGAAGAAAGTGTATTCTGTTGTTTTTGGATGGAATGTCCTATAAATATCAATTAAGTCCATCCTGTGTAATGTGTCTTTTAAAGCTTGTGTTTCCTTATTTATTTTCATTTTGGATGATCTGTCCATAGGTGAAAGTGGGGTGTTAAAGTCCCCTACTATGATTGTGTTGCTGTCGATTTCCCCTTTTATGGCTGTTATCATTTGCCTTATGTATTGAGGTGCTCCTATGTTGGGTGCATAAATATTTACAATTATTATATCTTCTTCTTGGATTGATCCCTTGATCATTATGTAGTGTCCTTCTTTGTCTCTTGAAATAGTCTTTATTTTAAAGTCTATTTTGTGTGATATGAGAATTGCTACTCCAGCTTTCTTTTGATTTCCATTTGCATGGAATATCTTTTTCCGTCCCCTCACTTTCAGTCTGTATGTGTCCCTAGGTCTGAAGTGGGTCTCTTGTAGACGGCATATATATGGGTCTTGTTTTTGTATCCATTCAGCCAGTCTGTGTCTTTTGATTGGAGCATTTAATCCATTTACATTTAAGGTAGTTATCGATATGTATGTTCCTATTACCATTTTCTTAATTGTTTTGGGTTTGGTATTGTAGGTCTTTTCCTTCTCTTGTGTTTCCTGCCTAGAGAAGTTCCTTTAGCATTTGTTGTAGAGCTGGTTTGGTGGTGCTGAATTTTCTTAGCTTTTGCTTGTCTGTAAAGGTTTTAATTTCTCTGTCTAATCTGAATGAGATCCTTGCTGGGTAGAGTAGTCTTGGTTGTAGGATTTTCCCTTTCATCACTTTAAATATGTCCTGCCACTCCCTTCTGGCTTGCAGAGTTTCTGCTGAAAGATCAGCTGTTAACCTCATGGGGATTCCCTTGTATGTTATTTGTTGCTTTTCCCTTGCTGCTTTTAATGTTTTTTCTTTGTATTTAATTTTTGATAGTTTGATTAATATTTGTCTTGGCGTGTTTCTCCTTGGATTTATCCTGTATGGGACTCTCTGTGCTTCCTGGACTTGATTGACTATTTCCTTTCCCATGTTAGGGAAGTTTTCACCTATAATCTCTTCAAATATTTTCTCAGTCCCTTTTTTTTTCACTTCTTCTTCTGGGACCCCTATAATTCGAATGTTGGTGCGTTTAATGTTGTCCCAGAGGTCTCTGAGACTGTCCTCAAGTCTTTTCATTCTTTTTTCTTTATTCTGCTCTGTGGTAGTTATTTCCACTATTTTATCTTCCAGGTCACTTATCTGTTCTTCTGCCTCAGTTATTCTGCTATTGATTCCTTCTAGAGAATTTTTAATTTCATTTATTGTGTTGTTCATCATTGTTTGTTTGCTGTTTTGTTCTTCTAGGTCCTTGTTAAACGTTTCTTGTATTTTCTCCATTCTATTTCCAAGATTTTGGATCATCTTTACTATAATTACTCTGAATTCTTTTTCAGGTAGACTGCCTATTTCCTTTTCATTTGTTTGGTCTGGTGGATTTTTACCTTGCTCCTTCATCTGCTGCATTTCTCTGTCTTCTCATTTTGTTTAACTTACTGCGTGTGGCGTCTCCTTTTTGCAGGCTGCAGGTTCGTAGTTCCCGTTGTTTTTGGTGTCTGCCGCCAGTGGGTGAGGTTGGTTCAGTGGCTTGTGAGGGCTTCCTGGTGTAGGGGACTGGTGCCTGTGTTCTGGTAGGTGGGGCTGGATCTGGTCTTTCTGATGGACAGGACCACGTCTAGTGGTGTGTTTTGGGGTGTCTGTGAACTTAGTATGATTTTAGGCAGCCTCTCTGCTAATGGGTGGGGTTGTGTTCTTGCTAGTTTTTTGGTGTGGGGTGTCCAGCACTGGAGCTTGCTGGCTGTTGGGTGGAGCTGGGTCTTAGTGTTGAGACGGAGATCTCTGGGAGAGCTCTCGCTGATTGATATTATGTGAGACCATGAGGTCTCTGGTGGTCCAATGTCCTGAACTCGGCTCTCCCACCTCAGAGGCTCAGGCCTGACACCAGGCTAGAGCACCAAGACCCTGTCAGCCAAACGGCTCACAGGAGTTTTCACATCCCCCTGTAGTCAGAGCCAGGGATGGCCCAGGAGCACTCCAGTTGGCTGGCATCTTCCCCCTGGGCCTCAGCACCCAGGCTCTCTTGCTGACAACTCCACTCTTCCCAGGAACCAGAGGCCAGGTGGGCACCTGTGGACTCAACCAGAGCTGCTGGGGCTGGAAGGAAGATCCTACAGCCTTCACTATGGGAGCTGGCCCAGCGGCTCCACAGAGACTCCAAGAAACCCTCCCTGGGTCCCCATCAGCTCCTCATCCCTACAGCAAAGAGCCCTGGGATCCTCTTGACAACAACTATTAACCACGGCTGAGAACTGCAGCAGTTTCCGGTCCTAAATAGCTTTTGATTTCATTGATTTTTTTTCTCTGTCACTCTTTGGTTTTCTACTTGATTGATTTCAACTCTTATAATTTCTCCTTTTTTTCTGATTAATTTGGGCTTACTTTTCTTAAGGAGGGAGCAGAAATTATTGATATGAGATATTTTTTCTGATATGTAGGTGTTTTGTGCCATATATTTTCCCAATATACTGTTTTAGCATCTTTCCATACATTTTTATATTGCCATATTCTTTCACTACGAAATACATTCTAATTTCTTTTAATTTCTTCTTTGATCAATGGGTTGTCTAGAATTGTATTACTTGGGGTTAGGGATTTTTTCCATAGACATTTTTGTTGTTAATTTCTAATTTAATTCTATTGTGGTCAGATAACATTCTTTTTATGTACTAGATTCTTTTAAGCTTGTGGGGACTAGTTTTCTGAACCAGAAACTGGTCTAATTTCAATAAATGTTCATTGTGAACTTAAGAAGAATAATGTTCATTCTGCTGTTGTAGAGTGGAATATTCTAGAAATGTCAATTAAGTCAATTTGGTTGATAGTGTTGTTCAAACCTTCTTTATCCTTATTGATTTTCTATCTGCTTATTCTGTCAGTTACCAAAGAGAGATATTAAATCTCTGACTCTAGTTGTGAATTTGTCTATTTCTCCTTGCAGATCTATCTGATTTGGCTTATGTATCTTGAAGCTTTTTTAAAAAAAACAAACAAAAAAACAAATTAGGTGTAAAAGTGTCTAGAATTATTTTCCTGATAACCTAAACCCTTTGTTTTAAGATGACTTTCTCTGTCCCTCGTATTATTCTTTATTGTAGGAGTTAATACAACCACTTTAGCTTTCTTTTGATTAGTGTTAGCACGGTATATCTTATTCTATTCTATTTTTACCTATTCGTATGTTTGTATTTAAAGTGCATTGCTTGTAGGCATCATATAGTTGGGTCTTGCTTTTTTAATCCAATCTGATGATCTCTTTAGTTTAATTGGGGATGTTTACACCATTTATGTTTAATGCTCTGATTGACATGGTTAGGTTTAAGTCTATAATATTGCTATTTGCTTTCTATTTATTCCATCTATTCCATATTCCCTTTTACTTTTTTCTTTTTTATGGTTAGAGTATCTTTTTTATAATTCCATTTAATCTCCTTTCTTGGCTTATTAGCTATATTTTAAAATTTTGCTATTTTAGAGGTTGCTTTAGGATTTATAGCACGCATATTTACCTGGCTTATTGTAGATGCTCAATAAATATTTACTGAATGAAAAAATGAATGCCCTGGTGCCCAGACCAAAGGGCTGCTGAGAGCCAGAGGCATCAGGAAAGGCCATCAGTACTGTGTTTTTATCAGACACAGCACAGTTCATTCTTTGCCAGCTTTTATTTTCCTTTTTCACACCATGTTAGTATGGATATTGGCTTTTTTCCATCCAGTCTTGATGTTAGTCTCTCAAGGTTTGGAGGTCTGATACTTTACCCTTAGGTGGTGCTTTCTGCAGGCTTTTTTGAAAGTGTGGGTTAGACCCTCAGGATGAAAGAGGCTGTGGCCTTGACTTATCATGGCCAAACCCCAAAAGTAACATCCTTATCAGGAAGAACAGATATTTTTTAAGGTATTGGATAGGAAAAAAACTTCAAAGAAATGGTCTAAATTTAAGATTAGCTGATCTAAGCAAAGCTACACATGGAAAGGAAATTCAGACCTAACAGATTTTTCCCATTCTTGGAGTGCCACCAGTTATTTCAAGTCTCTTGAAATATCTTGGAAAAAAATCACTGAGCTTCCTGATTAAAAAAGAAAAATTTATGCTCTGTTTTTCTTTTTTTCTTTTCCAGCAAGTAACTGGCAGAAGTTTTGGTGATAAAGATTTTCGGACAGGGTTAGAAAATGGAATCCTTCTCTGCGAGTAAGTATAGCCTATATTCAGTTGGTTTTATTCAAGAAAAATCATTAATGCTATTCAGTTTGTCTGCAAAACTTCTAGTGTTTGTTTTGAATTTATTCACAGTTTGAATCTGAAATTCATAAACAAATCACTTAGGTGGGTTAGGCAGTAAAGATAAGTAGTCTTGGGGCAGTAGGGAGTGGTGGGGACCTTGGCAATTTCAAATTAGTTAAAGAAGGAATATCTGGTAGCTGCTACTCAGTTCCAACCAACTTTTACAATGTAGGAGTTTGGGCCCAAGTAATTGGAAGGTTGTGGACCAAGTTGTGGTAAAAAAAGCAGCTTTTCTCCCCTTATTCCCTCTAAACAAAAACAGCTTGTGCCAAGTAAAAGCAGGGCTTCTATTTACTGACAACATCTTGAAACATGCCAGGCAATCTTCCTCACTAGGCCTAGTTCCCTGAGGTATTTTGAATATATTTAATTTGTGCTGTTGACAAAATAACTGCAGTGTTCAATTTTTATGTTTTGAACCTGGGCTTTGTCATAGAGTGCTCCTGTGATGATGGATTCAAGAGCTTTCTGTGAAGTGTTTCCAGACACAGAATAAGCTAGAGCCTTAATACTTATAGCGGGATAGACATAAACTTCAAATCAAGATTTTGTGTTTTGAATTCATTTGATAGGTTCTGTCATTTGGATACTGATTTTTGTTTCATTGAGTTGAAATGTACATGCATGAAATGCACAGCTCCTAGATGTACAACCCAATGGATTTTGTAAACTGTGTACATTCATGTAACCTACACCCTGAGCAAGATTTAGAACACAAAGCTCTCTCATGTCCCTTCCCAGTCAATGTCAACCACCTATAGAAAAGCACTGTTCTGATTTCTATTACCATAGCATCTATTTTGCCTTATCTTGAACTTTATGTAAATGGAATCACATAGAATGCACTCTTATCTTGGTGACTTGCAGAATATTGTTTGAGACCCACCGATGTAGTTGAAAGAGCAGGGGTTTTGGAGCCTGAGCTTTAGAGACTCAAATCCTTTCTTCACCCCTTAAATCATATAACCTCCTTGAGTCTCATTTGTTTCTCTTTAAAGGGGTAGTAAAAAATTTACAACTCCTGCCTATTTCATAAGCTTTTTGTGAATTTCAAGAGGATAATGTGGATAAGGTGCTTTAAAAAATTACATTTGCTGTACAAATGTTGATTATTATGCAGCAATTTTCAACATAGTTCATGTCAGTGTTTATTTTTTCTGCTCTCCACTGCCTTTCTTTCTTCAGAGAGAAATTTACGTCCCCTGATTTCTTTCTTTTTTGTTTTTTTAATAAATTTATTTATTTATTTATTTTTGGCTGTGTTAGGTCTTTGTTGCTGCATGTGGGCTTTCTCTAGTTGCAGCGAGCGGAGGCTACTCTTCGTTGTGGTGCGTGGGTTTCTCATTGTGGTGGCTTCTCTTGTTGCGGAGCACGGGCTCTAGGTGCACGGGCTTCAGTAGTTGTGGTACGCGGGCTCAGTAGTTGTGGCTCACAGGTTCTAGAGAGCAGGCTCACTAGTTGTGGCGCACGGGCTTAGTTGCTTTGCGGCATGTGGGATCTTCCCAGAAGATCCCCCTGCATTGGCAGGTAGATTCTTAACCACTATGCCACCAGGGAAGCCTGTACATCCCCTGATTTCTGTTTCCATACCTTCTTTCCTGTGGAGTCTCTCCCCTCTTCTCATACTTTACTTTCCTCACCACCTCTTTTCCCTTTATTAAATCTAAATCAGAGCTCATCTCTTAGGTAAACCATAATTAGTTTAGCATCTCACGGATACAAACTCAGACAGGCTCTAAATATTTCTCTTGTGTTCTAGCACCTGCTCCTCCGATGATTCTGGGCTTAGCCCTCTCCTGATGTTAACAGATGAGCCAGAATCTGATGTAATTTATGTGCATCATGCTCTCTTAGGTCTCTTGAAGTGGGTCTTTGGTACCAACTTGTGTTTTCCCAACATTAGCTCCAAAGATTCTTATAGGCATCCACCTCTCCATCATATGAGTAAATCTGTTATAGAGTAATATCGCTTGCCTGCCTTTGGATTAGGTAGGTTTGTCTGAAGACAAGGCTTTGGATCCAGAGACATCTGCACACATGGACTTTGTTTCTTACCTAGTTGATGCTGAGTTGGAGGATGGAGTCTCTCGTGTGGAGTGGCACGAACTGTTGGCCTTTTACAAACACGTTAATGAATGTTTGGGTTGTTTAGAGGTGGAGAGGTGGGGTTTAGGTGCAGGCCATGGTTAGGAAATAGTATGGTTAGACAGCATGGAGGCACAGATTATAACCAGGAACCTCTTTAAATAAATAAAGGGTTTTGACTGCTGACAGCCTGCGGGTGAGCTGAGGGAAATGGCCAACACAGAGGATGTGGACAAACGTTACTGTCTGGGTAGGTGGGATAAAACCCAGAACAGGTGAGTTATTGTTTAACTCCTCTAACCACAGAGGATTAGACCCCCCTGGCATATTTGAAGGAGTCTGAGGACCAGGGTCAAGTCCTGGCTTCCCCGTGGGACTCCATCTGGCACTCCTGGTGCAGAGTTTGTGAAGGTGGAATGAACTGCGCTGGTGGCCTGAAAGCCAGCAGCATGAGTCCCAGCCGAGCCTTGGAGAGAAGGCTGGGACAGCAGCCAGACAAACAAGATGCAGACCAAGTTCTAAGTGCAGGGCCCACAGCACAATGAGAGAGAGAAGTATGACTCAGGAGCTGAATGCACTGAAGGTCGGGACAATGGAGGAAGAACATCTCCCTCTCCTTTTTGTCAGGGATGGGGGCATGGCTAAGTGTGATCTGAACCGAAGCATATTGGGCTGCTGCAGACTGAGATTAGCAAGTGTATTTTGCCAGGACTTGTATCCAGAGACTAATCTGACAAGGAGGGGGACTTGCACTGTTCCAGGCATGGGATGGGCTGATGGTAGGGCCTGAAAGGCAGGAAACCCAGTTTGGAGAGTCTCAGGAAAGTGAGGGTTCTCTTTGGAGAGTAGATGAGAATACCTAAGGCTGTGCCACTCTGTAGAACCGGAGAGAGTTTTGTGGATGCTGGTGATTAAGAAGTTCTAACCTTCAACCACCACCCATGTAGCAATACTTGAAAATATAAGAACTCTCTATATTTTCAAATTTTGAAAACTTGGAGTTCACCTCTTCTGAGTTGGATTGGCTCTAAATGTTGGTTGCAATCGTGGAGAAACACCATGCTCTTTGTTCACTGAAAATGTCCTGGTTCGTAGAGAATGGACTTGAGAACACGGGGAGGGGAAAAGGTAAGCTGGGACGAAGTGAGAGAATAGCATGGACATATATACACTACCAAATGTAAAACAGATAGCTAGTGGGAAGCAGCCGCATAGCACAGGGAGATCAGCTCGGTGCTTTGTGACCACCTAGAGGGGTGGGATAGGGAGGGTGGGAGGGAGACTCAAGAGGGAGGAGATATGGGGATATATGTATAGCTGATTCACTTTGTTATAAAGCAGAAACTAACACACCACTGTAAAGCAATTATACCCCAATAAAGATGTTAAAAAAAAATATCCTGGTTGTTTATGAGTCTGAAAAAACCTCACAGTTCTTCTCAAACAGAAGGGCATCTTCTGGGCCTGGGGTCTGGTTTTCCTCTTACCAGCCTGATTCTAAACTTACCTGTGGCCTACAAGGACTATTATGATACCCATTTTTCAGAGCAAGTAACTGAGGTACAGAGGATTAAATAACTAGGCTAAGGTTGTACCAGATGAGAAAGATTTAAATTCAGAAGTCTGATTCCTTTGCTTCTGCTCTTAATCATTGTCCTGTGTCCAGAGTTGGGATTTTAATGGGAGAGAAAAGCAAGAGGTTGGGTGGTGGCGGTGGGATGGAGTTGGTGCCAGAAAACCTAGAGTTTGAGGAGAAATGCAGTACAGAGGGTAACCACGGCGTCTCAGCTGGACAGAGGAAGAAGGACTGTGTGGGGTTGGTGGTCTTGGAAAAATATAAGCATCAAGGGCCTGGTGGACCCTCTTAAGACAAGAAGGCAAGTCCAGTGAGAGGGAGGGCGTGAGAGAGCTGAGGGGGTAGGAGGCTATGGTCGGCGGACAGTGTAGGGGTTTCAGTATTCTTAGGTAAGAGCTGTCAAAACTTGATGGCGACAAATGAGGTTGGTGGACCTGTACTAAAGACTACAGAGATAGGAGAGAGAAAAGACTGGCACCTCCAGGCAGCATATAAGATGGAAATTGAGTAGCCTCAGAATCGCCCTGGGAGCTCTTTTACTTCGCCTGTGAAATGCAGTACGCTTGCCCTCGCACATGTACCCCCCAAAACAGTAATACTTATGCATAAATGTATAACTAATAGCAAGAATAAAATAGAGCGCATGTGCCAGATAGAATTATAGTAGATGTATTTTTGCTCTAACCGTCTCTCTCTCCCTCTGTTGTTTTTGCCAAGTGTGTGTAGTTGAAGTTTGGAGGTTAAATGCTCAAACGATGTGAGCTCTCTGCTGAGCATTAAATAAATGGTCTAGGGTCAAAGTTTGACAAAGCTGCAAATGTGTGACAAGTGTCATGCTTTTAGAAATGTTAAATGAATACTGCATTGTGTACTTGGGGACTTAAGAGTTTAAAAGAAAGGCTACAAAGACTATTCCCTAAGGAAGTCACTCCCAGTATGGAGCCAGTGATGACTGTCATCTAGTTCCCTGCACCCAGATCAGAGAGACTGTTGTGAAATATTCCAGAAAGGAAAGTTTCTGACTTGTTTTCCTAAGACTTTATTATATAGATAGAATGCTATGGAATTCCATCTATATCAGGAGTTGGCAAATTCTGGCCCATGTCCTGTTCTTGTGCAGGCCTTCCTTCTTGCTAAGAATGGTTTTTACATTTTAAAAGAGTTCTAAACAAAAAACAAAACAAATCGAAACAAAGCAAGAGTTTGTATGGGGCTCACAGAGCCTAAAAATGTTTACTACCTGGTCCTTTACAGAAAAAGTTTGCCAGCCCATGAGGACTACAGACTTAATTTTGGATGTGAATTGTTTACCCTCATAAAGTTAAGTAGTTTGGGCAGTGCAAAGTGCTGTTTGGGGAAATCAAATACCTTTTCAAGAAAGGTTTTCTCACGAGTCTCTTTACAAGTCCACCCCACCCCCACCAACTTTTTATTTTGAAAAATTTTAAACTTATAGAGAAGTGACAAGAATAATGTAATGATAATCCATATACCCTACAACTATATACAAATGCTTCAGGAAAAAGAGGCATAGACAGAAAGAGATAAAGTTAGTTTAGTATAGTAAAATGATAATAATAATTGCATCTAGTTGCAGTGTATACGCTCTCCTTTGTTCTCTGTGGCTTGGTTTCGCATCCTTGCCTCACCCTTTTCATTCTTTTTGGTTACTATCCAAGAATGTATATTTAACAAAAGCCAGTTCAAATCTGTTTATGGAAAGCGTAGTGGAAAGTGAATGGATTTGGGAACTCCTAGGTTGAATCCAATGAAATTGTTGTATTAGTAAAACAAAACCAGTCAGATAATGTGATTTCATATGCTTCAACCTAGTGGCCAGTCCAGATCCTAGATTTGCCTCCTGTGTGTCCTTAGGCAAGTTACCTCACCTCCCTGAACCCCAGTTTCCTCATCTATAAAACCAGATATAATTATACCTAATTCATTGGGCTGTTCAGAGGAGTAAATGAATTGATAATGTGTATAAACTCTTTAGTGCTTGCAACATAGCAGGCACTTAAATGTTAGCTTTACTCCTTTTGTCCATGAAATGGGGGAAATTCATACCTCATAAGATACTTGAGAGATTCCAGTGAGAGAATATGTGAACCGCTCAGCGGTGTCTGGCGCTGGGCTGGCACCCTGGATCACTCGCCATTTCCATTATTATTGTTGGAAATAGGCCTAAAGTCAGTTATAAATATGACAGAGTCAATGCAACTCTGTGTCACTGGCACCCATCAGCTCTCTCACTGGGCTGCCCACAAGCCACAGGATGAAGCAACTGGAGGCTTACTTCCTAGCTCCTTTTGCCTAGCCTGTGATCAAAAACTGGGCAAGAACATTTGGGTCCCTTACAAACTTGATCATCTGTGAATAATGAACTTTGGCTGGCAGAGCTCAAGGCTGAGAGCGATTGTTTTGAAAACAGTGGCCTTGACCTCTGTGGTGACGTCATTTCCTCCTGCTCCCTCCAGTATGTTGTGATTTCTTTCTCTGGGAAGCTGTTCCAGAACCCGCTGGGCAGAGTTAGTGGGTTCCTCCCTGGCGTCTAAGTACCTGTACAGCCTCCGCACTAGCTGTTATCACAGCACTCGACCTCTTTATCCCACGTCTCCTTCCTGTACCAGATTGAAAGCTTCCTGAAGACCTCTTCTATTTATCTTTGGATTTCCCCCCTTGGACACTGGTCTGGCACACAATACATCTGTTACAAACAGCTGTTGGATAAATTGAATCCAGTAGTAAGAGATCTACCTAGGCAATTTAATCCTCATTAGATCATTAACTTTCTCCCAATTTTTGGCTGTCATCATCAGTATTATCCTGTTTCTCTCCTTTCTCCTCTCCTCTCCTTCCCTCCACACTCTACCCCTCCCTCTCCTTCACACACACACACACACACACAAACACACACACACACACACAATTTTACATAAAGAATGGACCCATCCCTGAAGACTGGGAGTTCAACAGATGGAAGTATCTGCTTTCTTTACCTATAAGATTCTCCATTATAGCTCTATCTTCTTAGGAGTCATAGAAGTGAACTTCTGGGGTTTGTTCTGCAGACACGTTTTGATGGAATGCAAAGTCTGAGTATGTTGGTCTGCAAATAATTGACCAATAAAGAATGTCTCAGTGGATTTTTGTCTCAGTTCTTATGTTGCTGAAATAATTTTCTGAAGATAAGAAATCTGTTGGCAAATACTTGTCTATATCATTGCTGATGAATGAGCTGCTTATTCTAAGAAGGAGGGCTTGTCTTAGATTCTTGTCCTGATTTCAACATGAGATGTGGTGTGCCATGGATATGCACTCACCTTCTAGGACAGGTTGGGAGTTGATGGCGTAGCTTTCCGTGGAGACATTTTGTCACATGGAGGACTTACTGGATACCGACTCTGTTCTGCACAGCCCCACGCTAGGCACCGAGGGGCATAAAAAGGGAATGTAAGGCTTGATCCTTGATCTTCAGGAGTTTTATAATGGGCTTGGGCGTTGACGCACACACAAAGCAGTTGTTACTGTGTAAACCAGTGTATGAGTAAATGCAAAAGTGACTAAGATTTAATCCCCAAATTTAATAGAAGTTAAACAAGGGGAGATTGTTGTAGTTTGGGAGACAGTTATTGGAGAGATGTTACGTCTTTACTTAAGGTGAGAATAGGCTGAGGGAAAGAGAGGGCAGACTGCACAGGAACAAGGACAGGGGAAAGGTTTGGGGACAGGAATGAGGACGATGTGTTTGGCAAACATAGGGGAGATCTGCCTGGCAGGGGGTCGGGGCAGGAGGTGTCTCTTTCTTCATCCAATTAACCTTTTTAAGAACCTGCTTACAGGTGTGGCAAGTTACTGTAGACACTAGTAAACTATGCCATAACATCGTGTAACAGGGGCACCCTGATCAGATCTGGAATCTAAATCCTGACCCCATGTGGGATGTTAACCTCAGAGTTCCTTGAGGAAGTGACATGTAGGTAGAGACCTGAATGAAGAGCAGAAATTGGCCCAGAAAGAGGGAAGAGAGGTGAAAGGAGGGAGGAAAACATGTTCTAGCTGAGAGAAAGCATGTTTGAGATTCTTAAGACAGAAGCTCCATGTACTAGAGGAGTTGCAAGAAGACTTACTTGGCGAAAATGTAGAAAACAGGGAGGACAATGATATGAGATGAGGATGGATGAAGAAGAGAAGTAGGCAGGATCAAGATTGCACAGGGCCTTGAAACCACAAAAGGAGTTTTGGGTGTGATCTCCAGAGCAATGAAAACAAGAAGAATTTAAAAGAGATCAACAGGACTTGGTAGGGTATAGGGATAGATGAATGAAAGAAAAGACTAAAAAATCACTTCAGCGTTTCAGTTGTTAATGACAAGCAGGGTGGGCCCTTGGTGCCAGTTGGAAGGGGTCCTTTATTTGGTGGGAGAGGTCATGATTTCAGTTTGGGCAGACTGAGTTTAGGGTACGGACAGTCCACTCAGGCAGAGAGTCCTGTAGGCTACTGGGGACAAAGGCAGAACTTAGGGGTGAGATGATGGATTTAACTTATTCGAATTGGACTTGCCAGCCATTGGTGGACATCAGGGTGAAGCTGTGATATATGACAGTCTCTCTAAGGGGAAGACCACATCAAGAAAGAGCAGCAGAGCAAGGTCCCAGTTTGAGGAATTCTTCTCCCTGGTCAGAGATGAGAGAAAGAGAAGCTCACAAAGAGGCTATCAGAGAGACGAGAGGAAACCCAGGGAGCGTGGTGTCATGGAAACCGAGGGAGCTAAGAAGACTTCTAAGGAGCTGGAGGTCACTTGTATTGCATGGCCCTGGCAGAGGTCAGCTCCGAAAAGTCCTGTCTCACTGGTAGAGGGAGGCACTGGAGACCTTTGTCAGTTAATAGCCATCTCTGGGAACTGCCAATCAACGGATCATGATTCGACTTAATGGTCTGAGCTCTGGCTCATGCTTTTGCATCATTTCAATAGGCTATTGTTAGAGACCTTATCTAATATAAACTATACATGGAGTATTTTCCTCAACTATTTATTTATTTATTTATTTATTTATTTTTTGGCTATGTTGGGTCTTCGTTTCTGTGCGAGGGCTTTCTCCAGCTGTGACGAGCAGGGGCCACTCTTCATCGCGGTGCGCGGGCCTCTCACTGTCGCGGCCTCTCCCGTTGCGGAGCACAGGCTCCAGAAGCGCAGGCTCAGTAGTTGTGGCTCACGGGCTTAGTTGCTCCGTGGCATGTGGGATCTTCCCAGACCAGGGCTTGAACCCGTGTCCCCTGCATTGGCAGGCAGATTCTTAACCACTGCGCCACCAGGGAAGCCCTTTCCTCAACTATTGATAAGGAGATGAGATTAGTTAGACCCAATGGCTTAGTAGTGAAGTGACCATATATCAAACAAAACGCTTTTGAGAGTGAAAGAAGGTGTTAATCAGCTGAGATGCTGGAACAACAAGTGAAACCTGGGACTGTCCTCAGCTAACTGTATGTACGTAGGTACGTCTGTATGGATGTATGCACGTGTGTATGGGGGTGTGTGTGTGTGCATGGTCACCCCAGTGGTTGGCGATTCCAGACTGGTGTCTTCCAGTCACCATTACCTTGTTCAGTATTCACAAACCCTTCCCTTATTTTATCCTCTCTGTAACTACAGTAGGTGAACAACCTGGATCAGATCGTGCCACCACCCCCTTGTTGATGATGAGATGGAGACCCCAGGTTGTAGAGCACAGTGTCTTCCAGCTCTTCATCTAGAGCTCTTTCTCTAACCCAGATGCTCACTTAAATCTCAGCAAACGTGGGTCCTTTTGCCCTTACTGATTTTGGCCTTAGTGGACTGGTTAAGAATTTGATAGGCCTCCTATGTAGGGTTCTCCCTTGTCTTTCTGCCAAATCACAACTGGCCTCACTGACTTGGCCTGTCCCCAGCTCTTTGGCACCAAGACTCATTAAGCTTTTAGGTTCAAGTAAGGACATTTCAACCCACTCTTTTAGTAAAGATCTCCAGTGAAAAGCTGCTTTTTGTTTGAAGATTGGCATGGCTTAGGTAGGGACTTAGGCAAGAACTGAGTATCCCTGACAGTCTTCTGTTAGGAAGGATGAAAACGGATGAAGGATATGGAAGGAGAATTTGTAGGATTCATGATGAGCAAAATGGACTTCCAGTATTGCCTTTTTTTTTTTTTTCTTTGAATCCTCACCAAATAAACAGCCCTCGGTTTCTATTTAAAAGAGGGACTCAGCACAGTGTGTAGGGGGGGGATTCAACTGTTCCCATTCAAACTGTGCGCTAGCATCAATTACAAGAATCTACTCGTGGGAGGGGGGACTTTTGTGTGCATCTGAAACGTTCTCAAGCTCATCTACCTTTGCAAATATTTTTTCCGTTTAAAAGTATATAATCCTTGTCGCAACTTCTTTTCTCTTAATATATATGGCAAGTATGTTTTGTTTTCATGCTTTCAAAACTGTGTTTGAAACTTATTTTAGCATATTTATCGTTCAGGAACCACTTCCCTCAAAATGTGATTTCCTTCACCCTATCAATCTGTGCCTTGATAAATATTAAACTTCTGCTCATGGAAATCACAGGCTTAATCTCTTTCCTCCTGAACAAATTTATTACACATTTATTGGAATGATCAATTGACTTAAAAAATATATATATAACAACAGGTTTAAATATGGGCTGCTTGTGTGGCAGAGGAGAAACTGGCCTATCCCACTAACCGCCTGTGGGCTTACCTGCTGGATTAGGCTTTGCTTGTATTTGAGAGGATTTAGTAGTTCCCTAATTGTATTTCCTTAATAATCCATTTTTTGATTGTCTCTACTGGGCTATCAGGCTGGGTGCGCTGGCCTCCCACAGTGAAGTGTGCAAAATTCTTGCCTCAAGCATGCCATTCTAAATGTTTCTCTTCGATTACCCACAGGAGAGGACCTTTTCTTAAGTAGCCCACCCAGGACCCAGATTATAAATGATTCCTTTCTAAAGTTAATCATGCAGAAATAGACTTCCTCTTCATATTAAGGGGAAAAAGAAAGAGGGGAGGCCTGTGGGAAAGGCAAGTCAGACAGAGGGAGCAGCAAGCTTGTGAAAGTGCTCAGCAATATGAGGGAGTTATGCATGCTCAAGGAAGGAACTGTGGCCAGAGCCTAGGATGAAATGGGGCAGGCCAGAGAGGAAAGGTAGGTATCAGGTCCATTTGCACAAGACCTGGAATAGCATGTTAAGGAGTTTAAACAGCATCCAGTGAGCAGTAGACAGCCAGCATGGTCTCTATTCAGAGGAGATTCAATGAGATTAGGTTGTTTTTTAGGAAATTACATTGTTGGCAGTGGAGACTTTTGATTACTTTCTGCTGTGCACCAAACACGAATATTTGAAAAAAATGTCATGCTTCCCGAGGAGAAGCAGAAATGCTTCCTACACTTGTGTTGCTATGTCTATCCTTAATTTACCACCCTACTATGTACATTCTGTGTTTCCAAAGTTCTTTTCCAAGTCACTCATTTAGAACTTGGAAACTATTTCCCCAAAGACTAGTGTTCTATGGGGGGAACGTCTTATGTAACCCTTATCACATCTGTGTTAGTGTCGGGCCCACTGTAGAACCCAGTCTCCTGGCGGGGTTTGGGCTTAGCTTGGCACCTGGTGTGGGGTGTTTGATAACAACATGTGGAATGAATAGGAAATTGATTCAGAATTATAACTAGCCACATTAGGAGCTGACCTCCCCTTTCCAGGATAGCAAAGGGCCTCTTCAGCACTTGGCTTTTCCCCATCACCCTCAGGACAGCAAGTGAGATGGGGGGACAGGAGCCTTGGCAAGAGTTAAAGGATAGCTAGGCTTTGGCGGTGAAGCAGGGCCAGAGGCAGCTGTGGACACGGCTGTAGTGCCGCCGAGATTGTCCTTGGACTTCTTACTGCCTTTGCTTTGCTGCTTCCTCCCTTCCTTCCTCCCCATCCCCAGTGTTAACGACCATGCCCTTGCAAGCCTGCCCTCCAAAAGGACTAACATTATCTCATTCCCTCACTTCTGTGCTTTCATCTCTCCCAACTCCCAACCTAGCTTTAGCCACAGACAGGGTGCTTGGGAGCAGAAGTGAGCCAATAGTTAACACATCAGATTTCCACTTGTGGGCAGGGCTGGGGTCCAAACCTGCTTGGGAGCCGGGGGGAGGGGATGGCAGGGCAGCAGGGAAGAGATGTTAATAACTTCCATTTATGAAGTGCACACTGTACACCAGGCCTGTGCCAAATGTATTACACGCATTATTTCACACTCTCATGCCATGACCAATAGGTATTATTGTGCCCATTTTTCAGAGGAGGAAACTGAGACTCAATGTTGAATAGTTAAATAACTTGCCTAGTGAGTTGCAGAGTTGGGATTTGCACCTCAGGTCTTTCTGTCTCTGGAGGTTCCTATTTCTGTTGGAATTTTATGGGTCTCAATCCTGGAACTCTTGGTTCTGAGCACTTCTTGCTGAAGAAGTATGGAGAGCAAGGAACTGGCTGCCTTTCTGAGCTGCATCCCAGCAATTTCACATTCCAAGTTTTCTCCCACCCTCCTGACAGTAAACCCAGCAGTACCAGGTTTTAGCTGTGCAAAAGAAATACTAATTACAATCATTTATACATAATTACTACATAGCACGATGATGATTACACGTATCATTGACTGTGTCGGTGTAACTTCAGTCTCCATTTTATTTGGTTACACTAAAGTCTCTTCACGTATTGCCAGCTTTCACGGTTCATTGATCACATGTGCCATCTTAAACTTACAGCTTATAAAAGCAGGGAGGACCTTGAGTGGGAGGCACAGTGGGAAAGGCAGCTTGGGCGTGAAGGGGCTTGATTACCAGGTGAAGGCATTTGGAGGGCATCCTGTGGGCACTCAGGAGCCTGGGAGTCATTGGAGGAAGGAAGCAACATGGCCAAAGCCAGGGTTGAGATGGGGTCGGTTTGGGTGCATTGGGCAGATCGATTAAGATGGCAGAGACTGGTGGCTGGAGATTAGTTATTGAAATGCAAGAAGTAAAGCACTCTTCTCAGTGTAGGAACCTGAGTTTGTAATCCTATCTCTACCACTTAGGATCTCTGATCTCAGATATGTGCCTGGTGACAGTTTCCTTTCCTAGATTTTTAATTGATTTTTAGGCCTTATCTAATCCAAAAATTCTGTAATTTCTAAACAGCAAGGATGGTATGCAAAGGTTAGACTGTGAGAGACATTGAAAATGAATCAAAAGGACTCCAAGATATTCAGATAATTGCTGGAGTTTCCCTTTCATGTTTATAGATTATTTCATTACTGTTGGGTTTTTTTGTTTGCTTTTTGGGTTTGTTTGTTTGTTTTAGTATTAAGAGCAGAAGTGATAGGCAAGAAGACTTTTTACCCCTAGCAAATGTAGGAAAATAAAAATGGGTCCATTTGCTTACAATGGCCCAAATTTTAGCTCTTCTGCATCCTGCTGCCTCCCAACAAGACCCAGGGGAAAGGATGTGCCCAGGTGTTTAATTTTGCATTTTAGGACAGGATTTTCTTGGCTACAGTTTGGCAAAGTAAGGCCCCTTTTTATTGAGAAAAGACCTCATGGAGAGCTTTAATAGTTAAGGTAATGCTGGCTGCTGTAACTAATAAACTCCTAACTCTCAGTGGTTTAATGCAATGAAAATGTACTTCTCACTCTCGTGTAGCTCAGTTTTGGCAGCAGGAAAGGGTGGAGATGACTGCTCCCGGTCGTTGTTCAGGGACCCCAGCTAACAGAGACTCCATCCTCAACATGTGACTTCTAAAGTCTTCCCTGGTGCTGACATCTAACCAGTGAATGGGGGGAGGCAAGAGAGGGAATGGAGAATTGCTTGGGAAAGGTTTTAGGGACAGGCGTAGGTATGACATACGTTACTCTGCCTACACTCCATTGGCCAGAACTCTGTTATATGACTACAGAAAACTTCAAAAGAGGCTGAGAGATGTAGCCTAGCTGTGTGTCTAGGGGAGAAACTCCTGTGAGTTTGAGGAGCGGCTGCTGCCTTGGGAGGTGTATTAGAAGAGTAACAGCACTGTTGAGCCCTAGAATTCACAGTTAGGCCCAATTTCTTGGAATTTCAAGTCTACAAAGACCTTCTAAAGTCCTTATGATCTCTTCTTTAGGTATGTTAAAGGCAAGTGGCTCAAATAGACCTATACTTCACACGGTCTTGACAATGCATAGCACCCCACAAACATTTGGTAGATATTAATGACGGCAATTTGCATTCCATCACTATTTTGTTCAAATGAAACTCCCCTTTGGTTCAGGTTTCACTTTCCCCCACGTTTTAGTCGATTTTTTCTTGACCTCAGAAAAGGTTTATTAACTTGCCTGCTTTTGCCAAGGCAACTCTAAAAAGAAATCTCTAAAAATGACATCTGTAACAGGTTTATAGTCAAGGTTAAATTGATCTCATGCTTAGGTTCAAAAACAGTTGCCATGTTAGATTAAATGAAAGTGTGCACACCTTTGTCCAGGGTACATAGTCAAACCAGAAAGTGATCAAGGAAACTGCATAGGAAAACACTCTTGAGCCAAATTAAAAGGGACGCAAAGTAGGTAATTTTGTGATCATAGTTGCCTATTGCAGCTGTGCAAACCAAGCTAAATGAGATGATGATGTAATCTCTTGTTGCAAAGAATAAAGTGATTTCCCATGAGATTAAGCATGAACTTCCCAACCCTGGGTTCAAGGTCTAGATGGTGTCTCTGCTGTCCCCCAAACTCTACGATAATTATTAGACTTGAATTTCTGAATTGAATGATGCATAGAGTAAGCTGGATTTTGCAACCCTTTACAAATTTTACCTTTAATGTTTATTACAGTCCAGTAAAAAAATAAGCTGCCCATTGGTATATTTCCTAACATTTGGATGGTCTTGTATCTTTTGTAGCAGTATTCACAGTATCGTGCCCCTTGAAGAGCTATTATATCAGCTGTTGGAAGAGTCGGTATGAAACAGAACCGCTCTGTCCCACAGTAGGGATTTGAGGTTTTTTTAAAAATTGCAGATAGACACAGATTTCTTCAGTTTGTATTTTATAACCATTAAACAATCATTGAGAGGCTACCATAAGCTGGATATTAAGTGTTAAAAAGAATTACAAAATATAGCCTGTGGTTGAATCAGAACATCAACTTCATTCCTGGATGTCTCAACAATTGTTTCTTTAAGGAATCTAATCTTTAATCTTTTAAGAATTGGATTCCACAGAATGTGTGCAGAGTATGTCTTTAATTCACCTTCTCAAAAACTCAAGATGGCCATGCATTAGGTAGCATGACAATGAACTACACATGTGCCCAGTTTGGCTCTTCCTGTAGGTTTTAAATCTCTTAGTGAGCACGCCCCGTGAGGGATAGACCTGGGGTCTGCCCTGTCCTCCTTTGTGTCCCCCGTGCCCGGCTCCGGGCCAGGACATCATGCACGCCCAATAAATACTTGTTGAGTACATAAAGGAACACATGGACAGCCTTACTTGAAATAGGTCACAGTGTGTTTTAGATTTGGAATATGAGTTTAGTAGACACCAATTCATTTCTATCATATCAGAAACACATGCATTTTTGCTTACCTTCAGTGTCATTAACTTTTTGTAATTGAGGATTATCCAAGATTAAAACTTTTCTTCTGGTTTTTAGTCGTTTCTTACCATATATATATATATATAGCGAGCTATACGCATCTGTTGACTTAATTCATTTATGTGAGGGTTTTTATCCAAAGGTGGCCAGAAAATAAGTGAAACCTATTTTAGTCTTTGGCAGCTGACTAATGGAAAAGTTGAAACTAAAATGCACTTACTTAGCAAAAAGGGACATGCTCAGTATACCAAATGAGTGTGAATATGCAAGTTTCCATTTACCAACATTTCCATTTAGCAACACACATTGTCCCGCTGGCTCCTCACCACAGTTCTGGATGGAAGGTCAGGTTTTCAAAATCCCCATTTTTATTAAAGGGAAAACTGAGACTTTGATCCAGTGACTTCCCAGTAGCTCGTAGCTAATGTGTGTTTTACCCATTAAAACCTAGACAACTTCCTCCAAATTCATTACACTCTCTTCATGATAACACTGCTGAGCGTTCGTTATAAGTTATTTATGATGTTTTATTCATCTATCTGATACCCATGATTTTTTAAAAAACACAAATTTTCCATATATAGTTATAAATTTGTTTTAATACTACTTGCCTATGATGCTTTTTTTTTTTTAATATTGGGATCGTATTTTAGTTACTATTGATGCTGATATGCAGTCACATCTTTTTTTTTTAAGATTTATTGATTGATTGATTGATTGATTGATTGATTGCTATGTTGGGTCTTCGTTTCTGTGCTAGGGCTTTCTCTAGTTGCGGCAAGCGGGGGCCACTCTTCATCACGGTGCGCGGGCCTCTCACCATCGCGGCCTCTCTTGTTGCGGAGCACAGGCTCCAGACGCACAGGCTCAGTAGTTGTGGCTCACGGGCCTAGCTGCTCCACGGCATGTGGGATCTTCCCAGACCAGGGCTCGAACCCGTGTCCCCTGCATTGGCAGGCAGATTCTCAACCGCTGCGCCATGAGGGAAGCCCCTATGATGCTGTTTTAAAACTATAAATCAGATCATTTCAGTCTTCTTCTTAAAAATCTGATGTACTTCTAATTCTAAGTACATTGTACTTAGAAAAATATCTAGACACCTTACCTGAGCCTGGATGTTGTTTACACCTTGGCTCTCATGTCATGTGTTTCCTCCTTCCACTCACTCTGCCTGGCCACCTTGGCCCTTGAATATACTAAGCCCGCTCCTGTCTCCAGGCCTTTCTACTTACTGTTCAGTCTGCCTGGAACTCTTGTCTCCAGTCTCTCTTTGGCTAATACTTTTGTCTCTTCCCATTTTTTCCCCAAATGTTACCTCCCCAGGGCAGCCTTCTCATCACCTGATTCAAGTACCACCCACATGGGTTGCTGTGCTTGTCTTCCCAGTGCTTATACAATCTGAAATTTTACTCTCATTTATTTACTTGTTTATTTTCTGTTCCTCCCACTGCCCCACATACTCATTTGTTCTAAGAAGATAAGTTCTAAAGGGCAGGTCCTTCACTTGTCTTCTCCACTACTGCCTTCCCTGGGTCTAGAGCAGTGTGCAACACACGGCAGGCACTTGATAAATAATTGCTGGATAAATAAATATCTGGATATTAGTCCATCCTAATTAGCTCTCATATCTCCAGTTTTTAAATTATCTTTATTTTGTGGGTAAATTTATGCAGGAGACATGGAATGACACCAATGTTTTTTTGTTATCTAAAATTATGCCTATGTCCCAGAAATGTCTTTAGATGAGTACAAATTTAATCTGTTACCAGACAGGGAGGGCAGACTGTTCTCCTTCTAGCTATAGGTTTTGGGGCTCACAGGTGGGAAACCGGTGTGGGGTTCTGCTAAGTGGGGAGTTGCCACAAGTGAGTGACCGCCTCCTTTTCTCTGGAATTCCTCCTGAGGATGTTGTATGTCATCCATAGATGAAACGTGACCATTTCCCAGCAGACACCCGCTTCCATTTTCCTTTTATTCCCACCTAGTGTTAATATTCTCACATTGTATTTAGATAGTTTTTTATTGGGGTTTTGGTTTTTGTTTGTTTTCTGTGGTTTGTTTGTTGTTGTTATTGTTTTGTGCTTTGAGGATACATACTGAAACTGGACTTTCTAAAGCACCAAGCTGCAGTAGGCTTTCCAAGCTGGGCTGCAAACTAGCTGTGCATGTCTCTGGGGAAGGCTTCACGCCTGTTTGGGGCTCAAGCTTTTCTTCTATAAAAATGGTGGAGTGAATACATGACCTGTCACTGCAGGACAGGACAGTGGGGGAACAATGCATTTCAGAAGGTTCATGAATAATAAAATATTAATATCATCACCATTACTTTAAAGCATGTCATCAATAAATATTTATTGAAAATATTTATATTTTAATAGATAGGAGGGTAACAGTGGTTTTTAATAAAATTTCAAGTGAATAAAATATCTTTGACTCATGCTCATAGCTGTTTTGTTGAACTTCTTATCTGATTCTAATATATACAAAAAATGTTCTCAGTTTAATGCAGAATACAAGATAAGCAGGTGGTGGGCATTTCTACAATGTGAATTCAATGTTATCTTTTATTGTCGTGTACTGTAAACTGTGTACAGAACCAGGGCAATGTTTACATGAAAAAATACAGCTGCCTTGATCTTGAAAATATCCCAAATATTTAAGAGCACTGTGGCTTTTTATCTTTTAATTTGTTGTTAAACATTTGGATAGACATCATAGTAATTTTTTTTTGGTTGCTCTTTTGATTAAGGTCTATCATTATAATTTTTTTTTACTACTTCATGTGACAGGAAAGATTTCTGCCATATAACTATAATTCTACAAAGGATGAATATAATGAAGCATTTAAAACTGTTTAAAAATTTAAACATGTATAAAAGAGTTGATGGATCCATTGTTACTAAAAATAATAGAATTCTTAGATATAGAAGACAAAATGGGTACCTCTTTTAAAAAAGATTCTTTATTTATGAATTTTTTTGTAGGGTATTTGTTATTTTTGTTTTACTTTGGATAATTAGAAACAAAGTTCAGGGACCTGATATAATGGTATTTTATTTCATTAGAAAAATCTAAAAGTATTAGAGAAAGTAGTTGATCTAGAATGCAGTGAATTGAATTAGTATAAATAAATACTTATACACAAATGTAGAGAACCATTTATAGAGAACTTATTATGCACCAGGCTCTGTGCTAGCGTCTCACATATTTTGTCACATTTAAGCCTCACTGGCACCTATGCAATTGCTACCATTGTTTCTCTACGACAGTTGAGGAAACTGGTGTTAATGGACTTGCCCAAAGTAACTCCCCAATGAGTGACCAAGCTGGACTTTGGATTCAGTCAGTTAGACTTCAGAGCCAATGCTGTCACTCCCCTCTCCCAGCTCCTCATCAGTTTGTCCACAGGTATTAAGAAGGACATAGGTCCACACGTATTGATAAGGCATGCTCTCCAGTGTAAATTATTTAATCTCCATTATGCATTGCTAAGTGGAAAAATAAGGTATAGGACAGTGCATATTATATGCTACACATGTCTTTTTAAAAAAAATTACAAATATCTTTATACATTTTCTTTGGAAGTCTTTAAGGTTACCTTCAGGGAATAGTCTAGGGCCCCGTGGTATCCTGGTGACAGTGAAACTTAAGTTTTACTGGATATCCTTTTGGTTCCTTTTGAATTGTCAACACTGTTGTTGGTTGGCAACCTCAGGATTTCCCAGCGTGAAATTCAGATCTGGTCCCCAGACACGGAAGGCAAGGAGAGCCCGAAGAAAGAGGCAGATAGCTACAGATTTGTAGGTGGCAGGGTTAATAAGCAAGAGAACTTACATATGATGCTTGTCTTGGGTGGCTGAAAGATGAGGAGAATCTTGCCAGAATCTTAAAAGTTTATATAGATGCTTTAACTGGGTTCAGTAGATATTCAGTCCAGATGGTCTCAACAAAACACTACTATCTCAAGGCTGAATGCTTGACGATGGCTCCCACTGTGGGAATAGTGGGCAGAACGTACATTCCTAGGTCAGGGGAGAGGGTGAAGAGCCGCCGACTGCCTGGGGCCAGCTTGGGTTAAGCGGCAGTCATATCCACGCAAGGACCTTTTTCAACAATTGTGCACAAATACTATTTAAAACGACACTGTTAAGAACTAACAAGAAAAGTAATGTATGTTAAGAATTTTGTACATTTAAAATCTGCTTTGGAGACATCATATCTATCTGTTTATTTTGAATCACATGCTATGGGATGTTAACGCTGCCAGAGAATGTGTTGATTCAGGGATCTTGGGAGCTGGGCCTGACTGTACCACTAATCAGCTCATCATCGTCAGGCTTCAGTTTTCTAAACTGCAAAATGAGAAGAGTGAACAAGTTGCTTTCTAACTTGAAAAACCAATAATTCCAAAATAAGCTATAAGAAAGCACTTTTTGAGAAGATTATAAATTCATGGTTAAAATTAAGTGCATTTATGAAAGGAACACCATCTTGGCTCTCAATGGGCCAGAAGGCACTACTTTTTTGTGTCTACACTGGGTGTTACCTCTTGGCGGCAGCATTTGGAATTGCAGTGAAAGTGACCAAGGACAGGCAATTCTTAGTGCAAAACCAGAAATATCCTGTCTGTTGTAACCATTGTAGTGACATTTCTCAATATATCAATACATAGAGGTGTCAAAGTAAAATACAGGCTGAATTCAAGACTAATTATTGACCTATTTCAAAGAATCTTTTGTTACTGGTTTGAAGAAATCTATCAAGCATAGGTTCTTCAGAATTTACTATAACCTTAGATTGCATGAATGGTAACAGAGTTTGGCAAACTTTTTGGTGAAGGGCCAAATAGTAAAAATTGTTTGCTTTTTGGGCTGTAGGTTCTCTGTTGTAACGATTCAGCTCTGCTGTCATAGCACAAAAGCAGCAGTAAACAGTATGTAAATGAATGGGCAGGGCTGTGTTCCAGTAAAACATGTTTACAGAAACAGGCGTTGGGCCAAATTTGGTCCATGGCTCATAGTTTGCTGACCCCTGAATTATACTAAACCCCTGCCTAAGTTTCTCTTGCCATGTGTCCTGAGATAAATTACCTGATCTTCTCTAATTCCCTAATATAAGAATAAATGCTTCCATTCGACAACCCTGTACCTTCAATAATTCCTTTATGAATAACCTAGTTGGCAAATGCTACAATTCTACCACATCACCCTGATGCCAACCCTATTTTCGTTGTACAAGTGCCTTCCTTATTTCTTTTCACTCTGAACTGATATTTCCTGAAGACAAACAGTTATGGTTGTTTCTCTTGCATTCCTTTGCCTGTATTACCATTTTTACGTGATTTCAACCTTTACCCTGAAAACGTTTTGCTCACATATCTTTTATACCTAGGGAATTGCGGTCAGCCTTGTTTAAAATCTTCAGGATATGACTGGTTAACCTCCTGCTAAACATATTCTTTCCTTTCTTAAGTGAAGCTCACCACATTTAACAAGCCACTCTCCTCAAAGAGCAAGAGGGTCTGGAAGTAGAATTAGTCTTGGCAAATCATTTGCAAAGATAGATGTTGGTCTCTGAACTTAGTGCATCCCTGGAGAGACCCCTGCCTTAGCCAGGAGAATTGGGAGTGAGCCTTGCTGTGTAGTAATACCTGGCTTCAAAACTAGACACTTCTCTCCCAGCCTCAATCCAGCTCACATTTTTGTCCTTTCCTCTGAAGCTCCTCTCAGTCTCCATCCTTTCTTTTCTCCCAACATTTCCAAATTCTAAAACTTCACCTGCCACAGACAAACTTGATGTTGGCAAAGCTCTTCACTTGGTTGCATGAAGGCTCATAGATTACTGAGATTTACTACATGCTTTAAATTCGCTGCTTTTCCTATTCAGCAATTTAGTTGTAGCCTCGGATAAAGGTGATTTGTGTGATCCATCTTGCTTTATGTCTCACTTGACATTCTGCCTTTTTCATGACAGGTTGCTGAATGCTATAAAGCCAGGACTTGTTAAAAAGATCAACAGATTGCCTACCCCCATTGCAGGATTGGTGAGTATCCAGAATTGAGATTTATCTTCCAATATTCCTTTGCTCTAACCTAAGGGTCATGACAGTGCCGTTTATTACAGTTTTCTCCGGCAGTATATATTCCACGTGAATGAGAACGCATTGAAGCCATTAAACTGAGAGGTCGCTTAAAAATGAAAGATTGCAGTTATGCCTAAATGGCATCTTAATCTTTGTTTGTATTTTTCCCATGAGTGATAAGGATGACATTCATTCTTAAAGAGGTAAATTCGTTTTGGGGTGAGAGGCTGGTAATTCGGCTGACCCCAGGGGAGGCAGGCAATTGTAATTACGGTTTTCTCATTTCAGTTCTTCTCTGCATTCCTTTGGAATGAAGGGGAGAAGAGGTAGAGAGAAAGAAATTTCATGTTGAACGAGCAGGACTTTCATGATAAATTGTTGTTTTCAATCTTAAAAATCTACCTGCATTTAAGTACCACATTTGTAGACCAACTTTCTAAAGACATAATGGACACAGGTGATTCTAATGTCGTCTGGAGAATTGTTTGAGCGAATCCCTGGGTCTTCTGAACCTACCCATCGAAACCCAGTAAAACTCAAATGTTCACGTGTAGTCAGATGCAGGATTCTTTTCATGCCTTGATATGTTTCATAATTCTTGGCACTAATTTTCATTGCTTAATTATCGTTACCTTTTGGTAGTAAGAAGAAAAAGGTGGAAGATCAAAAGACAAACAAATCTTAGTTCCGGAAGGAACAAGGTGCATGCACATGAGCTCACACACGAGCCTCCACACACACGAGCACGTGTACAGACACACGTGTGCACAGAAAGCTGAGGGCGTATGCGGCCTAGTAACAACGCACTCTTTCCATCGTGACTGCCTTCTGTGCATGTGGTCTTCCAGAAAACGATTAGAAAGATGTCAGGAATTTAAGCAGGTTCATCCTTAGACCTTTGATGATTTGTTAAACAGTTTTGTAGTCATATCATGATGACTAATTGAAATTTGCTGCACCACCAACAAAAAAGTTACGTTTGAGAACTGTGGGGGGTGACATAATTAGGTACATGGTTTCAGTGAGTTGAATAAAATGGATTTTTTTAAATTGTAAGAATTGCTATTTCTGCGGATGCGTTTTAGTTACCATGCTGGTTGGTAGTGCATTGGTGATTAGTCATTAAAAGTCTTTCTAATTTCGTTTGTCAGAATCATGTAACCAAGTAAATAATACATAGATAGATAGATAGTTAAATTTGGAAGGAATGGATTTGAATAATTTTATTTAAAAATCTATATATGTATATTATATATTATATTTGTGAATGTGTACATATATTAGTTATTTTAAAACGTTTTATTAAAACCATCTCTTCCAAATGTTAAGGCCACAGCTTTAATGATGCTGACAAATAGCTCTTTGGCCCCAAGCCTGTGGCATCTCCAGACCTTGGAGGTCTGGGATTTATTGTTATAGGAGCAAAACCTGCAGCATGAAGTCAGGAAGGCTCCAGTGAAATCCACATGAGCAGAGACAAGCAGCTCTCAGTCCAGAAGTTAAGGAGAAAAGGGTTTTTGAAACATTAATTTAAAGTGTGAATCATAAATGATTTTAGCAAAATTAAGGGTTTGAGACACGTGCATTAACTTTATGTTGGATTCTTACAGCAGATCAAGTGTTGTTCTTTACCTATTGCCTCTACTTTGGGACAGGCAGGCAATGTGATTCAAGAAAACCAGCGGATTTCTGTTGCTTTACTCCCATGTATATCCTTGACTTTTCTTTCTTCTCTTTCCTTTTTCATTTGGATTTCCTTTCCATTTTGTCCTTTCCATCGTTCCTCCTTTTTCTTGCTCTTTTCTAACTAATAGTTCCTCACTTACCCCCTCCTCTATCACTTATATTTCCTTTACTCGTTTGTTATTGTGATATTGTGATTTATAATAAGCAATATATATTTGGGCTTTGTCTGTTTCTGGCAGAGAGCACCTAAAACCCTTGGAATTTCCTAAGTGATAAGAACAATGGGAGCATCTTTTGTTATTTGGTCTTTTGTCATCAGTTCCTGAAATAGCTCCAGTTCTATAAAGGTGAAGGAGTATCTTGTTCTTTATAACAAGCTCCTTTCAGCCCCACCTGAATGAGGCAACTTTTGGAAAGCCCCAAGGATGGGAGCTGGTTGCCAGGGGTACCAGCCTCGTGATTAGAGAGTTGGAACTTTCAGTCCCACCCCACTGACCTCTGGGGAAGGGAGAGGGGCTGGAAGTTGAATCAATCGCCCATGGTCAATGATTTAATCAATCATGCCTATGTAATGAAGCCTCCATAAAAAACCCAAAAGGACATGGTTTGGAGAGTTTTCAGGTTGGTGAACACATGGAGATTCCAGGAGAGTGGCACACCCAGAGAGCATGGAAGCTCTGTGCCCCTTCCCACATACCCTGCCCTATATACCTCTTCATCTGGCTGTTCATCTGGATCCTTTATAATATTCTTTATAAAAAACTGATAAGCATAAGTAAATGTTTCTCTGTGTTCTGTGAACCACTCTAGCAAATTAATCAAATCCAAGGAGGGGATCTTGGGAACCTCTGATTTATAGCTAGTTGGTCAGAAGCACAGCTACCAATCTGGACTTGAGACTGACATCTGAAGTGGGGGAAGTCTTAATGGGACTGAGCCCTTGACCTGGGCCCTCTCACACTGTCTCCAGGTAAATAGTGTCAGAATTGAGTTAATTTCTTGGTGATGTTGAAAAAAAACACACAACGGAGTTATCTTTAGACCAAAAAAATACTTATCTATGTATAGTTAATTGCTGCCCATTCACTCATGATTCCTGAATCTACAGATCTGGTCAAATTCTTTTTTCCTCTCCTCCAATTACCTTCAGATCAGCATTTCCAAAATCCAGTGCACTAGTTGGGGTCCCAACAAGAAACAGAACTGCCACCCTTCTGTGCCCTTCCCCCATCCTGTTAATGTTCTTCCAGAGTTCGCTCTTCAAATCTATTGTCTGCTTCCTTTCTACGCTCACGTTCTTGTCTGTTTTCATGACCTCAACTCTTTACAGGATTGACCCAAGTCATCACTTCTCACCAAGTTTTTTCTCCTGAACTCCAAGCCTCTTGTTCTGTGTATTGGACAGCTCCATCTGGATGTCCTACCAGCACCTTGAACTGAACATATTCAAATTAGACTTAAATGACCACTCCCGCCCACCAATGTCAGTAAAGGCATCATAAACATGCACTTGTCCTAGTTGAGCTGTCAGAGAATATGGCAACTTTCTTCATTCTGTCTACTTGTCTGCATTTCCTTGGTCACTAGGTAAGGCGTAGAGCCGGTCTTCCTCATCTCTTGCCTGGATTATTACAGTCAACTCATAGGTCCTCAAATGTTATTCACTGTCATGTATGAAGCCTTTTCTCATGACACTTCTTATGAATATGGTACTCTCTCTCTGCTCTTCTTAACTAAATCCTATTTATGTATCAAGACCCAATGCAAAATCACCTCCTTTGTGAAGCCTTTAGTGTTTATGGTCCATGTGATCTTTTATTATAGAATGCAGTTAGCATCTCCTGGTTTATGAGAAAATGAGTTACTATATTAGAGACATAAAAGACAGCTGCACTGAAATATGATTTGGGGAGTAAGATTTTTGAATAACTATTGTTAACAGTTGGAAATTCAGGTGTGTAAATGATTTAGTATTCACATTCAAGCATTGTAGCTTTAAGATCACACAAATAGTAAAAGTCCATGCTCACACTTACCAATGCCTATAATGGGTGTAGTGATAGCAGGTGTCCTAGTGATGTACTAGGAAGTCACAGCATCACGTTGATGGAGTGTCTGCCAAAATAATTAGCCTAATCCAGTTCTCAGGAAACAATCAGACAAGTCCAAATTGACGGACATTCCCATAAAACATCTGGCTTGCATTCCCTAATTCTGTCAGTGTCATTAAAGACACATCCCCATCCCCTACAACTGTTGCAGATGAAAGATGGCTAAGGAGATATGACAGCCAAATGCCATGTGTGATCCTTGATTGAGAAAGAATAACTATAATAGACATTATTGGGATGGTTGGGGAAATTTGAGTGTGGATTGAATATTAGATAATAGTGTTTTCTCTGTGTTGAATTTCTTTTACATGACAACTATTTTGTCTAAGATAGTTGTGGTAATAGGGGAATATTCTTGATGTTAGATGTACATAAGCCGGAGTCTTTAGACATGAAGTGTCACAACATGTACAACTAATCCTCAAAATGTTCAGCAAAAAGAAGTTTGAGCATATAACGTATAATTCTATATACACATACATATAGAGAGAGGGAGGAAGGAAGGAAGAAAAGGAAGGGGGAGAGGGAGGGAGGGAAATATGGCAAAATTTTGGATCTAGATAAAGGGTATACAGTTGTCATGGTACTATTCTTGCAACTTTTTGGTAGGCTTGAAAATTTACCATACAAAATATTAGGGATTAAAATATTAATTCTCTTATCTTTTTGGAGGGGGGAGTGGGGACCTCAAATAAGCAGTAGATTTTTTTTTAACATCTTAATTGGAGTATAATTGCTTTACAATGGTGTGTTAGTTTCTGCTTTATAACAAAGTGAATCAGCTATACATATACATGTATCCCCATATCTCCTCCCTCTTGTGTCTCCCTCCCATCCTCCCTATCCCACCCCTCTAGGTGGTCACAAAGCACCGAGCTGATCTCCCTGTGCTATGCTGCTGCTTCCCACTAGCTATCTATTTTACATTTGGTAGTGTATATATGTCCATGCCACTCTCTCACTTCATCCCAGCTTACCCTTCCCTCTCCCCGTGTCCTCAAGTCCATTCTGTACGTCTGCATCTTTATTCCTGTCCTGCCCCTAGGTTCATCAGAACTATTTTTTCTTTTTTTAGATCCATATATATGTGTTAGCATACGGTATTTGTTTTTCTCTTTCTGACTTACTTCACTCTGAATGACAGACTCTAGGACCATCCACCTCACTACAAATAACTCAATTTCGTTTCTTTTTATGGCTGAGTAATATTCCATTGTATATATGTGCCACATCTTCTTTATCCATTTATCAGTAGGTGGACACTTAGGTTGCTTCCATGTCCTGGCTAATGTACATAGTGCTGCAATGAACATTCTGATACCTGACTTTTTTTGAATTATGGTTTTCTCAGGGTGTATTCCCAGTAGTGGGATTGCTGGGTCATATGGTAGTTCTATTTTTAGTTTTTTAAGGAACCTCCATACTATTCTCCATAGTGGCTGTATCAATTTACATTCCCACCAACAGTGCAAGAGGGTTCCCTTTTCTCCACACCCTCTCCAGCATTTATTGTTTGTAGATCTTTTGATGATGGCCATTCTGACCAGTGTGAGGTGATACCTCATTGTAGTTTTGATTTGCATTTCTCTAATGATTAGTGATGTTGAGCATCCTTTCATGTGTTTGTTGGCAATCTGTATATCTTCTTTGAAGAAATGTCTATTTAGGTCTTCTGCCCATTTTTGGATTGGGTTGTTTGTTTTTTTGATATTGAGCGCATGAGCTGCTTGTAAATTTTGGAGATTAATCCTTTGTCAGTTGCTTCATTTGCAAATATTTTCTCCCATTCTGAGGGTTGTCTTTTCGTCTTTTTTATGTTTTCCTTTGCTGTGCAAAAGCTTTTAAGTTTCATTAGGTCCCATTTGTTTATTTTTGTTTATATTTCCATTTCTCTAGGAGGTGGGTCAAAAAGGATCTTGCTGTGATTTATGTCATAGGGTGCTCTGCCTATGTTTTCCTCTAAGAGTTTTATAGTGTCTGGCCTCACATTTAGGTCTTTAATCCATTTTGAGTTTTTGTGTATGGTGTTATGGAGTGTTCTAATTTCATTCTTTTACATGTAGCTGTCCAGTTTTCCCAGCACCATTTATTGAAGAGGCTGTCTTTTCTCCACTGTATATTCTTGCTGCCTTTGTCATAAATTAGGTGACCATATGTGTGTGGGTTTATCTCTGGGCTTTCTATCCTGTACCATTGATCTATATTTCTGTTTTTGTGCCAGTACCATACTGTCTTGATTACTGTAGCTTTGTAGTATAGTCTGAAGTCCAGGAGCCTGATTCCTCCAGCTCCGTTTTTCTTTCTCAAGATTGCTTTGGCTATTCGGGGTCTTTTGTGTTTCCATACAAATTGTGGTAAATTTTCTGTTCTAGTTCTATGAAAAATGCCATTGGTAATTTGATAGGAATTGCATTGAATCTGTAGACTGCTTTGGGTAGTATAGTCATTTTCACAATGTTGATTCTTCCAATCCAAGAACATGGTATATCTCTCCATCTGTTTGTAACATCTTTAATTTCTTTCATTAGTGTCTTATAGTTTTCTGCATACAGGTCTTTTGTCTCCTTAGGTAGGTTTATTCCTAGGTATTTTATTCTTTTTGTTGCAATGGTAAATGGGAGTGTTTCCTTAATTTCTCTTTCAGATTTTTCACCGTTAGTGTATAGGAATGCAAGAGATTTCTGTCCATTAATTTTGTATCCTGCTACTTTACCAAATTCATTGATTAGCTCTAGTAGTTTTCTGGTGGCATCTTTAGGATTCTCTATGTATAGTATCATGTCATCTGCAAACAGTGACAGTTTTACTTCTTCTTTTCCAATCTGTATTCCTTTTATTTCTTTTTCTTCTCTGATTGCCGTGGCTAAAACTTCCAAAACTATGTTGAATAGTAATGGTGAGAGTGGACAACCTTGTCTTGTTCCTGATCTTAGAGGAAATGGTTTCAGTTTTTCAACATTGAGAATGATGTTGGCTGTGGGTTTGTCATATATGGCCTTTATTATGCTGAGGTAAGTTCCTTCTGTGCCTACTTTCTGGAGGGTTTTTATCATAAATGGGTGTTGAATTTTGTTGAAAGCTATTTCTGTATCTATTGAGATGATCTTATGGTTTTTCTCCTTCAATTTGTTAATATGGTGTATCACGTTGATTGATTTATGTATATTGAAGAATCCTTGCATTCCTGGGATAAACCCCACTTGATCATGGTGTGTAATCCTTTTAATGTTAAGCAGTAGATTTGAAGATGTGTAGAGATGCAGCCTTTTGTGTGAGTGTATTCTTCACATGACATTTCTTCCATCCATATTTGTGACACTCAGGAAAGAACAACAGCATTCCTGAAGTGCATCTACAGACTTCTAGGTTGATTTGTACTTTGTCAGGGGGTTGACAGGTCACTGACCCTCTATTGATCAAGCAGCCCTCAGTAGCAGAGGCCATGGAGATCTAAGAAGTATGGCCAGAGGGTTTTCCATGCCTGGAACCCATGCCTGTGTGTCTTAATGGCCTGGTGTTGAGAAGAATCCATTAAGATGGCCCAGCTGCTTGACTTGAAGATAAATAGAAAAGTGTGTTTTCACATAGCAACCCCAAATTATAAACACGTGTAGATTTACAAAGGCATGAATAGGTGTATTTTAGCCCCTGAGTTGAGCTGTGGTTACAAAGAATTCAGGGGTGAAGGTGTTAAAACAAAGTAGTTGAAAATCATTTCCTGGCAAGAATGCAAAGACCCTGGATCCAGGTCTGTGTTTCTTCTGTAACGATTGCTGACATATGCAGCCGTGTGGTGACTGCCTGCAGATGCTTGCATTCTTTTTCAGGTGTTAGTGATACTGTTAGATTTTGCCAGAGAGAAAGACCTCAAATTTAGGTCTTGGCATACCAAGGACTTTTAAAAATGCTGCCCTTTATTTGGCCAGTTTGACAGTATTGCATAATCAAGCCATGTCCTGAAACTCAATTTAACGGCCATTAGAGATCTTGCTAAATTCCATTTCATCCCAGAAACATCAGACTCTGTGCAAGAGACACAAATGTATGAAATCCTTGCTTACAATAGGAATTTGGGGATTAAGTCTTTTCTCACCCGGATTTTAATTGTAACAGCCACTGCGTGTGTGTGTGTGTGTGCACTCACATGTGAAGTATAATTGGAAATAGATATTTGGGGATTCTGTCCTTGGGTGCTGAACCTTCCTAGGGCTGTCATGAAATATTTGGTTGATCTTGCATATGAATCCATGAGGATGAAAGCAATCTGAGAAAAAAAGAATTTTACAGCAGGAAGGACATCTTAGATATACTTGTTTTACAGATGAGGACATGTGGGTCCATAGAGGGGAAGATCACACAAACAGTAAAAGCTGAGATGAATCCAAAGCACAGGCCACCCTTCTCCTTGGTTGTATCACTCACAAGTGTTCCCAGTTGAAAATGGAGAACATGTAAATGACAATTATTTTACCTCTTGTGAGAAAAAGGGAAAAGCAAAGACTCACACTCACTTTTTCAGTTGATCTCTTTCTTTTCTTCCTTTTGGCCAATACCTTCAAAATATCTTTCCAAGCTCTGTGAAAGGGCTCACTTCACCTGATGCATGCTGGAAATTTGCACTAACTGAAGTTCAGTAGGCTATAGCAGGAATGTACCTGGTAGAATTAGCCTACCATTTTAGTTACTCTAACCCACTCAAAAACTTATTCTTTAGAAAAAAGATGTATTTTTCCTTAACCAAAAGATAAGATTTCAAATATGCTCAGAGCTGAGCTTTCTGAAATGGATAAAAATGTAACTTCCCATAAACTCTGTGGACTTTAGAAAGCTTTCAAAAGGTATCTGTTTTATTTTATGAAACTGATACCAGAACAGTTGATGTTTCGTTGTTTGAGGGAGGTCAGAGAATGAGAAAGGATGAAAAGGCAGTGGAGATTTCCACATTATGTGAAGATTAAAAATATTGTTTTGGACAAAGGTAGACATATGAAGCTGTCGAAAACTGAGTAGTGTGAGTGAAAAGCCTTTACACAAACTTCATAATTTTAGGAAGATGACAACGCAGTAAATTTGAGTCCCAGGTGTTTTGGGTGTCTACCTGCCAAGAAGTGGTTTCCTGCAAGTCCTAACTGGAGATTAGCTCTTGTCTGTCTCAGCTCATCCTTATCAATGTCTTATATTTTAGGTTTATATTTTACAACTTCACTTAGACATTCTAGAGCATTTACCTTCCCTTCAACAGTTTATCATATAGGTTCCCCCAGAAAAAGCTGGTCAGGCTTCTGTTCTCTGCCTCTGTTTCTCTTCCTGGTTGTTTTAGGCCAGGAGGGAGGCAGAGCAGGCAAAGAAGGAGGCCAGAGGTGTAAGGCACCATAATGACAACCATCGTATATTAATACCTCCCTAAGTATCAGGTGCAGTGCTTGATTATCCTTCTTAATCTTTACAATTGCCCTACAATGTAGTTATTGCTGTATTTTTACTAATCTCAGGAAACAAGTGTGCAAAGAAGTAAGTTACCAGCTTTCCAAAAAATGAGAGGCAGTATGGAGATTTGCACCCTGATTTGCCCAACTCCATGCTCTGTGCCTTTTGTACTGTGTTACACTATCTCCATCAGGTCTTATAATAGATCTTTGAACCTCAACACTCCCGAACATTTGTTCGGAGGCATCAACCTCTAAGGAGATCTCATATGTTCTTAGAAGACAACCTCTCATCCTTCTCATTTAAGATCTATTAATTTCACCAGATTGAGGCAGTGGCCTATTTTAAAAGGCACTGCAAATGTAACATTTCTACTGTCACCCATATAAAAGCAATCTCCATGTGGCCACATCTCAAGCATTCCAGTCAATGAAGCACCAGTTCAACAACGGATACTAATAGGGGAACATTAGACATCTTTACTGAAGTCTTTCCAAAAAATGTCATAGACTTATTCCATTTGTAACATGCAGTAAAACTTCCTGAAATGCCCTCCTCTCTCTCACCTCTCTGTCTTTCTGTCTTGACACACGGCACGAGCACACACACACACACACACTTGCCAGCTCCCCTGCAAATCTCTCTCTGCCCCAACTACCTATAATCATTCAGACTCACACTGTACTAGCTCTTGTCTCTCTTGCTTCTTACCCCGTTCTCTGCCGCTACTAACCCCCAGCCTTTTCAGGTGCAAATCAATCCAGCTAGACTTAGCTCCTTTCAATTGCCCCCCAGAATCATGATTCTGATTCTGGACAACAAAGGCTCAGGAAGAGGCAGACACAATTCTCCTGCATAGGCAGGTGGGGAGGAGAGACTTGTAACACACCCACCCAGTGTGTTTTTCCTGCCACACTCTGCTCTTCTGCAGTTGCATGGTGCAATCGGGGGAGGGGGGCCTCTGGAGGTGGTCTTGCTCTTCTTTGGGGGCCAAATGGAAAATGGTGTTTGAGAGATGTTCTGTGCAAAGGAGGTACATTTCACTGAGGGAAATGAATAGACCTTGTGAAGAATCTCAGCCAAAATTAAATTTAATGACACATGTTCCTTTATCCTCATCCCTGGCACGGGGAGAGAAACCTCAGTTGTGTTTCCACACCACACACAGAAGGAATGCTCAATTTGCTACTCTCGAGTTCAGTGCCAAAACCGAGCCCAAGCAGGGATGGTGGTTAGCCTTTTAGCAGGTTTAGACATAAAAGAGCACAAACTGGAGGGAAAAACAACAGCAAAGCCCATATGGTCTTTGGCACATTTGATCCTGCATTTAGTTGAATGGTGGACTATGAACCTGCCAGGGGGGTGGTGGTGGTTACTTTGTTCAATGCCTCCCAAGTGAGTATGGTTTGTATGCTGCCAGGTGTAACAGCTTCCACAGGTACCTTCTAAAAGTACAGATTATCTCAGGTCCTTATCAGATCACCTTACATAGCTGCCCACTGCATATAAGAATAAAATCCAAACAGCTCAGAAAGGCGTTTAAGGCCTTTCCTGAGCTAAAGGAATGTTCTAGGTGTATCTCCCACTACATATTATTACTCTTAAGAAACAGGACTACAGTTAATTTATGACCTAAGCCAACAGACTTGGCACATAGTGAATACAAAAATAAAAGTATGTCAGGTGGTGAGAGCCATTCTCCACAGTGAGCTGGACCAGGGTAAAGGGGAATGCTGATGGCCACTGGAACAGGCTGGCTTTTGGTTATCTACTGAGTGCTTGGATCAGACCAATAAGTTAGTCCCCTTGTCCATCTTTTTTGAGTACTTGGCAAGACTCAATGAGAGTTTTTTTGTCCTTTCTACTCATCCTATGTTTATTATCTGTTTTCTGATTTTCTTATTTGGTGAGTGTATTAGTTATCCATTGCTGTGTAACAAATTACCCCCAAATTTCGTGGCCTAAAACATTTACTATCCCAGAGTTCCCGTGGGTCAAGAATCTGGGCTTGGCTTAGTTTGGTTAGAGTTTCAGGATGTCTCACAAGGCTGCCATCAGGTGTTGGCTGGTGTCATTTTAAGACTTGACTAGGGAAGGATCGGGTTCTAAGCTCACTCAGGTGGATGTCAACAAGATTTGGTTTGTTGCAGGATGTTGGCCAAAACCATCCTCAGTTCTTTGCCACATGGGCCTATTTACATAGAACACCTCACAGTGTGGCAGCTTGCTTCATGAGAGTGAGCAAGCAAGAAGAACCAGAAGGAGAGAGAGAGGGAGAGAGAACAAACAAGATGGACATCACAATCATTTATAACCTAATCTCAGAAGTGACGTTTCCTCACCTCTGCCATATTCTGTTAATCAAAAGCAAGTCACTAGGTCTAGCCCACACTCGGGGGGTAGGAGATTACACAAGGACCTGTGTACAGGAGGAAGGGATCACTGGAAGCTATTTAAAAGGTGCTTCCACAGTGAATGAAATGATTGTCTTAATCCGCTGAGAAAGCAGGGCATGAATTTCTTATTCTCCTGAAAATGTGTCCTTTATAGTTACAGTACTTTAGCGGTAATACAATTTTCCTTGGACCACCTCCCTTGCATGACATCTAAGGTCTGTTTCCCAGTTTTCTTCTGCACCTATACACTAAAAAGAGATGGTATGTTCTCTGTTGTCTTCCAAGTGAAAATCCACTATGACTCAAGACATAATTCCTGCTTTCAAGGGATCCCCTTCTAGGAGGAAAATGTACAAATAAGGTCTAATAAAGGAGGACTGTGAAATGTTAATGAAATATGCAAGGAAGAACAAGGAAGAAATTTCTATTTGAGAGTAAGAACTTTGGAAGGCGTGGGATCTGAACATGCATTTACAATCAGTGAAGACCATTGGGGTTGGGGGAGGACAGTCTAGCCTCAGAGGATGGAATAAGCAAGGCTTTGAACCACAGGAACCTGGGTCTTGTCTGGGAGTGGCTATTATTTGTATGTGGCTGCAGCTGGAGCCCAGAATCCCTGAAAGAAATCAATACAGTGGAAAGTGGACCAAGAATAGTAGGTAGAGACCAGAAATGCCATCTAGAGGTGTTTGGACTCATTTTACATGCAGTAAGAGCCACTGCAAACAAAGGAATCTCGTGTTCCAGATAACTCTGGTGGCCATGTGGAAAGTAGATTATGGGAAAAGACCAGCAACAAAAGTCAATTAGGAGACAAGTAATCCAAATGAGAGATAATGTCTACTACTTAACCTTAGTAGAAGCAGTGAGAGTGGAGATGGGGACACAGGATTTATGGTTCTGTGTTTTTCACTGAAAGTAATATGCCATCAATTATAAGACACACCATTTTTAAAAAGTATAACTAATTTTTTAAAAGCCATCAATTAAATTATTACACAATGTTAATATACCAGTAATGGAAAGATGCATCATTATTTTAGAGGTAAAAAATGTACAACTTGGAATTGATGAAATATGATAAATAATCTTAGGAAGATGACATCTCCATTTTGGATTTGAGCAACTTGGCGAATAGTGATGCCATTAATAGGAATCATGGGAGCAAGGGAGGAGAAATGGGTTCCAAGAGAAAAGATGAATTCTCTTTTGGACGTACTGAGTTGGCTACCTTTAAGAGATATTCATGTGCAGATGTCTGGCAGACAATTGGAAAATGTTGGTTTAGAACTCATGGAAAAAGTTATAAAAAATTGGACTAGGTTAATGAATGGCTGATTTTAAAGTTAAATCCTTATGCTTAAGTATATATGAAGACAAATTATTTGTTTTTCTATAAACGCAAACTTTGAAGCTTTTTTCCCCTCAAATTATAGTCTGATCTTTGGAGTGTTTGACTTTCACTGGCAGAGACTGGGGTGGGGGGAGAAGGATGATGAAAGGAATTTGGGAACACAGGAGGAGTCATTAGCAATTACACTTAGGTATGAAAATCATGAGAGAGAGTGACTTAGAAAGATCTTCATATTATTGACAATTTATTGAGATATAATATCCAACCAGTCTCATACTCTCTAGCCTCTCTCATACCCCTTGATTCTTCACTCTTAGTGCTAGGTAAGCATGTTAATTTGCTGTCATAAAGTATCACAGATTGGGTGCCTTAAAGGACAGAAATTTATTTTCTTACAATTCTGGAGGCTAGAAGTCTGAAATCAAGGAGTGGGCAGGGTTGGTGTCTTCTGAGGCCTCTCTCCTTGGCTTGCAGAAGGCCACCTTCTCCCTGGATGTTCACATGGTCTTCCCTCTGCATGTGTGTTTGTATCCTAATCTCCTCTTCTTATAAGGACACCAAACATATTAGATTAGGGCCTGCTCTAAATGACCCCATTTAACATAGTCACTTCTTTAAAGACCCTACCTCCAAATACAGTCACAGTTCTGAGTTACTGGGGGTTTTGACTTCAACATATGAATTTAGGGAGGGACACAATTCAGCCCATAACGGTGGGTAAGCCAGCCAAGGACTGAGATTCTTATTCGCATGTGTTGTGAATGCCTAGACGTGCTAACTGAAGTCTAGTATCCTCTTTATCCACCACAAACTATTTTTCAAGCTTGTTTCCTTAATTATTTTATGCTTCTGCAGCGGTGGAAGGTTATATATAGCAGTGCTGTAAAACTTTTTTTTTTTCTGTTTTTCCCCCCTTCCTGTCCCTGAAAAAAAAAATACCATTCTTTAAAGAAAGAAACTACTTGTTCTCCCTTATCTTTCATTGAACAGCATTTAGCAGAAGTTTGTGACATTACATCAGTTCCTTACTTTTTTTCCCCTGAGGAACAGACCTCCAATTAGGAACTGTGAGGAAAAAATATATAATAGCAGGAAATACATATTTCAGCCTAAGTCTTCTTTTTTTCATAGTCATAGCTTACCTAAAGAAGGAATTTCTGTGCAACTAATTTTTAGCACTCCAAACCCAGGTTCATAGGGATTCTGTGCTTTGACAACAGGAAAAAAACTTCACCAAATATCTAAAAGTATTGTATGAAAGAGTGAGATCACGCTTGGTTGAAACAACTTCTCTTAAAATGTGCCATCATCCGAGATTGTTCTGTAGAAAGTTTGCCTTGGCAAGCACTTCAAAAGAACTTGCTAGACACTTCTTTTGTAATTAGCTGGCTTCCTGCTAGAATCTTAGGTCTACCCTTATCTCATAATGGACGCAAAGATTAGTTTCACTCTCTGTCATTTTCTCCACAAGATAAAATACTGTATTTCTGAGTAAATAGTTTGGTATTTAATTTATCTTTTCTAAAATTAACTTTATTCAGTTTAAAGTTTTGACATAAATATTTTCCCTATAGGTAATAAAAGGATGATTGATAAGGTGATATGGGAATTGTATTCATCTCAGTGGTCTTCCTCCCCAAAACCCATAACCCCAGTCTAACCATGAGAAAAATATCAGACAAACCCAAATGGGGATACAGAATACCTGACCAGTACTTCTCAAAACTGTCAAGGAAAGTCGGAGAGATGAGGAAAGTCCAGAAGAAGCTTAAGAGAAACGACTGTAATATGGTATCCTGGATGGATCTTGGAACAGAAAAAGTACATTAGTGGAAAACTAATGAAACCCAAATAAAACCTGAAGTTTAGTTAGTGGTAGTGTACCAGTGTGTGTTCATTAGTTGTGATAAATGGTACTAACCACTGGTTAGTAATATAAAATACAGAATACAAGTTATACTGGAACTCTCTGGACTATCTTTGCAATTTTCTGTAAATCTAAAAACTATTTTAAGATAAAAAGTTTACTTGAAAACTAGAATGATTGATGATAAACATAAAATAGAACATAATGCAAAGATACTATAAAATAGGCAAGGAAACACAGACGTTATTAATAAATATTAAATGTCAGCCCACCATTTGAAGTATTAGTATCCATAAATGGCAGGATACCAGTGAGTCAGTGGGCATATCAGTCTAATAAACTCTTATAAATGATGAATTGGCTATAAACACTGTGTTTTATAGCATTTGAAAATTCCAAACAGTAAATCCATACATGAGGTTTCTGCTCACATATTTCACGATCCCTGTTTTTAGAATCTGCACAAAGAAATATTTCATGTCCTTTAGGGAGGTTTAATAAAAGACAACAGGTGGGAAATGGGTTTTGCAGTAGCATGAATGGCCGTAACCATAAATACTAGTACCTCAGAATTATCCCAGCAGAGGATTGTAAACACATTAATCACCCAACAGTGGAGAAATGCCATCCTCAGGTGTCATTTCAATTTCAGGTACAAAGATTAAATGCTTCCATTTAAATTCAAAACCCTGAATGGATATGATGATCCTTTATTTTCATGGGGAATCATGGAGTGAGTTCATCAGTGTCCTCGTCTATAAAATGGGGTTGATAAATCTTATCTCAGTATCGTGGGATTAAATGAGATAATATGTGTAAAATGCCTAATATGGTGGATGGTACATCGTCTGTTTTCAAGAAATTGTAGCTGTGCTTATTATTTATTATATTCTTGATTATTCTGATGGCCTTAAAATTTCAGAACTAGAGGCTATTTAGAGATTTTTTAAATTTTTAAAATGTTTATATTTTTATATTTTAATTTTATTGGAGTAGAGTTGGAGTACAGTGTTGTGTTAGTTTCAGGTGTAGAGCAAAGTGATTCAGTTATACATATACATATATTCATTCTTTTTCAGATTCTTTTCTCATATAGGTTATCACAGAATATTGTTACAAATGAGGAAACTGAGACTCAGAGGGCAATGACTTGCCTGGGGTCACAAGGCTACTTTCTTCCAGAGTTGGGACTTGAACTCTCCTCCCTCAGGTCCTGCTGGGTCCTGTTCCAAATGCAGGTTTACTGATGGTATTGGGTGCCAACTGTGCAGCAGCAGCTGTCACAAAGCTCTCCTGCAGAATCACACTGGGCGTCTCTATGTCTTGGGGATTCTGTCCCCCTTCCTCAGTGGGAGCAGAACTCCCCGCCTCCCTCCCCAATAGGTGTGGCAATCACGCTCTCTTCCAGTTAGTTCTCTTTCACTGCATCAGCATTTCAGCTGCTGCAGCCTGCTTGGGGCAGAGATGGGTTTGCTGTGCTGAGGACTGTTTTGGGAAAGAGGATGTAAGGGCACTTCGGCTGCTGTGTACGGGCTGACTGTTGGAGCACCCAGGACAGATGCCCCACCCACCTCCCAAGTGTGGGTATGCTGGAGTTTTATGTGGAATATGAGGCCATGTAGGGGTAAGTAAAATCCATTATGAAAAAAATGCACGATGATGGGTGTCCATGAGTGAAGGAAGGAAGCTATTTAGATTTCATCACTTGTTTTTATTTTTAAAGGTCCTTTTTATACACTTATGGTATGGCTAAAATACACCAAAATTACTTTTCTATGGAGTTTACCTTGTTCCTTGATATTTTTAACCACCTGTTGGTTTTAATTAAGCCTTTTTTATTCTCTAAGGAAAGCCATTGTTTTTTCTTTTGAGGTATGTCATGGAAGGCACATAGACACATTAGTCAAAATAAAGAGGATTTTTGATAATTTTGTGAGTTAGAAGCAACTCTGCTGCATTTAAAGATGTATTCCTCAGCAGCACATGGTGTCCTGGGGAAAATGCAACGGCATACCTTTAGGTGCTGTTCTACCTGAGCCCCTCTCACATTCTGCGCCTTTCCACCACCCCTGTTACTTTCTAAAAATCTCCATTTCTTAAAATGAGGAGGGAAAGAACTGAGGAGAAAATTGAGGGGGGATGGAGGGGGGGCAGTGAGTCTGGGGTCATGGGCTGCACATCCCAGCCTAGCCCACTCTTGTCCTTCAAAGCCAATATTTACTGCAGGCTAGGGAAGGAATGGAGGTTATTCCTCTAATAAAGTCCCGTTAGAACTGTCCTAATGCTAACGCTGGTTATCTAGAGGAAGGAAATTTTCCTTAGTCAAATTTATGAGGCTGGGTTGAAAACGAAGCTGAAACAGAGCCTGGCAAATCCCCATGGCAAAATGATTCATCTTCATGGAGTTGGAAAATCTATTTTTATCACCTTTATTCAGCCAACTCCTCATTTTTATTCCCTCACTGAACGACTGCTATTTCCTTCATGGTGCTGAATAGACCAAACATCTCAGGAGTCTGAGTTTCTCTTTGGGCTGTTCCCAGCAGGGCTGATTCAGCAGCCTCGGGGAGAAGGGGATTGTTCTGCATGGCATGGGTGGGTGCAGAGCAAAGTGAAGGTCAGATCACACAGAGGCTGCACACTTTCACTCAGGAATTCTGCCAGGGGTACGTGCCACTTCCACTCTCCTGCCTTTTGTGTCAGGTGTGTAGAGGATGATTGGGTGACCATAATTCTTCTTGCCTAGAAGACCTTTCCAAGTGTGGGAAGAAGGGGCAAGAATCCAGTACCCTCCGTGTGGCTTCCCTTTTGACTGTTAAGCAAGGCATGTAAAGGTTGCCAATACATTTGGTCTAATAATAGAGCAGAAACCCTATTTTATTCATTTCCCTGTTTCCATTTAGGTCTCTACCTATGCCATTCCAGGCTGCTGCATATTCCCACTGGCTCTTGCTAGAGTCCCATGTAATGCTGAGAGGATTGGTGATTGTTTTCAGTAAGAAAGTGTAAAAGACTGAGATAAAGAAAAAGAACCAATTCTCACTAAATTTCCTTGTCCAACAGATTCTGCATGCTTACTGTTTGGGAGATATGGCAAAGGGCGACTAGGAAAGAAGAAGGAATGTTGACTATATACAGACAATGTTCATGGCTGTGGCGGGTATCTTTGGCATCTGGCATGTAGTAGGCACTCAATAAATATTTTACTGAATGAATGACATCAGTTAGCCTTCTTAACAGCTGTCCTTCAGGAGGCAGTGCAGGGGGGTCATTAGGAGCTGGCATTCTGGAGTCAGATGGCCTAAATTCTGGATTTGCAACTTTTTAGCTGTGTGCTCTTTGGCAGGTTACTCAGTCATTTGAGGCCTTTGTTTCCTAGTCTGTAAAATGGGAATAATATAGTAACTATCCTATATGGTTTTCATGAAGGGTAAAGAGCCTAGAATTTTTCCTGTAAGAAAGTTCAAGATATGAAGAGGAAAAAAAGCAGGAGGAGGCGGTGGAGGAGGACTGGTTATTGGAATGAATTTGGGAACTTTTGAGATTTTGAACCTGTCTTTTTGGTTCATTCATTCCCTTAAACCATGATTCCAGTGATTTACAAATCTTCCTTTGTTCAATAGAGAAAATAATTTGAGAATAAAAGAATAAAATGAAATTTAGAGAAAAAATTACTTCCAATCTCTCAACAAACAGTTACTGAACTCCTACTGTGTGCCAGATACCAGACTAAACATTGGATATTGAGTGTTGAAACTAACAGTCGTAGTTCTTGCCTTAGTGGATGCTACAGTCAAGACTCTGTTAAACACCATGAATTTATTGATTCTGTGAACACAGCTGCTGTGTTTCTTTTTCTCTATGTTGAGTAGACGTAAAAGGATGATACTTTCAAACTTAGCTTCCAGCAGTGAGCGAGGGGTGAGGAAGTAGAGGGAGGGTAGTGTGTGTATGGAGTGGCGTACAGAGCCCAACTCTACAGTAATATAAAGGTAGTGAAAGATAAGTAGCATGGGCATTGGATTGACCCATGAAACTGGAGGGACATCCAAAGTAGTGATGTGTATAATCAACCTCTGCACATAAAGGAGCACAGGTAAGGAGTAAAAGAATGAGAAAACCAAAGCAGTTATAAAGACGGGAGGTAAGAGTCATAAGATCCTGAGTCCCTACGCCCAACTTTGAGAGTGTAGAGTGAAAAAGGCTGGATTTCTTCGAGGTCATCTTCTCTTTTTAGCTCCTGGTACTGCCATGGCAGGTGGGCTTCTGTTTGGTCTTTTTCAGAACCTGGAGCTTCACATCTCTTGGAAATACAAGGATGTGTGTGAACTGCTGATCTCCATCTGGTTTTGCCGGTCTGTGAAATGTTCTGATATTTTAATTTGGTGAATCTCTTTTATTTTATTTTATTTTACTTTGGGGAACAACAGTGATCTGAGACCTCCCCCTTACACCATTCACTCACTTTTGTCATATCTGTTTTTGAGGAGCAGTTTTAACCTTAGGTGCCTTATAGCCCAGAGGCAGTAAGTCACCAGTGTAAATTGTGGAATGGGATAATTAGTAATTTTTCATTCTGCCTTCATCTGTATTGCTGGATTAATTCCTGGGGTCTCTGTTTTCTGGAAGCAGTCATTTCTTCCACAACAGCCATCTGTGAAGAAACCGAACTTACGAAATGACTGGGGCATGTTTTACATGGCTGTATTTAGTTCCTTCTGTTTGATTCCCATGTAAGCTTTGGCAGTGATTTCCACAAATGGTGGTGGTACCAGGGAATGATTTTGGTAAACAGCCCCCTGGCTGTTATTGGCTGGGTCTCTGCAAATACCATAAAGGATACAACTTGAAAAGTCTCTGAGGTTTCCCTGCCCTTCCTAGAGCTGCCCCAGCCATACTGTGGTGTGAGCAGTGGTCGGGAATTGGTCTGCTTGCTGGCTTCTTCTTGTCTGCCCTGTGATGGAGTTCTGACTGCATCGAGTTTCCTCTCCTCTTATTACACATCCTGGGATTTTCACTCTAGCCCTGAATCTGCTGAAGTCATTTTGATAGAATCTCATTTCATCTTTGTCATTTCTATTTCAAGTTTTCACTCCCAGAATAACCAGCCTTGAAGTTCTCAATTTATTGATTTTATCCAGGCTGCCGCTGCTGCATTTTGCTTTTAGGAATATGCACAAGCTTAGTAAATTCCTAGATATAAATGGATATGGATATATATATTCTATAGATATAAATATGTGTGTATATATATTTTTTTTCTGGAGAAGATTCTAATGGTAAGAGGTTTTTGCTCTCAAACTATTCAACCAAGGTAATTGAAGATTAAAATATGTGAATTAAGCAGTAAAAACTCATACAAAAAAGAAAGTCCTAAGAGAAAAATAGATTTAAATAGATTTGTTAAAAACAAAAAAGAAAGAAAGGAAGGAAGAAAGAAAGAAAGAAAGAAAGGAAGGAAGAAAGAAAGATCTGATTGTCTGGCAACTGAGCATCCCTTTGTTTCCTGACTCTCCTTTTTTTTTTTTTTTTTTTTTCTTCTTTTTTTGCTCTTAAATAGCATTTGCTACCTATTTCCTGAAGTTGACCTATTTTCCCTGTTTCTTGTTTCTTCTATTGCCGTAAAACAAGTATTTATACAGTTTATTGCCACATTGTTATTTCAGTTGTATCCAGAAATCCATCCCATCTAATACATTCTATTATACTGTGAGCAAAACTGATATAGATGTTTTCTTATGTCAGAGGAGAGTCTTCCATCAGTGCAGGTATTAACAGTTAAGAGAGAAACTTACTGTAGTGTGTTTATATGAATTAACTTCAACACATTGAAAATAAGGACTAAATAAATTATAAAATATTCCTCACGTTATTGTTAAAGAATTAATCTGTTTTGATGATGGAGTTGGAAAATCTATTTTTATCACCTTTATTCAGCCAACTCCTCATTTTTATTCCCTCACTGAACGACTGCTATTTCTAGCACTATTTTTTCTAGCACCTCACTGCTATTTCTTCACTAAATATAATGGTCAAGGGATCAGTTGACTTTCAAGAAATAATTAACTGGCTTATCTTTATTGGTAAATAACACGTTGGTTCAAAGAAAGCTAATTGCAGAGAGTTTGTGATTTGTGAGGGAGAGAGGAGTTTCAGGGGTTAATTCTATTGGTGGATCCAGCACTTCCTTCCCCAGTGAGGAGTATTTGTCCCTAAGACAAGTGTTATCTTTCAAGGCACAGAATGTCTAACTCAGCTAAAAGTATTTAGTTTTTACTATATATATACATATTATGTATTTTAATAGAAATATGTTAAACTGTGTTTATAGATTTAAATATAAAAACGTAAAACATATGAAATACATTTGAGTGTGGTATTAGGGACATCTTTGAACTACTGCATAGGTAGTGTTTCATCCCTAAAAGAACTAGTATTTAAGAAACTTGGATTTTTCATGAAATTTACCCAGGCAAGACAACAGGCCAGGTTTAAAATATATGACAATTAAACCCTAGGTTTATTTTGTCCCAAATTGGAGCTTTCTTCTTTTTCCTTGAGCCTAGGATCAAGGCTGGCATGCTATCCAGTAGACTGAAATGTATTTTTGTGGTCACTCTGTCTGCATTATGAGCACGATTAATTGGATGGCATATAAAGGAAACGTCACAATTTTCTTTTTCTCTCCAGATCTCAGCTCCCCTGACAGGCCTCTGAGCCCCAGAGCAGTGTTCTACTCCAGGGTCCTGACATCTTTGCCAGGTTTCTCTTAAAAAAACAAAGGCGTTTCACCTATTTTGTGATAGGTTTTTATCACTTGGTAGAAAGATGTTACTGTACCTTAAGTGAATGCTCACGCCATCATTTCACAGATCCTAGTGGCTGTTTTTCTTTTCCATGGGTGACAGATTTAGGAGACATGTTGACAAGACTGCCATGGAAATATTCCTTTTCCAGATGTTCACTTCTGCATTTTTTTATCTGAAATTCAGTCTTTTCACCTATGGGCACGCTTTCCCGCAACAAACAGCACAATGAACTCTTATTACTGTACTTCTGACTCCCCATCCTTGCCCCTCCAGCCTCCTCAGCTCCAAGCCTGTGATTATGCTGGATGCTTTCTGTTATGCTTTGGTTTGCAGTGGGCCAGCTGAAAGATAAGCAGCTATTAAATAAATCTATGACCCTTTTTAGGACAAATAGAGCTGTTGAAAGAGTTTAAGAACATAGTGGCTCCTTGAAAAGATTGTCAACATTCTTGAGCCCTTTGACTGAAAGTGAATTTTCTTCTGTGTGTGTGTATATACCGAAACTTATTTAAAAAAAGAACCTGAGTAGCAAGATATTCGAAGCCTTTTGTGTTCTTAACCGTGCAGTGTTTTTCTTGGCAGGACTTGAAAAAAACTTAGCTGTCATCTACTTTCTGCTCCTGTTGAGGGGAGAAGTTGGGACTGGGAGACTCGGGTGGCAGGGAGAAGCCCACGGAGGAGAGAGGAGCCCAGGAGCTGCTGGGTGCTGAGGGTTTATATCGTTATTCCACTGCATTCACCCTGCTCCCCAAGACCAAGTCTTTCTTTTCTTTTTATATTTTCTCATATGCCTCCACTGCTGTGGGGCTGGAACATTGGAGCTTACCCTGGACCACACACATCTCCTATTGTCACCAGGTTCATCTCTGACACTGGATGAGCCCTACTGCCTTTAGGATGGTGATGCTTCCTAGGGGGGCTCGTTTATCTGTGCTGGGGCAGCTGATTAGGACCCCACACTCTTTGCTGTCATGGATTCAGCTTTGTGGGACTCCCCAACTTGCCTAAGTTACCTCTTGGGTCCTTGATCTAAACTCCAATTGCCGGGTAGTAAAGATGCAGCAATTTGAATTGGTCTCCCTTCCCTCTTCTGTCTTTCTTGTTTCCATTCTGAAAACAACTTCTTTGAACTGGCAAATGCCTACGGGAACTTTGACGTCATAGGACAGGTTACTTTACTCCTTTGTATAACCTCAGAGTTACTGCCAATATAAGGGGGAAACAGATTTTGTTCATCATCCTGAACTGCAGTATGATGTGAGTTGGAATGCTGAGATCAACTTAGAGATATTTTTAGCAAAATGAAATATTTTGATGCATATCTCTCACCTGAAATTTTTCCCAGATTTGCTATTTCTAGCTTCTTAGCAACTTCACAAAGGGGTATTGTTTTTGAGTCGGAAGAGAAAAATATTTTTATTTCCTGCCCTTGATGACTAGTGGAATTGATAAAAAGCATCAAGGCTCTTTGAGTTCTGGGTCTCCCACCAAAAAACCAGAAAAACAAAAACAAAAAAACCCAAACCATTATGTAAGAAAGAACTTGAGTGGTTTTTTTCCTGTTTGTCAGCATGAGGGGAGAGTTACTGTGGAAAGTGAGGGGCAGTCATCCGCAGGAATGGAAAACAAAGACCTTTGCTAAGAAAATTGTAGCAAGAGGGATTGGGGAGCTACCATGTCATCTGGCTCTAAATTTAACATTGACTTTGACCGATGGCTTTAACTTTCCCTGCCCAGGTTAGTTCAAAGGCTCCTTTACTCGTCTATATCCCTGAAAAGAAACTGTTGCAAATTGAGTTGAAGGGTATTGGAGCTACAGTGTGTTTTATTAAATGATTATTTAATCAATAAATGAGTGACTGATAATTTCTTATGGTTGATCAGAAAATCTTAATTTAAATAGTCACAGGTTTGGGGCTTCCCTGGTGGCACAGTGGTTAAGAATCCGCCTGCCAATGCAGGGGACACGGGTTCGAGCCCTGGTCCCGGAAGATCCCACATGCCGCGGAGCAGCTGGGCCCGTGAGCCACAATTACTGAGCCTGTGCGTCTGGAGCCGGTGCTCCGCAACAAGAGAGGCCACCATAGTGAGAGGCCCGCGCACTGTGATGAAGAGTGGCCCCACTTGCCACAACTGGAGAAAGCCCTCTCACAGGAACTAAGACCCAACACAGCCATAAATAAATAAATAAATAAAATTTAAAAGAGATAAGCAAAACATTCTCTCTATAAATTTGATCTTTAAAAAAAAAAAAAAAGTCACAGGTTTGACTCTTCAAAAAGTTAAGTAAACACAGAGCTTATGTACGTAAGCAGTTGGAAGACAAAATAATGCATTCAGTCAAGAATATCTATTTCATTTCATACTTATTTGGCATTTTAATTTTTTGGCCACAGTTTAAACGGCCCCACTGTTATGTTGGTTAAATTTGCCGACATGAAGTATTAACAATGGACTGAAAGCTTTACAAAAAATAAGGAATTATTCCTACTTGGCTTACCTTTTTATTCATTCACTTAGATTTCCCAGACTTTGTCAGTAGATTTCTATGCAGTTGTATGGTGATACGTTGTTATCAATGCATAGAAGACTGCCTGCTATGTAGAGTAGAAAGACGCCCTCACTCCTTTCTATTTTTTTAAATAACAAATCCCTGGGAGACATTGTTTGTGTTGTTCCGTTACGCTTGTCTGTCCATGGATGAAATCAACACGTTGACTGTTATTTCTCAACTTTCTTTGTGCTTCTTCCACTAACCCTCCTCGCTCAGTTTCCTTACTCCTGAATCTTTCAGGTACTTTCAGCACACTCTTTCCTTGCCTGATTTACTGTTCCACTACATGGCATTCCAGGCAATGGATGGATTGCTTCCACTGTGAGAGATGATGGCACTGAAATAGTAGTGAGCTTTAGTATAATCGGAGCAAAAATTGCTCTCCTGGGTCAGCCCCATTCTTCCTCCACTCAACAGTGTGTTCTGTTAGCCACAGAAATGCCAAGGGCTTCCCCTCCCCCTATCTATAGGAATTCCTTAAGGTCTTCACTATAGTATTTATATCTCCTTGTCAGCTTGGGCATTTAACACTGGAAGAGTCAAAGATTTGCAAATGGATTTTTTTTTTTTTTTGCACTTTCGCCTTTCTATTCTTCTTTTTAAATTTTTTGAGGTAATTGACATATAACGTTATGTTAGTTTCAGGTACACGACAAAATGATTCAATATTTGTATACATTGCAAAATGATCACCACAATAAGTTGAGTTAACATTCATCACCACACAGTTACAGAATTTTTTTTTCTCGTGATGAGAACTTTTAAGATCTACTCTCTCAGCAACTTTCGAATATGCCGTACAGTATTGTTAACTACAGTCACCATGTTGTATATACATCCCTATGACTTATTTATCTTAGAGCTGGAAATTTGTGCCTTTTGACCCCTTCATTCATTTTGCCCACCCCTCCCCCCACCATCCCCTGCCTCTGGCAACCACCGATGCTATTATTCTTAAAGATGTCATAGAGGCCCAGATTTGTCTACTGGTTTGGCCACTTTCCAGCTAGGTGACCTTGGGCCAGTTATTTAACCTTTTCTAAGCTTCAGCTTTCGCATCTGTAAAATGAGAATTAACTACAGTACTGACCTCATAAGACTGTTATAAGGATTAAATGAACTTATGCAGGTAAATTAGAATGTTTACCTGGAGCATGGTACATGCTCAGGAAAATGTAGCGGTGGTAATGGTTCTGGTGCAAGTGCTAATGTCACTCACAGCCTTCTGGAAACCTCTACTTTCTCATCTGTAAAGTGGCATAATAATAGTACTTAACTCATTGACTTGTGAGGAATAGAGGTATATGGGTCAACTCAGTGTCTTTTCTGGCATCCTATAAGCTCTCAGTGAGTGGAGGAGGAGAGTTCTGCAATTATGTAGATTCATTATACTTCTCCTGTTTACTCTTTGTTTAAGGCATATACTTTAAGCCATAAACCCATCCATGAGGACCTGAAACTAAACTAACCAAGTCCTTATGAGCAAGCCCACTTGCTCTGTTTCTAATTCCTCATCTTAAAATGACAGTGTTGAACTAAACGCTCTGAATAGTTTCTTCCTTTAAAGTATTTTAACAATGATCCCTCCATCACTCAACTCAATTTTGAAAAATACCTGTTAATGAGAAACTCATCTGAAAGAACTTCTTTGCCTTCTACCACCAAAGACCTTACTAAATTAATCGCTTTAATCCCCTAGTAAATTTTCCCTTATTTAATTATTTATTTATTTACTTACTTATTTATTTATTTTTGGCTGGGTTGGGTCTTCGTTTCCGTGCGAGGGCTTTCTCTAGTTGTGGGAAGCGGGGGCCACTCTTCATCGCGGTGCGCGGGCCTCTCACTGTCACGGCCTCTCTTGTTGCGGGGCACAGGCTCCAGACGCGCAGGCTCAGTAGTTGCGGCTCACGGGCCTAGTTGCTCCGCAGCATGTGGGATCTTCCCAAACCAGGGCTCGAACCCGTGTCCCCTGCATTGGCAGGCAGACTCTCAACCACTGCGCCACCAGGGAAGCCCAGTTTTCCCTTATTTAAAAACCCAGGCTGTTTTGTTTATATGATTAATGACTTCATCAAGTGGCCCCATCCAAAAGAGTAACTGATCAGTCTATAATTCTCCAAAGCCATTCTTATTTCTCATGCTTATATTTTTAGTCTATAAACCCTTGGCCAGTTTCACCAAAAATTAAATCCTGATGCCTTGCAGATATACCTCATATTGAGGAATAGGATTCAATCTTGTCTCTTTGCCAGTGGCTGCTCTCCCTTTGCTCTACCCCCAAAATCCTCATCCAGTTTTTTCCATTTGGAGAGTAGACATGAAAAACTGGTTTCCATTACAATCTCATCACCCCTGAGGCAGGAAGACTAAGTATGCCATGTGTTTTCAGGCTAAGAACTTTGGACTGCAAGCCCGAAGACCTGCGTTGCAGTCCAGGCTCTGCCCCCAAAGCAGAGGGACTTTGGACAGTGTGCTTACTGTTGCTTTGGTCCTTAGTGTTCCCATCTGTCATATGAAAGATAGAACAGAATGGACTTGAGGACACGGAGGCCGGGGGGTGGAGGAGAAGCTGGGATGAAGTGAGAGAGTAGCATTGACATATATACACTACCAAATGTAAAATAGATAGCTAGTGGGAAGCAGCCGCATAGCACAGGGAGATCAGCTCGGTGCTTTGTGACCACCTAGAGGGGTGGGATAGGGAGGGTGGGAGGGAGATACAAGAGGGAGGGGATATGGGGATATATGTATACATATAGCTGATTCACTTTGTTATACAGCAGAAACTAACACAGCAATGTAAAGCAATTATACTCCAATAAAGGTGTTAAAAAAAAAATAGATAGAATGATTCCTAAGATTTTTCTTCCAGTGAAGCTTTATGGTCCCTATCCCTTCCCATTTGGTCCCATACTGGGTTTTTGTTTTTTTTTTTTTTTTGGCTTATTTTTATTTTTTGTTGTTGAGGTATAATTGACATACAACATTATATTAGTTTCAGGTGTACACCATAGTGATTTGATTTTGTATATATTGCAACATGATCACCTCAGTAAGTCTGGTTAACATCTGTCACCACATATACTTATAGAATTTTTTTTCTTGTGATGAGGACTTTTAAGATCTACTCTTTTAGCGACTTTCAAATATGCCACACAATATTATTAACTATAGTCAGCATGTTGTACATGACATCCCCATGACTTACTTACTTATTTTAAAACTGGAAGTTTGAACCTTTTGACCCTGTTCACCCATTTTGCCCCACCCCCTGCCTTTGCAACCATCAATCTGTTCGCTGTATCTGTGAGCTTTTTTTAAAAAAATTCCACATATAAGTGAGATCAAATGGTATTTGTCTTTCTCTGTCTGACTTATTTCACTTAGCCTAAAGTCCTCGAGGTCCATCCATGTTTTCACAAATGGCATTCTTTTTTATGGCTGAGTAATATTCTATCGTATACATATACCACATTTGCTTTATCCATTCTTCTGCTGATGAACACTTAGGTTGTTTTCACATTTTGGCTATTATAAATCATGCTGCAGTGAACGTGGGGGTGCATATATCTTTTCAAGTTAGTGTTTCATTTTCTTTGGCTAAGTACCCAGAAATGGAATTGCTAGGTCACATGGTAGTTCTATTTTCATTTTTTTTAGCAACCACCATACTATTTTCCATGGTGACTACACCAATTTACAATTCCACCAGCAGTGCACGAGGGTTTCCTTTTCTCCACATCCTTGCCAACACTTGTTATTTGTTGTCTTTTTGATGATAGCCCTTTTGAGAGGTGTGAGGTGATAGCTCATTGTGGTTTTTAATATATTTTTTTAATTTTTAAAATTTATTTATTTATTTATTTTTGGCTGCATTGGGTCTTCGTTTCTGTGCGAGGGCTTTCTCTAGTTGTGGCAAGCGGGGGCCACTCTTCATTGCGGCGCGCGGCCCTCTCACTATTGTGGCCTCTCTTGTTACAGAGCACAGGCTCCAGACGCGCAGGCTCAGTAGTTGTGGCTCACGGGCCTAGTTGCTCCGCGGCATGTGGGATCTTCCCAGACCAGGGCTCGAACCTGTGTCCTCTGCGTTAGCAGGCAGATTCTCAACCACTGCGCCACCAGGGAAGCCCTCATTGTGGTTTCGATGTGCATTTTCCTGATGATTAGTGATGTCAAGCATAATTTTCATACTGTTAATATTAACTACCACTTATTTAGTACCTACAATATGTCAGACATTACTCTGATAACATTAATTGAGTGCTCATTGTATGCTAAGCACTTTACATCTATAAATAACATCTATAAACTTACATCTCCCCATAGTAACCCAATAAGGTAGATGCAACTAGTATCGTCCTTTTATAGATGAGGAAACTGAGACACAGGGATGGTAAGTATGTGCTCAAGGTGAATGAGGGATCAGGTGAATGAGGGATCAAGCTTGAATTTGAACCCAGAGTCTGATGCCATACCCTTGCCCTTAGTCATTTTATTATACAACATTCCTAAGCACTTAATTTTTTTCCCTTTTCCTTCCTACAACACAGGGAAGGATAGAATACTATCCTTGTTTTACAAATGAAGAAACTAAGCACAGAGAGGTTAAACATTTGGCCACAGTAACCCAGCTGATTAGACAAAGTATCCCTGCTAGTTAGCTAGCTAGACAGAGCTGGGATTCAAATCCAAGCCTGGCTCTTAACCACCACATCCCATGGCCTGAGTGGATTTCTCACTATTCCCACAGGTACCTTTGTGATTAGTGAAAAGCTAAGTTATGGTACATTTTAAAAAGAAGGATACTTTTTTTTTTTTAACACATAAGATAGAGGCTTTTAAGCACTAAGAGATCAGATTTGCTTGAAGAGTAAGGTATGAATCACTTTGTAATCAACATGTTATTTATTTGCAAATAGAGTCTTTTTATTTAGTAAGATATTACAGTTTAATCTGATTCCTGTCTGATTTGTCTTTATTCCAAATAATGCTATCTGATTTAATAAAACCTCACCATGTACCCGAATTGCTAAAGATGGCAGACTTCACCCCCAGCATCCTCAGTACAGCTCTGATTACTTATGTCCTCAGTTCTTCACTCTGCTGCTTAAACATCTATTTCCTGTTTATAGGAAGGTGAGACCCAAAATTTTATATAGAATCTAATTGGTTAATTTTTATTGTATGTCTGACATGTAGTAGGAGCTCAATTAATGCCTATTGACTGACTTAATACGGAAAAATAATTTGATACCCTTATCTTATTTTACTCTCCTAGGCGTTAAAAAAAATGAGTCTTTAACTTTCTAAATGACCTGGAGTGAATAGCTCAAGGCATTTTCATCTCACCATCTCTGGGTGCATTGGGTTGGAATCAACCACGCACCACTTGATCTGAAATTCTAACTAGGAGTTGACAGGAAGTGGGCAGGAATTGTTACTTTGCTTTTTATTGTTTGTATAAATATTAAGTGCCATGGCAACAAAAAACTAACAGCCAGATGAAGAACAGAAACATATGGAAAAGTGGAAGACTATGTTAAAAAAGAGGATATTTGAAAGAAATGCTTCATTTTGGCTTATCTTGATATGAGTGTATTGCTTCATTTGGTTTATCTTGGTATGAATGTATTGCTAACATGGTTTATTCTGTTGTGAGGAAAAACAAAGATGTCATTGGAGGGGAAAATAAAAGCTTTGATCATGGAAATATCAATGTAACTAAAGAATAAATATCTTATTTAATTTCTATATTTGGGGCACAAACTTGATTCTGAGTTTCCTGGCAGCCACAGTAAAAAGGAAAACATGATTAATTATTAAGGTTTTCACTTCCATGAAACACAATCATATTAATTTATTTTGAGGAAACAGTCTATTCTTAACATCTAGGTTTAGAAGATAAAATTCCTTTTATAAGTCTTTCTGTAGGAGACTAACTCTTTGATTCCGAATACTCAGCGTGTTTCTTCTATCTTTCTACCTACGTGAAAGGAAATTGACAACATTCAAGATGAGAAACAAATTTTTGAAGTCATTGTTGGGTTAGTTGTACAATTAGATAAGAATACAGATGGCCTGTGGGAGAAAATGTGTGTCTTTTATCTCTTCAGCACTGTCGATAGGGTTCATGAGTTTAGTTGAACTTTGAATCATGAATATCTATAATAGCTCTACCATACATTGTCAAGCTCATTAGAGACCATGCAAAACAGTGCTTGATCCTTGAAATTTCCAAAAGGAGTCACTTGGGACAAAGTAATCCTAGTAAGATCTACTTTTCTTTTTCTTTTTTTAAAAATATTTTAATTTTGTTGGAGTTGATTTACAATGTTGTGTTAGTTTCAGGTGTACAGCAAAGTGATTCAGTTATACATATACATATATTCATTCTTTTTTTAGATTTTTTTTCTGGTATAGGTTATCACAGAATATTGAGTAGAGTTCACTGTGCTATACAATAGGTCCTTGTTGGTTATCTATCTTATATATAGTAGTGTGTGTATGATCATCCCAAGCTCCTGATTTATCCACCCCCCCAACATTTCGCCTTTGGTAACCATAAGTTTGTTTTCGATATCTGTAAGTCTGTTTCTGTTTTGTAAGTAAGTCCTCCAAAGAAGACATACAGATGGCCAAAAAGCACATGAAAAGCTGCTCAACATCACTAATTATCAGAGAAATGCTAATCAAAACTACAATGAGGTATCACCTCACACTGGTCAGAATGGCCATCATCAAAAAGTCTACAAACAGTGAATGCTGGCGTGGGTGTGGAGAAAAGGGAACCCTCCTACACTGTTGGTGAGAATGTAAATTGGTGCAGCCACTATGGAGAACAGTATGGAGGTTCCTTCAAAAACTTTAGGATCTACTTTTCTTTATGCAACTGTATCATAAAATTAAAAGTTACTCTTATCAAATCAAAATGATCACTACTGAGAATCTTCCAGGACAGTCTGTTTGCTAGCATTGGGCAGTAGAAGGACACAAATATGAGATAAAATTAGAGGGCAAATATGGAGCAGGGGTCGGCACACTATGGCCTGTTGGCCAAAACCAGCCTGCTGCCTTTTTCTCATGTCCTGCAACCTAAGAATGGTTTTTTATGTCTTTACAATGGTTGAAAGAAATTTAAAGGATAATAATATTTTGTAACACATGAAAATTAAGTGAAATTCTTATTTCAGTATCTATAAGTAAAGTTATACTGGAACACAGTCATGCTCATTCATTTACATAATATCTATGACTACATATGGCCCATAAAGCCTAAAATATGCACCTTTAATAAAAAAATTTGCCGACTCCTGTTATGGTGGAGAGAGTACTTTCCATGTGTTCATGAGCTGTGTGAAGAGTCTGGGAAAAGAAGAGCTGTCCCCTCTAAGGGCCAGGGGCCTCTGTGTGGCTCATCCCTTATATCCTCATGCACTGACCTTTAAAACATGGCATCTGTTAAGCCTGCGTCAGGATCCACCTGAGAGGAAGAATGTTCCAGAAGACTGGACTCATGAGCTTAAGGCCCAATATATTTATAAATACCATCAGCTTGCCCTTGAAGCCTTTACCAGCTTTTGTTCTCTTGGAATCAGCGTCTTTTCCCTGTTCCTTGCATCTCATTCCCCTAGGCTGCTTCTCACTAATTCGTAAAAATTATAAAAATGAATATTTTAAAGTTTTGTGCCATAAAGTATTCAAATTACCCTACTTCTACTTCTCAGCCTGTTCTTTATTACACCTGTTTCTTTTCTCAGGAGCTTGGAAAATAGCTTTGCTAAATATTTCTCTAAATATTTTCTAAATATTTGGTTAGATATGTGTGGCTTTTTCCACCCAGTTTCAACAATTTACCCTCTTGGATTCAGGGACTGGGGACCAGCCTTGCCATCTTCCATTCATTTTTGGTTTAACAAATATTTATTGAAAACCTACTATGTGCTAGATCCTGTACCATTATCTGAATGTGTAAGGATGAAAAAACAAAACAGATAAAGTCCCTGATCTAAGTGAGTTCTCAAGCTCTTTAATATTAAACCAGGGCAGGCCCAATGCAGCAGCCTGAGCCTGGTGAAACTGTGATGGCGTCGTTGGCTTTGCTGGTTTCCAAGCTCAACTTCAGCAAAGCCCACTCATTTGATGGATGGCTCCAATCCTTAGAAAGCTCTAAGTTTCTAAGAGCCAAAAGTTTTCTTCTTGAGAGACACTAAGCATTTAAATTATCTCTTCTATTCTCATCTTCTAAGGAAATAGAACTATTTTGCTTCCTCTTATCTAAGATAGACCTTCCACTATTTCTCTTTGTATCAGTTAGCTATTGTTGCAATTAAGCCATGTAACAAACAAGCACAAAACCTCAGGGGTATAAAACAAGTGTTTGTTGCTCACAAAACCAGGATGGTCAGCTTGGTGGGCTGCTGAGGTTGGTGGGACCCTCTTGTATGTGAGAGGGGTGGCCTGGCTGTCAGCCAAGGTGATGGGGGTAATCCAGTGCTGCCCCACTTGTCTTCCTTGCTCCTGTTAGCTATCCTAAGCATGTTCTCATGCTACCCAATTCCTTCTATTACCTCTGAGACTTAGTTCCTGCACTACCACCATTACGTCAGAATTTTTCTTAAAATGTGCACCCACACCTGGACAACTCTCTTCTAGATGTGGCTTGACCAGTTGGAAGTGCAGAGGAATCATTATTTCTTATCCTTCAGACACATTGCCTCTGTTAATTGTTAAGTTGGGCTCAGATGAAATGAGCTTATTTAGCAGATGAATTGCACAGTTGGCCCTCATCTCATGTCAGGCTTGAGAAAAGCAAAACCTCTCAGATCTTTTCCATATATACTGTGGCCAAGTCTCATCCATCCTGTTGAGCAAAATCTTTAGTCCTTGAACTGTGTCATTTGGGTTTTGTAAAGGGTCTTTGAAATATGGATTGAATTAACTAAGTTGATTCATTCATTCAGTTCATATTTCTCATGTGCCTATGAGGTGCCAGGCACTGTGCAGGGAGCAAAACATTGCCATGGCCCTTGCTCCTGTGTAATTTATGCTGTAATTGCAGCAGGGTAGGGTGGAGGCTGAAGATTTAGCAGTCAGGATTAAAAGACTTTATCGACTTTGTAGCATCTTTTTGCTATGGAAGCATCTCCATTCTATTTGGGAGCTCCTGTGGTTGATTAAAATTCCAGTCATTGCCATTTGATTGATATTTTGGTGAGATGTTGACACATCTGTTTGAACAAGGCATGAATAGTTAGCGGATGTGGAGCTGTTCACAAATTTCAAAAAGCAGGTTTCTGTTGGACGCTGTGAACTTGATCGACATCACACTCATGGTGATGTTGATTTAGCAAGAGTTTCCTACTGTTTTCATGGAAAGCTCAAACATCTTTCCCTTGTGCCGCTTGATGGGCATAATGTGTGAAGAATTTTAGGCAAGGGAGCATGTTGTGAATCCTTAAGGCTATCTCAGAAGAGCCTCTGTCACTCACACGCCGGGTGTGCTTGCGCCAGAGCCAGTTAGACGCCTTCCTTTGGTTCTGGGCTCCCAGTTAGCGGTGCGCTCAGTCTTGCCCTGACTCTAAAGCTGATCTGTAAGGACTATGAAGAAGCATTACCCTTCTTCAATTGACCCAATATTCAAATGCAAAACAAACCTAACCACAGTTCTTCTTTCATTAATTCAACAAATATCAAGACTCTGCTAAGTGCTGGGAATGCATCAATAGGCAAAACAGACAAAACTCCTACCCTTGACGAGCTTGTATCCTAATGGGAAAACAGACACTACTACTAATAAAACTAATAAATAATAAAATTATAGTATATGTTAAGTGACCGTAAAATATTGGGAGATATGGCTGTAGGTTGTCCTGTGAAATAGAGAGAGTGGATGGTCAGCGTAGGCCTTCTTGAGAAGGTAATATTTGAGCAAAGATCTGAAATAAATAAGAAGTTAGTCATGCAGCTATTGGGAAAATATCATAACATGCAGAGATAACAGCCAGTATCGAAATCCCTGGGTCTACTTTTTTTTATCATTAACTCTGCTACCAGCTAGCCAATAAAGTTCGCTAGCACTTTTTGAGCGCCCATGATCTACCCAGGCATTGGATACTTTACGTATATTGTTGGGAATCTGCCTAGGAGGTAGGTTGTATTATCAATCCCCATTTATAGTTGAGGAAGCTGAGACTCAGATCAATTAAGCAAAGTCCAAGTCCCATATCTTAAGTATCAGCTGAAATGGGATTTGAATCCATATGACTTTGAACTCTAACTCCCAAAGCCTGAGCGTTTTCCCCCTTGCCTTGTGGTTTCCCTCATGTATGTGACCTTGGTGGGAACAGACTAGGGAATTACCCTTTGGGTCAGGCAATCTGGGGAGTGGCCTTGGAACTAAGAGATCCGGTTTCTAAGAGAGAAAATTACATCACTCATACACTGTGCAAAATCTGCCTTAGGAGCCACTTTTTCCAGGAAACCTCCCCTGAACAAGGCAAAGTATTTGGTCTGATTGTCCAGCTAGGTTAACAGAGCTCTTTGAATAACCTATTTACTATGAAGGCAGCCCTCCTGCATGGAATTCTGTTTATCTTTACTATCATTAGTGACTGTTTTTGGCATATATCTCTGGTTAGTGATGGCTTGACAACCTTGACACATAATAAACACAGAACTTCCTCGTGCTCTAATATTGCAAAGTATATCATCATGTGGGCTGTTATAAAGTGGTTCTCATTTTTTCCATAGCAACAATATGAGGATAGAGGAGTTGCCTGTGTTTATAAGGACTAGGCATCGAGTAGTCACCATGACCAACAATGTCATAAAAGCAAAAATAAATGTAAAATTATGTTCCAAGCCTATAAAAAGGGTTATACCTGGGAGTCCCATGTACTATTCAGTGTACTTGTAGCACATTAAAAAAAAAAAAATACAGCTCCACTCATAACATTTAGAATTTACAAGAGTCTAGGAGAGATGATTTGGAAAACTCAGGTCTCTTTTTAAAAAGATATCCAAATTTACAAGCAGCTCATGCAGCTCAATATCACAAAAACAAACAACTCAATCCAAAAATGGGTAGAAGACCTAAATAGACATTTCTCCAAAGAAGATGTGCAGATTGCCAACAAACACATAAAAGGATGCTCAACGTCACTAATCATTAGAGAAATGCAAATCAAAACTACAATGAGGTATCACCTCACACCAGTCAGACTGGCCATCATCAAAAAATCTAGAAACAGTAAATGCTGGAGAGGGTGTGGAGAAAAGGGAACCCTCCTACACTGTTGGTGGGAATGTAAATTGATACAGCCACTATGGAGAACAGTATGGAGGTTCCTTAAAAAACTAGAAATAGAACTACCATATGACCCAGCAATCCCGCTACTGGGCATATACCCTGAGAAAATCATAATTCAAAAAGGGTCATATACCACAATGTTCATTGCAGCTCTATTTACAATAGCCAGGACATGGAAGCAACCTAAGTGTCCATCGACAGATGAATGGATAAAGAAGATGTGGCACATACATACAATGGAATATTACTCAGCCATAAAAAGAAACGAAATTGAGTTATTTGTAGTGAGGTGGATGGACCTAGAGTCTGTCATACAGAGTGAAGTAAGTCAGAAAGGGAAAAACAAATACCGTATGTTAACACATATATGTGGAATCTAAAAAAAAAAGTTCTGAAGAACCTAGGGGCAGGGCGGGAATAAAGACGCAGACGTGATGGGAATAAAGACGCAGACGTAGAGAATGGACTTGAGGACATGGGGAGGGGGAGGGGTAAGCTGGGACGAAGTGAGAGAGTACCACTGACATATATACACTACCAAATGTAAAATAGATAGCTAGTGGGAAGCAGCTGCATAGCACAGGGAGATCAGCTCGGTGCTTTGTGACCACCTAGAGGGGTGGGATAGGGAGGATGGGAGGGAGATGCAAGAGGGAGGAGATATGGGGATATATGTATATGTATAGCTGATTCACTTTGTTATACAGCAGAAACTAACACACCATTGTAAAGCAATTATACTCCAATAAAGATGTTTAAAAAAATTTTTTTTAATTAAAAAATAAAATAAAAAGATATCCAAGGAAGTTTAAACTGATGCTTTTTCTTTCAATAAGTAGCCCTAAATCAAACAAAGGCATTAAAGCATATATCTTAAAAAAATTATAGCTGCTGTGTGTATGTGTATATAAATAAAATGATGGTCTGAATCCTTAATAAGGTGTGACTAGCTGGGCAGAACCAGTACAATTTTAGTCACCAAGGTGCTAAAACATCACTGGAAATTCAAAATGTTGAGGAAAACTTGATTTAGTGGAATTCTCTCCAGGCCCTGCATGCTTGGAAGGGATCCTTGGATGTGCCCCATTGGGTGAAGGTGGCGGGCAAATTGAAGCCCCAAGGGAGGTTCTAAACCCCACTCCAATGAAGGTGAGTCCATCGGTGTGAGGCTTTTATGGGGCTTCAGTTGTGAGCTTCAGATCTGAATAGAAATACTGAAGAGCTGAACTTGGAACCAACACATTCCCTTTTTCTAACCCTCCCCATGCTGCAGTCAACCTCCCCTAGAAATTGAGGTTCAACAGATAGGTTTTAAGGTTGCAGATTCTAACTTAACCTGACTGTGGTGTCCACACGTGCCAGCCTGGTGGTTTGAGTTCCTTAAGGACAACTCAAAGCCATCAAGTTTATTCAAAGCTTTAAGAATAGCTGCTACATACACGGGGACCAAATAAAAAGCCACCCATAAATGATATGTGCATGAAGGGCACTCTTTGACACTTTGGTGACAACTCTTACACCTTTTCACTCTTCTCTGAAGAGTCATAAAAAAATGAATACCAACATTTAAAAAAATAAAAGAGCTCCAAAACTCACCTCTCAGAGTTGTAAAGGCAGGAATGAGACAGCATTGTCCTGCCTTCAATCTTGTGGGAATTCCCTAAAGAAAGTATGAGGAGGGGCTGAGCCTTTGGCTAAGTAAGTGGCTTGAAACAAATTAGGCAGTGATTTCTTTTTTTTAATTGAACCATCTTTTTCCCTTTATTTATTTATTTATTTATTTTTAATTTTATTTATTTTTATTTTTGGCTGTGTTGGGTCTTTGTTTCTGTGCGAGGGCTTTCTCTAGTTGTGGCAAGCGGGGGCCACTCTTCATTGCGGTGCGCGGGCCTCTCACTATCGCGGCCTCTCTTGTTGCGGAGCACAGGCTCCAGACGCGCAGGCTCAGTAGTTGTGGCTCACGGGCCTAGTTGCTCCGCGGCATGTGGGATCTTCCCAGACCAGGGCTCGAACCCGTGTCCCCTGCATTGGCAGGCAGATTCTCAACCACTGCGCCACCAGGGAAGCCCTAGGCAGTGATTTCTGATTATGCTCCTTCCCAGTTCAAATTCTTGTATTGGTTTCATCCCCAGCAAGATATAATCCATGTTCTTTCCCACAGTGTCTTCCCATCCCCATTTCCTGCCCCCTCGTTCCTCCCCACCATCCAGCACCCCTCTTTTTTCAGAGAAGAGGCAGGTGTGAAGCCCTCGTTGGAGATCCAGCTCACATCACTCCTCTGAAGCCCCTGCTGGGCGCTTCCGACTGGGTGCCCGCAGCCCTTTCACAATTCTCTACAAGGACGTCAAGTACGCTTTATTTAGGAAAGTTGTGTTTGTATTTCTCCTCCTTGAGACGGTAAATTCTATAGAGTTTAGGGACCATTTGCTATCAATCCCTTCAGAGTGTGGCGTAATTCTAACTAATGAATGATTGAATTAATGTTATAAATGCTGTAAAGAGGCAGCTTCCTATATATAATCTCGATGCAAGCACACTTTTTTATTAAAATTACTGGATTTTTCAGTGTTAACACTCATTTCAACAAACATGTCTTCACCGTCTAGAATTATGATAAACATTGATTTACTGATGCAGAAATTTAAGTTTGTCAAATGCATGTAGATTTTTTGGTTGGTTGGTTTATTTTGGATTACTCCCCAAAACATCATTTTTGTAGTTGAAGAAAGATAAATCTTTTGTCTAGTTTAGCAGGTTAGTTCTGCAGGGCAGGGGTGTGGTTATGATGGAATGTGCTAGAAAGCAGGGTTTTAAAAATTTGTCTTAAATACAGTACTCTGAGAATAGTAGGTTTTAAAATAAGATACTCTTGCTGTCGTTGCCACTAAAACATAATGAAAATAAATCGCAAGTCCAGCTTCAGGTCATCTTATAGAAGCACCTTCAATTTCCTTCCTCTCTGTCTCAAGTGTTCCTTGGAGCCTGTGTCCTGTCCTTCTTCCCGCAATCCTGATTGATCCTACTTTCTTCCAGAATCTTCCTGGACCAGGCCCCACTATTGTAGCCCATCCCTCTTACATTTTCCATCCCTCATCTCACCACCACCTCCTTCCCTTCAGTCTACAAACCTACTCAGCCCCTTCTTGCTCTTAACTCCCCCTTTCCTGAACCTGGCTGCATCTTCCAACTTCCATTCTCTCCATCCTTTCTTCAGGCTATTCTGCATTCACATCATCCATGTCATCGGCATCTCCTCCCAACTTAACCCTTTACTGACTTCCACCTGTAACCTGGGTTAAAGCTACTCTCGGAGTCACCAGCAGTCACCAGCTACCTTCCACATGATCAATACCATTGATCAATCCCTGCTGGAAATTACCTTTCCTCTTGGCGTCGTCGTGACACTACAGCTCCTAGTTCTCCCTTGTATCCTTTATATGGCCCCTGACCCCGCCCAATGCAGGCATTTCCTCAGGACTGTCCTTGGTCCTTTTTGCACCGCCCTCTACCTCATTTCCCTTGACAATCCTGCTTATTCCCTTCGTGTCAACCACTGTCTACATGCTGAGGACCCAGGTCCCTATGCCAGGGGCTCCTAAGTATGGGCAGCCCCAACCTCTCTCCAGGGCTTTGTCTCCTTTTTTCCTGTGTTCCTGATAGTTCCTCAATTTCATTCCGTCAAAAACATAACTGGTCTCCACATCAGCATACCTTATTTCCTGTAATAACCAATTTCCCTTCATGGCAGCACCCTTTTCATTCATCTTGCTCGAAGGTATTCCCAGTACTCACCCCTACACCCAGTCGTTCCAAAGTCCTGTACATTCCACCCAAGTCCTCTCTCTCACATCCATCATCTCTTCCTTTCTGTTCCTTCTGGCTTTTGTCAAAGCTCCTGTCACACAGTGGGGATTATGTTACTCTCTTGCCCCTTCAGAACAACATTGAAAGACTGCAAATTCCTTAAATTCTTTTACAAGGCTTTCAAGACCCCACGAGTCTGACTATAATTTACCTTGTATAATTATAAGGGCACAAGTGAAGGCAACACCCTGTTAATGATAAAAGTCTAGGCTTCTGAGGCATGTAGACATGAACAAAGACCTCGGTCCTCCCCTCCCTCAAATCTAGTTGCCCCCTCCCCAAGCTTCATCCTTATTACTCCCCTCTTTACTGTCTTTCCTGGGTTTGGGCACGAATCTATTCTGACTCGTTTCCCCTCCAGGATATTTCAGATCCATGAGAAGACCCAAGTGGTGAGCTGGATCTGTAGAATTTGTCAGGCTCTTCAGACCCTGAATTGCTTAATCCAGCCAACCTAAAGGCAAAAGGAAAAGAAACAATACTGTCTTAGTATGGATTTAAATCCTTTGTAAATTACTCTTTCTTCCTGTCTCTCTCTCTCTCTGGTTTAGAAATGCCATACTGAAATCTTGCTTCCTTGGCTGTATTTTCTTTTTTTCAGAACTGCATGGGTTTTTCTGTAGGTGTTAGAAAGTCTAGATTCCAGTTAACTTTGCCACTGATTGCTTTGTAAATCTTGGTGAGTCAGGGCTGCTTCGTAAATGATGATGAAAATTTTAAAGTTCTTTGAGCATGGCAACGCGTGAGCAGAATACAGATAAACTAATTGGGATGTTTAGTCACTGCACTTGTATGTGTGGTTTTGAGAAGAAGCCTGTAAATAAATACGGGGCTTTCAAGTCTTGTTTATGGTTTTCAAGGGGGCGTTTGTGGGCTTTATCCTGTGTGCCAAACTAGTCTATAACATTTTCTAAATCTCTCTTAATCTTAAATTCATATTCTTGGGCATTAAAATAATGAACAAGCATCATGAGAAAAAAAAAAAAAAAAGGATATTCTTCAAAAATTCCACTGACACTGACTAACTAAACTCCTACCAGAAATTTGATCAACAAGAGATGAAAGCCATAGCAGGATGGGAAAAATACCCAACAATTCTATCCTTTATGCCTCCTAATTATACAGTGAAGAAACAGGAGGATGTCACAAGAGCATGCACTTCAATAAACATTTGCTTGAAATGGTATTTAAGAATCCTCAGAAATCTCCCCAAAGGCCTCTCAAAAGCCTTCTGTCTAGAGAAAAATTCTGATTATAAAACATTTTCTGCACGTCTCACCCACTTTTACAGTCAGTGTCATGACTGCTGTGGGTTTGGGGTTTTACTTCACTTTTGCTTCTGTTGGGAGCCTCTGAGCTGCTTGAAAAGTCGCCAGAGCAACCTTGCCTTTTCCAGATGCTGCCAACACCAGGCCTGGGCCTGGGGATGAGACAGAAGTCCAGTCTCACTTCTTTTGAAAAAGACGCCCTCGGACCTCCCCTCCACTTGGCCTAGTGATTAATAAACCACTCCTCACTTTTTAGTCAGAACTTTCTGCAAACTCTTTGCTTCCCTTTAAAAATGTTCTTATCTTCCCATGGGTTGAGTGGTCAGCATGTACAGGGAGTTTTGCTCCTCTTCAGTGTGCTGAGGGCAGTCAGCCTTTCGGAGTTGTTATCTTAGCTCTCCTTTGTCCCCATTCAATAAAGTCAGAGAGAATGTCAGTTAACAAAGTTTCTACCCAGAAGTGAAAGGAAAAGAGAAAATGTCAGTAAGTATGATAGTAGGATAACAGTTCTGGTGAAATGCTTAAATAAAAAGGAAGTATTTTTTGACCTATCATGAAAATTAGTATGGGTTCAGTCATTCTGTCCTAAAAGAAATAAATTTAGCTGTCAAATAAATTGTGCAATCAGATAGCAAAATCTCCAGCAAAATTTAAGATTATTACCCTAGTATCTAGACTAGGGATATTTCACTGCGGCCATGATTATTGGTGTGGAAACATTTAAAATGGGAAAGTTCAGACTAGAGTCTGGAAATAAGTGTTGATCTCTTCTGTGGGGCTAAGGGTTTGACCAAATTACCTTCTTATTAGATAGATGTTTGAATACCTGTACCAGGGAGAATATATTGCTCTCATTGGGCCACTGGGGGGTTTTCTTGCTGTCCCTTTTACTAGAACTGAGAGCCATTTTATAGAAAAGATGTTCAAAATGACATGGGTGGTGATGAACACCGGCAGAATATTATGAAAGGGTTTAATCCCCCAACTGTAGCATTCTTAGCTAGATTAAATTGAGCAGCACCAGTTCTAATGAGGATGGATCTTTTTTCCTCTCCGAATGAAAAACTGGGAAGAATTGTCTTGTAAACTTCGGTGTATTTAAATTGGGAAGGTTTATCTTCTACCTTTAGAAGTTGAAGGTCTATAGCATGAACTGTGGACAGTAGAGACCTTGGATCAAATCCAGTGCTATCACCTGTGACAATGTGCAAATCACATACCTCGCTAAACACTCAGAGTCTTTGATCTGTGAAACTTAGTGGTAATACGTTCCAGAGGTTCTTGTATCATAAAAGGTGACACACATAAAGTGGCCAGCACTATGTGGGCACACAGTAAGCCCTCGATATCCTGGTATCCATACTCCATGTATGTAATTCTCCTCCAGAGATATACCTAGAGCACAGACAATCACAGCCCCACAAATAGCTTGTGAAGTGAAGGGAGTATCTTCCAAATGCAAGTCACCAGCCCAGATGTTTTCAGATGGACGTTAGTATTTTTTCCTATACAAAGGGGCAGAATTAAATTATTCAGAGTGATAGATACCAAGAAGCAGAGCAAATTTCTTTTCTCCATTGTCCTGAATCAATATGAGAAATTCAGGGGACATTCTGGGAAATTCAATAAGCCAATGGCTTACAAAGCAGCTATGCTTTGGAGAACAGAGTCTCCCTCTCTCCCATCCTGCACAGATGCATGAACACTGCTTGCGAATGTTGTGCGCAGCTGTGCTCCAACTTCCCTCCCTAGAAACCGCCCACCTCCAAGTCAGGTTTAATACACAACAGCTTTCCTCACACTAGCCAGCTATCATCAGATTTTATTTCTTAAGTCACAAGATATCTATGTTAGAGATGGAGACAGAAGACCATTACATTTTGCCTACTTCCTCATTCTCGTACCAATAATCAGAAACTCTTCCATCAAGGTCCTCCTGCCGATTCCCTCTAGGTCAGGAGTGTTGGACCCCTGATCAATCCCCTTCACTCCATCCTAGAGCAGGAGGCCCTTTCCAACTGTGATCGTACTCTTTGCTTTACACGTGAGGCAACGGTGGAGCTGAGTGGCTAAGTGACTTACCCCAGGCCCTTCAACTAGCAAATAATACAATAGCTCACATTATACTGAGTGACCATTCACAGGTCAAAAGCTCTCCTTAAGTACTTTATATATTATACTTACTTCTCGTGAAAAGCCTATTATCCCTAATAATATTACAGATAATATTATTATCTCCATTTCATAGATGGGAAAAGCAGCACAGAGAGGTGAGGTAACTTCTCCAAGATGGTAGACCTCAAATTAGAACTCAGGCAGCTGACTCCAGGGGCCTCCCTCACTCATTTGTTCTGCTGGCAGAACTGGGGATAGAACTCAGATAGAGGCTATTTCCAGCTTTCTATAGAGAGGACTCCTGGTTCCTATGAAAGCCTTGTTGCTCGAGGTCAATATAATGAAAAATAAAGGCCTGCTTTTTTGCAATTCAGGAACATTTATTCAGAAAATACTTATTGAGTGCATAATATGGTTAAAGGTCTGTGCTAGGTTCTGTGGGGGAATACCACAGAGAGAGATGATCCCTGCTTTGTCCTCAAAGACATTAATGTATTGTATTCCTGAAACTTGGCAGTGACTTGAATAGAGTTAGCAGGACTGATGTCAGTTTTCACTATAAGCCAGTGAGTCCTTAGGAAGTCTGAATTACTTGAAGGGTAAATTCTTTCCATTAAAGACAAATAAGAGAATAATATATAAATAAAGAATGTCCCCAAATTAGACCTTGGGACAATGGCAAAAGTGACTGGACTGTGCCTAAAAGCTCGTGTGAGTTTTCAATGATTTTGTTTTCAAGTTGTCACCGTTCTGTTCTAAGTGAGGATCAGCCATCTAAGCCAAGATTTCCTTGGTTTATGCCTAGTGGTTTGGTTGCTCTCCATCCTAAGGGCTGACATCTCAGGAAAGAAGGTTGGAAGTAACAACTCCCAAGAGGAATTTAGCTATTTTGGTAATTTTTTTTTTTCAAGCTGGTATTTGTCTTGTGTCTGTTTTCATTGTGCCAAACAGTCTTACGGTTCTCAGAATTCCCCTTGTCTCATAGTAAAAAATACCACTTAGCTTTTATACCTTTCACTAAAAAGAATTCCATGATGTTTTACAAGGTCCACCTATCTGTTACCACTGGTATAGTTGAAGTGGTAAACAGTTAAATCTCCAAATCTCAGAGAAGCAATATTGAGAAAGGGAGAAACAGGCGTTTTGGCTCTCATTGCTGGGAGAGGAATTGTGATGTGTGCGGGGGAGCTTAGGAATCGGCGTCTTTCCAGCACTGCCTGTGCTGTCCTGACTCTGCACCAGAGTAGGTGTCACGTTACCATTTGTGTCTCTACACTGTCCCCACATCCAAGATGATGACGACAACAGCTACAAGCAACTCCGTTTGGGGACATATACTGTGTATCAGGCACAACACTATGGTCTTGGGAATTTCTCACTTAATTCTCACAGGAATATATGTAGCTATTCTTACTCCTATTTCACAGATAAGGAAACTTGTCTAAGGCTACAGAATTAGTAAGACAGAACCAGGGTGTAAACCAATGTCTGTCTCACCCCATCCCTGAACGCTTACCCACTAAAATGGGGATCCCTGGTGGAGAGGACACTAAGGGTCATGTCCTATAGATGGAAGCAGTTGTGAGGCTTTGTGGTGAAGGGAAGCCTGAGGAGAGACGTGAGGAAATACCAAAATGCTGCAGGACCATAGGGTAGAAGACAGCCTGAGCGTGATGTAGGCAGTTTCATGGAGGCAGAATTAGAACCAATGAGGAGAAATGGTTGGGAACACCATGTGGGTGCAACATAAGAGTTTTCTCTCACGTTCAGAGTTACCCCCAGAATGGGCTGAAATGCATCAGAAATCAGTCACTTCCTCATCACTGAAGCCTTTCAGGCTGAGGCTGGACAGCTCCCTGGTGAGGATTCAGCCATTGTCAGTCCTACAATTCTTTGATGCCAACCAGCAATGCTCTTGTAAGTGCCCCAAAGTACTCATCAGAATAGTTGCAGCACAAGAAGAATTTCAGAGTCCCTTGGAATGGGGTGTCATGGAATTCGACCCATATGGACACTGAGTTTGTGTATTCAAAACTCTGGTGACATAATGTTCTACTTATTTTTAGATCTAAATTCTTCAAACACCAATGCTAGAAAAATACCCTAAAATGGATTATTTCTTCTGGCTTTCCTTCAGAAAGACTGAGTAAGAAAAATATGATGCTGCTAAAATGGGCCAAAACGTTGATGAAATGTCTATGGATGTTGTAGGATACATGATTGAATGTAAATTGTCTTCTTTGTCACAAATTAGAGCCAGGCTACAAGTCTAGGTGTTGGCATTTCCTGTAAAGAATAAGGAACTGTTGAAAGAAGACGCTTGACTTTGAAATGGATTGCAAGGATAAACATTTAAAAGTGTTTCCCCAAATTCTAGGTCTTGGAAACATGTCATTTACTTCCCTATTTAGGTTACCCTGCTTGTTTTTGCTCACTGGCAGTCTCACTAACTTTTTCTTCTCTTTTCTCTATTTGTGTTTGTATTTCCAGTTTTTCATCCTGTTGACCTTCCAGATAAGGGTGTAATGAAAATACAAACTGAATATCATAGAGAAATGTGCTAAGTAGCTAAAAAAAAAAAAATTGTGCTTCTTAGCATTGTACTAAAAAAGAATTATCCACCAAGGGAAAGAAATAAGAATTGACTATATAAATGTCTGAACCCAAACCAGCATAGATACTGTTTAATAACTGATTTTGTTTCTCATGACTAATAATGAGCCATATTAGTATCACCTCTTAATTTGCTTGAGAGATGCAGGAGTGAGACAGATAAAGATCACAATGCTCACTTTCTACCTGATTAGAGCTGGGTTGAAGACTGTGACTTTGGGCCGGCAAGTGTGCTTCAGCCCTGACTACGCTAGGCTCACCCAGGCAGCCCCAGGGAGAACTCACCATGCAGATCTCCCCTGTAGGAGCTGTGCCTGTAAGACGTACAGTCTGGAGTAGGAGAGAAAGCATGCTTCTTGCCAGCAGCTGTAGGGAGCTGGCTGAAAATGCTGTCTCTTCTCCCGTACTCAGCACTCAGATAACTCACAAGCAGGGTGGCAGTAAATGCCCAGGAGTGTTACTCTAATGGAGCTTCCCCTACCTGGAAACATGGAGCATAAAAATAAAAGGTCAGCCCTCAGTGATAAACTCTAAAATAAGATGCAGCTGAAATCTAGGACTTTTTTTTTCAACCCTGGCTGAACACATTAACTCCAGTACATCGTGCTTACCAAGTAGTATGATTAATGTATCCTACATACCCAGATTACTAGAGATGACTTGTCAAGGTAATAAAGTCCAGAGCCACATTCAGTACTGGGGATGGTTTCAGAGATAATGCTACGTAAGTAGGACTCCAAAAATGCTACTGAAAAGCGGAATCCCAATTCTGCCTGTGCATCAAATTCACCACTGAGAAAGGATCTGTTGATTAGAGCAAAGTCTTCTTCCTCCTCCTCATCAGTAAAGGGTTTATGCAGGAAAGTCCCTAGACTATTTAATCTATCTAGCATTTCTCTCGCTATTGTGCCTGAATTTCTCCTGAAGGAGGAAAAGAGAAAACTAAAAGGCAGCCATCATAGCACATGGCCGAGAGCACAGCATTAGCCATATGTGTGCAGAATGGTGGTGTGATGTCAGGTCCCTGCATCACTTTGAACTTTGGAAAATGGTAAGCCTGGCTGGCGCTCACGATTCTGTGGCCATTCCGTGCTCTATAAACAGTAGTCCTAAAGCGAAGCTCCAACCTGAGGCATTCTGGATATAACTCTAACAGAACTTTGTCTCCCAAGGGGTTTAAGTAAATGATCTCAAAACATGCGGCCCCACCTCTGCTTACTCGCTGCAGAGATTCTGTGGTTTCAACAGGAGCTGTTGAATCTGAAGTTTAAGCCTTGCTTTTGTTCTATTCAGCCCACTTTTTCCTAGGTGATGTGGTGTGCATTAGTGTTGCGGTGGAGCAGATAGAAACCCATATTAATTTCTGTTTGCATGCATACGTTTAGGTAGAGGCAATAGTTTTGGAGACAGAATGAGTCATGATTTTGGATCTAAGCACCACGGAAAGGAGGAAATTGTCACCTAGCACCATCCATAACAGTGTCCATTCTCTGGGCATTTTCTGGCATAAAGATGTCCTGTAGGTAGTTCGGGACAGTCCAGAAGGATTCAAGAATCATAAACGTTTAGGCAAAGGTTAAAACCAAAATGATGAATGGCATTGCCCAAGAATAGACTGAGAAGACTAATCAGTCGTGGAGTGTGACTTGAGGAAACTGTCATTTAATAAATGGTAGAGAAAGAGGAACTCAGGAAGAAGATTGAGAAAAGAGGGCAGAGAAATATTAGAAAGTGAACACTGTAGCATCAATGGAAGGAAAGTGTCTCAAGGAAGAAAAGGTAATGAACTGTGTCAAACGCAAGTAGAGAATTAGCCCGCTGTAAGAACTGGAAAGTCTCTCTTGAATTAAAAAGTACAGGATGACTGTGCAAAGAACATTTGGACCGGATGGTGAGAACTGAAGTCAATTGTGTAGAGGATCAAACAGGAAGAGAGAATAAAGACTGTGACTGGGGACAACTCTCATGAGAGCTGAGAAGGAAGGGCAGAGAATGGGTGTTAACTTGAGGGAGACACGCGGTCCTTGCGGGACTTATCTGTAGGGTAGGAACATTTTTTTTTGTTTTACTTATAGGACATAGAGAAGAAGATTGGTGAGAAAAAGAGGGGATAGGAGAGAGGGTAAAATAGGTAGGATGAAGTCTTGGAAGATAGAAAGGGATGACCTTGACAAGGAGGGGGAGACTTCTTGTGTCCCCAGACCAGGGGAAAGGAGGTGAACGTGGGTGTGTAAATGAGGAATGGAGTGTACCAGTATCATTTTTGTGCAGCAGCAGGCAAAGACATCTAAAAACAAGTGAGAGGAGTGTTGCATACAAAGCACACAGAGAGAAATGGGAGGTTGGATCATTTGCTGAGAGAGATGGAAAAGGACTGGTCTCAGTGAGGACTCTGTAGAGTTTGGAAACCATGAATTTATAATGGAGCCAACATGTTCCATTGAGTGATCAAGGGGTTAGAAGTTGGTTATGAGGTCCAAGAACTAGTGCATTTTGAAAGTGAGATAGAGTTTGACAGATGATGTGTTTGACCATGGAATATGGTACTGGTTTTTCCAAGATATCACCACAGGTGATGACAAGGTTCACAGTGGATCTCCAAAGTGGAGCCTGGCCTTATAGGAAGGTGAAGTGGGCGACTCCTGTGTGGTTTGATGTCAAGGAAGCTGAAAAGCCAAGTCACCTCAAAAATTCACCCCTACCCCAAGTAGGTATTTATAGGAGCCTGAACATCTATAAGGATGCTTTATACCTGCCTTTATAGTAAAACAGAAATAGAATGAGGCTAGTGATATTTTAATCTATAATGATTTGTACCGAAGCATGAATGAAAGATGAATAGGACAGTTCTCAGAAATATTTATTGGTTGGCTTGCTGATATGGGTAGGAGCAAGTGGAGAGAATGAGTGTGAGCTCTGACAATGAGAGAAAGAGAGAAACTTTAGCTGCTGAACTGAATTCAACTTCCTTGGACTTTTCCTTTTCCAAGCACAGATCCATCTGTAAATGTAACATAATTAACAGTATCTTCACAGGTGCAGGAATATGGTCTTGCAAATGCCCCATTAAAATTATTATAAATTGTACAGAGATACATGCAGTTTTAGAATCACAAAGAAATAAAGATTTGACAATCAGCAATGCATTGGAATTAAGTAGGTTACCACTGGAGTTGGTCTTATATTAATACTACATCTCAATGCCCCAGCTTGAAAATTCCACAACTTTTTACAGCCCTAGTTTTTTACTTAAGGAAAGAAAATATGAGACATCTTAATTCCTGGAGCAAAATTAAGAGTGGAGTTTGAGTGATATAGAATTTGACAGGGAAATAAATAAAAGGGGGTCTGTGAGATAAAACATTCTGGCAAGAGAAAGCAAGGCTCTTAATAGCAGATTTTAAATGAGCACAGTTAAGAAAAATAACATGGAACAGATTCTTTTATAAGCAAGGAAGAGAAAACACAGAGACGAATAATTCAAGGTCAGACTGAAATGAACTGGAATTAGAGTTTGTGACAGTGTATAACCAGAATATTGCCACACAGATTTCGTGTTTTGATTTCAGTGTCTTGACAGTTGGATAATACTTTGGCTTAGAACTGGGGAAGGACCTAGTTCATGAATCTTTGGTTGGTTAAGGACTTTGCAGTCATGAGGCATCAGGAGTGTGGAACTTGACGGAAGAGGCAGACGGGTGTTCACATAGTAGGATTCAAGTGCTTCACAGGGGCTGTTGCCATTCAGTGACATCATGGAAAGTCTTAGTTGAGAGGTTCTTTCTCCCTCAGACCAAGATAGAGTTGTCTATAGTAATGGAACAATTTCTACATCAGGGGTTATACAGATAAAGGAAATCTCTAAGTAACTTTAGCCCGTGTTGGGCTTTCAAATCTTCTCCAAACAAATATATGGCAGTCAGTCTCTCCTACAAAAAGATGGCTTTGAATTTCACTATCGCATTCCCTCTTTCTACACCAGTGGTGATACCAGTAAGCAGTGAATTGGTCAGATTGCAGGAGGCAAGAGAGAAATAGCCCACACCGAATTGGCTTGGCTGTAACTGGAGAAGCCCCATGGCTGAGAAAGTCAACAGCATCAACAATCAATTCAAAGAATCTTTTTTAAAAAGTACTATTTTTCATCTTTTTCTGGATTTAACAATAATATATAGTCACTATATGAACATAAAAATAAAAAAATACATGGAAGGGAAGATGAAATTATGCATAACAGTCCACTCAGAGACTGTTAGCATTCTGGGTTACAGCCTTCTGGTTTTTTCTCTGTGCATGAGTATGTATACAGATGACATGGTTGAGGTTATTACTGCACATGCGTTTTCTATCCTTTGTTTTCCTTTGTCCTTGATCATGAGGATTTCTATGTTGTTAAGCATTCTTTGAAAACACCATTTTGATGGCTGTATATTTTTCCCCATATGGACATACAATAAATTATTTAAGTATACTCTCTTTGTTGGGCATTTGGTTTATTTCCATTTTTAAGTTATTATAAATAAACTCGTGATGAATAATAGTGTACATAAGTCTTTTTTCCTGACCTTTTTAAAGAACAAATTCCCATAGTAAAATTGTTAGATCAAAGAAAACCCACATTTTAAGGTTTTTGAGACATATTGTCAAGTCCCCCTCAAAAAGATTGATAAAGGCTGATGGCTATTCGGTCCTTAGCTCTAAGAACTACTTAAAAATTTTTGAGCCCTGGACCTTTGCTATAAGCTCCCATACATAATATAATTAAGAAGACAAATCTCTCTTATATGCCATCTGTGAGGGGATTTGTGTCAAATTAAACAAACATGCCTGTTTTTAGAAAGCAAACCCAGGAATTACCATGGGTTTCATTGGACTAGCTTTATTTATTTTATTTTATTTTTTAAAAATATATTTATTTATCTATTTTTGGCTGCTTTGGGTCTTCGTTGCGGTGCGCAGGCTTCTCATTGTGGTGGCTTCTCTTGTCGCGGAGCACGGGCGCTAGGCGCGTGGGCTTCAGTAGTTGTGGCATGCGGGCTCAGTAGTTGTGGCTTGTGGGCTCTAGAGTGCAAGCTCAGTAGTTGTGGCTCACGGGCTTAGTTGCTCCACAGCATGTGGGATCTTCCCGGACCAGGGCTCGAACCCGTGTCCCCTGCATTGGCAGGCGGATTCTTAACCACTGCGCCACCAGGGAAGTCCCTCATTGGCCTAGCTTTATTCCAGGCAGGTCTTAAGTACAGTCGCAGGTGGGATCTGGCAGGGGCCATTGAGTGAAAATTTTAAAAAGGCAAAATGTGTTTAGGGTGTGTGTGGGGTCCTTCCTGGATTTCAGTAGTACCCATGAGGGTCTATCTTCATATTGCGGGATCCAGACCTATGACTGGGAGACTAGTACAGGCCACAAACCTATCTATTTATCCATAACTACTGTCATTGTTTTAATTTATTAAATTTAAATTGTCAAGACTTCAAGTGTTGCTTGAGATTTCTCTTATGCTATTTGTCTGGGGCTTCATGGAAAAACATCTATGAGACTGTGTAAGGGAGGGTAATGGGCATTTGAGATTAGGTTTGAGTTCCAGCTCTACCACTGTGGCTGTATGACTGTGGGGAAATCATTCCACTGCTCTGGGCCTTACTTTTAATTTCCTCATCTGTAAATTAGGACCAACTGAGCCACCTTGTAGGGTGAGAATGAAGAGAATAATGTCTTTGAAATACTTAGCACAATTTCGCTTCTAAATTTTTTAATCTTACAGATGCACTCCCACTTGTGTGAAATCACACACACACACATTATTTATTGCAGCATATTTTGAAGTAGCAAAAGATTGGAAACGGCCTAAATGTCCATCAATAGAAGACTAATTATTCCGTGACCAGTAGTTGTTGTTACTGCTTTAAGTATGAAGACTCTGACAAAATTAGCATTTCTTTAACATCTCTGATTGTTAAAGCCATCGTGATTGAAAAAGTGAAGTTTTGCCTGTTAGCTCAGCATTATGGTATAAGGTGTGGATTTACTAGGTAAATATCTGTCTCACTCCAAATGCAGTCATTCAGGAAGTAGTTTTTATATGCCAGCGTGATGCTATGGTTTCACATACTCATTAGAGGTTCAAACTTTTAAAAGTGTATTCATTTTGGCATGTAGTCTTTTGGAAATAATTTTCAAATACTGTTTCATCATGTGGATATGAAATCCTCCCTTATACATTTGAGAACACTCTGTACTTGGTCTTGTAATTTCTTGGCATACAAATTTATATGATAAATATAAAGCTCATATTGGGGATGTCTTGTGAGTAGCAGGAAGATGTTTAGGATTAAGGCCTGAATATATGAGATTATGAAAACATATTTTGGCGAGTGTGGATTTCATTTCATAAGTGAAAGAATCTGTGGCTTTTCTCTCAGAGCCTATATACATGAAGCAAGAATGAGTCTATCCTGGAGGTAGTGGATATTTGCTTCTTGCGGTGTTGAGATGCCACAGTTTTAGCAGATACTCCCAAACCATTGGCCCTCACAGGACATTTCCCTACCACTTTTGGGTTTCAGGTCCAGCAGCTGAAACAGATACTGCTGATACTACAATAGCTGCCCCTAAGTAGTAGGACCGCCTTTCTGGAACTGTTTGTTCTCTGAGGAAAGAAAGAAAAAAAAAAAAGACAGACTTCTTTCAGCCATTTGTTGTCACTTACTGACTTCAAATGAAAACTAACTTGCCTAGTTGGACAAAAAGAAGAATGTGTAAGATACAAAATCAAAGGAGGGTAGGAGGTGCACTGTTGACTTTAATAAGCATTGTATTTACAAAGTGCTTTTTAGTTTACCCTCTGACTGCATAATCTATTCTTGTGCAACATTTCCGGTAGGGTTTATGTTTGTTTTTGAAACTTCCATATAATCTAAATACACTTAACTTTATTTCCAGTCTCGTGTTTCTGTATGTTTTTATGATTAAGAATACTTTAAACTTGCTAAATCTACATTTTTTCACATCACTTTTAATTTTAAAAGCAACGTATTATTCCATCTTGATGTAAAAGCAATACCTGCTTATTTCAGAAAAAAAGTGAAAATAATTACAACCTTTCTGGACGACAATCTGGAAATATCTACCAAATAAAAACAATGCAGATATCCATTGACTAAGCAATTTCACTCTAAGTATTGTGTCCTACAGATGCACTCCCACTTGTGTGAAATGACACATGTATAAAGTTTTTCATTGCAGCATGTTTTGCTCCAGGAAATGATTAGAAATAACCTTAGTTCCATCTAAAGGAGACTGGTTAATAAGTTGTGGTCATTTATGGTTAGGACGACCCTACTTCCAGGTTTGTCTGAGACAGTCCTGGTTTTTGTCTGTTGTTCCACAGTAATTAGTCATAGCATCCCTTTCAAAAGTGTCTTAATTTGGGCAATAAATTATATGTTTATCCTAATTTTGGTCTGCTTGTGCCATGGAATACCACTTAGTCATAAAAAAAGGAATGGTGACACTCTTTATCTATTGATTAATAATAATTTTTATATTATACATATAGCTGATTCGCTTTGTTATACAGCAGAAACTAACACAACATTGTAAAGCAATTATACTCCAATAAAGATGTTAAAAAAAAAAAAAAGCAAGGTTTACCTACTTTGTGTTAAAAAAAGGTAGGAGAGGATGTAGAATATATGTACGTAGATTTGTATACACACAAAATACTTCTGGAAAAATATAAAGAAACTGGAAATATTAGTTGTCTTGGGAGTGGGAATCTGGGTGGCTGGAGGACGGAAATAAGAAGGAAACTTCACAGTATACTCTTTTGTGTATTTTTTAACCATGTGAATAAAGCATCTACTCAAAACACTCAGAAGAATTCTAGAAGGGAGGAAAAATTATGTATCTACATAGGAAAATTGATTTAAAACTATACATCCTAATGCTAACAATGCTTATTCTGAGTAGTTTCACTGCAAATCATTTTTTTAGTCGTCTTTTAAAAATCTGTATTATTTGGATTTCAGGATTATACTGCCTAGATTCTTCAAATCATCTACATGATTAACATAGGCATATACCACAATAGCTTCAAACATGAGTACATACCACAGTTCTATTTCAGGAACCCCCTGTTGTTGAACATTTATGTTGTTTCCAGTTTTTCATTTCAATGTTCCAGTGGGCTTTCTTTTACAAAAATCTTTGTGAATGATTCATGTTTACGTCTTTAGAACATATTCTTGAAAGGTGAATTGCTGAATCCAAGAAATGCAAAATCCTAAGGCTTTTGGCTCTTATTTCTAAATCGCCCTTCTGAAAGGTAGTGGAGAACCAATTCACACTCTTGCTAGCTGGATTTAAGACTGCCAACTTCTTCATACCTTACCCAACACCGGATCTTATTGTTTGTATTCCTCTTGGCCAATCCAATGGTAAAACTGCTTTCTATGCTGTTTTAACTTGCATTAACACTTTTTAGTAGGTTAAAATTTCTCCCACATATTGGCCGTTTGTATTTCTTATAAATAAAAGCTCACAAAAGAAAAATAAACAGTTTTTTAGTGGCACAAAGCCCTTAAAAGAATGCTCTGGGAGGAAGGGATTTTGCTTTTTTTTTTTTTTTTTTCCTCCTTTTTGCTTATCCAGCTACTCAGATTTAAAGCTGCTTTTAGAAATATCCAACCTAAAACGATTGTGTAAGTCTACAGGCAGCTGCTGTGTTATAGCCAACGATGGACCTCTCAGTGTCAGGGCAGTTCACCACGTCCTGCTGCCTGTGCTGTAAGAGTCTTGCCCAGTCACAGAAAGTGACAGGCATAAACAATCTCACTTCTGATTCTTACACGGCGGTATTGACACAGGCAGGATATGTCTTAAAAGTTAACTGTAATTTGCTGAATTTTTTAAAGTAACCATAGAACGTTGTGCCCTGAAACATGGGGTGGGAGAATCCTTTGTGTTAGGATGGTTTAACCTTAATCTGCTTTTCAAATGGCGCTGAGTCAGATGTCTCGACACAGTCACAAGGTCCATCTGGCGTACAGACGGTCACCATTAATCCAGCAGTTATCTGCATCATGTATATATGTCCAAACATCAAACAAATCAAACTCTTTTGATGTCCTTCTCAATCAGTCTTTAGTTTCAAAAAAATTCTCTACAGTGCTGAGCAGAGCAGCAAAATTGCTTTAAGTCCTCCTCCTCCCCCCACCGCACACGCTCACAGTGTTTTAAGGGAATTAAAACACTTAGCTGCTTCAAAAGACACAGGCGGGGACGGCTGCCTTTCTCTAGGATCCGCTCCGTGCAACATACAAGGCCCTGGGTAATGTGCATGCAGCAGTGTGTCCATTTCTTTTTTTTTTTTTTTTGGCCGTGCCTCGCGGCTTGCGGGATACTAGTTCCCCGACCAGGGACTGAGCCCGGGCCATGGCGGTGAAAGTGCCGAGTCCTAACCACTGGACCTCCAGGGAACTCCCTGTGTGTCCATTTCTTTACACTGTGTGGTCCAAGGGGCATGACCCCACTTGGAGGCTTTTCTGTCGCCTAGCAGGGCTACAGAGAGCCGCTTCTTAAGGGCAGTATTTGATTACTAGCTGGGATTTTTAGGAAGACGTTGTGTAGGAAGGAAGAGCACACCAGGCTTATTTAATTTTCTCACTGGTAACATAGTAAAGCAGGTAAGTGTGATTTACATTTTATAGATCAGGTAACTGAGACCCAGGCCTATGAAGGGAGGAGACAGGAGTTTTAAATTCCAAGTCTCATGTTTTTTCTCATCATATCATACTAGGTGTCCTGTAGAACAATTGTTGAGTGAACAAATTTCATGTCAGTTTTCAAAGACCATAGTCAAATAGATATAAATAGACAGGTAAATGTCCCTGAATCATTTAATGCCATCTCCTTCCCCTGAATCACATACTTGACCACAAAGAAAGCCTTCAAAAACTCAAAGAGAGGAGAGAGATTTATAAGGGCATACTCCCTGATTATGGTATAATGAGAATAGAAAGAATAAGCAAGAAGGCAATTTAAAAATCCTTATCCACTTGCAAATTATAAAACACGCTCATTGATAACTCTGGGATCAGAAGGAAATCAGTGAGGAAGCTAAAGTTACTGGAAAAGAAATGAAAAAAAAAGAACATTTCTTTATCAAAACTTCTAAGGATAGTAAAAGCTGTACTCAGAGGAAATGTTTTATTCTTTAGTAAAGAACAATGGAAAAACATCAATAGTTCAACTTACTACTTACAAAATAAAGAGGAACAAAAAACTCTAAAAAATTAGTAAAAGGGGATTAATAGATGAAAGCTGAAATTAAAGGGATAGAATAATGGATAAATAAATCCAAAAGCTGGTTCTTTAGAAAGACCAATAAAATAGATAAACCCCTGGGAAGCCCAATTAAGGAAAAAACATGGTAGCAAAAGAATACAAAACAAATAAAAATAAAAGAAATGACAAAAAAATAGATACAAGAAAAATTAAAATCATGTTGAGATGTGTATAAATAACCCTTTAGTAAGAGGTGTGAAAACCAGTGGAAAAGGAAGATTTCTTAGCAAAATGCAAACGATCAAAATTGACCCCAGGAACAGCAGAAACCCTGAAGATACTGGATTACCATGAAGGGACTAGAAAGATAATTAAAGAGTTACCATTGATAAGGACTCCAGAACATGATGGTTACAGAGCTGACCCTTAAAAAACAGATAGTAACAATGTTTAAACTATTTCAAGTGAATTAAGAAAAATTTACTGAAAACCTGCAGAGTACTAGTCATGGTGCTAATCCTAAAATAGTGGGTTACACACATGGGGAATTAATTCATGCCTGCGAACTCATGGCCTACATAGTGCGGAAATAAGTCGTAGACTCTAAACACGATACAGAGCGGAGCGTGCATGTTACCACCATCATGGCTCAGGCAGTGCCGAGGGAACATGGCCCAGAGTCACCGGGAGGATTTAATGGATGATGGTATCTAAGCTATCTTTAAAATAGATGTCTTCAGAAACTAGGTGTGAACTAGACTAGCTCACATCTCGTGAACTAGAATTTTGTCGAAACGTTATTTATAACCTATTGACGTTTTTGGTTTGTGAATCATCTTGAGACTAATGAGGTTTATGTCTTCATATGCTGTGTACATAAATTTACATACCAGGAGGCAATGCAGTAAGTGGTAAAGAACAGGGGATCTGGGATCAGACTGCCTGGATTTGATTAGCTGTGTGCCCTTGAGGATGCTATATTACCTCTCTGTACTTCACTCTCTCATTTGGAAAATAGGAATAATAATTGTATCTACCTTGCAGGGTTGTTGTGAGGACTAAGCATATAAATACATGTAAGTTGCTTAGAATAGTGTCTGGCACAAAATAAGCAGTCATCAAGCCAATGATAAAAGTGAAAATGGGAATGAGAATGGGGATGGTGATATTTATAACTAATTTATAATTACCACCTCATCTATTGATATATCATTATTTTTGAGAGATATAAGGAAAGACAATGGTCTTTGAGTCAGACTGCCATACCTCTTAGCTTTGTCATGGACACACTCTGTAACCTTGGGAAACTACTAAACTTATCTTTTTTTCTTGTGGTAAAATATATATAACACAAAATCTACCACCTTAACCATTTTTTTTTAATTAATTAATTTATTTTTGGCTGTGTTGGGTCTTTGTTTTCTGTGCGAGGGCTTTCTCTAGTTGCGGCGAGTGGGGGCCACTCTTCATCGCGGTGCGCGGGCCTCTCACTATCGCGGCCTCTCTTGTGGTGGAGCACAGGCTCCAGACGCGCAGGCTCAGTAGTTGTGGCTCACGGGCCTAGTTGCTCCGCGGCATGTGGGACCTTCCCAGACCAGGGCTCGAACCCGTGTCCCCTGCATTGGCAGGCAGATTCTCAACCAGTGCGCCACCAGGGAAGCCCAACCACCTTAACCATTTTTAAGCATACAATTTGGTAGTATTAAATACATTCACATTATTGTGCAATCATCACCACCATTCGTCTCCAGAACTTTGATATCCCAAACTGAAACTCTGCACCCCTTAAAAAAACTGAACTGATTTTAAGCATCATCTTTCCCCACACCTGTTAAGGTAGACATACTTAGAGCTAGGTTGCTCAAATTAAATATGTTATAAATTGCAAAGTCCCAGACACCTTAGAGGGCCTCGGTACTTTTTGTCCTTTGGCTCCAGCCCCATGGATACACTTTCAAAACCCTGAGTGTGTAGGAGAGGGTCCTTTGCAGATGATTGGTGGCCTCTACATTTCTATGCTCACCCTCCCACCCGGTGATATTTTTTCTCACATATCTTGTTTTGTGAACATGAAGAGCATATGCAACATGTTAACTCTTTTCAGATGCCAAGAATGTGCTAGGTGCTATTTGCGAGAGATAACTTGCCCATTAGATTTATTGTGTAAATTAGGCCAAACACTAACTTGGAAAGAGGAAACCAGTATCCATGGAAAATTTATTATTTTGAATATCCTTTTTTAAAAATGTTCCTTGAAGATGAAATGTGGTTTCCACTTGTGCATGATTACAAAGTCGAGAATCTAGAGTTATTTGAAGACAATCTTTTCTCCACACCTTTTTTGAATTACAGAGAAAAAAACTGGAAGAGTAAAGGCGGCCCCAACTTGGGTTAAGAACCCAATATACTTAAAAGAATAAAAGGAGTGGCAGTGATGTTTTCACCAGATTTTTCTTTTTTTCTTCACATTCCTACTCTGCATACCTCTTCTTCCTTTTCGCATATGTTTTAATATCAGCAGAACGTTTTAAGTGAACTTTTCTCCAGCCAAAAAATTAAAAATACTAAAACTCCTTCAGGCTATGGTATATTTTGATGAGTGCAAAAGTTGCTTTTGGTTTTTTACCTTTTGGTATTTCCTTTCTCGCTGACTTTTTTGCCTTCTCAGCAGAGAGGTTGTGACCTTTAAATATGATAGGGGGAATGGTATTTGGATCTATCAATATGGCTCCTGCTTTTGCACACTCATTTGCACTCTAAAAGCCTGTTTCTTTTTCTAATGTCATCCACATGTCTGACCTAGACTGTGAAGTACTTTGTTCCTGGGGTCACCTCTAACTAGTAAATCGTTGTCTTAACTTGCAGCCCTATAAAGACAAATGTGAAATGTATCCTTGCTGTGAAGCTTTAAAGGACGCAGGGATGAAGCAGACCCTGGGTTTTTGACTCCTGCTAACCTGGCATGCCTTGGGGGTTGGCATTGCCAGCACAGGAACTAACGGGAGGGTCTAACCACAGGTTGACAGTTTTAGACTGTGGGCTACAACCTAAGTGTGATGACTATTTCACTCTTACTTGTGTGTGATGTGAAAGTATAAACCATGTTTCAGTATTTCTGGCTCAGCATTTCTTAAACTATGTTTTGTGAGATATTAGTTGTACAGTAAGAAAAAGGTTCTGAAGTCCATGTGTTTAGGAAATGCTGAGTTAAAATTATGAGTTTCTCAGTAAGGAATTTCTCAGAACTGTTAGTCTAAGCTTTATGAACTCCACGTGGGGCTATTTATGTAGCATTTTCCAAGTTTTATTTGATCCAGAACCCCCTAGGACATACACTCTAGGGAAAGGATTCTCATACTATTGTGATAAAGAACAAGGTTTATTGCTGTTGGGGGAGGCAGTTGCATTTTTTATTATGGTAAAATATACATAAGATTGATCATTTTAACCATTTTTAGGTGTACAATCCAGTGGCATTAAGTGTAATAACACTGCTTTTGCAAACATCACCACTAACCATTTTCAGAACTTTTTCATCATCCCAAACTGTAACTCTGTCCTTGTTAAACAACAACTCTTCACTCCCCAGAACACCCAGCCCCTAGGAACCTCCATTATACTTTCTGTCTCTTTGAATTTTCCCATTCTAGGTACCTCATAATAAGTGGAATCATATAGTATTTGTTTTCTGATGTCTGGCTTATTTCACTTAGCATAATGTCTTTGGGACTCATTCACGTTGCACCGTATGTCAGAATTTCCTTCCTTTTTAAGGCTGGATAATGTTCCATTATATGTGTATTCCACATTTTGTTTATCCATTCATTTGTTTATGAACAGATGGTTTGGTTTGTTTCTACCTTTTGGCTATTGTGAAATGAACACTGATATACAAATATCTGCTTGAGTCCCTGCTTTCAGTTCTTTCGAGTATTTACCTAGAAGTGGAATTGCTGGTTCATATTGTAATTCTGTGTTTAACTTTTTGAGCAGCTGCCAAACTGTTTTCCACAGAAGCTACACTATTTTACATTCCCACCAACAATGCACAAGGGTTCCAGTTTCTCCACATCCTTGCTAACACTTGTTATTTTCTGTGGGGTTTTTTTTTAATAGCCATTCTACTTGGTGTAAAGTGGTGTTTCATTATGGTTTAAATTTGCCTTTTGTTGTTGTTTGTTTGTTTAATTTCTGATCCAGTTTGGGCTGATATGTGATCCTAGTGCCATTAACTAACTACACAGTGCACACAATACGCAGCTAGGACAACATCCAACATGATGTGTACCCTGTTCGGTGAGATGTGTCCAGTGATCACACCCTTGGATGTGGTTAGAATGCCAAGTTGTTATAAAAGTTTCTAGGGCTTCCCTGGTGGCGCAGTGGTTAAGAATCCGCCTGCCAATGCAGGGGACGTGGGTTCGAGCCCTGGTCCAGGAAGATCCCACATGCCGCAGAGCAACTAAGCCCGTGCGCCACAGCTACTGAGCCTGTGCTCTAGGGCCTGCGAGCCACAACTACTGAGCCTGTGTGCCACAACTACTGAAGCCCGTGCTCCGCGACAAGAGAAGCCACCGCAATGAGAAGCCCGCGCACCGCAACAAAGAGTAGCCCCGCTCGCCACAACTAGAGAGAGCTGCACACAGCAACAAAGAACCAAAGCAGCCAAAAATAAATAAATAAAATAAATAAATTTTAAAAAAAAGTTTCTAAAGACTCTTTTCCAATTCTGCATTTATCTCTTCATGAACTAGTACCAAACACACAGCAGTCCACAGATCACAGTTTGTCTATCACTGCTGTGAGAAATGCTGAAGTTATATTACACGTCAAATATACGAGTATTATTTAATGAGGTATGATAGATGACTTAAGCAGTTTTATTTTAACATAACTGAAAGCTATTTTTCATTCAATTCCTAAATACAGCTTGTAAATTATGCTGAAAAACAACCTGGCAATATAACATAATAATGCTATTTTGGGTGGGGGGATAGTTTGGTCATTTTTTGGAATCTAGACAGTTTCTCTGAATAGGCTGGCCTCGAGTTCTCCTGATAGAGCACTGTGGCATTGACCCTCAAGTAGGCTTGAATGTCAAGTCCTTGAAAAGAGAAGCAACTGCCTTGTAGACAATCATGAGTCTGGAATCCAGAAAGAGAGAGATAAAATCAAGGTGCTGGAACTTTTGGGTCTGGGCACTCTGTTTCTGTAAATGTTCTGAGGGAAGAAGAGCTAGGCTCCAACCGCTATATTGGCGAGTAACTGTGCTTGAAAAGGCTCTTCCAACAGAGTTAGTTAAGTAACTTGGGCTTGCTTCATTCCGTGGTTGGTCCTCTTTGGCATCAAGCCTGTTCCCTTTGGGAAACTGAGGCAGCGTTGCAGCTTAGTGCCGAGACCCTTTCAAAAGAACATCTTTAAAGGAAAACTAAATTTGATCAGTTATATTTAGAATGTGAAAGATGGCAGTGGTAATTCTGTATTCTACTCTGTAAAGACTTTGAGAGGAAAATCCAAATCTGGTCCAGTTTTGTGAAGGTAGCCAGTGTTGCTAGTTTTATCTGCCCTGGGCCCCCTTCCTAGGGAATCACATTCTCCTTCTTTTGGAAACTCTTCCAGCCCCTATTCCTCCCCACTGTTGATTAAAATGATTCATGGTCTCGTTCAGCCCATCCCATTAGTCACTGGGGGAGGGGACCTGACCCTAGGCAGGCCAATAAGGGTCTCTTCCTTTTCCTGGGATGTTTTCAAACTGCAAGTGAAAAAGAGAGTTAGTCCTCTCGGGGGCTGACAACCTTCATGTATGGGATTGGAAACTAGGGGATCCATGTGGAGGAAACCTGGGTGCAGTGAAAGCAAGTAAGCCAACATGCAGAGAGAGTGGATAGGAGATGAAGCAATTCCAGGTTCCAAATACACAAAGGCCTGGTTTGTAGTTGCTTCAAAGGGTCAGCTGCCCCTCTACCCCCTTGTGGCAGTGATGCACTGGGCTTTGTAATCCAATATGAGCCCAGGTCCATCTGGGCCTCCCTCACTTGCAAATAAGAGTGCCAACTCTTATCATCACGCCTTCCTGCCCAAAACACTTAGCACATTGCCTTTCATACCATAAGTATTCAATTCATATGCTTGAATAAATAGAAAAATTAAACTAAAGATAATAGAGCCTAATTGCTGGCTGTTTGCTCTGCACTCTGACACAGACCCCCATGGACGAAAACATGTTAACAGATTGGCTGCAGATGCTTTGAAATATACAGCTTTATATTCTTTTTAAAAAAGTGTTTAGATACAGAACTTGGGATGGTTGACATGAAGGGATTTAAAACTCTTAGGGGTTAATGACATCTGTCTGTTGATGAAGAAGGTGAGGACATGGCAGAGAGATTTTAGAAAGCAGAGGAGGCTTGTAAAACCCTCTGTAAGGATGGGGAGAAGGGCTGGCCAGGGACGCCAGAAGGATGACCAAGTGGATCCAAGGGGCCCACTGAGGCGGGAGCTTGTAAATGCCTAGCAGCTCCAGACCCAATAAAGCAGCATCATTTCCAGTAGCGCTAGGAGCAGAGCGTTAGGCATTAGGGCGATCAGTAAATAGCCCTCCTCTCTTCCCCTCCCAGCTGAGACATAAACACGGGAATCAGAGGTCAGAACGTCAGCTTTACTTCTCATGAGACAAATCGGAGAGTGTGGGTTTAGAGCTGCAGCCAAGTGGGTTTGCTAATCCTTGCTCCTGAATTAAACAAATTCATCCACCCATTCCCAGCACAGCTGGACAACCACAGGCCTCTCCCACCCCAGAGAGAGGCCCCTTCCCACATGGCAGAGACAGACGGGACGCATGTGTCCTACAGACAGGCCATCTTCCACAGAGAGGAAATCCCAAACTGGCTGAGCTGAGCATGCCCCGTTCCTTCTCCCAAACCAACCTAGGGGAGGAAGAGTGAGGGGCCAGGAGTGTTGTTCCTCCAGGGAGAAACATGAGGAGCGGGCATGACTGATCCCATCTCAGGTAGAGACAAGAGGTGGTGCTTAGCCGCCAAGGCTCATGTCTAAGGCTAACTGTTCCACCTCTGCTGTTTCCTTTTCCTGGTCATTGTTCCCTAATGGAAAGGCAGAGAACTGGGGCTGTTGAAGGTGCAAGCAGTGGAGCAGTTGAATAGACTGGTCTGTACTGAATCAGGAAAGAAAGAAGGCAATGAGAGGAGAGGGAAATGGACTGAGAGGAAAAGGCAGAGTCTGGAGATGACAGAGCAGGTGTGTGGGCGAGAAGGAGTGAGCAACCTGGGAGGAGAGGGACTCGGGCCAAGGAGTAGGATGTTGGAAATGGTGATTCCGCAGGGCAGGTGTGGGTGATGATTATGATCGTGAAATGGAGTGTACAAGTAAAAACTCTTGGAATTGAGGATGTCAAAGAACTGTAAAGCCAGGCCGTCGAACAGGTTGCTGTGTAGAGTGTAAAGGCACCTAGAATGATGACTGTAGTCAGTGGTAAGCCTGGTGCCAGTGTCCTCCATGACTGTGACAGAAGTAGTGAGCAGGATGGAAGGTGATTATGGTGAAAACTGATGGCTCAAACCTCACACGTGGTGAGGATTCCTCATGAGGATGATAATGTCGGTGGTCTGGGCTGGCAAGGAAGCTCTAGGACAAGCAGGGAGCTGTGTTTCTCCTTACCTGCAGCTTTCCTAAAAGAAACAAGCAGCCAACCTTCCTTGGACTCACCGTACCTTTTCTCATAATCTCTTCTCTGCTAAACTTCCCAAAAGTGTCTCTTTGTGTTTTCCCTATTGTTTTTATTCTACACTGATTTCTTAAGTTCCTGAAATGATAGGTTTTCACCCTATAATTGCACTGAAGTTGTCCCCAAAGTCAATAATGTCCTTCTAATCAGAAATTCCATTCATTGATGACTTAACAGTTTTATCCTAATCATAGAAATAAGTATCACAATGGAAAACATTTATTGTGCCAAACACTGTTCTATTCTAAGCACTTGACATATATTTTCTTATTTAGCTCCAGGACAGCCCTATGACATTGTGAGTATCCCCGTTTTTATGGTCATTCATTCATTCATTCCGTGCATATTTCTTGAATGTTTACTTACTATATACAAGAGATCATTCTAGGTCATATCTAGGTAAGAAAAAGAGCCCTGGCAGGGATCTGCTTGGTTTGGTTGAGGACCAGCAAGGAAGGAGCTGTGCCTGGCTGCAGGGGGGCGAGCAGGGGTGGGGTCCGAGAGGTTGTGTACAGCGACTCCTGTAGGGCCTTGTAGGCCTTTGTAAGAACTTAGGCTTTTGAAGAGAAAGCTGAGGCAGAGACCATGTAAGCAACTTGCCCAAGGTCATTCAGCCACTAACTAGCTGACCCAGATATAAGCTCCCAATGAGCTGTGGCTATTGGAATATGGAATGTTCCAAGCTTAATTTATTATTTCTGTTTCTCACAGATCTCCCCTTCCTCTATTCTTTAAGATGGTCCTAATGACTAAAAAACTCATCATCAACCGAACCCCCTTCCTTCTCCTCACCCTCTGCTCCTAAATCCACTCAACCGCCAAGCCAACAAGGGGTGCTTTCATCCTCCCCCTTTACTGCCCTTACTGCTTCTGGATGAGTTCAGGCTTTCCACATCTCTCCCTGAGCTCTTGTAATTATCTCTTAAACGGACCCTCTCCTCCACCCAGTGGATCTCTCCTGCTGCCACCTGACATATCCTCCTAAAATAAAGGTCGGCTCCCAGGACTCTTTCTGTCCTCATCAACTGGCCTTGATTCCCCACTGTCTAGAGAACAGTCCAAATCCTTCACAAGGCTCTCACAACTCTCTCAAGCTTACCTCTTAGAACTTTCTTCCCCTCTCCAACCTTACATTCTCTCCCTGGCACCCGCCGTGCTTCTGCTCATTTCCTATCCATAAAGTGGTTTCTTCGCCTTCAAGCAACCACCCAGATGCCACCTTCTGGGTCAGGCTTCCCCAGAATTCCCCCAGGCAGAGCGAGCAGGTCTCGCCTCTCAGTGGAAGGCCTGGTATCCTCATTAAGTGCTCCTGGCAAACTCAAATGCATTGAAAGTCTGGCGAGTGGTGATTGTGGCTGGACATCGGCCAATTAATGGAGCCAGGTTGGAACCCATACAGGTTAGGAGAGCAACCGTGAACACACAGCAGGTACAGGAAATCCCCAAATCCTATTAATTGTAGGGTAATTTCCTAGAGATGTTTTGGTAATGTATTCCTTAAGTTCTGAAGTTCATAATTGCACTTCTGTTAAAGGGAATTTGTTCGCTTCAAATGCAGGAAACCTAACAAAAACCATGGTTTTTTTCTTTTGTTTAAAAGCCTTATATACAGAACAGAAATGTAACGTTGGTGTTAGTTATCGATTTTCCAAAAAGTCTGGATCTTCTCTGATATGCTTGCAAATCTTTCTGAGATATCCTAATCCTTAAGATTTTTGAAGCAAGTATTTATTATAGAAAATGTATTAAAATAATAGATTCACCAGATGTAATCTCAGTTTACATTTTGCTACCTCCGCCTGGTCTTTTCATTTATAGAAACTGAAAATTATACGTTGCTTTATATATATATTGCATTTTAAATACCTGGCAATATAGGTGTCTGGGTTCATTTGAAACCCAAATGAGCACTACGTTCATTTTCTGTGAACTCCAAATTCATCATCGTGTTGCCCTTTCGCTGTTGGCTGTAAAGGAAATAAAGCCAAGGAGATTGGGTAGAGGCCCCACCCACTACCTGTCTGGTTTCCCTAGAGAACCACTAAGTGCTGGTGCCTTCCTCAGAGCCAGAAAGCTGCACGCTGCTCCACAGTGGATCAAGGAAAGGGAGAAACCCCTTGCCAGTGGGAAATGACAGCAGAGAAAGGGAAAGGTAGCCAGCAGGTCCTTGCTCGCCTTCTGAAGACAGGAGGGAGAACCTAGATGAGACAGTGATGTGTCTCAGGGGGCTGCACTGGAATGAATTGCTGGCCCACCTTTCTCCCCTCTCACCCCTGCCTTTCCCTCCTGAGGTGCTGCCTTGGGCTAAGGAAGCCTTTTCTATGGCCTCTGGAATCCTCCACCCGACTACAGCCTAGAGCACGGTTGGGCATTTCTTTTTTTTTTTTTTTTTCACATCTTTATTGGAGTATAATTGCTTTACAGTGGTGTGTTAGTTTCTGCTTTATAACAAAGTGAATCAGCTATCCATATACATATATCCCCATATCTTCTCCCTCTTTCCCATCCTCCCTATCCCACCCCTCTAGGTGGTCACAAAGCACCGAGCTGATCTCCCTGTGCTATGCGGCTGCTTCCCACTAGCTATCTATTTTACATTTGGTAGCATATATATATCCATGCCACTCTCACTTCGTCCCAGCTTACCCTTCCCCCTCCCCGTGTCCTCAAGTCCATTCTCTACATCTGCGTCTTTATTCCTGTCCTGTCCCTAGGCTCTTCAGAACCATTTTTTTCTTTTTTTTAGATTCCACATATATATGTTAGCATACGGTATTTGTTTTTCTCTTTCTGACTTACTTCACTCTGTATGACAGACTCTAGGTCCATCCACCTCACGACAAATAACTCAATTTAGTGTCTTTCTCTGGCTGGCTAATATTCCATTGTATATATGTCGGGCAGGCATTTCTGAATACGCTTTCCTACTGAAATGTTGTTCTGCAAAGCCATTAGGTTCCATAGTGTAATTAGGACTCCCCTTCAGGTACATTTTGGACTAAGTCGGCCTTTCTGGCCTGAACTGGGAACCACCATACAAAGACTATTTCTGTGAGATAATTACAAATGATGACCTACAAGCCGCCATCTTACAAATGGACTTTTGGTACATAGCTTGCACCTAAGTTTGAGGCTGCCTATATAAAAGTGTCAAGTTGGCAATTTATAACAGTAACTAAACAACAATAATTGCAACTACCCTTTAAAAAAGAAATCTCCCATGTAACTGGCAAGGGCTATAAATACACACCATGTCTGGTTTTTTGTAGATGGATAAATTGTTCTTCATCTCACCTTTTATGGTCCCTTCTTGACCTGAGTTGACCATAATGCCATGATAATACATAACTTACATAGAATGAGTACCTGGAAGTTCCCAGACACTGGGCGTGTTCTTTATATATAGTTTCTGTAATTCTGACATCCCTGTAAGGTTGATGTCATCCCCCCCCCACCACCTCACAGATTAGAAATTCAAGGATCGAGAAGGTTAGGAACCATGCCCAAGGCCGCATAACTAGTACAAGGATGAGGCTGGGGTTCTAACTGGAGTCCTCCTGACTCCAAAGCTGTTATGTTATGTTATGTATTCCATGATACATTTGTTCTTCTCTCATTTCCATTGTCTAATTAGACAATTTTTCATAAACAAACCTCTGTTTATGTGTATCTTGAACAAATCCAGCTATTTGACGCATCATGAAAATTAATCCTGAAGATAAGATACTTCTAAGTCCTTATTATTTCATCTACTAGAATTTTGTGGGTTTTTTTTTTTCATTCTTCGAAGTACCTAGAATGTAGTGCTTAATTTGTTTTAAATATTTACTGAGCACCTACTATATGCCGGTAAAACTCTGGGGGTAGAGACCATCCTGGGCCTTCCTTCATCTTGCCTTTGGAGCGAGAAGGGCAGAGAAGTACCAGGACTTCTTCAGAGGGGAGGCCCGAGGGAGGGCGGAAAGCTCAAGCCTCAACCCTGGGCCCCCAGGGGATGTTCTCATAAACGGGGGGGGGCCCACAAATTAGTGAAATGGGAAACCACTGGGCCAAGAACAAGGAGGAGTGAATGCATAGTAGTTAGGTAAACAGGGGTATAAATCCATATATTACTATTAGTCGAGCACAAAATGAACTCTTTTAGGAACTTTATGTTCCCCATCTGTGTTGAATTGAGGCTTATGTTACAGCACTTTCCCATTAGCCAGAAATAGTAACTTTCCATCAGTAGCCCTTGAGCATTTACCTTAGGAACTTTGCAGTAGTTGTCTCTGAGGTGACCATTATTTTTTCCTTGTATTTTATGAAACTGGTTTTGCGAGTGAACTCACAATCCTATGGAATTGAATACATGTTTACAAATTTAAAAACCTTTTCTCCAAACTTTTTTTGGAAAGTTTTCAAATGTACAGATGGCATAATGAATACCCGAATACTGTTCACCTAGAACAGGACCAGTGGACTACATACAGCCTGTGGGCCAAATCCAGCCCGATGCCTGCTTGTGTAAATGAAGTGTATAGGGATGCTGACAACTTCCATTCATTTGTGTATTTCTCTGGCTGCAATGAAAGAGTTAAGTCATTTTGACAGAGACTACCACAGGCCCACAAAGCCATATTTACTCTCTGGCACTTTACAGGAAAAAATTGCCAGCCTTTGAGATATAGATTCACCAATTGTTAATATTTTGCCATATTTGCTTTATTTCTTTCTCCAAAACAAGCAGATGTCATTCTCTCTCTCTCTCTCTCTCTCCTGTGCATGCACACACACACATTTTTTTCTTGAACCATTTGAAACTGTGTTATAGACGTGATAACTTGTCCCTAAATAATTCATATATTTGCCTAAAAATAAAGGCATTCTCTCATATAACCACAATACCATCATCATCATGCCTAAGAAAATTAACATTCATCCAATAATATTATCCAACAACAGTCCACATTTAAACTGGACTTTCATAGCCTTATTTACTTTTCCTTTTTTGGATCTAGGATCCAATCAAAGGTCATACATTACATTCGATCATCATGTCTCTTTAGCCTCTAATTTTTGTTTTAGCATGACATTGACTTTTTGAAGAGTCCTTTAAAAACTTCTTTTGAAGCCTAAGTCTTAATGAGTTTGCAATACTACGCTAGTTAAGAGCTAAATTGAATAGTCATTGTGGTAAATCGGTGTCTTCACTTCTTCTTTGCCAGATTTGAGAACCAGTTGTGTTGCTTGGCTTCTGAAGCTAAGACACTAAGATGTTAGTTTTGCTTGGAGTTGTAAATGTGGAAAAAACTCAGTGTGAAGAGTAAGGCAGATGGGAATTTGCAGGATGCATTTTAGGTAATTAAAGGCACAGCCTCCCCGCCAGCTGTGGTCGCTGCCCCTGTTAGCTCTTGGCTGGTGGCAGGGGTGCTTTTCTCCTGACTGGGGTCTGGCTCCCTTCCAGCATCATTAGATTGCAGCACGGAGCTGGAAGGAGACCTGCCGTTATTTAAATCTCCCAGCCCAAAATGTTCAGCCTAGCTGGCGATGCAACGCTTCTGTGTTTGCAGTTTGTGTGCTGAAGATAGCGTGGCACTCGGGGCACATCCGGGAATGCACGTGGGAAGAGCACCTTCTTGCCTTTCTTGAGAATCTGACGTGCCACGGTCTTGCGCCTCTGATGGGACCACATGGTGGTCACAAGTCTGGTCCTTTTAGTGGGGTCCCAAATGATTCCTAGAGAATTCCGGGACCCATCCTTTGCTTTCCTCTGGGTAAGAAGCCCTCAGAGCTCCTAGGCCAACCAGAAAGAGAGTTGCACGCCTAGAAAAGACTCACCTGAACCTCTACAAACCTCTGGAGATGGGAGGGAAAATAGAAAAACTCCAAGGAGAATTGGATAATTTTAAAACATGCAAAGTAATTGCAGGAGAGACTGTGAAGGGTATGGATGACTTCAGACTCTTACCAGCTCATTGTCAGTCTACAAGAGGTGTTGTGAAGGACACAGATATGGTGAATGATGGTACTTCTTACCTACTGAAAAATCCAGGGGCACAGGAAAGAAAACATTCTGGGGTTGGGCCACCCTCCATGGGGGGAAGTGAGATTCGAGTATCTCCTCATTGGTCTCCCTGTCTCCTGTCTTGTTCCTCTTAAGTCCTTCCTTCACACCCTCTACCTCCCCCCAGGCCTACCCCCAGCGATCTACATCTGCTGCAGACCTGGGCATTTACTTCTCAGATCACCACCCCTCTGTAACTTCCATAGCCTGCCTTCCATGGCCTTCAAGGACCCCATGATCAGACCCTGACTCCATAACCTCATCTTCCTTTGATACCGGCCTCAGATTTGATGCTTGAATTCCTCATATACGCCATGTTGTTTTGCACCTCCATCCTTTGCTGGCTGTGTGGGCTTAATGATGCTTAATTGTTCTGTGCCTCATACTGCTCACCTGTAAAATGAGGATGATAATAGTACCTACCTCATAAGGTTGTGCAGGGATTAAGTGAGCTAATATATGTAAAATTCTTAGAAGAATGCTTGGCATATAATGAGGGCTATATAAACATTAGCAATTTATTGCTATTGCTCTTGTTATTTTGAACCTGGATGTATTATTTTTTTATTGCTGCATAAAAAATTACTGTAAACTTAGCATCTTCAATCAACACCCACTGATTATCTTAGTTTCTGTAATCAGAAGTATGGACATGGCGTGACTGAATACTTTGCTCACAGTGCTGAAATCGAGGTGTTGGCAGGGGCTGAAGTCCAAGCTGAACTTCTTCCAAGCCTCTTCCAACTCATGTTGTTGTTGACAGAAGGCATCTCCTTGCAGCTATAGAACTCATGGCCAGCAGGAACTCTGACTTCACCTTCTTTGAAAAGCTCCCCTGATTAGGTCAGGTGCAATCAGGTCATCTTTTTTTGATCAACTCAAAGCCACTGGTTAATGACCTAATCACAGAGTGATAACCCATCTCATGCACAGGTTCCACTGGCACTCAAGGGGAGGTGATTATACCGGGTGTGTCCATCAGTGGGTGAGATTCTTGGGGACCATCTTGGAATCCTACCTACACACTGGTCATTGGGAAATACTATGATTTTTGTTCGCTTTGTTAAATTGCACTTGGGTGAATATATGATTTATTTACCACCACCATTATTTCAGATTTTTGTAGCATCTTTCTTAGAGCATTTAGATGGATTCACACTGATATGCCTCCTGGAACCAGCCTTCATCATTTCTTTCCTGTAGTTTGAACTACCTGATGGGACCAGTTAGCTCATCAGAAGTCTTTTAGGAAGAGGATAATTGGAGACTTATAACTGATGAACCTGCGGCTAACATCCTAGAGTTCCAAAAGTATGACTCACGATTTGCAATTCCTTCCAGAGCCATTTATTTATTCTTAATGACTCCCAACAGATGAAGATCAGAACCCTCCTCAGCTGTTGATTGTGTCTCCTACTCTGCCAGGTCAAAGTAAACTTGTACCTGCTAGAGAAATTTGTCACCGTGAGGAGGGTCTTTGACATTATATTCAAAAGATTTCCTTGCCCCCTCATTTTTCCCTTTCCAATTAAGTCTAGATTTCCCCACCCCATTTAATTCAGTTTATAAGTCCACAAAGAGGTATTATTGGTCAAAACCCATTGATAAAGGATGTATTTTAAAAAATTTTTATTGGAGTATGTTGATTTACAATGTTGTATTAGTTTCAGGTGTACAGCAAAGTGAATCAGTTATACACATACATATATCTATTCTTTTTTAGATTCTTTTCCCATATAGGCCATTACAGAGTATTGAGTAGAGTTCCCTGTGCTATACAGTAGGTCCTTATTAGTTATGTATTTTATTTTATATATAGTTGTGTGTATATGTCAATCCCAATCTCCCAATTTATCCCTCCCCCGCCCTTACCCCTGGTAACTATAAGTTTGTTTTCTACATCTGTAACTGTATTTCTGTTTTGTAGATAAGTTCATTTGTACCCTTTTTTTTAGATAAGGATATATTTTTGAAGATCAATTAAAAAGAAAAACTTGTTGAAGATGACACTTGGGTAGTAAAACCTTTTTAAAAATATATATATATATCCATTTTGAACCAGATTCTAGGCAATAAGACATGGACAAAACTTTGAAGCAATAGGGAATTCATGGGTTTTGAGTACTATTTCCCCCAAATTGCTAATTTCCACTTTCCAATGGCATTTAACGTAGAGTTTTATACAAATGTGAAAAGATAAAGGGAAAAAAATGAATTTGACATAGCTGCGGGTTTAGAAGTTTGAAGTGTCTATTTATTCCAGCATTTCCTAACGAGGTATGATTTTATTATCCAACAGGCCATGACTCACACCTGACTCTTGCTGCCTTAATGACTGACATCCCTCCAGTAATTTGGACTATTAAAGAAGAAAGGCTGGTTCATAAAATAATATAAAATAATATAGACTTGGATTTCTTTTCTTCCTTCCAGGACAATATCATATTATTCTTGAGAGGTTGTAAAGAGCTCGGCCTTAAAGAATCTCAACTTTTTGACCCGAGTGACCTACAGGATACGTCCAACAGAGTAACAGTCAAGTAAGTAATGCATGATTTATGTTCAAGGGAAACCCATTTATGGTTTGATTTGCAGTTTTGTGATGATGATGTAAGGTCTAAGAGGCAGAGAATTGGACATGCCTAATAAAATTAAAATGTGAAGGTAAAAACCTAGCTTTCAAAATAAACCACATTGGCCTTCCCTTGTGTATAGCTTTCATTCTGATCAAGCATAATTTTTTGAAAGGCAAAAATCATGTATATAGAGTTAGAATTTTAGAGAAAGGGAAGAAAATGTTAGGTGAAACTTAACAGAGGGAGAGGCAAGGGAGAAATATGCACAAATCTGTTTGGGTTATACAAAAAGCTTTTATTGGCTCCAGTTGGGCATATGAATAGGCTCTTGGAAGACTGCAAACTCCGTAAACAGATTTGAACTCTGTTTATTATGCAAAGAAGTCAATAGATTATGGAAAAATCTCTTCCTCATTTACATTTGTAACTGTTTTCTCATATGTGTCAGTGATCACGTTCTTTGAAGCTGGATCATTGGCCATTTGGCTATTGTTGACTGTATCTACTCAGTGAGCCATGTTTGGGGCCAAAGAATTCTTGGGAAAGAATGTTATAGTAAAAGAAAAGGCAATGTGCTTCTCTGTGAAGAAATAGCTCATGAGCAGAGTAATGAGATGAAAAGTCCTTTTGAGACGGTAGAGGTAACTTTCCTGGAGTTTAAAAGTTCTTTAGACTCTGCCAAATTCAGATAAAACATTTGTGAAATTAGTCAAACAGTATTTGGCATTAACATGCTTTAATAATAAGCTTAATTACGTAGATAGTGTCTTTGGACTGGCTATACTTCTCCTTTTGATTACTTTTGGGTCATTTTATCATAGAAGGACAGAAAAGAGAAAGAAACCAAAATTCAGAGCTGTTAATTTTTTGCTATTTGCTGATACTGGCTTTTTCTTAATGATGGGGAAAAATAATTGAAACTACTAAATGAAATCAAGTTGGAGTTCATATTGGATTTTATGATTTATGACTGGGAATAAGGGAGAGTAAGCCATGATTGATTATGTAAAAATCACTTCTCTGTTGTCAGTGTGCCTTTTCTTTTTTGAAGTACAATTAACATACACTATTATATTAGTTTCAGGTGTACAACGTAATGATTCAATATTTGTATATATTGCAAAATGTTTACCACAGTAAGTCTAGTTAACATCTGTCACCGTATAAAGTTTATTTTTCTTGTGATGAGAACTTTTAAGATCTACTCTCTTAGCAATTTCTTAGCAACTTTCAACTATGCAATACAGTGTTATTAACTATAGTTGTCATGCTGTACATCACATCCCCATGACTTATTTATTTTATAACTGGAAGTTTGTACCTTTTGACCTCTCTTTAATATTTCTCATGGAAAATTTTTACTTAAGGATAAAAAGAACAGAATAAAAATTATGATATTTGAATATGTAAACCACCATAAACCTCATTTTAGTCCTCACATGCTCCATTTATTTCTGTACCTAAATCCAGCCTCTATAAATCATTATTCATTTTAGGAAATTGTTTCAGGTTCTGCCTCATCTCACATTCATAGTTTCACCTGGGTGGCAAGTGACCAGAAACAATAGTAACTGTGTGACATGGTAGGTAATCATTTGTTACACACACATTGCTTAGAGTGTGAAGGAAAGTTCACTTTGACACTGTTGGCAGCTGCATTCATTTTTTTTTAAAGAGTCACTTTAAATCAATATGTTACTAAACCAGGAGGCTTCTGAGACTGATTGGTTTTAGAAATTCAGAACTCGTATCACTTTATTGCTTTTCTACAAAACCGTGGGCATCAGGAAATCTCGGGTCTACCTCTACATCTGCTAGCCCCAGGTCTATAATCCTAGGCAAGCTCCCTTGCTTCAGTAGGGCTCTGTGTCTTCATCTATAAAATGGAATTGGACAGAATGTTCTTTTTTTTTTTTTTTTTTTTTTTTGCGTGGTATTCATCCTGAAGAATGTTCCATGTGCACTTGAAAAGAATGTGTATTCTGCTGCTTTTGGTTGTAATGTTCTGTATATATCTAATAAGTCCATCTTATATGTCATTTGAAACTAATGTTTTATTATTGATTTTCTGTCTGGATGATCTGTCCATTGATTTAAGTAGGTATTAAAGTCCCGTACTACGATTGTATTACTGTCAGTTTCTCCTTTTATTTCAGTAAATATTTACATTATGTATTTAGGTGCTCCTTTCTCTCTCTCTTCTCCTTCCCGGACCCCTATAATGAGAATGTTAGCATGTTTGATATTGGACAGAATGTTCTTTCAGGTATTATTCTAGCTAAAGCTTTCTCAGTGCAGATCTGGGAAGATGGTTCAACCAACTTCTAAAGAAAGCGACTTTAGTTCAAAGGCACAGAAAGCAACCTAAAGGAAAAAAAGTCACTTAGACCAGTGGCACACAGACAGTCACTTCTCAATTACTGGACAATCTTCCCCTTCTCCTCTTCTTTTCTCTGTTCTTTTTCTCTTTCTCTCTGCTTCTTTTCTCTGTCTCCTTCTCTTCCTTATGTTTCCCTTCCCTTCTTTATCATAACTTTCCATCTATCTCCCATTTTTGCATTTCTTCTCCTCATTTTCTTCCCTTTTAAGTTTTTCCTTCACTTGAGATTATTATTTTCATTAAGCAGTACTTGCCCATCGCCTTCCCCTATGACTGTCATTTTTCATTAATTCAACAAAGATTTACTGAGCAGCTACTATGTGTCTGATACTTTCCAGTCACTAGAGAACAGGCCCCCTGTTCACAGGGAATTTATACCCTGTGTCAAGAAATGGGAAGTAAATAAGTAAATTTTAAAAAATTGCAGGGAGTGATAAGTGCTGAGAAGAAAATAAAATAATAATAAAATAATGGTGTAAAAGATAGTGACCATGGCAATATATACATATATCAAATCACTGTGTTGCATACCTTAAACTTATATAATGTTTTATATCAATTATATCTCAGTCAAACAGGGGGGAAATAAAAAAGAAAGGTGGTCAAGAATGGTTTCTTTAAAGGCATGGCATTTCAGCTGAGGGCTGAGACATGAATGGGAAGCAAGAGCCAGACATGCTAAGATCTATAGGGTATTCAGGGCAGGGGAATCAGGTAGAAAGGCTGGGAAGAGAAACAAACTTGATGTCTAGAAAGAGAAAGAAGAGTGGCCAGCCAATGTGGTAGAAGGGTAATGAGCAGGGACGAGCGTGGTGGGAGGGGTGGTCCACAAGTGTTGTAGGTTGTTGAATTTGGCATAATTATGGAGAAAACATTTTTATTTCACTGTATGAATATTTAGAAGCACATAAAGAACTTTATATTAAAAATTATGCCATAAATTCATTTCTGGTACTTAGAAAATCTTTTCTAGTATTAGGGAAGATTGGGGCATGGAATGAGCTATCTGCTTCACAACTTTTCTGTAAGTGATGCTTGTTTAACTTGGCACTGTCCAGGGGACATTTGTAACATATGTAGATTTCATAGCTACGGAAGATGAAAGTAGAACTGCTATATTTTTCTGCTTTCCCCTCTGAAAGTTGAGCCAAACATTAGCAGAGATGGAGAACCCCCTACTGACACCAATTAACAGTGGAAGCAATAGGTAGAGGGGTAGATCCCAAAGAGGAAATTTTGATGCTTTTTGAAATTGTCTTTTGAACAATACTCTTTAGACTAGCTTTCATTGTGGGTAATTTTTCTTCTTATTTTTTTTTGAGAAGTAACTTGAGTAGACTATAAAGAAAGGAAGAGGGAAAACTGCACATGATTACTCTGTGTGTAATTTCGTGAACTCTACTGTAATGGGTGCCAGACGACCTTGATGGGACATGAAAACATAATCCAGAAGGGCATGCAGCAAGTATCATCCAGCAATTGGATGAAAATGAGGAAAGCCTTTGGATTGCTCCCGAGGATGTCTCTGAAAAATGTGGGAGCATTTTCACATAATTGGTTGTTACGTGGAAGTCATTCAAACAAATATTTTGTGAGCTCCTACTGTGTGCCAAGTGTGATTATTTTTAGAACTGGATCACAATTTTAGTCAAAAAACAGTCATTGTCAGTGCAGAAAAAGTCTTATGTTCCCTGTTCTTAAGTTGTTTTTCACAAAAATTTCAAATCTTCTATAGATTTTTGTTTGTTTTCATCTGGTTTTGCTGTTGTTACTGTTGTTGTTAAATTTTTTAAAATCCTAGCAAATATCTAAGCAGATAATGACATATCTTTCTTTCTGTTAATAGGGGGGAATATGAAAACATGCTCTTAATCAAATCCAAATTGGACCACTGCTTCTTACAGTCTAAGTCTCTGTTGATGGTTTATCTCCTTAGTATAGACTAGATTAGTATACACTATAGAGTACATTGTTTTCTAGTCCCTCAAGTCTCAATTGACTTAAAATTGTGCATCTATTCATTAATATGTACTTTGGGTCAGAGTATGCAGCAATAAGGTAACTGGGATCTAAATATCTGGAGGAATTCTTGACTAGTTTATATAATAGAATTACATTCTCCCTCCCCAACTCCCCCCCACTGAAGTTCTGTGGAAAAAAGAAATGTAGCATTTATTTTCCTAGTATTTATTTGTTGACATGTTAAAGAAACTTTGAAATAATTTGGGAGAAATTTTTATATTTCACTGTATGAATATGTAGAAAGTACCACCAAGTAGCTTTTTTTGTTTATAGTTTGAGAATAAACATTTATGTATATTTAAGAATGCATGTGTGTATATTTGAACATAGCATGCATATTTTCCTGGTTATGGCTAATTCCCCAGCACTGATTTATGTCCATAGCAGGAAAGAACAAGTATTAGAATAGCATTGCCTCTTTTACATATATTTTCAGGTCTCTTTAATTAAGTAAGGCTTTAGAACTTCTTTAAAAGTGCTTGTATAAAGAAGATTTTGGAAGTGCAGTCAGATTTCAATTTGACAGTGATATATAACCAAGGCAAAATTTTACTTTTACAGTTAAACTTTGATTATACAAATATAAACAGTTGTAGTTTTAAATGGAATTCTTCATTTTCCAGATGTTACAAAGCATTCATCTTTCCATGGTGCACTATGGAACTTTAATTCCACCTTATCCTTCTGCATTTTGTTTTCTAAGTAATTTTATTTAGTACCTGAAATCACTAATCATAGACCTTAAAAATAATATATTCTGCTGATTTCATTATATATGTTAGCTTTCAAATACATCTTAAAGGTGTCGAAGGGAAGATCACAGTGAAGAAACTGATCATATTTTCTTTTCCTTTTTCCAAACTAGGAGCCTTGATTATAGCAGGAAGCTGAAAAATGTAAGTGTTTTAATTTCACTTTCCAAACTTTTTTCCTTCTAGCTTTGATGGTTCAAGTATAAAATTTAGCTCATAAGTTCAATGCCTCTTGAATGCCTTGCTAGAAAGAATCTTTCTTAGAAAACAATTATATGTGCCTCTGATAGAATAATTAATGACTCTGATAGAAATAAAAATGGTAGATTTTGCGGGGAGGGGTGGTCTCTTTAATTAGATAAGGGCTCAGTCCAGAAATAAATAAATGAAAGCTTGCACTCCATTTGTAATTTGGTCTCTTAAACACAGAATGATCTGTTTTAGCACTAACATTACTTCCTTGCCATTGGTAGGCACAGATGGGATTATTAAATTAAGCAGTTGGGCAAGTTGTTTTGGGGAAAAGATTAGCATAATATAAATAGTGTTGACTGTTGTGGGCCTGTACCTTCTGTGGTTTTTTTCCTATTAATCTTTTGAGTTTTTATTAGTACCTTCCAAAATCAACTTTTTAGGGTTAGATCTTATTTTCCAAGGCAAGTATGCTCTTTTATTTTAAGTTTAAATTGAAGAATGTAAGAAATGACCTTCTGTATATAAAATTTTAAAATTGGCTGTGACTCTCTCCTTTTAAAGAAATTTTCAGGGTGCTATTTTATTTGATTGACATTCTCATTCTTATCTTCTTTTTCTTCCTCTATAAAACCAGGGATATTTGACATTTTTCATCATACAATTTTAAACAGAAACCCCATAATCTAAAACACAACACAGTTCTATCTTCCGTTTTCCTATTACACTTTTCAAGAGAGCCTCATACTCTTAGCACACATTAGTTATTTTATGGCTCTAGTTCATGTCCTGACATTCGCAATTGTCTGTTCTCTGGAAAGTTATTTGTAAGCAATCAGTTCAAAAAGAATTTCTGGAAGTTTTGAAGTATTCGTAAAGTAACATTTTCCCACAGAGGTAGAAAACCAAATCACATCCTAGCATTGATGCACATAACCATATCTTGGGCCTGTTGCCATCCGGACGCATGTATACATATCACATTGTCCAAAGCATTTTCTGGCCTAGCAAGTAGAGGGAGGTACAATAAATACTTCCCAGCCTAGTTGAAGCAATAAGACCAAATGTGAAAACAAAATAATAGTCTTAGCTTTTCCACAGGCTTCAGATCCCAATGATTCAATTTTAAGGAGCTCATCTTCAGCTGACCCCTGCTGGGTTCTATGGGAAAGTCAATGTAAAGAGCCTTTGCTTTTGCGGACGGTTTCTTTGGAAGGACAGAACAAAATTAACTTAGGACTGTAGCTTCAGACCAGTGAATATTCATAGACAGTCTTAAACATCCAAGGTTGTTAATTGGCAGTAGTCTTGTCCAGGTTAAAAATTTCCCATCTCAGATTAATAGGAATCTAACCGTACCCCGGAGCTAGGTCTCTGCGGATTGCATTCTTCATTACATTGCTGTCTTCTGACTTCAATTAGATATATTTTGTTGATCTTGTGCTGGAAACCACTAATTAACCTTTATCACTCCTTTGAAAAATTTTTGCCAGTGGTCTTAGCAGAACCTCTGTGCCCACAAGTAGAAATTATGGGCCTTTAAAAGCACCTCTCTCAAAAGGGATTGACAACTTGTTTCATTGCTGGTCTGGGGAAAGACTCCAGAGTTTCTGAAAAATTTTGCTTCCTGGTTTTGAAACCTTCATGACATGAAAATAATTTTGGAGAATTTATTTTTCCTTCTTGCTGTCTTATAGATCACATTCTCACAACCAAATTCTTCCTAAAACTGGAGTCTTATTTTAACTACTGAATCGTGTTTGTGTTGACCGATGCAACGTTGGGTTCTTATTAAAATGATTTTACCTAGAATGGATACCTCATGGATGGTGGTTTTTGTAAATTAATGTTGCACATTCTCTCCTCCTGCTTTCCTGTTAGGGGAGCATTATTGATTCCTTAGTTTAAAAGTAATTCTTTGCACGTGGTTCTCCTTCCCAGGTACTAGTGACCATTTACTGGCTGGGCAAAGCAGCAAATAGCTGTGCATCTTACAGTGGGACAACGCTAAACCTGAAGGAGTTCGAAGGCTTGCTGGCTCAGATGAGAAAGGTAACTTGACTTTTCTTCTTCATCCCATGATGTTCAGACAAGGTGGGAAAGCAACACATTTGCTTATTTTTAAGATCTTTACAGTTTCACGTGGTAAAATTGCACAGGCCAAAGATGTCATGCACTCAAGGAAATGACGGCTTGTCTTACCAATGACATCTTTGCCTCATACACCCACGCCTACCTGAACTTTTGTTCCCTTCTGAGAATGGGAGATCTGAGCTTTATCCAATTTTAATTCCAAAAGAGAAAGTTCAATCCGTCAGTATATGACTTTAGATACCAAAGAGCTCAGTGCTTATTTTCTTGGGGGAATAATGCCTGAATTAAACAATACAGCATTATACAAAAATGAAGACTTGCTCTGCACTTTCACGCTAAAGGCTATTTTGCTTACCCATCAGGGCCTTGGTGTGGGTGAAGTAACATCAGCCAAGTTCTTGCCTGGGTATCCACTCTGGATGGCCTCTGAAAAACTAGAAGCATTCTCTTCAAAGATGCATATTTTATGACCATTGCATTTGAATGACCTGGAAATTTGGAAAACATGTTTTGTAATAGTCCAAGCTTTATTTGTGTATTTAATTATGGGAAAGACTGACCTAAGGTAGGAATTTGTCCAAGAAACAGTGCAGTGGTTTGTGTGTGGCTACCTATGTGTTCCGTTTTAGGATTCAGCAGGTGTACATTAGCTCACCCAAAGTACTAGCATACAGTGTTCCCCGGGAGCAGCCTCACCCAGCAGGCCTTAGTGAATAGGTAAGGCTCATGTGTAATCAGTAGCATCCATGGGTGGTTGTTTTTTTAATTAATTAATTAATTAATTTATGTATTTATTTTTGGCTGTATTGGGTCTTCGTCTCTGTGCGAGGGCCTTCTCCAGTTGCGGCGAGTGGGGGCCGCTCTTCATCGCTGTGCGCGGGCCTTTCCCTATCGCGGCCCCTCTTGTTGCGGAACATAGGCTCCAGACGCGCAGGCTCAGTAGTTGTGGCTCATGGACCCAGTTGCTCCGTGGCATGCGGGATCCTCCCAGGCCAGGGCTTGAACCCGTGTCCCCTGCATTGGCAGGCAGATTCTCAACCACTGCGCCACCAGGGAAGCCCCACGGGTTTTGAATAAGACCCATAGTGCAGCATGTATAATTAAGGCCTTCTTCCTCTTTTCTCTAACGTGCAAATTAAATGCACCAATGAGACCTCGTTGAGAGACATTCTGTACTTTACAGATTTTCTTTTAATACTGAAAGCAAGAATTTGCTCCAACTTTCTAATGATTTATTCTTCTTTCCTTAAAGCTCATAGTTCTAATAACTCTTTGCATTTGGCTAGAACCAGGCCGGCTCATATATGTATAAATGGACAAAGCTTTCGTATTGGTCATAACACATATAAACAAAGTCCTTGAAGCTAAATTCCTTGAAAAATAAAATAAACACACCACTCAATCAAACCCAACACATTGTTTCTTAGTCTTAACTCTTATTTGTCCTTTAATCTTTCATCTCTCTCAATAAAAGATACTTAGGGAAAATACAAAGGTAAGTTTCAGTCTGGATTTGTGGAATCTAAATGTTTGTTGGTCTTATGTTAAATTTGGACTTGGATAATGATAGATGGATTATCTGTTTTAAACTATTTAAAAGCTCTGCCTCATAGTTTCCCTGCTGATTTCTCTTGGAATCTGATTTCTTCTCATTATTGATGTTTCTTATCACTAGTCCAGCTTCTCTATAATCTGAGCAGCTATTGGTCCCTGCAGCTCTCCTAAGTTCCCTTTGTAGTGAGACAGTTGGTTACTAACAACTGCCTTGAAATGACCTGTTGTTGTGAACAGCTGTTACTTTTTTTTAATGAATATAGATGACATCACAGGACGTGAGGGAGTAGTTAGTATCACTGGCCAAAGCCTGACTTAACCAAAAATGGCCAGCTGTGGTGCTCCCATGTCTCTATATAAAGAGAGTAATTGACCTGAATTTCACAGGTCTATCCAATGCCTGAAAATATTAGATTTATCTAAAGTGTATACGATCTCATTTTATCAATTAAGATTGAGTTTAACTGGGAAATGCAGACAACTCTGCCAGTGGCTTAAATAAGATAGAGTTTTATATCAAACTCATATAAGGTCTGGACATGAGCAGTCCAGGGCTAGTGTGAGGGTCCCGTGACCATCAAGGGCTCAGGCTCCTTCTGTCTTTTTACTCTACTGTCCTCAACTCATGGCCACTCACCTCCTGGTCCAAGATGGCTGCACAAGCTTTAGCCTTCACGTCCACCTTTGAGCCAGGAGAAAGGAGGGCTGAGGAGAAGAAAGGCCTATGCCTTCCTTTAAACACACTTCTGGGAAGTCATGCACTATACTTCTGCTCACATCCTATTGACTTGAACTTGGTCACGTTTCCATACCTATCTGCAAGGAAAGACTTGGGAAAGTAGATTTTATTTCATTTAAAAACTGTGTGTATTTTCACTGGAGAAGAATTGGAAAACAGGTATTGAGAGACAACTGGAATCTCTTCTGCACATATACAGGCTGAAATAAATATGAAATTAAAAGCTTTTCTTTCACAAAGGAGGCTAGCCCAAAATTTTTTTATATTCATTTTTTTCTAGTGGGAGAAATGTGCATAAAAATGATTAACTGTGGTACAACTTGTTAAGTTCTGTAGTGCAAGGAACACATGTAGAACCCTTAACATAAGCATCGGACACATAGTAGATGTTCGTAGTAGGTTGCTATTGCTATAGACAAAAAAGATCTCTGAAAGCATCATGACAATGGCCTTTCACTGGGCCTGGATACGTCAGAGAAAGTCTCCCAAAGGAAGGGACACATAAGCTGAACCAAGGGGAATTACTACGAGAATAGTGAGATTAAAGGGAATACTGTAGGGACGAGGGTGGCCCTAGAGATCTCAGGGCCTGCAACTAGAAAGTCAGCATTCTAGGTTCTTCCTCTCTCTTTCCTTCACTCTTCTCTTCCGGTCTCTTCTTGAATTCATCCTCTCCTCCAGTAGGCAAACACTCTCTCATAGCAGAGACCATGGCCAACAGCATCCTCGGGATTATCTGCTCCTAGCTCCTTGCCCAGAAGGCAAGGTATTCTTCTCCCTGGCCCCAGCTTTAAAATTCCTAGGGTGTACTCTGGTCCAGTGTGGGTCCTATCCCTGAACCAGTCAGTGCGACCAGGGACAGGGGATACCATGATTGGCCTAAGCCACTACTGTCTCAGAAGGTGAGGGGTGCTATCAGAACAAGGGGATAAAGAGTGGGGAGCTTGATGGGCAAACAAGTACAAGACCTTGGCCTAGAGCAGCAGCCATCATCAACTTCTCTTCCCTTAACCTGCTTTATTTTTTCATGATACTTACCATTCAACTTTGTATTCAATTTATGGGTTTTTCTGCTTGTTTTTTGCCTTCCCTGCTAGAGCATAAGGCCCATGAGGAGAGGGAATTTATCGAATTTGCATAACATTGTGTCCCCAGCACTGAGACAGTGCTTGGCACATAGACGATGTTCAGTCAGTGTCTGTGGAATGAATTGCTTCACCAACCAGAGTGTGGTGGGTGGAGATGGCTCATCAGGCTGGAAAAGTAGAACCTAACACACTGCAGAATAGGATTTAGCCACCTTATAAATCACAAAGGAAGCAGAAAATAGTGAGTGGTAAAACAGAGGCATCTGGAGTTTCTCAGATACCATAAGTCAGTCACCAACTGTAGCTGGTTCTCATTATCTCTGACAAAGGAGGATAAGAAGAGGACAGATGAGTAAAATAATCCAAAAATATTGTGGAAGCTAGTAATTCACACCCCGTTCATTAACACACTTTTACTAGAACAACCAGCAATTAGCACAATGGACAGATTTGAGTCTTATCCCCTTTCCCTGGAGTGCTCTCTGTAGAAGACAGAATGCCACTACTGGGCATCTAGATGGAAAGCGTAGACGACGTAATAGACCCCGAGTACAGAGCATTTAGACTGTGCTAGCCTTTGTGTTGGTTTATATCTTCTAACCCCTCTCCCAAAGCTTACCTTTGGGTGACTTGATGGGCTCCAATAAAATTGTTCATCCCGCGGATGTCCAAATCTTTATTTCTGGCTAAAGAGCCAGCCTCTTGCTTCACCCTGAGGTTTCTAAGGGACCAGCTTGGCCAAGGATGGCCACAGGTGGCCTGGTTTTCACTTGTCAAACTGACCCTGCCATTCAGCTTCCAGCTCTCACTTGACCCCAGGTTTAATTCTTGGCTTTCTACAAAGTCATGAACAGAACGGCCTTTTTGTTTTTCTTTCCCATAACTGGCTGTGAGAAAACAGCTGAAGCTCCAAGAAGCATGTCCACTTTCTCTTTTTTCCTTTCTGTTCTCCTGTGGTTTGTAGGGTAGGGTCGGGGAGACATTTGGGTGTTTGGAGAAACTTGCCTGATATTATTTTCTTGAAAATCCAGTTTTGTAATTCTGTGCCAAGCAGCTTGTAAAATTGTGTCATTTCTAGATGTTACCAGTGGCTCAACTTCCTGAGTGTCTGCCCTCCCTGATGGGAAATTGGGCCCAAGGCATCTAGTTATGGGATAATAATGGAGAAGGAGATAGAAGAGTATCAGTGTGTATATAAGATTATGTCCTTAACTGCATTTATAAATTTTCTATGATTTATATATTGACATTTACATGCCAAATGAATACATAGTAGTGATTATAACACAGCTAACATTTTTCGAGCACTTATGCGTCAAGCGTTTTTCTGAATGCTTTCCGTATAGTAATACATTTCACCTTCCCAGCAATACTATGAGATAAATATTATTAGCTCCATTTTACAGATGAGAAAACTGAAATTGGGCAAGGTAAAATAACTTGCCCAAGGTCAGACAGCTGACAAAGGGTGGAGCCAGGATTTAAACTGTCAGCTGAGCTTCCAAGACCATGCTTTTAACCTACTCTAAACTATCTCTCTTTTGCAGCATGTATATATAGGTTGGTGATCTAGGCATAAACAGTGTTTAGCGAAGGGACATTATCCAGGTTAGTGTCATCCACAGAGTAAGCAGGCAGTAAGTGTCCAGCCGCTGGGAGAGGTGATGCTGATGTTGACAGCTGTAACTATACCAAAGTTCATCCAATGTCAGGTTTTACCATTTGGTAGTTGAAGACAGAGTTCTGTGTTAGAATCACAGCTTTGCTGATTACTGTGTGACCTGAGTCAATTTACTCAACCTCTCTGATTCTTTTCTCCTCTATAAAATAGGGGCAATGCTAACCCCATCATTGGGGAGCAGGTTGTGAGGATTAAAGAATAGAGCATAGAGAAAGCACCAAGCATAGCCCCAGACACATAGTAAGTGTTCAATAACATTAGCCATTTAGCCTATGCTCAGTGGATAAATAATCCAAGATAATTACTTGCATTTCCAAAGAAATTAAATACAAAACCATATTCAATTTAGATGTATACTTTTCAGTTAGTCATGGATTCTTTTTCCTGCTAGTCAGGCCTGGCTTTTGTACAAGTCCTGGTTAATTTTGACCTACGAGTAAACTAAAATACCTTAATTTCCATAACTGGAATTTCTGCCTTCCTCGGGAGGGTCATGTCATCTGTACTCACCCAGGCTGTTTGACAACCTGTTCTTCAGGGGCACTAATCAGGTCCTCGGTGTGGCTGCAGCAGGGTACCCCCCTCAACCCTGCCCTTCCCCTTTTTCCCACTCCTTCTCCTGATGCAAGACCACTGTGCGTGCCTTGTGAATTACAGCCGCTCTGTCCCCCCAAAGGGCCCCCTGCTGGGGAGTGTGTCAGAGGATCTGGTTATAATTGATAGAAGCAGCTGGCAAAGGCACTTCCTAAAAGGCTTTGGCTCCGGCGAGCATGTTAGTCAGTGTAGACAGTTTCCAAAATTGCTACCACGGAGAATATTTATTTATATTTTCTTTTCTATGGGGAATGGGGAGGGGACCTGCCTGAGCATCCCAGGAAATCTGCAGTGGGACCTTCCAGTCTTTGTGGATGTCATTCACAGCCCTGATTTTAAGCAACAGTCTGGGAGAGATTAAATTGAGGTTTATCTTTGAGTGACCGGAGTTATTTCTGTTTTCGTCAGCTTGGACTCCTGTAATTAATGCTAAGACACTGGCAGGAACAAGGCTTTTATTATAATTCGAGGGTGAGGATGGCTTTGACTGACCTTTCTTCTGCTGGAGTTTCAGTGTTTTAGTATGTGCTGCTTGCGCTGGAAAGAATTTATAATCACAGGCTGTCAAAGACAGCCATTGTTCTCACTGCTCTGAACATGTGGGTCAGCCACAAGTGCTTTCAGCTCCCCCAGTGCCAAGAGCTGGCCGAGCGCGAGAGCATGCCTGGATTCTTCCGAGGCATCAGGAAAATCATTTTGCATATTTTTCACTGCTTTTTTTTTTTTTTTTTTAATTTTTTGCCCCTGAAAGACAGCTCCCTTTCAGAGCAGGAATTTCCCTTCAAGGTAGCAGAAGATGGAAGCATGCTGCTCCAGGATTCTACGGAACTGATTCTGCTGCAAAAACAAATGCTGTGTGCATTAGCCAGACAGCATAAACAGAAGCAGTTGTGCAGCTAAACTAGGGGCTGGGTCCCAGAACAGACATGCAGTTATGGATCCTGAAAGATGGGTCAAGGTTAAGGTTTTAGTTTCTCATTTTTGTTTTTATCTGTCATTATATTCTTGTGAATCCAAACTTGATGATTTTTTATTCTCAGTTCCTTGGACTTTTTTTTCCCAACATTGTGGAGTACGAGATGCTTGGGGATTTTTTTTTTTTTAATATGTGTGATTTTCTGATTGAAAAAGTTGCAGCAGGGAGGGGTTAAAGAATGAAGTGTTGTGTAGATGATAATCAATTTGATAACTGGTTGCCGTAGCCTTTCCAGATTGATTCTATATGCAGGATTTTTTTGGAGACCACTGGAGACTGATTTTCCTGATATTCGTAGCCTCTATGTCTGTTGCTGTAATGTCTGTAATCCTTTCGTTTTCTTCTTGAACAGGAGACTGATGACGTTGAGAGCCCTAAACGTAGTATTCGAGACAGTGGCTACATCGACTGCTGGGATTCTGAGCGCAGCGACTCCCTCTCTCCCCCTCGACACGGCAGAGATGATTCCTTCGATAGCCTGGATTCCTTCGGCTCCCGTTCCCGGCAGACACCTTCGCCAGATGTAGTCCTCAGGGGAAGCAGTGATGGTAGGTTGGAGCCTTAATAAACTGCACATCTTAGAATCAAACATTAACAAGGGCCGCCTTGTCACCGGCCAAGGGACTGGCCCTAGGAAGGTAGACTCCATATCCACCTTGCTGGAATCTGGTAACTCTAAACTGGTAGGGAAAATAATCTCTTAATGTTGTTTTTCGTGGTCCTTAGAATTTTGGTTGGCTTTACCAGCAGCTGGTTTGAACACTGCCTCAGTGAGCGTATCTTCTGCTGGAAAATGTGTTACATCGTTCCTCCCTGGGTCTCAGTAAATCAAGACGCTGTGCAGACCATTAGCTCATAAAGTGTGCCGAAGGTTTATATGCTCCAGGTACGAGGAAGGGAAATGTTTGAGTGAGTACCACACCGTGTAAGTGAAAATAGATCAACTTCCAGCAAACTGGAAACACACTGCACACACCTATGAAAGCTCTGAAGCTTGGGATTGTGAAACCGTAATTGGCACAGTTTGGGCAATGCTTTTGATACCTGACCATTGACTAGAGCAATGCAGGTGGCCATTAATGTATAGAACACAACCCAGACTGCCTGTTTCTTCTGAGGCTGGGTTTGATTTAAATCCCATGCATTTTATGTCACCTGAAAGGAATGATCATTTTTCTTTACAAAAATGTATGGTCATGCAACCTGATGTAAATTTAACACATATTTTCCAAGAGCTGTTTACCTTACTTATCTTGCACCTTTGTGCTTTTAGGAAGGGAAGATAGATTGGCTCTGCATGTATAAACTTGCAGAAAGACACTAAGGCTGGTGGGGAATTTTTTTATTTGTGTCTATTTCTTTTTCATGTATTGCTTGACTGAAGCTAATGTGTCTAGAGACTTTAAGTCTTTTGTCTGAGATGAAAATTATCTTTTATAGCTAAAAGATCCCTTTCATCTATAAAATTCTATGTTACCAAAATACTTGGGTATTTAACATGCCCAGGTCCTGAGTTCATTACTCGACCCCTGGTATCTCATTTAACCCTCAGCACATATTACAAGATACTCAGTATCTGACTTAGCCCTCTCACAGGACTGTGAAACATTCCTTAGTCATATTTTACAGACGAATCTTAGAGAGGTTAAGTAATCATCCTAACACTGTTGTTGTTTTTTTTTTAAGTAATTTTTATCTATTTATTTATTTAGGCTGCGTTGGGTCTTTGTTGCTGTGCGCAGGCTTCTTCTAGTTGCGGCGAGTGGGCCTCTCATTGCTGTGGCTTCTCTTGTTGTGTCACACGGGCTCAGTAGTTGTGGCGCATGGGCTTAGTTGCTCCACAGCATGTGGGATCTGCCCGGGCCAGGGCTCGAACCTGTGTCCCCTGCATTGGCAGGCGGATTCTTAACCACTGCTCTACCAGGGAAGTCCCCTAACATTGTTTTTAAGTGCCCTAAATCGCTGTAAGTAGTGTAACGATGTTAGCCTCAAGAAGCGTGAGTCCAAAACTTATACCCTAAAGCTTAATTTACCCACACTTCTTTCTGTTTGCCTAATAGATTTTTCAAATTCTAGCATGACTGAACTAATGCTTTTGTTTAGTACTTAAACTTTCCAACAAATAGATTAGCCTCAGGGCCACATCGTATGTGACTCCTAAAGAATTCCATGGTGCATTGTGAACTGCTTGAAAAACATTTCTAAAAATTTACATGACATCTTAAGTCTCACCCACAGTATTAGAAGTTACAATACCAACTGCATGATCTAATTGAGCTTTAACATAACTGAAAGGGAGATTTACTTTTATGAAACATATTTTAACCAAACTATTTCATCCATATTATTTTGATTGTTTTAAAAATTTATTATTGTCTCATCCTAGTTTTTAATAACTGGTAATGCAGATCCTTTATTTATTCTGTCACCAGCTTCGAGGGGTTCAGTTTATAATGAGCCACATCTTGAAGGGATTTGAGATGGTAATTACTAATATTGTACTAATATGTGCTGAGGCACAATTTCGTTTGCAGCAGTTAAGATTGATAAGCCAGAGTCTTTTCATAAAAGTTTTTCCCATGTAAAGAAAAACATGAAGTTGAGCTTCACAAAACACCATCCATGAAAGAGCATCTTAACACACAGATTTCACCAATCAGCCTGATACCTTCAGGCTTATGTTCTTGTAAACTAATCAAGACCTAATGAGGTTTTAAAGAAAAACAACAACACTTTTTTATCTGCCTTAAAAAAATGTGGTATAATTTTATCCAAATAGATGTTGTATTTCATTAGAGTTTATGGTATATATATATATTTTTTAAGAACTCATTTTTTTAAAAAAATTATTTATTTATTTATCCTTGGCTGTGTTGGGTCTTCGTTTCTGTGCGAGGGCTTCCTCTAGTTGCGGCAAGTGGGGGCCACTCTTCATCACGGTGTGCGGGCCTCTCACTATCGTGGCCTCTCTTGTTGCGGAGCACAGGCTCCAGACGCGCAGGCTCAGTAGTTGTGGCTCACGGGCCTAGTTGCTCCGCGGCATGTGGGATCTTCCCAGACCAGGGCTTGAACCCGTGTCCCCTGCATTAGCAGGCAGATTCTCAACCACTGCGCCACCAGGGAAGCCCTATGGTATATTTTTTAAGTGATGATAATCAAGAAGTTTGCTAGTCCTAATAAACACTTCCAAATTTAGAAGAACATTTTAATTCTTGAAAACTTATTTCCTAGGACTCACAATCAATTAGGGAAAGTCTTACCATGAAATTCTCCAACTCCATATTGGGTCAATAGAGAGAGTTTTCATTTTATTATTACTGAGGTCCACTGACCCCATTCAGTAGGGATGATCAAGAGCCACACTCGTAAGAGGTGCCATGATTCCATGGGTTGGACACGAGAGCCACCTGGTAAGGAGGCTATGGATCTCCAGGGTCAATTCAGCCAATCTGTCTTGCTAAATAGGTGCCCAGCTCCTCCCTCACCCTCACTGGCATGCCTTCTGAGGCCACTAATAAGTTTCCCTGAACAGGAAATACACAACCTTCCACTCAGGTGCTTTTAAAATTAAGAACATATTTTATAAACATAATGCATATTGTTAAATAAATATTCTTATCTTTTATAGAAAAGATGAGTTAAGGGAGAGAAATAAGGAATGAGAGAAATTAGAGTGTTAGAGGAGATGAAAAAGCAATGGGTTGGTGGTGTGTATGGTAAAGATACATAAAAAAAGATAGACCCCTAGTTGCTGGAAGGGAGAGAAATGTAGCCCCGGTGTAAAGGAAGGATCAGACTTTGATAAAAGGATGTCATCATCATCACGTGTAATGTTGGGCATAGATGGAGATGCCACCCTAGTACATTTTCATGTTTTCAGGATGAAGTCAAGTCAAAATCTTTTGAAGTCTTGGCCTGAGATAAGAGGAGTTCTAACACTTACGGAAAGTATACCTCACCAGCCACTATCTGGGTGCTTTACATCTCTTGTAATCCTCATGACAACCTACGAGAGTTGTATTATCACCTCCTTATTTCCAGTGAGGACCCTGAGGTACAGAGGGCTTAAATTTCCCAGTCACACAGCTAGTAGATGATGGAGCTGAAATTAGACCCTGGTCTCTAAGTCCAGAAGGTTATGCTTCTTTCAACTGAGCCACTCTGCCTCAGGGCATTTGCAAATTAACTTTTCTTTTTTTTTAAGTAAATGTTTGGTACTTTTCTTTCTTTTTTAAAAAAATTAATTAATTAATTAATTTATTTTTCGCTGTGTTGGGTCTTCGTTTCTGTGCGAGGGCTTTCTCTAGTTGTGGTAAGCGGGGGCCACTCTTCATTGTGGTGCACGGGCCTCTCACTATCGCGGCCTCTCTTGTTGTGGAGCACAGACTCCAGACGCGCAGGCTCAGTAGTTGTGGCTCACGGGCTTAGTTGCTCCGTGGCATGTGGGATCTTCCCAGACCAGGACTCGAACCCGTGTCCCCTGCATTGGCAGGCAGATTCTCAACCACTGCGCCACCAGGGAAGCCCAAATTAACTTTTCTTGAAGTGCCTTGAAGTTGAAGACATTCATCAAAGAGTAATTGGGGAAAAAAAAAAAAAAGGTTATCTGTTTATGTGTTAAACAACCTATTTTGAGACTCTCTCTCAGTATATTATGGATAATATGTTTTTAGATATTGTACCATACCAAAATAAGTTTCATAGATTATAGGATTTTAGAACGGAGGGAAACGAGACAGTTCTAATACATGTTAAGCCTTCATAGTTGATTGAAGAATCATTTTCTTTCATTCATTTATTCAGCAAAATACAGTTCTTCCCCTAGTCAGGATGCTTTAAGCAAAGGACATTTTTCCAAGAGAAGTGTGTTGCAGAGGAGGGAACTATTTATTCTCTACTTGTGCCCAAAGTTAGGAAACTGCAACAGTGCACATCATGATGACGACATCCTTTTCTCAAAGTCTGATCCTTCCTTTCCCCAGGGCTATGCTTCTCTCCCTTCCAGCAACTAGGGGTCTTTCTTGGGCTGGAATCTGGAGAACAGAAACTGGAGTCTCGAGCTGTTACTTACCAGCCATGGAGAAAGGGCTCTTTGGGTCTCTCTGGGCCTCTGTTTCCACCACTGTAAAATGGGAATAATATCAAATAGGGAAACAAATCCAAGTGCTTAGCAAGTTAAGGTAGTATTAGTGTTTGTTATAAAGCATTCGCAGGGGGCTCTAAATATTTTATTATGACACTGAGACAGATAGACTTGATAAAAGACAGGGTGAGAAGGGAGCTAAGTTATGAATCAAAAACCAACAAGTAATGAAATGGTCAAAACTTCAGAAGGGAGGCTGAAAGCAAGTGGCATGAATAATTCATAAACTGAATATTTCATCTGCAGCAATGAACAACTTGTTTATAGTCAATGCTTTAACTTTCACCATTTTTTAAAAGCCATTAAATCATTTTATCTCCAGGGCAAGTCATTTCATTCCTATTTTTACAGAAGAAGGACAGGCAAGTGTGTTAGAGGCAAGCCTAGGGAGCCCACAGGTCATCAGTGGCAGATCCGGAACTATTACGGCATAAAGAGTAGTCAGTGTTTGTTAAGCACTTACTCGGGGCCAAGTACTGTACCCAAGAGTTTTACATGTATCTGATCCTCCCAGCAGCACTATGAAGTAGGTGATATTATCATCCTCACTTTATAGATTGGGAAACTGAGGCTTGGAGTGGTGAAGTGACAAATGACAAAGTAACAAAACTAACGAGTGCCAGAGCTCAAAATGAAGTGGATCTGACTTAACCCCCTGCACTACCCACTCTGCTAGGCTGCCACATCGCTGGACTCTTAGTATAAGGTTCTTTTCACAAGGGTAAAGAGGTCAGTTTCTCTTTGCTATCAGTGGAGTTGAAGAACCTTTTCATAATGCTCTCAGTGATTAAGAGTTTTCAACCAGCATTCAGATGGCGGCTGCCTGTCACAGTAGTGTGTGTTTTCATGACAATTTCACTCTAATGGATCTTAGAAATCTGGTGAGATGAGACTCAGGGAACAAGGATACAATATAATTATGGGGGCTATCGACCAACAAAAGACTGATGTTGGTAACATCGAATTCCTTTGTGTTGTGTAAAACACTGTTTAAGCCAAACTAATTCATTGATTCATCTGATCATTTGCGGATACCCACTGTGGGCAAAGATACTGTGGTAAGTACTGTGATGGATATAAAGCCCTTATTTTCAAAATACAAGGTAGAAAGCATAATGTGTCAGAAGAGAAATAGATCTTCGGGCCATAGTGTTCATAGGAAGCAAAGATTGCCTCCAGCTATGGGTACCAGGAAGGGCTCCAAGGTAGAGGAATATGCACTTATTATAACTCAAGCTATTTCCTGGAAGGCAAACCCTTGGTATAATCCATACTGATCATTTTTCTGAATTCCTATAGTTCTTATATGTCTGTGCTCCTTGATTATAACTAATATTCTCCAGGTGTTTCATGAGTTGGTTAAAGGTACCTCAAAGACAAAGGATTATAAATCCTTCATAATTCTTATTTGTCAGAATATCTAGCGCAGTGTAAGACATGCAACAACAGGTGCTGAGTAAAAACTCCACTGGTAAATTTATGTTTCTTCTTTTGAGAGTTGCAGAATCTGAGCAGGCGTATAGTTCTATTGCAAATGTGTTGTTAATTGTAACTCTCAGATACAGCTAAGCTTTCTTCTTTTTTTTTTTTTTAATTTGACTTTTTTTTTCCTGATTAGAATGGAGAGCTTTTCCCAGAGTAGATTAATTTCGACTGATACTTTAGATTTCTTAAGTGAATAATTTAAGGAAGTAATCCCCGGAACCCACAGATGTAACCACATCCCCCATACTGCATACTTGCCATTGGGAACTTTATTGCTAGCCCAGCACACTTTCTCAGCACCTATCCTCTCTTCCCAGGGAGAGGAAGCGACTCTGAATCCGACTTGCCCCATCGGAAGCTGCCAGATGTGAAGAAGGATGACATGTCTGCGAGGCGGACTTCCCACGGTGAGCCAAAATCAGCAGTGCCTTTTAACCAGTACCTCCCCAACAAAAGCAACCAGACAGCCTACGTCCCCGCGCCTCTAAGAAAGAAGAAAGCAGAGCGAGAGGAATATCGGAAGAGCTGGAGTACTGCCACCTCCCCCCTGGGTGGGGAGAGGCCCTTCAGGTAAGACCTGGACCGCGCTGCTCCCATCCTGGCTTGTGGTACAGGAATTATGGCCCCAGGACAAGAATGAGCTCTAAGAGCCATTTTAGAACTTTGATGTAAGATTACAGATGGAGGTGGGCCGGACAGATCTTAGAGAGAGGGATCGTCATGATAGAATATAAGCTTCGTGAAGGCACCTGTTCTAGGTGTGCCTGGCACACAGTAGGTATTCAACCAATACTGGTCTAACGAGCAGAGTTTTGAAACTAGCTCTATCGACAGGACGTTGAGAACATCTGTCATCCATGGCCTTCTGTGGAGACTGTCTGACTCCCACTCCTGTTAGATCAGGTGCAGTAAGACCTTTTATCTAGATGTAAGTTTATCTAGATATGAGCTCAAGCGTTATTGAAGGATTGAATGAACATGCTTGAGTCACATGTAGAAACAGTCATAATGAAATGGAAGAAGCATTGGACTTCTCATCTCTTGAGAGAAACAAGCGGTCTTTCCCCTAATCTCTGATTATGTTTTTGTATTTATTCATTCATTTATTCAGCAAGTATGCATCTAGTGAGCTTCTACTACATGCTAGGTACTATCTTTTAGGCTTTGGGGACCCAGTGGTAGCTAAGATAGAGTCCCTGCCTTCAAGAACCGTATAGTCCAATAAAAGAAACTTACAGTCTCGTCTAATCCCTTTCAGCAAAACCACCCTGATCGTTGCATGGTTATTCCTTATGGCCCACCTTTATTATCTATGATTTCCCATTGAATAAACATTAAAAGTTTTAATTATTGAACAAAACGTGAATTTTACCTTTCTAGAACAAAAGGTTTTTGCCTTTCAATATCAATTTTGAAATAGCTCTTAATCAATGTCGAGATTATGATGCATTGTATTAATTAAAAAATGGCTGCATTTAATTTTGTTCACATTACCAGGATCATATTGCATGCTATGATTTTTTTTTAAGTGGAAGTAATATCAGAATGACCAGGAGATGACATGGGATCTGCTCCCCAGCCTAGTCTGTTAGTTTGGTCAATTCTGTTGTCCAACTCACTAGCTATCCTGAAACAATAGAGGAAGAGGGCAGTGAAGTGGGGTCTCCTTGTGAAGAGGACCCCGTCAGCCAAATGGACCCTGGTGGGAAGCCTCCTGGTGGTGGGTTAGAATTACCCACTGGCAGTGGGAAGGAGCAGCCTTCTCCAGAGGGGGCTGCGGTGGCACCAGCTCCCAAGTCTGAAGAGGAAGAAGCTGCTGAAATCCGAAAGCGCAGAAGGCTAGAGCAAGCTGGAATCAAGGTCATGCCAGCAGCACAGCGCTTTGCCAGGTTAGCTTTGCGGGCCAAGGACTGGCCTGGCTGGCTTTGTGCATGCCTGGAGGTTTGGAATCTGTCTGGTGTGATGGAGTTTCCATCTTGTTTTCCCACTTCCTGCTTTATCCGTTGCATCATTATTTCCTACTTGCAGCAAACAGAAATAGCTAATAGTCTTTGTCTTCAGGCCTGTCTCTGCTGAGTTTTTGGTTATTTTAAATGGAGGTGAAGAGGGAGCTTTGTGCTGCTTGAGTAGACCTTGTCCTGGTCAAGTATGTGTGGTCAGTCATTTGTGGGCTGCAGGATTTATCTAGCAATAACATCTTATTTTTCAATTGTTTATGGCTTGTTAATTTTCACACTACCCCTAAATGGCTCTTATCTTACTTTACACATCACTAGAAAATAGTTCTTTGGAACGGGGAACACTCTCTTTAGAAAGAGTGGCTAGCTGACAAAAATCCACTTACTTTCTTTGTCCCAAGGGAGTAGGAAGTAAGATTAGGTTTATTTGACTCATTTTCTAAAGCTCGTTGATTCAAAAACAAAGAATGGAGTAATTACTTCTCTTAATTGTAACAAAGGCACTAGTATACAGTCCTGGTGGCCTCATATTACATGTGAGATAGAGACCTTTAGCAATTGAAGTCACAGAGAACTATAGTTCTACAGTTTTGTGTAGTGTTTGGGGAAGCTGATTAATTTTTCTTATATAATAGCCACAAAGATACCAACAAATAATAGTGAGACCAAAATTTATTTGACAAATTGAAATTCATAACAGTTTGACAATTGAAATTCCTTTGCCACTTGCTGTTCCATTTAATCCTAAAAGGTAGGTGATATACCCATTTTCAAGCAGAGTAAACTGAGGATCAGTGAAAGTAAGTTACTTGACCGTCTCAGAGCTGGTTACCACTGACCTGGTGGCCAGATTCAGATGTTCTGACCATGGTACCACAGCTGCCTCACACACATTTAATGGAATGTCTTCCATTCCTCCATACAACTCCGTGTGTGATTATTGCTGTGGTCTAGGTCTTCAGTGAAAGTTCCAGTACTGACTTATATGGATTTAATCCTAGAGTAGCTTTGTACTGATAAAACATCAAGGATGTAATTCTTTCTGTCTGTGGTGTCCCACAGACAGGCTTGTCTGTCCTAAACATGTATGGGCTTCTAGAAAACTCTAACATAAAACTGTGCTAATGTTACAAGCAACTCTGGGTTTCTGAAATAATGAAGGGTAATGTCATAGAATCTTAAAAAGAGAAATAAATCCAGATATTCTTTAAATTTTGGTTCAGAGACCTTGTGAGACACATGCTTTTTCAACATCATTTGAGCTTCTACTTATATCAAAGACCAGGCTAGATGCTGAGAATACAAAAATGAAATATATCCCCTTACCGTTTTTCAGATTTTTCCTGCTTCTGTCTTCAAGTCTAGGGCACAGTGGAAATAGGTAATAGGTGATACAGATAAGAGTATGAATTTATAAAAAACCTTTAATCTTAATACCCTTGACACACATACCTTCATTTTTTATCACATCTGTGAAGTCTTTAACTAAAATTTACCAAAGACACTATCATCTTTATGATGTATTTTTTTCTTGTTATCTTTACAAATTGCCAATCTGCTTGATTTTTTAAATCTCATTTTAAAAAATTGATTTTTCCACGAATACTAATGCTGTTGACTATTATACCATGTTTATTGGCTACTTGGGTTTCTTCTTCTATAAATTCCCTCATATCCTTTGCCATTTATTTTTTCCTTTTAAAAAAAATATTGTATTGTGGTAAGAACACTTGGCATGAGATCTACACTCTGAACAAATCTTTAACTGTACAATACAGTGTTGTTAACTACGGATACAATATCATACACCAAATCTCTAGAATTTACTCATCCTGCTTAACTGAAACTTTATGCCTGTTGATCAGCAATCCCTATTTCATCCTCCCTCAGCCCCTGGCAGCCACCATGCCCCTCTTTGATTCTACGTATTTCACAACTTTAGCTACTTCATATAAGTGGAATCATGCAGTATTTTTCTTTCTGTGACTGGCTTATTTCACTTAGCTTAATGTCCTCAAGATTTATCCCTGTTGTCACATATTACAGAATTTACTTCTTTTTTAAGGCTGAATAATATTCCTTTGTATGTATATACAACATTACCCTTATCCATTCATCCCTTGATAGACATTTAGGTTGTTTCTACATCTTGGCTATTTTGCATAATGATGCAATGAGATGGGAGTGCTAAGATCACTTTGGGATCCTGGTTTCATTTCTTTTGGATATATACCCAGAAGTGGGATTGCTGGATCACACGATAGTTCTGTTTTTAATTTTTTTAAGGAAACTCCATATCATCTTTAGAGTATCCAAAAGAGCAAGGGGAGACAAATGGGCAGATACTTTAAGAGAACTCAGCACACCCAGGAATCACGATGACGTAGAGAAGAGAAAAGAGTGGGCAAAGGCTGGGGATTCCACGAGTATACTGTGCCTCTTCAGTAACTGGGAGGTTTATTTTCTGATAAAACAGTACAATCTTTTATGACAGCTCCCATTCTGTGTACAAACCTAGAATCACGGTTAGTTTACAAATGTAATTCTAATTGATGAGTAGTATATTTTTGTGGTAATTTTTGCTCCTGTTATCTGCCTTAAGTTTTACATATTTTATCCAAGTTAGCTCTATTAAGCAGAAGTTTGCAAGTCAGTTAATGTCTGCAAATGTCAGTTAATGTCACACCTTAGAGCTACTGACTTAGCATTTAAAACGGAGTTCAGGAAAATCATGCATATTCCCAGAGAATGTTCCCAATAGCAACACAACACAGCTGCTCCAAACACCCAGAATTCATTTGTTAGATAGATTTTTCAGCTGCTAGCTCTCTCATAAAAGTTTTATACATACCATGCCGCTAGCCTGGCCTGTCTGTGTCTTTGTCACTTACTTTTTGCAGCCCACAGCAGAGTTGACAGTTATTCTAAGTTTATCCACATTTGGGATCCTGCTTTTAATGTGGCAGAAAGTAGCTTAACTGGAATGAAATGCGTATCATGAAGAAGAAAAGGATTCTTGGTGTCTGGAAAATAAGAATATAAAACATTTAAATATGCTGATGTCTCTTAAGGCATTGTAACCTCAGTCTCCTATCTTTGCAATCCAGATGAATTCTGGCCACCACATCTTGGAACCCAATAAGAGGCCCCAGATATTTCTTGAGGCCCATTTTTTTAGCTGGGAAAGTCTGTGCTTGCAGAGATGGGTAGAGGATGAGGCATAGGCAAGGAAGGAGGCATGTAGACAAGAGTAAGGCTGTACTTTTACAGTTTGGTTTTTTTTTTTTTTTTTTTTGGCTGTTGTTTCCCAAGTATTCTCAAACACCTCCTTAAATTATTTTTAGTATATAAAAAGGAGCAAAAGTGCATGTTAGTCCATTTTCACATGAGTTTAGAAGCCTAGAAGTCCCAAGCTTCCTGTCAAAGAATATATTAGGAGGTATCTTAGCACCAAGGGACAGAAAGTAGGCCTTTCTTAATAAATATGTGGAGTTGATATTTATTAGAGTTGCCACTGAAGTCAGAAGTACATAAACTACTTTCCCTTCTCTTTTAGTTTATGATTGTTAGCCTAATTACCCCCCAAATATGAGACTCTGCTCAAGAAGCCAAGATTTCTGCATTTAAGAGGATAAAATAAGAATCAGGATTCACTTCCCCTGAATTAAAATGCCATGGAGATTTGAGTTCTCTGACTTGGTGTTTCCCATTGGAGAAGTAAACCTTTTTTTTGAACTGAATTATAGGTTTCATGTGATTGGACTTCTTTTCTAATTGTTTTCGTATGTTTCAGCACTCAGTCTTTTCTGCTAGTCTGTGGATCTTCTCAAGCACATAGTAATTAATTACAGAGGGGGGGGGGAAACCCTCCAAGGAACAATAGACATTTTAGAAATCTTTAGAGGAAGAGCAGATGCAGCTAAGTGCCAGGAACGTATTCTCTCCATCCCTCCTTACCAGATGCCTGTGTCACTGCTTGTTGCTGCACAGATTCTTGGGGATCGGGGACCAGGCAGACACATAACTCGCATGAACCTTTGTGACTCTGGATGTAGCTGCCCTATTGGGACACTGTGTGAACAGGGAGGTCCCTGGTGTTGCCCGTGACATTCCCAGGAGGCCAAACAGGCTTTTCTGGAGAGCCCAGTTTCTTTCAATAGAACAAACTGACTGCCAATCTGAGCTGGTTGCTTGTGTGTTGCCAAGTAAAAGGGGGTGAAAGAAAATGCCAGCTGTTCCTTAGATTAAATCATTATCTCATTCACTTTGAAATATATAAGCCTTAGAAACTTTGAGACAAGAGCTTTTACTCCCCCTCACCTGCTTAGGACCCACAATCTCTCCTACAAAGATAGCCTTACTTGTCTTAGGACACGGTTGCCAGGTTGAAGGCAAGGCTTGGCATTTCTCATTTCACATTAGACTGTATTCCTTCTTTTTAAAAAAAAAAAATTATTTATTTGTGGCTGCTTCAGGTCTTAGTTGTGGCACACGGGATCTTCCGTTGTGGTGTACGGGCTTCTCCCTAGTTGTGGCACATGGGCTCCAGAGCACGTGGGCTCAGTAGTTGCGGCGCTCAGGCTTAGTTGCCCCGCGGCATATGGGATCTTAGTTCCCCGACCAGGGATCGAACCCGTGTCCCCTGCAATGGAAGGCGAATTCTTAACCACCGGACCATCAGGCAAGTCCCTGTATTCCTTCTTAGTAAAGCAGTGATCTGGGTCCACCGAGCAACCCCTACTTCCCAAGGCAACTCATCTGTGAATGACTCAGACAAAATAAAAGTGCCAAACCGCCCCATGAATATCAAGCCAGACAGCCAGGGTCTGCCACTTAAATTTACTTACTTACCTACATTCAGATGACTGGAACTGGAAACCTCAACATTCCTCTCTGCAAAGTGGGCATGATAATACTGATCTTGCAGGGTTGTCATAAAAGTTAGCGTATCTGGAATATACTAGCTCTTCAGAGCTATTATAATTATTGAAAAACAAAGTAGAATATACTGAAGCTTTACAATAGACTGACCTTCAGAAAAGAAGGGCTCATTATAAAAAGTCATTTAAATATTCTGCTAACTAGACACCTGCGAACACAATCCTACATATCTGCCTTATACACATTATTTATTACTTCATAGCCAACAGTGCCAGCCCAAAATTTATGTCATTAAATCTTTGCTCTCTCTGAGTCTGCCTGGAAGCTCTGAATTTACAGGATTCAAGCAATTAGCAGAATGTCATTATGATCGTTTTTCAAGTGGGCAGGGAGTGGCTTTAAGAGGCCAATGATATGGAAAGCTTTCTTCACCCCCTTTTTTTAAGTCCACATATCTAAATTGAGATCACTTGAAATGAGTCCTGCTACACTGGGCATTTAGCTTGAAAGGAAACACCCCGGGGAATTTGTAGCCTGGCTGGACTCACATGATGCATAATGCACGAGATTGTCCCTTCTCAAACTGGCATCACAAATTGGCATGGCTATTTGCATAAATGCATATGTTTTATTCCATAGTATTCTGCCTGAGTTGGGGAAAATTGAAACCCAGGACCCTGGTCAAAAAATGGAAGGAGTGTTGCTTTTGGACTTGAAAGCTTCAAGCTCAGGATCTGCTCCTTTACTGGAATTGGAGTCGGATCAGCTGAGATGAGATAATGCGTTTGAAAGGGCTCTGTAAACTGTAAAGTGCTGTGCAAGCACTGTAAGGTATGATTAGTTAGCATTCTACTGTCATTAATCCTGGCTGAACATTGCTGTCTGTAACCAGCAGTGCAAATCACGACTTCATTCTAAGCACAACTCATATGATCCCTTTATTTAGTAACCAAAAAACTTCTCTTTCTCCTACTTCCATAGTAACGATAATGCCTTATTTTTTGTATGATGTTCTGCTTTCAAAACTGTTCCTGGCCGTGTCCTTTGTTTAATGAATAGTGCAGTGATTAAGAACAGGACCTCTGGAGCCAGACTCCCTGGGTTTGAATTTTAACTTCAGCAGTGGCACTTTGAGCTTGGGCCAATTTCTTCACCTCATCTCAGTTTCCACTCTATAAAATGGGTATGCTAATCACACTGCCATTGCAAGGCTAGTATTAAGGTTAAACAAATTAACACTGGAAGGAATTCCGGCATGTGGTGGGCGCTCAGTAATAGTTAATCACCTTCTTTGTCATCATCAATGTGCTTTTTAAATAATGCGTTTTCGAAGAGATTCATTCAGTGGCCTATCATTTCCCACTGACCATTCTTTATGGCCACAGTCAACCAATACCAGTTGGTTCTTGCCAGACTTGTTTGCTAAGGATGCAGGGAGGAGAGTGAGCACGGTCCAGGAGTGGCCAAGCAGGTGACCAAGAGCCGGAGTGCAACTCAAAGGGCAGATTTTTATATTTTAAGAAATAACTTTATTCAGAGAGCAAAGCACCACCCACCACCTCTAAATTCCACAATTTAAACTTTTACTGAGAATAGTGGTCAGCAGGGAGAAGGAGTTTTCTGGACATGACTAATGATGGTGTGATTTTTCCAAAAGTCAGGAGTGAGGGGCCTGCCGTTATGTTAGGCCGATAGGCCTCCTCTGCAGCAGTACAGGGTAAGCAACAGACAGCAGGCCACCTGGTCAGCCAGAGTAGACAGCGTTTCCTTGCTTGTATGACTCTCAGCCAGGCTAATTCCTCCTGTCTTCATTTCTGAGATGACCTGTCCCATGACCATGAAGAATTTACTCTTAATCCTCCTTCAGAAATCGTATACAAAGTAGGTGAACTTTCTTTAGAAGTCAAGATGCTTTATTTACTCACCACCTCTATGAACTGAGAAGATAATAAATGATATTTTTAAAGTTTTAATATTTTATTATGACTTAGAAGCAAGGCTGATCTTATGAGTAGGGGGAAGGAGTTTGTTTGAATATCAGAAAGGCGCCATCGACTGTATTCCCACCCTACCCACCCCCAACAAAAACAAAAAAACAAAGCATAAAAAGTCCTAATATTCCACCATTAAACTGCATTTCTCTTTAAATTCTAAAGAATTTAATGTTTGGTGCCTTCAAGATTTCCTTGAGGGGCTTCCCTGGTGGCGCAGTGGTTAAGAATCCGCCTGCCAATGCAGGGGACACGGGTTCGAGCCCTGGTCCAGGAAGATCCCACATGCCGTGGAGCAACTAAGCCCGTGCGCCACAACTACTGAGCCTGCGCTCTAGAGCCCACGAGCCACAACTACTGAAGCCCGCGAGCCACAACTACTGAAGCCTGCGTGCCTAGAGCCTGTGCTCCGCAACAAGAGAAGCCACTGCAATGAGAAGCCCGCGCACCGTAACGAAGAGTGGCAAGCCCATGCGCAGCAACTAAGACCCAGCGCAGCCAAAAATAATAAATAAATAAATAAATTTATTTTTAAAAAAAAAAGATTTCCTTGAAAATGAAAATAGCCCTAAGTAAACATTTTGGCAAAATGTCTTAATAGGATTTACTTGACAGCTAGCATATGACAAAGAAGAAGAGCTGGGCAGTGGAGAGTCATGGGGGTAAAAGACCGATGAAAAGGTTGCTGGTGGGAGGGTGCAGGGCATGATAAGCTTTTGTGCCTGAGTCCATCCTATCAATGCTCATAAACTATTCCAGATGTTTCAGGTTAGCTCAGCTCTGCAGAAAGACCGTCCTTACACTTTGCAGTCTGGTACACATCCTAGGTGTGCTGTCACATAGCTGCATTCATTAGCATTCCCCAAGATCAGTTTCTTGGTAGCTCAAATTTTTGCCCTGTCAGTCAAAATAAACTGAGTACCTATTGGGTATATTATTAATGTGCCAGAGAAAAAATAATAACAAAATGCTTCTTACTTTTCCCAATTTCATGAAAAGAATTTGGATTGTCACTTTCAGAGCCATTTAGGATCCTCCCTTTCTGATGCTGATGGGGCCCTGCAAGTTAAATGAATTTTTAGTATAGCTAGTAGCTGACTAAATTCCAGGTTTTGAAACCCACCCTAACCCTGCTGCAACTCGGGACTAAAGTAGTAAACAGATGTCATCTGGACTAATGGTATTGAGAAGACCTTTCACTAACAAGACAGTTGGCTGCCTGGAGATGGGGATTTAAAAACTGTTTTGGTCTGATCACATGTGGAGTTCCATTTAATTTTGCTTTGTCAGTCAAAGGCAATTAAGTGATGAGAAAGAAGCTGTTCGAGATATTATCCTTCACAAAGAAAATCCTTTCCTGATCCACCAACACAGCAGAGATTCAGAATCAGAAGATGAAGTTGCATGTCGACTGCCTGATCTTGAGAAAGATGACTTTGCTGCCAGGAGAGCAAGGATGAACCAGACCAAGCCAATGGTGCCACTGAATCAACTCCTCTATGGGCCTTACCGAAAAAAAGAGGCAGAGAAATCAGATGGCAGCAAGCAACCCTCAAAGGGAATCTCAGAAAAGAAAAGTCTAGAACATAAAAGGTGTGCTCTGTGTGTGTGTGTGTCTATGAAGGAGAGAGAGAATATAATTCGGCAAAGGTGATTTGTATTAAAGCCCCCCATTCCTCTGTTTCCTGCCCTAATTACATATAATCAGTAATGGTGGTTTATTTTAAAGTGGAACCCCAGATATCCAGTCTCTCCTAAGTTCAGATGGCAGGGAGTAGAATGGTCCTGTCCAAAATAGGGCTGAATTCAACAAATAAATATGGAGCTCAAGTGTGCAGATGTGCTATATGTGGGCACATCACCACATATGGGTGCTGGTGTCAGAGACGGGCATTATTGGCATAAATAGACGTGTGCTATTGCTGATCAGGGAACAGCCCCCTCTCAAGGTTGCTGCAGTCCATCCATAGCAGGCAGAAATCATAGTTATTCCTTAGCTATGAGCCCTTCTATCCTATTAGCGCCTTTGAGATATGGGGGAAAAATGAGGCTTGCTGTTTCTTCCCTCGCACCAACACGATCACCTAGACATCTGATGATGGAGATTTCTCATTAAAAAGTCCTCAAATATATAATATAACACACTTCTATTTGTTCTGTCTTAGAAATTATTTTTAAGTGAGTTTCCTTCTCCCAACTTTTCTCCCATCTTCTTAATTAGGGAAAGGAAAGCTTAATGAAATGGAATTTGGCCAGTGATTTTTATCCTAAGAGGGATATGAATTCATTCAAGCCATCAGCCTGCTAAATTTCAGTGTACAGAGTTCATCATTCTTGTATTTTTCCTTACATCAAAATCAGAGTTTGCATCTTTATTATTTAATTGCCATATTTTTGCCTATCACTTAAAGAGGTTTGTAATCTGTTGAACTAAGAATATAAATATCTAAACTGTGTTTTACACAATTAAAGTGGTTCTTTGGGCAGAGTCATTGAGATCAGTGAAGCAGTTAGTGTTTTCTGTTGTTTTTTATTTTTTTATTTAGGAAGCACCAGGTACAAAACACATGAAAGATCTCTGGACATGGAACAGGGATTTGAGCATAGAAGACCCGGCACATTTTTTTATAGGACACATTCTAGCTTCAGGAGGCTCTTGGTCTTTGCAGTCCTTGTTGGCATGCCTTGTAACAAACCGTACTCAGAGGGCCTTGTGGGAGGGATCAGTTGTTGCCAGTGAAACAAAGACTTCTGGATAACTGAGTAGCATCAAGGCATATTGATGGAGATCAGCAACTTGAGTTAGGAAAAGGAGTAGCTTTTGTACCTCCCTTTTTCCTTTCTCCTGCATGCAATTTTAATTCCTGATATTTCCAGCCCCATTTGTCTGTTGTCACCTGACTCTGTGTTTGGGGACACAGCCCATGGTCTCTCTAGAGAGCTTCAAAGAACTGATGAAAAAAAGAGGGCTCCCTGGTGGCTCTTTGCTATGCCCTCCTTGATCCCCTTCCCCAAACTAAAAGTAAATAGAAAATTCTGTTGCCTTTCTATTTGCATAGGCTCTGTAAATACACCACGTCATCCAGATAACAAAAGAATGCTTCTTGGTTTTCTGGCTTGGAAGATTTATTTTGAAAAAAAATGAATAGCCCTATTTATGTATATTTCTGAAATTTTCTATCTCAAGAAACATATTTAGTTAGAAAGTGACTTTTAATTGATATAATGTTTATGCATATAGATGCCACAGCTTTGGTTTAAATTATGATATTGTCAACATTAGCCATCTAACGTTCACTTCTTAGGAAAACAATTGAAAATATCAGATTTAGCATTAGTAAAGGTGAACAGTTATTGACACAAGAAACAAATGGGTACTGCCTCTGTGGATCCAGGTAAAGAGGATACCCTCTCTGTTCTTCAAGTTTACATTAGCCAAACCTAATTAATGCTATCAAGAGGCAGAGACTGAGTTTGAACATTGAAACTTTCTACTCAGCATTGACCTAATCATACTTTCTGGCAGTATGAAGGTTTATGGTTGAGATGTTCAATATGTGAACAATGTTCCAACTATCTCCAAACTAATTCTAGAATTTGGATCATGCAGAGCTCATTACTAACACTTTACTGCTGCAGTAAAAGACGTTCCAAGAAGGCTCAGGGATTCAATCAGAAAACTTGAATTCATTACAGTAACTTGAATAGTGTGGGAATTGGGCATCATTACTGTCAAACTGAAATCTCATTACCATTCTTAATAGTCTTTCAGCGAGCCCTGGCTTCTCTTCCTAAAGTAAACTAGAGTCTGTCATCTGGTGGAAAAACTCTGTCTCTTTCCAGTGTCAAAAGGGTAGCATAGACAAAAGTAATCAAGGCTGCAATTGATTCCATATTTTTGAGAAAGGGAGAGGTGCTTCCATCATTCCATTCTGTCTTCAGCCTCTGAATTTCCATGCTTGACATTCTGTTTGTCTGCTCCCCTTCCTGGAACCTGATTTTTCCAATAACGTGGGGGCCTGGATCAAATTGACAGAAACCAAGGCCAAACGGAAGAGGTGAAGTCAAGGGTGACCTGTATTGTGCGGGCTCTGGAGAGTGGACCTGCGGAAGAGGGGCTCAGGCAGGTGCCGGATCTTCATAAGGATGACCTGGCGCAGCGCAGAATTCAGGGCAGGCTTGGCCCTCAGCGCGAGGCTCCGAGCTTTGTCACGGTCGCCAATATAACAGAAGCCGACCGGGAGACGTGGGAGAGGCTGAAAGTGTCAGGAAAGACGAGGTGTGTCATGTTTTCCCCTGGTTTTCTCCTAACAGCGGTATCATTTAACTTTGAAGGAATCACTTATCCTTCTATCATTTTTTATTTTCATGGCCAGAAAAAATGCCTCAAAACACAGAGCATATTCTGTATGAGTTGAAACTTGTTAATACTAAAAATTACAAGCCACAAGGACAGGAAACATCCTCTTTAATTCAACTGGTTTATTGTGAATGCTTATTTTGATAGGCTTATTTACGTGTAAGGAATTTAAACTTGACTTTTAAATAATTTTAATTATTTCATTGTACCCAAGGTTTTCTTATGCCATCATTTATGATGTTAAGAAAGCTACAGAAACTTAAAGTGCTGTTTACCTAGGCAAGACAATGATCATTTCTTCATTTGATTGATTAATGGAAAAGCAATTCTGCTTTAGCCATTGAAGTATTTTTCATACATCCAGTATTTTTTCAAAGCTCTTCATTGATCTTACTCACCTTAGAAACCTCTGGAACTTATTTCCGGTTCTGACTAGGGATGGAGATGTGGAGCACACGTGTGCCCCTGAGCCTTCACCAGAAATTAAAGCAGAAACTGCCATCCGTGATGACTTTGCCAGCCGCAAGGCAAGGGCTTATAAGAAAGCTTCCAGCCCTAGGCAAAAGTTCGTGCACTTCGGACCAGTGACAGAGATAGATCAGCAGACATGGAAGCGGCTCAGCATTGGCAGGGCTGGGCCGAAGGAGGATGCAGAGGAAGTCATCAGTCACAGCCGCAAGATTCAGACGTACTCTGTGCCCCCTGCCTTGGCGGCTATGTCCAGTTTACAGGAAGACCACAGGCTTAATCCACAAAATGACTGCAGGTATTTTTTGCCATTACACGTGCAAGGAGATCTGCATGGGAATCCCTGCTGCTTTTAAAGAGTTTGCTGAAGCACATTAAAGAAGCCGCCAGAGATGACGTAGTTTTAACAGCCTCTTTTGCTGGTTAGCAGAGAAGGAATGTCAGTAGATTTCCCCGCGGGGAAACGTGTGTGAAGTTAAATGACAGACATCCATTTTGATTCTGTTGTCACCAGAATCACTGCCTGGGAATGCCAGTAATTTTGGCAAAGGATTCATCTTCCCTTGGCTGCATTAAGCAGTATTTTGTTTGTTGGCAATACTGAACAAACTAGATGGAATGTTTTAATGATACCCTTCATGTTTCTCCTAAAGATATATTGATAAAAATCTGGCTTACCTATACCCTCCCTCTTTCTTATCCCACGAGGGAGAAAAAAATTGTTACTAGTATCATTAAGTTCAGATTTTGGACATCTAAGTAGACACACAAAAAAGTAAACATCTCTCCCCCACCAGCTCCCGCCCAGTTTTTAAAATTATATAACAGAACATGAGTGGAAAAAGACTCTTCTTTTGAGGGTTCCTATGAGTCAGGAGTTTCCTTGGATGAATCACCATCCAAATTTGTGAGGCGTCACCTGGGAAAAGACCTTGTAGAGCTGTCACCGGTCCTCATCCTCACTGGAGGCCTTCCAGCTGTGAATTCCCAAGCCCTCTGTTGGGGATTTGGTTCTGCGGGCTGGTCTTTCTTCCATTAAGCAGGTATAGGGCATTTCTAAAGTTCTGGATTCTCCGTGCGCTAGGTGTGCTTGGGGAAACTTAGACATCAGGGTCCACTCTGCACCCCACTGTCTCCGCAGGGCCCAGCAAACATTTATTTACTAAGAATTTGCTTTGCCATCTCCGTGTGAACTGCCTTCCTCCCCCTTTGAGGTCCCAAACCACTACCCGCACGTCCTCTTTTGTCTTTAGCTGAAGATGGTACTTCAGGTGAGGGTTTCAGCCATTTTGGTAAGCTACTCAGCTTTCCTGGGTCTCTTCCAGGTATACATGTTATCAAAATTTGTTTGAGTTTCTGTTAAAGAATAATAATAATAAGATTCTGGATTCTCCCAGGAAACTCCACTCCACCTGCATGGTGGGAGCAAAGCAGAGCCCTCCATGGCAGGAGGAAATGCTCGGGACAGTCTCCTGCATGCCTTGTTCGTGATATCCAAAGCACACAGTGGATGGTCCATGACATAGAGAGGGGTTTCTTTGGTTCCGTACTGTGGATGACACCCTAGAGGCCGTCAATAGAAATAACCCTGGTACACCAGAAATGCACTGCTGGGGTTTCAGAGGCTGATGGGGACCGGGGGTGGAAGGGGTGGGACTAAGAAATTAGTAAGGAATGCATCCTTGAGTCCTTGACTACTAAGGGGCCATCACTCAGCCCCGTGGTGGCAGAGTCAGGCTAGCCTTCTTTGACTTTCTCAGGCCCTTGCCGGGGTTCATATTCTATTATCTCATTCTGAGTATGTCATCCTTACTAACCGGCTTCTGGAATAGCAACTGAACTTTCTCTCTTAAGCTTTCAGTCTCAGTGACTTTCATTGTCTCCTTTCCTAACTCTTTTCCCTCTTCCCCCTTGCTGCCAATGCTACTTGATCATCAGCAGAATAGTGACGTCTGGTATAGATGACCGTTGTAAAAGGGTCTGCCGGCTGGCTGTGGTGCCGGAGGTCCAGGAAGAGCATAGCTGCAGTTTAGGTGAGTGCTTGAGGAGGACAGCGAAAGGTGAGGACGTGAAGGCTGACAGGTGGGCCCAAGGCCCCGGGTGGGAATTCTTTCCTAGTAGTAAAGCTGTCCTGTCTGGCTTTAGTTACCTGGAAACAGCTGCCGCAGGATGGCAAAGAAGCGACTGAAGGAGTCGTTCAAAGAGGTTCTGAGACGGTGCCAAAGGCTGAAAGATCCGAGGAGAGCGGCCAGCCACTGTGAGCGCCTCGCCCGCTTTCCAGGGTGCGCTGCCTCTGCTGTTTGTGGCTGCCGGGTCCCCCAAAACAGCTTAAAGCCACAGTATGCGCTTGATGACGGATGTGGCGTGGAGCCCCTTAAAGGAATGCGCCCATCCCAGGGTCAGAGTTCTGCTTTCAGTGCCCTTCCTGGGTAGAGACTTTAGACTTTGCATGTGGTTGGGTGCTGGCCAAATTTCATTCTCAGGAATCATGAACACCAGAAAGGGAAACCCATTCCCGTGTAAGTATCAGCTGCATGATGGAGGTCCAAGGTATTAATCCTCAGTTGCTATGTGTGCTGCTGCCTCTGTGATCACTGGCTTCTTCGGTCTTGAGTTAATGCCAAGCGAGTGATGCTACTGAAAACATCTTTAGCAATAAGTGCCCTTTGACTGGCTGGACTGATGTGCCCTAGTTCATGTCCTCTGACCTCTGAATGGGAGGCTTCAGAGAGAGAAGAGAAGTCAGAGAAGATGACAGCTCCTGCCTGGAGTGGCAGTGGACCGAAAGGCCAAAGAAAATTGTATGATTCACAAAAAGATGACGTGATGGCCAGGAGAACTGGGATGTCTCTTAGACACATTGGATCCAAGCTAAACCGGTTCCGTCCAGTTCCATTTGCAAAGCAACGCATTGTGGAGGAATCTGCCAAAGGTCCACCAATAAAAGATAAGAGGTCAGAAGATTATCCTAAGCTGTTTTGACGTTGTTTCTCCAGTCTGAGCCTTGATACATGCTTTGAATGTGTCATTAATGCTTTATGGTTTATCAATGCCACTTACCTGCTATTGCTAGCAGAAATGAATGATTCGATGACTGGCCTAGTCTGCCAAGATTTTTTTTTCTCTTTTTGCATGTGAGCAGGTGTGGAAAGAATAGTTCAGTTGTGAATTGTCCTATTAAACATTCTTTCTGACTCTCATTTTGTGGGCAGCCTAAATGGGAAACTCTTTTATTTCTTCCTAGCTCACACAGGAGCCATCGGGTAAAGGAGTTGAACTTCTTTCTGACCTACTTGATTTCATTCTGATTCCAGGAGGGTCTTCAGGTCCAAAGAAGATATATACCACTAATAAAATAAGTTTAATTTTAACATTAGCAAATAGTGCTTTCTAGAGGTAGGATTTCCATTCCGTGCTCTGACTTGATTTTAAATGAAGGTAGGGAATATATTAAAAAGGTAATCAACAAGGACCTACTATATAGCACAGGGGACTCAATATTCTGTAATAACCTATATGGGAAAAGAATCTGAAAAAGAATGGATATATGTATATGTATAAATGAATCACTTTGCTGTACACCTGAAACTAACACAGCAGCATTATAAATCAACTATACTCCAATGTAAAATACAAATTTAAAAAAATAAAATGAAAGTAGGGAAATAGTAATCCTGGGGTTCATGGTCTGGTTTCAGGTCCTGTATGTTGAAGCTTCTGTTGCTATTTAGTAAGAGTGATAGACTTTTGTGGAAAGTGTGGTCTGCCTGATCAGTGCAGGGCAGAGGAGTAAGGAGTGTGTAGCGTAATTAAAGCTCCACCGTAAAACAGGAAGTGATGAAGTTCTGCTTCACAGAGGACCCTGATGGTAGTGGGACAGACGGTAGAGTGGGGAGTAAAGAAAATCTTAAGTAATCCCCAAATTTTAAGATTAATATCCTAGCCATCGTTACCATATGGATTTAATGCATGTTTTACATTCTTCTGAATCATAATACTACCATAGGAGAGCCTTATTGTAACACTGGTTTCAGGGAGCAGGAGTAATAGCCGTGCTCTACTTTATAACTGTTAGCCTTTCAAAGCGCTTCTGCTTCCTCCAGCGTACCTGCTCCTGGGAATTCACAGGTAGGTTGAACGGCTGTTGGCTCCAATTCACAAATGGGAAGCCTGATGTAGAGAGAAGTAACACCTGGATCACACCTGGATCCCAGCAGGTGAGGGCAGGTTAGTGAGAGAGGGACAGCCTCGCCCACCACGCTCACTCTCTCCCCAGATGCCCTGATGTGGTGCCGGACCCTGCATCCGTGGGCTGCCGGAGAGCAGTCAGCATGAAAGGAGAGAAGGAAGTGAGGCCTGTAGGCTGCCTACTAGAACGTTCTAGGCGGCCCATTTACTCACTTTTCACACAGCCTTTGAGACTAAGCAGTTTCTTCTGTATTCTACACTAAGGAACCGAGGCCCTGGTAATCGGTTCACAGCTGGTGAACACAGCTGGTAATCACAGATCCAAGATCCAAACCCACCTCTGTCTGAAGGGGGAGCCGCCATTCCCCGCCAGCGCATTACCTACCAGGTTACCAGAGGAAACTGTGGCGGTCTGACGACTTCCCTGTCACTTGTATCTATCCCTCTATCTGTGATTCGGGAAGAGACCTCTTTATATATTCACATGGGACTGAATGGCTGGTTTGAGCATAAGGAGATATAGTCAGATTAACTCTGTGACGTAATTGTGTGATTGAGCAAGCACACACCTTGGGAATTCATGTTTCCTTTCAACAAGTATTTACTGAGTAATTACTGCGTGTAAAACGCTGTGCTGGGTGCTGGGGGATAATCTTAAATGAGCAGTAAACCCATTTTTCCCTCTCACTTCAAATGAAGCTTATGCTAGTTCACAATATTGCTAATCATTGATCCTGAAGTGCTTTATTAGTGCTGAAAGTTACGTAAACACAATCAATAGGTAAACAGAGTATTCTTTTTGTCTTTCTAAATACCGCCACCGTCACAATTAAACTTTATTAATTGCTTTTTTTTTTTGTAGGATGCTTATACCAACTGTGATTTGTCTGGCCAATTTTGTACTTGATAGTCTGTTGACCGACCTACTTTGCATTTTTTTAAAAAAAATCTCTTTGTTAGTGATTTTTTTTAAACTCATCTTTACTTTTCTACTTTCCATAGGACAACTGGGAAAATCATTTGAAGCCCAAACTCTAATTATCTTCTCCCTAACAGCAAAGGCAATTCTGATGAAATTTGTGCCCTCTTAAAGCTAATAAATTAGTCTGAGGGGAAATTTCTTAAACCCATATGTATATAGTAAACAGATAAATGAAGGTCATCTTCAGAGACTGCACTATTCTTTTCAATTTCCGGAGCATCCAATAAGTACTTATTGAGGGCCTAGTCTGGTCACTGTTCAGAGAACCCCAAAAGAAAAATCCCTGCCATCATGGAGCTTATGTTGCGGTGTTAATCTATATCTGTTGGCAGAGCTGTCCATGAAATGCTGTTAAGTGTTTTGTGTAGAAGCAATTTAAATTTAAATATATCCTGCATGCAACAACATAGCTGAACCTCATAAACGAAATGTGCTAAGGAAGCCAAACGCAGAAGAGTCCGTACTGTATAAGTCCATTTATATAGCACAAAACTCAACACTAATCTGTGGTTTGTGAAAATCCATCAAGGTGTGTGTGTGTGTGGTCTGTGCACTTTCTGTATGTATACTTTACTTCAGTAAAACATGAATTAAAATATTCCAATAGACACAGAAACACATACCAACTGTTAATTGATCATTCCTAGATTAGCCATCCATTAAGAATAACTTCTCTCCTCGCTTCCATAGATAATTTAGAAAACACTATATTTGAATGTCTATTCCAGTAGGCCTGTTAATTAACTGGGAAACATTTTACTGAGGCTTCAGAATTTGTAACACTGTTAATTCTGGGTAGAATTAACACTGATTATGCACTCTTTCTTGATGTGAAGTAATCCATCTGCCCCCATGCGGTGATGGTTTTGGAAAATTGAGGGTATTAATTTAACCTTTAGCACCTTCTGAAACTATTCCCCAGAGAAACAGAAAATGGGTCTGTCTTCTGGAGGAGAGACATTCACAAACACTTTCCTCTTCTTGATTTTGGCCATTCCAACAGAAACTTTGGGTTTTTAACTAGTGTGGTTGCCTTCACTGTGCATGAAAATAATTATTAATGAATCAGACTGTTGTAGAACGATGAAGGCATCAGAGACAAGGGTGTATGTGTGTGTACACCCATGTGCTTTGGAGTGTTTTCTCTAAGATCATTGGAAGAGATCTTTAGAAATTACTCTTTTCCCTATGAATTGTTATAAACTGAACACAGGATCAGGTAATTTTTGCTGAAAACCCGCAAATTTAATTTATTGTACTGAAAGCAGGACATTTTTTCTTTACTCAAAAAATTCTTTGTCCGCCATCAGAATGCATGAATGAACAGCCTTTCAGGGCATAGGTAAGAACCTTCTCTTAATATTCTCCTTTGCTGAAATAGTCATTTGTGGGAGCTGCTTTTTTTAAATGTGCTTAAAATATGCCCTCATAATGTTCTAGTTTCTATTTTCTAATTTGACCTTTTTCTTTGTTTTATCAGATGCATTAAAACTTAAAATGCCTATATCGAAGAAGGTACAACTTTGTAGATCTAAATAATCAGAAGAATATAAAAGATTGTTTTAAAAAAACTTCATTTTTTTTTTAAGTTGTGGAATATCATCCACGTCTGGTTTTGATTAAGTCTGCCAGTTTTCTAGGAATTGTGGTTTTTGTCAAATGTATGCGGAAGGCACTGATTGGGGTTCTGGTTGGAGTTCTGGTTTGCTTTCAGAAAACTGCAGAAACACTCTTTGATGTTATTTGTGCAAATGCATTAACACATCAGGGAAAGGGTCAGTAAGTGTGTGCTTCTATGCTGGGTGTGCATTACAGCCCATTACTCTGCACCGAAAGGCAAAGAACAGTTCAACTGTTTGTGAACCATCTTAATACATGTTTGGGTTTTTCTAAGCTGCCTTCTCTAAACATTGTGGGTTGCACCTAAGCCTTCTTGTGTTTATATTGAACAGATTCTTTCTTTGTGGGTAGCATGGGGATTTTTTTCATTTCTCCTCTGGGTTTTACTACAAATTTTGCATTCTTCAGAAATGTCAAGACTTTGCTTTCCTTTTCAGCAGTTAATGAACATTACTAATTGTATAATGACACTTCTCTTCCAGTATGATCAGCAAAAAAGGTTTGGCACACATACAATTCACTTGTAGTTTTTATTTCCAGCTTGGTTACAGCATTAACCTTCTGTCTTACCAATCCTCTAATTTTGTATTTGGTCTTATAGATACGGACCGAGAACTCCTGTGTCTGATGACGCAGAGTAAGTTGTCTTGTATTTGTAGGAATACATTAATTACTAGCCTAAACTGCATGCTTCCAGTACTCACCACTAATTGAAATGCAATTAATATAACGGTGGATTGAAGAGCTAACTGACTCTTCTCTGCAGCCTCAGAGAAGCACTTAGAGTTGGAATGCAGAACATATGTTCTGTGCAGGAGAGATGAATGAAAAAGCCACTGAAGCATGATTCTAATATGCAGCTGCTGCTCAAAAGTTAACATTTACTTTTTATAGACAGGGCATGTGAAAGTTGTTCTTGTTAGCGTTCGGACGTTGGAACCCCTTCTGAACCACAGAATTGTTAAAAGGCTTTTCTGCGCTTTGCATTGAATTCTTGATATGTAAAGGCTTAGCCATGAAGTGGTCATTCTCGTAGCTACATTTTTTTTTAAGCTAAGAAAATAAATCCTAAACCACGAATGATAGATTCAGAAGCCCAAGTTCCTCCCAGGTTGGAATAATATAAACTGTGGGATGCTTGAGACCAAAACGTTGGGATTTCGTTCAAGTTCCATGGCATAGTCAGGGGTCAAGATGTGCAACATGACTTGGGCTGCCTCTCCTTGGTTTCCGCTCCTCTCAGAGAGGCATTTCCCATCCCCGGCCTCACATCCAAATTTGAAAAGAATCCACTCTCTCCCATTTGTGACCACATTAACTCCATTTCAAAAATGGATTTCTCATAGGCAGAGCATTCTGAAACTGATATCCGAGGCAGAAGTTTTCTTTGCAGAATGCTCATATTTAAGAAACATGGTTAATATCTCATTCCAACAACAGTGGCCCACTAAGCCTGATGTCTGTCCTCTGGGAGAGGGATTTTGTGGCCTCGTGGGAGTCTGGGCCATCATAAGAGTGGACCCTAGTATTCCCTCTGCCTGTCTTCCTGGCCTGATCCATAGTTTCAAGTCACCAAGTGAGGAATCTAAATAACAGTGTAGAACAGACAAATATCATTTCCACCAATGACAACGAGATCAGGCCACAATTTACTGTTTTTGAATTGTGCCTTTTTCCATGTTTGTGTTCAGGAGGTCAGCTTAGTCTGTACTTGTAGCTCGAAGCAGTCTGACTCGTGTGCCAAGGGTATCAGTTTCCGATGTGTGATGCGCAATTGCTTTGTGGCCTGACACATGGAACATTCATGTCTCAAAACCAAATTCAGCCAGAGCTTGACTGACTAAGAGCTAAGTCAAAGCTTAGCTTTGGAGCTAAGTAGTCTATAAAATAGAGCCCTGGTTGTTGCTTTTAAAATCTACAGTGGCAGTACTTAACATTCACTGAAAGGAGGATTATATAAGATTGATAGGCACAACACTTCTTTGATTTGGTTAGCAAAAACATTTTGATAGAATGGATTTACTCTTCATCATTGCAAAGCTGCTGTGCAATTTGCCTGATACAGATCTCTAAAAAACCCTAAAAGCTGAAAGAAAAGAAGCTACATTAAAGAGCTTTTGAATTTTACCTGTACCTGAATATGAAACCTCACCCTCAGGAGAAGTTAATGATTTTTTAAAAGGGGTAGGAGTGGGGACTCCTCTAAATTTACCAAAACAGCAGCCTTATGGGCCAGGGTGAGTACACGGAGCTTCTTTTCCAAGGGTCTTATCTAGGAACATCCAAAGGGCTGAATTTCTTTCTTGGAGTAGACGTAATTTATATGAAACCATGTGGGGAACAAAAAGAAAAGTTTGTGTCAGGAGTTTTTTTTTTAAACAGAAATTTATAATATGTTTTGTTCATTCCCCCACTATCTCCCTTTTTCAAAATCTTTAAGGACAACTATTGGCACAGGCGCTATTTGTTCAAAATTGACACATTCTTAAAATGCAGCCCAATCAAAAAAAGATGTGCCCTTTAAGGAAAATGCAGGTCAGGGGCAGACCTACCACACAGGCAAACAGAAATTTCCACCTCCTGGCAAGCCACGAATGGCTCCATGGATTTAGTTTCACCTTCTTGCCCTTTACTTCCACATGCCCCCTCTCCCAGCGGTCCCCTCCGAGGAGGCTGGACACTGTGAGAGCCAAAGGCCATTTTGTTCTTAATTCCCTTACCTTAGACTTGGGCCAGAAACAGTTTCCAGGCTCCCCTTGAGGTAATTTAATCCTGGCCCTCAGAAATGCCAGCCCATCACCGAGAGAGGCTCCTGGGCCCTGCAGCCAGGGGCCCTTGTCCCAGCAGCCCAAGGGCACAGCCTGTTGTGCTGAGGAGCATAGCCTTGGTGCAAGTCCATTTAACATTCTGGAACCTAGGCTTCTGCAGGGTCCCCCACCCCATCCCTAGACATGCACTTCTTCGTTTTGGAGGCTGAGTCCAACCTCTGAATTAGGGAACATTTTCTGAATGGTGACTCAGCTCATTTTCTGTCTACTGTTATCAGTTCTCAGCTTGCTTAGTTCCTTTTTTTGAAATGGTATAAAGATATTGCTCATAGTTTTATTATTTCTTTTTTGGGCCAGTTGGCTGGTGTTTCTTTAAAAAAAAAAAAAAACTCTAGGAAAAAATAGTACTTCCTGGTATATGAGAAGGCAGGCAAGTGTTTCTCTTTTTATTTCACTAACCAGCTTTCGGCCACATTCGGGCTGAGGTAGTTAGAACTTCATGGTGGGAGCAGAGATAGGAACCCGGGACAGAAGAAGGCAATTCTGAAGGCCTTGCTCCCATCCTCTCCATGCCAGTCGAGTGAGATAAGCAATTCTCAAATCCTGGAGAAAGCTGCCATTTTCTTCCCGGGGTCCCAGAAGAAGTCCTTGCTCTATGGCCACCCACTGTGGCCTAAACCAAAATTCTGCCCTTTAAAAACTATAGATGGCAAAGCTGAAGGAAGGGACCTCCTTCCTCTCCCACAGTCTGCCAACTATTTAGTAGATTACAAGAGAGTCCCAGCTCAGAGGAGTTTATATCTTCTAAGACCTTCACAAAGCCTGTAAATTGCCTTAAAAGATGAACTGACTGAATCAGACATATTTAAAGGTAAGACTTTTTTAAACTCTGAAAGGAAGAGTGGGATGAGTTTTGGTCCCTTTCTGGAAAGCTTGTTTAAGGGAATTTTGATCCATGAAGTTTAAAAGCCATGGGTTAGACTTTTCTACCGAACTCTGCAAATTCCTAAATCTTCCTTAGACCACATGAATAAGTAGCATAAACTAGGTGAAAAATCGCAGCCCCTCCTCTCTTTTGAGGGCTGCAGTTTATCCTTCAGGAAGGTACAGCTGCCACCGTCAACACTGTCCCCTGAGTCTGTGCCCAGCTGCTCACGGAGGTTCGTCATATCCATGCAAATAGAAGCCTCAGATCAAAGAAAGTCCCTTGGCGCAGATTATTAGACTACTCTTGGGGAAAACAGATTACAAGTGCAGTCTTCAGTTTTAGCTCTCTTAGGTCAGACTCAAATGGTGCAACATTCAGAGAGAGGGGAGAGGCACCCGCACATCCATGCAAGTTCATTTGAGTGGACCGAAATGAACGTGGGCAGCCATTGCTTTGGGGTCATCTTCTCCTTCCAGAGAGCTGCCTGCTAAGGAACCCACCAGCATCCAGTGATGCTGCTGGTGTGCATTGTCTGGCCATGGGGGTGACTATTTTGGACATCACGGATGATGTCTGGAACGCATTGGTGTCTCAATGCATGGCTTTTCTTTTTCTTTGTGTTAAGCTGGCTTCAAAAATGGACTATCAGTCTTCTGTTCTTAAGCAGCCCTCCACTTGATTTGAGTGCTCTGTAATCCATTTGGTTTCCGGAGCTAGTCATTTCTTTGAGAGGAAAAAAAGGGAAGATTTTGCTTTGGCTTTTATTTCTATTTTCATCTTGCTGCTTCAGCTTTCGTTGTAGCAAAGGTCTACATAAGCATCGCAGAAAAGCCCCTATGGTCTTGCCCAACATTTAATAAGCTCCTACAGAATATATCAATTATATGAACAGCCTAAAGCTTTTTAAAAATTGCCTTCCCAATCCTTTTGCTTTTAAAAAGAGTAAATTCAGAGGTATCCTGACAAAAAATAAAGTGAAATCATTGTGAGAATTTTAGGATACAAAGTATATACTGATTTATGTATTTTATCCTTTGATCTTACCATAAAATATTTTCTTGCTTCCAAGATGCCATCAACGCACTATCAATTTACAGACAGTTTTACAGGACATAGAAATAAACCACATCAAACGTATGTATCATTAATGCATAGCTGCTGGATGCAACCAAAATTCAGAAAATACAACAGGAAAAGGTGGTGCCTTAGACTTGAAGCTGTATGATATATTTTTTTTCTTTTTGAAAATGGAGAAATTGCCTCAGCAGAGAAAGCATTTAAGCCAGCTCTTTACCCAAAGAAGCATCTACTGCAATTAAGTTTCACTTCAGGGGACGCCACTCTCCCTCCCTATAAATTCTCCCCAAGTTATACATTTTAACTCTCTTCATTTTACTTTCTAATACAAGTGAGACGAGCCCAGAGCTTCAAGTACCTTTTTCTAGCCCTTTACTTTAAACATATATTGACCCCTACATATAAAATTAGATTGGCCTGATTCTGCCATCACTGAAGACAAAGATGGTCACATTTTCGCTTTTTGCCGCAAGAGGAGAAGAGGTGAGGCTGCTAGCATGCCCGCTGCTGCCGGCCGAGGGATGAATAAACTGCAGATCACGCTGCTGCCTTAAGCTGCGGAGGGAAGGGGGCAGGTTTTCCAAACGCGGTAGCGCCCCGACGCGGCGGGACGCTGCAAGTGCGCGGAGACTTGAGGAGCTCTGATCCCTGTGCACTGTCGTCTGCTCTCTCCCCACGCAGGAGCACGAGTATGTTTGACATGCGGTGTGAGGAGGAGGCCAAGGTGCAGCCGCACAGCAGGGCCCGCCAGGAGCAGCTGCAGCTGATAAACAACCAGCTGCGGGAAGAGGATGACAAATGGCAAGACGTGAGTGCTGTCCAGGGCCGTGGGCAGCGGGGAGACTGGTCTGCCCGCTGGGCTAGAGACCCTTTGGAGCAGAAAATCAGGCGGGGCTGGAAAGTCAGACTTGAGCTGGAAAGCCATGCAGAGGAAGGGGGCCCCTCGAGGGCTTCAAACGGTGACACAGTCCTTGTGGGCATTAGGGAAAGTACCCTTGCTGAAGTTTGGCCACAATAAAGAGGGGAGCAGAAGGGAGGCAACTGGCATGGGATGCAGAATTGAGGAGGGACTGTCTTTTGAGACTATATGTTTGGAACCGATGATAATGATGATGATGACAATGATAATTGCCAACATTGAAAGCGTACCAGTAACAGGTACTATTCTAAGTACCTTGCATGTAATCATTCTTTAATCCTCTCAGTAATTCAATGAGCTAGCAACTATTATTGTCCTCAGTTCTACAGATGAGTCCCAGAACAGCTAAGTAACTTGTCCAAAGTCACACAGCTAGTGAGCAAGAGAGCCAGGATTATAACCAGTAAGGAAGGCTCCAGGGCCTGATGGGGGCCTTGGGATCATCTGTGTGCTAAGAGCAAAGAGCCAGGGCAGGGGAGAAGCCTGAAGATAGGGATGAGAGGAGGGAGAGTGGATTACTTCATCCTCACAGAGCACTCTGAGGTGGCTACTGCAGATTTGACTCTACCTTGAGTCAAAAAAGTTAACTTTTCTAAAGCTGATAAAATGTGGTAATAATTTTGTCTGTGCCTGGCACCTTATGTGCACTACCTCATTTAACCCTCACAACAGGCTTGTAAGAGTAGGTATTATTATCATTTCTATTTTAGAGATGAGGAAACTGAGGTGCAGGGAGGCTAAGAAACGTGCCTGAGTTTCCAAAGCGTGGAGGAGATAGAGCTAGGATTGTTTCCCACAGCCGCACTCCCACCCGTCTGACTCCAGAATCCTAAGTCTTCAACATTATGCTCTAACTGCCCATAGGATTTGTGGTGAGGTTCAGATGACTTAACACATACAGAATTGTTGGTTCTGTAAGACCCCAAAGCCAATTTTTTTTTCTGTCTTTTCTTCCTTCCCTGAGGGAATTGTAGGTCTGTGGTTAATTCCTACTATTCTGTTGTCAGCGAGTCCATTCACAATGCAGAGGTCATAAATAACAAGAAATGAAGTTTCTTACAATACCCTCTGAGGCAATACTTTAAAATTTGGCAACTGACATGGAATTTGATCACAAATTTTACATTACCATGTTTAAATAAATGCGCTGCCCTGCTATGGATAATGTAGATATTTCTGAAGGGTTCCTGCCTTCGAGGTAGTCCTGTTCCAACCAGACTTACATTGGATGTACAGGAATGTCTTAGCCTGGCCGGTAGTCAGTGCTTACTCAACCCTGAAGAGTAGAAATGGAATTATGTGCAAGCCTGAAGAAAACTGTTCTGTCTCCCTCCCCCACCCCTGCAGGACCTGGCTCGTTGGAAGAGCCGTAGAAGAAGTGCTTCTCAGGACTTAATCAAGAAAGAGGAAGAAAGGAAAAAAATGGAGAAGTTACTGGCTGGAGAGGATGGGACAAGTGAACGAAGGAAAAGCATCAAAACCTACAGAGAAATTGTCGAAGAAAAGTGGGTTCTTTCTGTGGTTGTTCTTGTTGAATGTACCGTATTATCTAGATGTGCTTTTCCTAAAAATTGTTGGTTATCACGACGGCTCTGACACCAATATTATACTTCCTGTCTGTATACTTTCCTTCAGCTCTACCAAGGTCTGCTTTGCAATTCCTGTGACTGTTGCCTTTGTTCTTGCTTCCCCTCCCATGCCCATCCTTTAGGGAGAGGAGAGAGAGGGAGTTGCATGAGGCATACAAGAATGCACGGTCCCAGGAGGAGGCGGAAGGGATCCTTCAACAGTACATCGAGAGGTTCACCATCAGCGAAGCTGTTCTTGAACGCTTGGAGATGCCAAAAATTCTGGAAAGAAGCCATTCAACAGAGCCAAACTTATCCTCCTTCCTGAATGACCCCAACCCCATGAAATACCTGCGGCAACAGTCACTGTCTCCACCCAAATTCACTGCCACTGTGGAAACCACCATCGCTCGTACCAGTGTACTGGATGCCAGCATGTCAGCAGGCAGTGGGTCTCCAAGCAAAACTGTCACTCCCAAAGCAGTGCCTATGCTGACACCCAAGCCTTACTCCCAGCCCAAAAACTCTCAAGAGGTCCTGAAGACCTTCAAGGTAGGATGAGTTCCTTAAGGGTAGAACCAAAACTGAACCCCAGGTAATCACTGGAAGGAAGCATCTTGCCTCAGGAAGATGCAATTGTTTTTATCAAACAAAAGCAAAATGTGTTAACATGTACGATTGTGAAGTTTATGTGTCTCTGAGATTTGGTTTGCAAATAGTTAAGGGATAGATGATTCCCCTCAATTCCTGTTTTTAACACTGATGGGCTTCAGTGAGATTGGTGGTTGAGTCATCTCGGTGAGCAATGTCTGTTTCATAGTTTGATATGATGGCATGGTCTCTCTATAGTAGTCATAACAAACCCTAATTTAGCAGCACCCTAGGTATCTCCAGCTATCTGGAGGTATTGCAAATTCCTCAAAACAAAATTTTGATTGCCTTTGGCTTAAATAGAAGTATATACAGCTACCTCTCTTTTAGGAAGGAACTGACATCTAAAAAGATGCTACAATACAAAAAAATAATAATACAAGGAATACATGGGATGTACTTGGTCCTCAGATGAGACAGATTTTTTTTATTTTTTAAGTGGGAAGAAACTCTTGTTTTGGGGGCTGGAGGGGTTGCCAATGAATGTGTAAAGTGATGTACCAGAACCAAAGAATCTATGACAGTCAAACGTCGTTTTTCTTCCTCACATCCTAGTATTTTCCCTCACATCAGGAGGAAGTGCTCATCCTTTGTCTCAAGCTATGTTGACTATAAAGAAAAATCAGTTCTGATTGTCCCTGCACACCACATGGGTTCATAATAGAAGACAGGTGGAATTCATCAGTAGCAGACACGGACATGTGACTGTAAAGAAAGTTTACTAAACTAAACTAATTGAGCAGTGGGGTGCCATGTATCTTCCTATTGAATTTCAGAGGGAACCAAACCACACTTTCTGACTTTTGCTTAGATAACTCTGAATGTATCTTCGAAATCTGTGCCTTAGGCTTTGATGAAGCAAAAGAAAAATGTCCTGGCTGTCTCATCTGGGTTGAATTTAGATGTTTATCCCTCGAAGGGCAGGGGCTGTGTCTTTGTTGTTCATAGCTTCATCCTGAGAGCCTGGCATAGGTGCCTAGGCACTCAGCAACTGTTTATTGTATTAGGCCACCTAAGTACCTCAGCAGCTGTCCTTCACCTAGGGCTACTCATCATGCAGACTCGTGCACACACAGATACACACGTGATCATATGTGCTCGGCAGGCCACCTAAGGACCTCAGCAGCTGTCCTTCACCTAGGGCCCACGGTGATGCACTGTCTGAGATTTCATGAAGGAAGGTTTGGTGTTGAGGTGGCCCAGCACAGGGATAGGGAATACACTTATTTAAGTTGGTATCTAAGGCAGCTGATCAATTAATCCAGATGTCCACTTCCTATCCTTAATATAAACAGCACAATGTGATCATTTAAACAGAAGAATTAGGATAGATGACTTCATGGCAAGACTTTGGCCCTGAGAAAAGCCAGTCCCTTGCCATTGTGGCAAGACAGTGTGGAGGCCTCAGGAGAGGTGGATTGAGGAACTGGATAGAGATCCTTTTAGAGCTGGGGCTCACCAATGAGCCCTCAACTCATCACAGGTCTTGATGGCTGTCAACCCTGTTCACAGCCCCACCATTGAGTGGGTGGACCCACGTGTATGGTAGTATGTAAATGGAACAGTTGTTGCCAGATAATGCCAGAACTGAAGCTAAGGGGTGTGTGTGTTTTCTTGTGGGGAGGAGGTGGGCACGGCAGACAGGGAATACAGGCTCAGTTTCTTAGTACAACAGATTTAAGAGTAAAGGAAGAGCAAGTAAAATGGTTTAAGGCAGTATTTTCAAACAGAGTTGCCACCTGTTGCTAGGTTATGAAATCAATTTAGTGGTTTGGAATCAGCATTCTTTTTTTAAAAAAAAAAGGAGGTAGAATAGAATACAATGTTTAAAACACAGCCTAGTGCATCACACATAAAAAAAGGTAAATATTATTTTGCAAAACTTCGTTTCAGTTATCTTTACGTGTGTGCGTTCAGTTGTGATTTCAACTTCATGGATCACAGACAATAGATATACAAGCCACTGACTTAGGGTAAATAAACTATAACTAGCATCTGCCCTTCTATTATTCCTTTTAAAAGATTTTAGAAGGTTTAGTAAGAATAGCTAATATTTACGTACTTACAATGTGTCAGATACTGTTCTAAATTCTGTGCATATATTAATCCGTAAAATCACCATAACAGCATCATTAAGGAATACTGTTATCATAAAGGTGAGGAAACCGAGGTTGAAGATTACATGGCTGTTAAGCAATAGAGCCAGGACTCACTCTGAGGCCGTCTCACTGCAGAGCTTCTTTTCAGGACCACGCTACATACTGTCAGACCTTAAGACAGAGATTTCTAGATGCCTTTTAATAAGCCAGACTAACCACTCTCACTCCTTCTTTCTCGCTCCCACCACCCTCCCTAGACATGGGTGCAAAACAAAAATATTTTAATGTGCGTGGCCTCTTTTTCTTGAAGAAACTGGAATGGTCAGGTTAACTAGAAATAGGAATTTACTGTCACATAGCATAGCACCAGGTTCCGTGCCCTCCATGATAGCTTCCAAAAAGTCCCCATTGCTCCTGACCATGACAGAATAACCTGTGAAATATTCCTGATCTAAGATGAGCTCCGCCTAATTTAATACGCTAATCAGAAAAAAAAAAAATCTCAAAGTTGTGGATTAGCAGTCAGAAAGTAAATGAAAAATTACTGGAACCCAAATATGCCCTTGATTTTCTATACTGCAAAATAAAAACAGACCCACAGTAAGGTGAACATGATATCTATTCTAACATGAAGCAGCCTGAGAAGGCAGACCACCTTTTAAAGAAGCCTTCAAAGATGGCATTTAGAGGAGCCCTAGTTTCTAGAACTGACCGAAGCATATAAAAGACCTTATTCTTTGTTAGACTATGATTATTAAATGCTAATGATTTAAGGTGATTCTGAACGTGTTATTTTGTTATAGTCTTTTGCTGGGGAATAGCATGTTCTTGTTCATTCCGGTTTTTACAGGTAGATGGGAAAGTCACCATGAATGGAGAGACGGTTCACGTTGACGAGGAGGAAAAGGAAAGAGAGTGTCCCACGGTGGCACTTGCCCCCTCGTTGACCAAATCCCAGATGTTTGAAGGTGTGGCCAGAGTGCATGGGTCCCCCATGGAGCTGAAACAAGACAACAGTAGCATTGAGATCAACATAAAGAAGCCAAGTTCTCTTCCCCAAGAGCTGACGGTAAGAAGCAAACTTTTTTTTTTCCTCTTCGGGATAATTTCAATGTGAAAGAATCTATTTTAAAAAAGATAAGTAGGTCTTGATAATGATCATTTCTTTCTAGGAAGGTGTATTAGTTTGCTAAGGCTGCCATAATGAAGTGACACAAACTGAGTGGCTTACACAACAGATATTAATTGTCTCATAGTCCTGCTGGCTGGAAGTCCAAAGTCAAGGTGTTGGCAGGGTTGGTTCCTTCTGGTGTCTATGAGGGAGAATCTGGTCCTGGCTTCTGGTGGTTTGCTGGCAGTCTTTGGCGTTCTCTGCCTTGTAGATGCACCACCCTGATCTCTGCCTTCATGTTCACATGACACTCTCCCTGTGTGTTGTCTGTGTCCAAATCTCCCCTTTTTATAAGGACACAAGTCATACTGGATTAGGGACCTACTCCACTCCAGTATGACCTCATCTTAATTTAATTACATCTGCAAAAATCCTGTTTCCAAATAAGGTCACATTCTGAGGTAATTGAGGTTAGGACTTCCACATATAAATATGAGGGAGGACACAGTTCAGCCCTAACAGAGGAATATAACAGAAGTTGTCATGTGTTATGAGTAAAAACCTTTTTCTTGTCCCCCTGTGATTGGTGTCTAGTGTTATAGAAAAAGAAATAAATCTCTGAAATACCTTCATTTCTGTTTATTCAGGACCCCATCAGACTTGTTAAAATAATTTGAAAATAACTGGTGCCACCAGAACCTGACTTTCCATCCTTGACAATATGTATAAAAGGGTATCTTTCTTATTAGTTTTAAAAAACTCATTAAAAATCAAATTAATTTTTTTATTGGTTTAGCCCCTGAAACCCAGTGTAATTAGAAGTACTATTGAATGGCCAAGCTGAAAAATGTAGGGTAATTCAAGAATAGCAGAAGAGAGAACTCAAAATAACATTAGATTTGCTTATTTGGAGTATAAAACGTCATCAAGAAGATTACACTTTTTCTTAGATCTCTCACCAGGGTTCGTGCTGGTTATGCTGATCAAACCCCAGCTGTCAGTACCACAGATACGGGCCGGCTTTTGGGGTAGAATCGGACTCTGTTCAGCCTTATCTGTTCTCACCAGAGGCTGATTTCTGCGGTTTTAATTTATAGTGTTTGGGTTGGAATTATAAAGGATGGGGGAAACTGTCAAGATTTTTTCCCCCAGCACCTAGAAAAGTTTGGTCCAGAGGGAAACTTGTCTTCCAGCTCCAGGGCTAAGTTAAATGACCCAGCTAGCTAAACCCATCCAGAGGACTAGATATTATTTTTCTTATCTCCAGGATTTGTCTTTTGAAGAATAAAATATGTGTTCGCAGAGGAGTTGAGAGGATTTAATTCTTCCTTGCAGTGCTCAAGCCCTAGAAAGAGATTCAAAGTGGAATAGACCAAAATAACTTCCTCACCATGGTAACATGTTTGCTGGTCTCTAGGAGAAAAGTTTTGTGATCAAGGCACAGGCTGAATCCCTCAACCTGGAATTTAATTCTACTTTTCATTTGCATAAATGTTACCACCTCTGAAGAGTTCTTACGAGTTATCGTGAGATGGAAGACTGAGTTCTGCTAAGAGTGTAGGAACTTTACTGGTAGAGTCAAGATGAACTTATGCTCTTAAATTTAAATGAGAAGTTCCCCCAGTTAATTAGACATTGCAGTGGTAGGATTGCTTTTCTGGGACAGTTAGTAATTCTGTTCTTATTTTTCTTTTGCCGTACTTAATGATGAGTGTTTCCTAAGTTCCCTTCATAAATACCTTTCCATGATTCAATCTGGTTACTCTGTCTATCAGGCCACAGGCCCTTTGCACATACTGTTGAGCACAGTTCTTTGTCCCTGTACTTTGGAGAAGCAACAGTGTAGGAGCCACACTGGTCCCATAGCAGAGGTACACAGGGCTTAGTCAGGCCCAGTAGATTAATTCCAAGAACAAATCCTAAGGGCTCTGTTATCAGGCACGTGTCCGTTCTCTACCTTTACTGCTGCCCTCTGACCATTTTGTTGTTTGAATCTGGGGGGAACACTACCCTTGGCGGAATAGATTTTTTTACCAGCAGAAGTTAAAGGAATAAGTAAAGAGACCAGATGGTATAAAGTCTAAACTTCCCACACCAACTATTTAATCTCTCTTGTTCGAAGCTTCTAACCCTTTGGGGAAAAAGCTTTATCAATCCTATATGGAATCGTAAACAGAAGAAAAGGGGGTTTTATTTGTTTGTTTTGGGGTTTTACTAAACCTCCCTTAAAAAATACTCATTCTCAATAATTACTAATTTTCTTATTTTTACAATGAGCAACATAAAAAGAAAATAGCCTATTGTCTCTTACTGCCAGGCATTTTCCACTTTAACAGTAGTTGTACTGCTACACTCTCTAATGGCAAAGAGAAGATGGATTGAAAGATGTCACATTAGTTACATTGCCCCAAAAGTATCTTGTTTCAAGAGAGGCAAAATTAGATGATCTGAAAGAAATCATGTTATTTCAGAAGTTTATACGGTATAACAAGGAAAGCCCTAATCAAAAGGTGACCTTGTGGACTTTTTTCTGGAAACCATCCTGATCCTGGGCAGCCTGAGGTCTAATCTCATGGAAGAGCCTGGGAGTCCCTTACTCTGGAAAAAACTGCCTAGTTAGGAGTGATTTCTAGTTCAATAAACCCTAATGGTTCTGAAGAGGTCATAGCATTTATTTACCTCATGTCTAGTACTTTAGGCTCTTGAATTAACCATGTCAGGGGCTACTACGTTATTTTCTGGGTGGATAACTACCTGTATGTATCAGACTTCGAGCCAAGTTGTTAGCTGCACTTCATGAAATTTTGGCTAAAACACTCTTCATACTCGCTTACGACTTATGACACCAAAAGTTTTCCATTTAGAATGTGTTATCCTAAGAGCCATTTTCTTTTCATTAATTAATTAATTAATTTATTTGTTTTTGGCTGTGTTGTGTCTTCGATGCACGTGGGCTTTCTCTAGTTGTGGTGAGCGAAGTTGTGGCGCACGGGCTGAGTTGCTCCACGGCATGTGGGATCTTCCCGGACCAGGGCTCGAACCCGTGTCCCCTGAATTGGCAGGTGGATTCTTAACCACTGCGCCACCGGGAAATCTCCTAAGAGCCATTTTTAAACCTACTCCTCGTTTTACTTCCTTCTCCATGTTCCAAGAAAAGCATTTCTTGACTGTGTTTCAGCCAGTATATTCCCATTGAAACGGTAGAATTCATTGGTCATGGCAAAATATGGTGACCAGCTTAAAACAGGAGGCTGCACTCAACAGCCTCCCAGGCCTTTTTACCAGCTTGCGCTTGATCTGCTGTTTCTAATTCATTTGCCCCATTCTGTGGGGCTGTCAAAGGAATAGTGTTCTTCTTTTTAAATAGTGTCTTTCTTCCCAAAACTGCATTCCCAACAGATATACTTTTTACAAAGGAGTAGCCTCACCCACCACTAAAATGTCACAGTTCCTTCAGGGTGAGCTGGAACTATTCAAAGGGCACAGGACCAGTAGGCAGGAGCATTAATTCAGACGAAGAGGCCGAGCGGCAGAGAAGGGTGGGCACCACGCTGCAATGGGCCACGGGGTGTGAGGTTGGAGGGTCAGCCTCTTGGGTCAGCATGACCACTTTTGCGTATGACGTCATGTCTTCAGTTTCCTTCTACCTCATCTTTCTCATTAGAAACTCTTGGGACCATCAACTCTTACTTTAGAAATAGATCCTAAATTAAGTTTGGCTTGTTATTAATTTTTAATACTCTGGTTATATCTATTGAGACCAACAAGCTCCAGATCATCCTCAATTGAATCACCTTTAAGGTAATGAGATCATGATAGCAGTTGTGCCGATGGTTGTCTGTTACCTGATAAGCATGAATAAATGACCTACTCTATGGCCCATTTTTGAAATTGAAAAAGAAACGCATAAACTTGCTATGAGAACAATTTTCATAAAGCAACTAGCAAAGTATATAAAATAATATTTAATTAAGTGCTAGAAAACAGGGTTAGAAGCCTTGAGGGACATAAAATGGCAAGGAACAGGTAAGATCATTGTAGGCTGGAGTTAGTCTAGTTGGGAAGGTTTTATGTGAGACGTTGATTTTGAAACTTGTAGGATTTGCATTGGAATGGAGGGGGGAAGCAAGCTGTTCCACATGTTGCGACTAGCGGAAGCAAAGACCCCAAGAGGGGATCACAGGGCTAAGAGGTGACGAGGGTGACTAGATGCCATACACTCCAACCAGAGGGATCGGGGCTCCCATGGCCCCTCCCAGTTATCCTTGAGATATTTCCCAGTAGAAATCTAACACTCACTTTTGTTTGCATTTTAAAATATTGGCTTCTGTAAGAAAATCATATCATAGCACAAATACTAGACTTGTAGAATCCAAGATTGGAAAAGAATTTGGAAGGTCTTTTTATCTAAGGACTAATTTATCCTGTTTAGTGACCTACAGAGAAATGTCTCCCTTCAAGATAGTCTAGTGTTTTCTTGATCCACTCTGAGCTATACTTGTCTTTGAATCTCTTCCTGCCTCGTTGTTGCCAAAAATGACCCTTTCCTAAAATACCTAAAGTACCCCATGCACTAGGTCAAAGGTCAAACCCCCCCTGAGCCTCAGTTTGTATTTAAAATAAGGATAATAATAGTATAGGCATCTGATGGTTATCGTGAGAATTCATATGTATAGAGCATTTAGCATGATGTCACAGTGACTCATAGAGGTGCCCCTAAGTTAGTTTTAACATTGTCATTCAACCAATGGGAGAAAGAAAGTTACCATATATTTTTCAGAAGCCTGGAAGGGTGATAGGTGCAAAGTTTTTTAGGTTAAAGTAAGGTCATCAAAATCACCATCTTGAACAGATGTGAATTTCAAACAAATGAGATGAATTCCACGTCGTCTTCCAACTCAGCCTGTCACTAGCTCCAGCTGTAATTCTCTAGGAAAGCAGCAGACATGAACAGCTTTTTCCAGAAGACGATTGCCCTTGCAGATGCTCACATGCTTCTTCCAGCAGCTCGTTTTGGTTCTCCTATTATTCACTCTTTCCCAAGTCTGGCTTCCCTCTGCCACCTAAACCCCCAGGACTCTCACCCGTTGACCTCCTGTCAGCACCCTCTTGCCAGCTCATCCCAACCGATGTCCTGCATGCCCTCCGCACTGGCGGCACCCTCCCACCAGGTCTGTGGCAATTCTCCCTCATGGACCAACGGCCAAACTCAGCTCTGAGGTATCTAAACAACTTCATCTGCGTTTCTCAAACTAAGTAACAAGATATTTCCACCTTGACAAAGCTCTAGGCCTTCCTCTTGAAAATTCAGTACTTCACTAATGTTTTCTGATCCAGGAAAACAGACAATCAGATCTTTCTTGAAACATTTCATTTTGCAGTGAGAGCAGGGTGAAGGCATTTGAGTAGGTGCTGTTTTCCTTACAACTGTGACCAACTGCAGATTCCTTTTAGATGTCAAATGTCAACAGACATTTCTCTAGAAACTGTTTTACTCCATCCAGAAGTAGTTGCAAGAGCATTAAATTTAATACTCTTACTAAGTCATTAAAGATATTTAGATATGAAAACGTTTACAGACTTCAAGATAGTATACATGAGGAACAATAAAAAAATCAAACCTAGCCCATCTGACCTGGGTCAGACCCACGCGTTGTTAGTTGGAGAAGTTTAAGGCAAAAAGAAAACGTTTAAGGAATGGAAAGGCTGATTCGCCACGTAGATCCTCTTTCATCCAGTGAAAATAGATATTTGGTGATATAAAAGCAAAAAGGGAAACACATGCATGGCATATGTGGCACCTGGGTCCTGGTGCCAAGACATAAATAGACTGATTTTCCAGGCTTGCGTCCAGATAAGTTCTTCAGGACTGGAGCTGGAAAATCAGTCAGAGTCACCGAATAGCAGCTTAGGTAAGGACCTTGGACATCACACCTTCCAACCCGTAGAGGTTAAATGATCAGTCCAAGCCTTCATACCTCCTCTGTCCTAGAAACAGGGCCACTCAGACCCTGGGTCTCAGGACCATTTCTCCTCTCCTGCTTCATATTTCCAATTCATTCCACAGAGACGCTCTCTGGGCTGGTTCACCAGTAAAGTTCTTGTTAAAATGAGCAGCCCAAAGCCAGGTAGATCTGTGGCTAGACCATGTCCCTCTCAAGCCAGGAAACTGCCACCTCCCACCTGTGGCCTCAGGGCTCGGTCTGGCACCAGGGCCAGTTTGGATGGTGTTCTTAGTCAAGGGGACGCCAATTCCCGGCTTAGGCCCCTGTAACCTTTCTGTGCTCTCATTCATTCATGTCCAGGGATCTGTTTTTATTTTCATTCTTGAGACAGTATTACCAGTTGGAGAAGGGAAGGCTTCTCCTCTTTTCAGCTGTAACCACAGGAAAGTGTGGGCCATAAAACACATTTTCCAGCAAGACAGGTTTGTTTCAGGCAAATCTCTGAGTCCATCAGCACTGGTTAAAACTGCCAATTTTGAACTCATTTCCTTTGAAGTAATGATGTGAGTACAAAAGTAACAAGACTTCAGAATGGAGTATCAGGCAGAAGTTAATTAAACTGGCTTTGGGATTTCCCTTGATTATATATAGTCTATATATATATAGCAGAATATAGAAAACCATAAAAAAATATAAACTAGTTATTATTCCAGCCACTCAGAAATTAAGATTTTTTTAAATGTGCATCCTTCTCTTTTTCTCAGTGTATATAAAATATTTTGGGGGGGGCTCATGTTATTCAAATTGTGTTGTAACTTGCTTTTTCTCATAATTTATCCTGAATATTTTGTTAGTAATAGCTTGATTTTGATGACTAGTATGCATTTAAACTAAGCTTGACAGTATAAATTTCATAAATAATGCATCTAACATTTGCTTCCCTATCATGGGTTACATGTTGGTTCTATGTCAGATACCATGCTGGGTCCCTGCCCCCCTCAGAACCTGGACTGGATCAAAAGCCCCAAGATGGGGTGATGGCCGGGGGTGGTCTGGTCTCAAGCTGCCCTGGGAATTGGAGACTTGGCTAACTTGCCCCCTGTCCCGAGAGATCCCGGAGAGTTCTCATCTTTTGCATAATAAATGGATGAGAGGTAGAATGGAAAGGATGAGGTAGAATGGATGAGAAGGAAAGGACATGGAAATGGCAGTTTGAATCATTTCAGCAATAAACTTGGGGCACTCAGGTTCTGGATTGCATCTTATGGGTCAAAACCTTTAAATACCTGGGGAGAAGTTGGCAGTGGGTGTGACTCCAAGTCCAGATGATGGAGCATTGAGGTTACCAGCACAGGTCAGGGTTCCTACCTCCCCTACCTACTAGCAGTGTGACTCTGGGTAAGTCACTTAGCCTCCTGGGCCTCAGCTTCCTCACCTGTATAAAGGGAATCATATTGGTGCATACTTTACAAGCTTGCTCTGAGGACTAAGGAAGATAATCCACATCAAGTGCTGACATGTGGGAAATCTAGTAAATATTGACCATGGCTACAGTGACAACAGTGTATAACCTTTAAAACATAATTTTAAGGGAAGATAAATTGGGTCATCTGGGAGTTCAGTATTTGAGTGTTAAGCCACATAGAAATGCATCCAGAAACATGAGTATTCTTGAAAATCGAAGTTCTGCATTAGCCATGCATAAGTAAAATATTACTGAAATGAGGTGTGCTAGTAAAATCATCCTTACTGAAGTAGTGCTTGAGGACTTTGTCTCTTCTGCATTATAAATTATGTCTAGGGCTTCCCTGGTGGTGCAGTGGTTAAGAATCCGCCCGCCAATGCAGGGGACACGGGTTCGAGCCCTGGTCCGGGAAGATCCCACATGCCGCGGAGCCTAAGCCCGTGTGCCACAACTACTGAGCCTGCGCTCTAGAGCCACGAGCCACAACTACTGAGCCTGTGCTCTAGAGCCCATGAGCCACAACTGCTGAGCCCACGTGCCACAACTACTGAAGCCTGCACGCCTAGAGCCCGTGCTCTGCAACAAGAGAAGACACGGCAATGAGAAGCCCACGCACCGCAACAAAGAGTAGCCCCTGCTCGCCACAACTAGGGAAAGCCTGCGCACAGCAACGAAGACCCAATGCAGCCAAAAATAAATAAATAAAATAAATAAATTTTAAAAAAATTCTGTCTAAAGGACTTCATGAATTATCTTATTTCATTGATTCCAAGGGACACACTTGCCACGTTTGAACATCTCTAAATCAGAACATGTCTTTTTTTTCAGGATATGTCTTATAATCAATAGTGTGTCCTATTTAACAGGCAGTTTGTTTTCTTTCTTAGTAGTACCTAAAATAATACAACTTAAACTTGATGGCATCTAAGATTTAATAAACTATGTCCATTTCTTTGTTCACGTTTGGGCTGGGAAGGCTTTGGCTCAGTTTTTGTAGTTATTTATTTCTGGTCACTGGAAACACCAGTGTTCTCAAGACCATCATTCATCAATATTTAACTGCAAATTTGTTTCCCAGCCTCAGATAGTTTTCCATAATCTAATCCATTTGGGGAGAAAACCGAAAAATCAGTATTTCAGACAGTATTTTATATATTAAAAATCAGTATCTCTGACAGTATTTATATATTAACATCACAAAACAAAAAATACTATGTATTAATATTTCTATGTGTGTGTGGGGGGCAGTTTAAATTATTAAACCCAGCTTATTCTGTTGTAATACTAGGCTGGTGGGTCTTCAAAGGCTACTCTCATGTCAGTTGTTCATATAACAGTGTACACACACACACACACACACACACACACACAGAGAACATATATATGTAACTTCACTATAATAAAAGAGACTTTGGTTTATTTAACCATTTCCACTCATTAAGTCTCTTAAAGGGCTTCAATTCAGGCTTCTTGATGTATTAAAAAGTTATAAAATCCATTAAGTAGTATAAATATGATGCTTATTTCCTTCCTAGGGTTTTAGAGGTGCATGTTAATTTAATATTATGTTCTTCCAGAATTGATACGTGGTTATCCATCATTAGAAAGTGCTCATCTAGTTATGAAGATGTCAAAACCACCCCATCCTCCAAAAGAAAAAGCATATCTTTGCCACTAGATGCTGTTATAAAATTCTTTAGCAGCTTGAAAGGCTAGTGGCTTAAAGTTTCCTTGTGTCTTTTTTTTTAACTTTGAAAATTTGCACATAATTTTTTTTACAAATTTTTTTCCATTTTTTTATTGTGGTAAAGTAAAACATAAAATTTACTATCTTAACCATTTTTAGGTGTACAGTTTAGTAGTATTTAGTACATTCATATTGTTGTGCAACCATTGCCACCATCCATCTCCAGAACTCTTTTCATCTTGCTAAACTGAAACCCTGTACCCATTAAACAATAGTTCCCCATGGCCCCCTCCCCTCAGACCCAGGCAACAATCATTTTACTTTTTTTTTCCCCTTCACTTTTCCCCCATGCTCCAGCCTCTGGTAGCTACCATTCTACTCTCTGTTACTATGGGTCTGGCATTTTTTAATTTTAATTTTTTAGATTCCAGATATAACTGAGATCATGCAATATTTGTCTTTCTGTGTCTGGCTTATTTCACTCAGCATAATGTTCTCCAGGTTCATGCATATTGTCGCAAATGACAGGATTTTCTTCTTTTTAAAGGCTCAATAATATTCCAGTGTGTATGTGTGTATAATATTGATATTTGTGCATATAATAGTAATATTTATATATCAGTATATATGAATAATATATACATATGTACATGTTTTCTTTAGTCATCCATCAACATTTAGGTTGTTTGCATATCTTAGCTATTGGGAATAATGCTGCAATGAACGTGGGAGTACAGATATCTCTTCGAGATACTGGTTTCATTTCCTTTGGATATATATACCTAGAAGTGGAATTGCTGGATCATATAATAGTTCTATTTTAAAGTTTTGGTGAAACTCCATACTATTTTGAATAATGGCTGTACCAATTTACATTCCCACCATCAGTGTACAGTGGTCCCCTTTTCTCCACATTCTCAACAACACTTGTCATCTTTTGACTTTTTTTTTTTTAATTTATTTTTTGGCTGTGTTGGGTCTTCGTTGCTGCATGCGGGCTTTCTCTAGTTGCGGCGAGCGGGGGCTACTCTTCGTTGCAGTGCGCAGGCTTCTCATTGCGGTGCCTTCTCTTGTTGCGGAGCACAGGCTCTAGGTGCGTGGGCTTCAGTAGTTGTGGCGCACGGGCTTAGTTGCTCTGCGGCATGTGGGATCTTCCCGGACCAGGGCTTGAACCCATGTCCCCTGCATTGGCAGGCGGATTCTTAACCACTGCACCACCAGGGAAGTCCCTCTTTTGACTTTTTGATAATAACAATCCCTAAAAGGTATAAGGTGATATCTCACTGTAGTTTTGATTTCCCTGGTGATTAGTGATGTTGAGCATCTTTTCATATACATGACTTCAGTTGGCCATTTGTATATCTTCTTTGGGAAAATGTCTATTCAGGTCCTTTTCCCATTTTTAAGTTGGTTTATTTGATGTTTTTTGCTATTGAGTTGTAAGAGTTCCTTTTATATTTTGGATATCAATCCCTTATTGGATGTATGATTTGCAGATATTTTCTCCCATTCTGTAGATTTCCCTCTCATTTTGTTATTTGTTTCCTTTGCTGTGCAGAAACATTTCAGTTTGATGTAGTCCCACATGTTTATTTTTGCTTTTGTTGCCTGAGCTTTTGGTGCCAAATCCAAGAAATCATTGCTAAGACCAATGCCTAGGAGATTTCCCCCTGTTTTCTTCTAGGAGTTTTATGGTTTGCAGTCATACTTTTAAGTCTTTTATCCATTTAGACATTGATTTTGGTGTATGGTGTAAGATAAGAGTCCAATTTCATTCTTTTGCATGTCAATATCCAGTTTTCCCAACAACATTTACTGAAAAGCCTATCCTTTACCCATTTTGTATTCTTGGTGCCTTTGTCAAAAATTAGTTGACCATAAAAGTATGGGTTGATTTCTGGATGTTCTGTTCCATTGATTTGTGTGTCTGTTTTTATGCCAGTACCAAAGTGTTTTGATTAATGTAGCTTGGTAACATAGTTTGAAATAAGGAAATGTGATGCTTCCAGTTTTGTTCTTCTGCTCAAGATTGCTTTAGCAATTTGGGGTCCTTCGTATTTCCATATGAATTTTAGGGTTGTTTTTTTCTATTTCTGTGAAAAATGCCATTGGAATTTTTATAGGGATTGCATTGAATCTGTAGGTTGCTTTGGGTAATGGGGATATTTTAACAATATTAATTCTTCCAATCCATGAATACAAGATATCTTTCCATTTCTTTGTGTCTTCTTCAGTTTCTTTCAGAAATTATGGGGTGGGGTGGGGGGTGGAATATGAGAAGTTGGGTAACAGAAAGTTGTTGAGAGCCCAGAAAGGGAGAGAACTTCAAGAATAAAATGCACAATACTAAGAGCCACCAGCATCTGTGCTGAAGACAAGCTACTGAGAGGTTAATTGCAACTTGAAAAAATTAATTTTTTCACTAGTGATATGACCCTAAGCCAACTGTAATGGCATTTGGGAGCAAGAGAGTGGTAACTATGATTTTGAAAAATTGATAGTGAAAGGAAGGGAAAAGAGGCAGTCAGAGGAGATGGGGAGGTAGTGGGGTTGTGTGCCCTCATAAGGTGGTTCTGCTTCAGCACTTATGTTCTCCTTCACGGAACGTCTCCTTCCGACAAACCCAGCCTTTCACCACTGGAAATAGAAAAGAGTGAATTCATATAGGCAGCTCACCTCGTTGGCCTAAAAATTACTACTGGAAAAAAGAGAAAGAAATCCTTTACCTTTTAGAACCCTCAAAGGGATAATGTATTCAAAGTGGAAAAATATCTTTCTTTTAGGCAACCACTGAAGAAACTGAAACAAACAGTCAAGAAGATGAGAATGATGGTGAAAAAACAGAAAAAGGGAATACAGAAGTTACCTCATCAGGTTTGTTTTTATAGCAGACTAGTTTTAAGGTAAAGCATGCTAACTCTTATTAAAGAGAATGAAAATAGAAGGTAGTGAATGAGGCTCTGTGACTGGTGTGGTTGTGCTGCCATCTAGTGACTCCTGGGGGAAATTCTGACCAAGTGATTTATCTTGCTATAGAAAAACAGGAACCCATGCTTTTTTGCTACCTTGTTTCATTTTGGTTTTTTTGAAAGTTTATCTCCATCATCATAAAAGAGTTATATTTCCCCAAATCAATAATGCTAAAAACTGAGGGTTATATTTAACACACAGTAACAACAATAGATAAGACAGATTAAAAATATATCATAAAAATAGATGCTGAAGTGGTAAACCCAATGAATAGTTTGAAAGAATAAAGTAATGCCACAAATATGAACGGTGAGTATGAATAGAAACCCACTCTTCCCTAAAGTAATATTTCTCGATATTTTTAACACATTTTTTCTTTTGATAAACATGAAAACCTCTCACCCTCTTCTAATACCAAGTTATTTTTAAATGGCATCGTAAAGTAAATTAAAAGTCATTACTAAAAATTTTAGCGTATACTTTTTCAAACTAGACTGTACCTCCACATTCTGATATGCCCCCTCAGGTGGTGACTTTTCCACCCACTTTAGACTGTACCAAATTCTTCTTTGTATATCCGAGAACACTTAATTTTCACCGCATTATATTGATTTTAACCACACAATCCTTAACACATTCCAATTATGAAAGCATGATGTTAAAAAGGAGCATTGTAATACAAAAGGAAGAGTCAGGCTGCCCCTCATTTGGAAAGAAATTTGGATAGAAATTATCTATAAATGTTCACCCATCCAACCCACCTCTCGTCATATTTCCTGTCAGCATTTTGTTTCATGTAGTGTTATTCGTATGTAAGCTGGGACTCTTATTCAGAACTTAAGTTTTTCATGGTGGGGTTCTTTGATATGTTTTATGTTGCTTGATTTTTTAATAATATCATGAAAGAGCCTAGAGAATTCTAGTACCTGAAGCTCTTTTGTACCTCTCATCACACTGTAATCCAGTTCCGTGTTGCCCCAGGCAAGATATGTACTCAGTGTACTTCCTGGCGTGGCAGGACCAACGAGCCTTTATATCGTTTTCATCTTGTTCTTTATGTTTCTGAATGTAACTGCATTTCAGAGCCACAGTATTTTACATCAACTGTGACTCGATCCAGCCCGACCGTGGCCTTTGTGGAGCTTTCCTCCAGCCCCCAGGTGAAGAACGAGGTGCCAGAAGAGAAAGACCAGAAGAAACTGGAACATGAAATGAGTGGAAAGGTGGAACTGGTGCTGTCACAAAAGGTGAGGTGGACTAAAGCCGTTAAGTCCACGATTCGCGTGGCTTCATGTTGCTGCCGACTGCTATGGTGGCACCATTTTGTAATGAAGATTTATTTTCTCTCCTGATCTTGTTTCCTACCTTTGATCTGTATTTTTTTTCTTAATACAAATGTAATACATGTTCATTGTAAAAACAAAAAAAATGTAACTACATATAGAAAGATGTCTGTGTTAGTCCACTTGGGCTGCTATAACAGAAAACCATAGACTTGGTAGCTTATAAACAACAGAAATTTATTTCTGTCAGTTATGGCGGCTGGGAGGTACAAGAGCAAGGTGCTGACAGTCAGCGTCTGGTGAGAACCCACTTCCTGACTCACAGATGGCTGTCTTCTTGCTGTGCCCTCGCTTGGCAGAAGGGCCGAGGGAGCTCTCCTGAGTCTCTTTTATACCATCAGTAGTCCCATTCATGAGATCTCCACCCCCATGACCTAATCACCTCCCAAAAGACCCAGCTCCCAATACCATTACCTTGGGGGGTTAGGGTTTCAGCGTATGAATTTTGGGGGGACACAAACATTCAGCCTATAGCTATTTATTTTTAATGTCTATTCACAGTGATATGCATGTAAATATGTAACAAATCTATCAAATAATATGTGTAAATATACATAAAAATAGAGAAATAAAAAATAGAGAAATAGAGCAAGAGAGAGAAAACGTCACTGAAACCTACCTCTCTGTTAATAATAAGTGGTATATATAGTCTTTCAACATCTTTTAAAATTTATTTTAAATGGCTAATATTTAATTATGAAGAATTATATACACTTAAAAGAAAATTGTAGTATAGATATCTGTTATAAAGCTTTGCAGTTAGGTTTTAGTTTGCCGTGCATGAGCTTGCTTATTTGTAACTTACTCCATATTCTCTTTCCGATATTTACCTGTTTTACAGTAATGGTACTTCTGATGCCTCTGAACTTGAATAACAAGGAAACTAGAAAATTATTATTCTGATATAATGGGTTTTAACATCTTGTTTCTATTAAATTTCTTCTTTGTTTGGAGTCTCATCTCTTTCATATTAATTTAGTTTGTTTTCAGGCACAGTCTAAAAGTCATCTTTTGTACCTGTTGTCCTCAACCTCGGTTACCCTTTAGAATTTAATACATACCAGGTCATATAAATCTCAGTCTCTGGGAACAGGGCTCAGGCATCTGTATTTTCGAAAGCTCCCCAGGTGATTCTGATGGGTCACCAAGATAGAGAACAGCTGACTTGCGTACTGGATACTTTATGTGGTGATATTCCAACTTTAAACCTAGATTTGGATTTGACTTTAGAGTGAAAAATTTACCACTTCTAGTTCTGGTTCATCTATCATCTACTCAACCAATAGTGGCTGTGCACCTACTATGTGCCAGGCACTCTGCAGACACTGGATATTCAACAGTGAATAAGACACAGCCCCCGGCCTTAAGATGCTGAGAGTGCTGTATGCCTGGTGGAGCCCAAAAATGCCTGCTTCCCTGATGCCTTTTGGGGATTTCAGACTCTAGCTACTCCCCCATTTTTATACACAGAGAATTAAAAAATGGTCTGGAGGTCTGAACAGAAGAACCTAACTGTAGGAAAAGCGTTGGGGGCAGACAGGATTTCCTGCCTTTGCAGGTTGTGCCTGATCCACGTTACACTTGTAATCTATTTATTTATTCTTCTTGCAAATTGACCTTTTTTCTATGTAAATATAAAATGAAAGGAAAATTCTATAACATTGCTAGGAAAAATATTTTTAAAATCAAACAAAATGGATACCATAACATAAAAAATATTCATCTGCATTCCTCATCTGTGTAACCTCGTCTATGTGATCCATCTTTGGGCCCCCAGTGTCATGGCTACCCTACTATGGAAAAAATTGTTTTCAGGGGTTCTTAACTCTGTGTATGTGTGTGTGTGTGTGCACACGCGCATGCTGCACGTGTGCCCACACGTGTACATGCACCATGGACCCTTTGTCTATCTGGTAAACGTTATTCTCAGAATAATATTGTTTAAACCATAAAATACACAGCATTACCAAGTTTTCCTTGGTATCAAGTAGTACGAAATATGTATAACCACATGACTTCTTTTCTGTGGACTCCAGGTTAAGAATCTCTGCTAGATGATTAGCAAATGGAATAATGGTCTTTGAACCCAATGCTTTTCACACCATGTGAATTTCTCCTTTTCTCCTTTCGCTACTTTACAGTTAACTTTTAGAGAAAGAAAGAAAGAAAGATGATGACAGTGGTTGCAACAGCTTTTATTTTCTGACTTCACTTGAGAGTGTTACCTTTATAAAACAAAGTACCAGTGCACACAGGCTGACCTTTTACATAGTGGGTATTTTGAGCATTTCTGCTGAGATTAACTTTTTCATTTGCAACCAGGCATTATCTGAAATATATTTTTGTCAATTCCACTGTGGAGGAAATGGTATGAGCTTAAGATTCGAGGGTTGTCAACTTTGGTAAATCTAGGCCTTAGGTTTTGCTGCATGTTTAACACTGAAGTTCATTTGGACATCTGGTTGACCTCTGTAATGCAGAACGATTAACTATTTTCTTCAAGATTCCATTAGGGTTGAATATATTATTCATCAAGAAAAATAAAATCTTACTGAGGAGAAATTCTAGACATTAAATCATCCTGAGGACCAAATAAGAGATCAGCTTATGGTGAAACAAGTGCTCTGGAGCCTCTCTCGCCCACTGGCCATAAAATTAATCTCTTCATGGCCACCAGCCAGTGAATCAGAGAAGATTCTGTAAGCAGCTAAAAGGACATCGGAACTGATACAACCACACTCCTCATTCCGATCTCTGCTCAGAGTCTGTTGACTCTTTATTTTGGTCGTTAGTTTGGTTATCTGGTCTTTCAGCAATCAGTTGATTAGAAGCAACAAATCGGAAGGAGGGTGTTCTACCAAAGGCCCTTCCGATTGGGGAGAAACAAAATAAAATTAAATAGCAATAAGAAGAAAAATCTGTTTTTACAAAGCAAACATAAGAATTTTTAAAGCCTGTAATTTTGGATCTATTTACCATAAGGTCATGTGGTCTAACATGCCTCAAAAATCCCCTAAGGGCATCATCGCTATGGCACTGTTTGATATAATGGTTATTTACAATAATGCTTCTTTGCCAACAAGCACAGTATATTGTCTTTAATGTACTTTGCGTAAATTTGTGTGTGGGGGGGTATGTAGTGTCTCAAGAATAATGCCCATTAGAAGGTAATATTACTTTAATATTTAATACTTACATAGTAAGATTTTTAAAAAAATCTTATGTGGAACATCTCACTTCCTGACATTACAAATTCAGTATTATGTAGTACCAAGAAGAGAAGCTGTGATTGATCCCAATAAGAAAATGAGACAGAGAGTGATGTATTATCTCAAAGATGGAATATTGTCCTCTGAGTTTGAAGAAACATGATCATCAAATTTTTATGCTCTAGTTTGATTTCTCTGAAAAATTGACCTCTATATTAATGTAGAAAAGCATGAAGGGGTTTGGAGAAGGGGCAAAATTTTCCATTTACAATTTAAATGTTTGGGCTTATTGACTTATTGTAGCCATGGATCCTTAAATTTTATTTCACCTGTGCATTTATTAATGGACAATACTTGTAATATTTATGTCTGTTGCCCATGATCCAGGTGGTAAAGCCAAAATCTCCAGAACCAGAAGCAACCCTGACGTTTCCATTTCTGGACAAAATGCCTGAAAGCAGCCAATTACCTTTGCCAAATCTCAGTTCTCAAGGTAAAAAGATAGAAATGTTTTGTTTTAGTTCTACGTGTTCTGCTGGGCCCATTTGTAGTGAAATAGTCTTCATTTTCAAGGCAGATTACTTCCTTTATGTTGATGTACCTTTAGCCATTGGGTTTGCCAGAGTCCATGATGGCTGAATTAATCACTTCAGAATGGAGGTCTGGAGCTACAGTCTCTATTTGGCTTAGCCAGGAACCCCAGCTGCCAAGACCGTTTTGTCAGCCAGGCACAGTAGGCACAGTAGGGCCTATACAAGGATTTGATACCTGAAAATAATTTTTATTGGCTCTTAAATATTTTAAAAATTACAAAATAAAAAATCAATAACTTTAATAAAGAGTTTATGATCTTAATATTATGTCAACTTCATTAACTGTTAATTATCTAGTCTTCCTAAAATACTCATTTAATTTGACAGTGATTTTGGAAGAAAGTCAGATTTTCTTGCCCCATAATAGTTCCTGGCTGTGCATGATGATTACCAAGAAACATTCATGATCATAGGTTAAACGTGCTACTCATAGCCAAAAACTTTAATCTTTCCAAAAATTCTTTATAGTTAGAATATATAGTTATATGGAACACATATATATAGGCTGAGGATAAACCTTAATATATTTCATATGTTTGATACATTTTATTATTTTTTTTAACAACTTTATTGGAGTATAACTGCTTTACATTGTTGTGTTAGTTTCTGCTGTACAACAAAGTGAATCAGCTATATGTATACACATATCCCCGTATCTCTTCCCTTTTGCGTCTCCCTCCCACCCTCCCTATCCCACCCCTCTAGGTGGTCACAAAGCACCGAGCTGATCTCCCTGTGCTATGCGGCTGCTTCCCACTAGCTATCTATTTTACATGTGGTAGTGTATATATGTCCATGCCACTCTCTCACTTTGTCCCATGTTTGATACATTTTAACATGTTTGGTATAATGTAGGGAGGGATGGCCTCAAAAAATATGGGAGTTTAGGGCCTATGAAGGTCTTAAAATGGCAATGGCCACTGCAAACTCCCCAAGTACCTTTAGGCCATGTATAGGTTGTGAATTCACCCCTTTACTCTTTAAGAGCCCAACTTGAATCCCTTTTTCTTGGTAAGAACCCCAGGCGCCCACAACCACCAGAAAGAAGCCTGAGGGATGTGAACGGTAGGGGGATGGGTCCTGAGGATTCCATGATCCATAGGGACTATGCTTCACAAGAGACAGACCACCGGGCTTTACTGGTATGATTTCTCTCTCTTTACTGAGGTGATGTGAAAATGACTAGAGTTCAGGAGGCAAGAACTATAAGGTTTCTTGTTTTTCTTTTTTAATGTGCTTTCCCCAGTACACTTTATAGATCTATCAGTCCAGGCAAAGAGAGGATGTACAGGGTCATTGTGGCTGGGGATTTATTGTTACTTTTCTTTTCAAGGATGGGCAGCTCTTTGGCAGAATGCTATTTGGCTTCCATTAGTCTTTGTTGACAGCTGGGAGATAAGTTGGGCTCTATCTACATAACAGGAAGTACTCGGGAGGGAATTAATTGGTACAGGTACTGATGATCACTAGCTTCTTAATGTGGAAACAAGTTCAATACTGTCGTCAAAGCATCTGATTTAAATTCGTCAGCCCTACTGTCCTGAAGGGAAGTGACAAAAGTAAATTCTTCTAACTGGGCCAGCAATTGGTCACATTTAGATTTTAATTCTGCCCTATTTCTAGCACTTTTTAATTGTGTATATAAATAATATAGAGAGGAAATAGATATTTTAAGCCATATTAATTAGTTTTATTGTCTTAGATATTTTTACATCTAATTATCTGTTGTAAGGCATTTCGATTTTGTAAAATGTGCTGTTGAATTAAGGGACTTTTACTTCATGCTTTATCTAAGGTGAATGAAAAATAAAATTCAGTGGCACTAGAGCATTTCCAAAATCATTCTTCAAGGTGGGATTATATTTGTCATACACCCGTCCCATACTCTTGTCTGGCTCATGGAAGCTGTAATTACAGCTGCAGGCTCTGGAGACAGAAGGCCTGGCTTCAAATTCTGGCTCTTCGAGTTCTAATCTGTATGATTTTACCCACCAAGTTCTCTCTAATCTCTAACTGTCACCTGTAAACTGGAAATAATAACAGTACCAACCTCATAGGGCTGTTGGAAGAATTAAATGAGATAAACCAAAAAAAAAAAAAAAGCATTTAGCTCAACACCTGACCTAGAATAAGCACTACAGTATAATCTAGTAGCTGCAGAATAGTTGCAGTAAGAGTAGAAGTATAAAGCAAGGTGCCAGGCAGGAATAAAGCATTCTTAAATGCTCTCCTTAAAATAGGAGTGTTTATATTGTAGAGACATAGCAGTAATTTTCAAACCTGAGATGTGGCAGGGTCTCCTGCAGGATTAATTAAAACACCACTCTCTGAGGGTGTGGAGAAAAGGGAACACTCTTGCACTGTTGGTGGGAATGTAAATTGATACAGCCACTATGGAGAACAGTATGGAGGTTCCTTAAAAAACTAAAAATAGAACTACCATACGACCCAGCAATCCCACTACTGGGCATATACCCTAAGAAAACCATAATTCAAAAAGAGTCATGTACCAAAATGTTCATTGTAGCTCTATTTACAATAGCCAGGACATGGAAGCAACCTAAGTGTCCATCATCGGATGAATGGATAAAGAAGATGTGGCACATATATACAATGGAATATTACTCAGCCATAAAAAGAAACAAAATGGAGTTATTTGTAGTGAGGTGGGTGGAGTTAGAGTCTGTCATACAGAGTGAAGTAAGTCAGAAAGAGAAAAACAAATACCGTATGCTAACACATATATATGGAATCTAAGGAAAAAAAAAAAAGGGTCATGAAGAACCTAGTGGCAAGATGGGAATAAAGACACAGACCTACTAGAGAATGGACTTGAGGATATGGGGAGGGGGAAGGGAAAGATGTGACAAAGTGAGAGAGTGGCATGGACATATATACACTACCAAACGTAAAACAGATAGCTAGTGGGAAGCAGCCGCATAGCACAGGGAGATCAGCTCGGTGCTTTGTGACCACCTAGAGGGGTGGGATAGGGAGGGTGGGAGGGAGGGAGACGCAAGAGGGAAGAGATATGGGAACATATGTATATGTATAACTGATTCACTTCGTTATAAAGCAGAAACTAACACACCATTGTAAAGCAATTATGCTCCAATAAAGATGTCAAAAAATAAATAAATAAATAAATAAATTTAAAAAATTTTAAAAACACCACTCTCTGGACCCCACCCGTACAGCGTCTGATTGTGTAGGTCTGGGCTGGGCCACAGTATTTACATTTCTAACAAGTTCCCAAAGGTGATCGTGATGCTGCAGATCCAGGGACCACACTCTGGAAACCACTGGCTTGAAGTATGTGTTTAAATTGTGCACCAAAAACATCGCTGGTAGATGTAAAAGTAACATTAATGCTTGTTTGGAGTGTATAAAGTTCGTATCTTTCAAGAAGCAAAAGGCCTCTAATAAATGTAGTCTTAAGAGACATGATTTGTCTTTAATTGGGGGTTGGCGGGGGAGTATAGGGCTTTGCCCAGCTGTAAAAAGTCAGCATACATTTAAGTGACTGGTCAGAGGCTGCACATCAAGTCCAAAGAAGCTGTAGGGTCAGGATCAGGAATCCTGGAGCCATACCTAATATTCTCTCCCCAGGACAGTGAGGACGCCATCATCTCCACCAAGTCGTCTGTTTCTCGACTGCTCAGACAGGCTACTGCAGACGTGCTGGGGGCCCTAGTGGTGCTCCACAGATTTCCCTTAAACATACACATGTGCATAAATAGTCTTTGAACACTCTGAAAACGTTCATAAAATAACATTTAAAGAGGACAGATTTCCTTTTCTCAACTGTCTCCCAATAGTAGAAAGATATCTTGAATTGATGTTTCAGGAAAATATGTGCACGTTTTAAAAACCGATGTCTTTATTTGCATTGAGAATGATGACAGATGAGCATAGCATATAGGTTAAGGATGCAAATGCTTGCCTTCAGCTTCTGTCTGCTTGACGCCACCCCATGACAGATACACACATACACATCTTTTTTACTACACACGTATATAACTGCCACCACAGACTTCCATAATAACATTTATAAAGTGTGTAAGAATAATTGAACTCATCTCTGCTGTCTTTTATACTTTTCTAGTGCTTTCCAAAAGCAATGTAAACTGTGCATTTTGCCCTTACATCACACATCATCCCATCATTTTGAGATTCAGCATCTTAACAATATCACCTTTAAGTATGAGCTCCTAAACTCCCACCCAACACCAAACAATAGCATAAACTGGCCCATCTATGGACTTTTGTCCACATCTTCAGGTTTTGTGTGCATTTTATTGAGATATTTTGTACTTTGGATTCTTTCACTCTCAATCCTTGTTCTGATGACAGCCAAACCTCCATTAGTACTTGGGAGTGTGGTTCTGTTCAAGTCTCAGCCCTGTTTTCATGGTTTTCTGTTTGTTCTGTTCTGCCATCTGATCTAGAGTCGCCTGGCACTGCCAGCGTTCTGCTGAGAGTTCAGAACTCTTGGCGACGTTCCCAGTTTTTCTCCCAGTCAGGTAAAATGCATACTGGGGAGCTCTATTTCTTTTTTGCAAAATCCATGTTGTGGGCAACCAATTATATCTGGTACTTTTCTTCATTTCTGATTCCAGGGGCACACGGTTAGCAAAGAGCTGGTTCATTGATATCAGTACCAGTTATCAGTACGAAAATTGGGGGAAATTCGCAGAATTTTACTTTGATTTTGAAAATCCAAAGAAATAATATTCACCTCTTTCTTTATGGTCTTCCTCTTTTTTTTTTTTTAAACAAAGATTAGAAGCATTTACCTGGAACTGGTAACGGTCCTCTTGTTAACTGTGTCACCTTCTCTACTTCCTGGATGACATCTGGCCTCTCTCTGTGTGATCCTTCTCTGTGTCAGACAGTGAGGGAACTGGTCAGTCAAGCCAGAGTGCAAGGTGCCTTAAAACGAGCACTCATAGGAATAGATTTCGCTTCCTATAATCTAGTACCTGGTGCTAATTGATGTGATCAATCATATTACACTGGTCATAACTTCTCTTGGTGATGGGTACAAGCTGCTTCAGGGGTCTGCTTTATCATGATTTTCTAATGCTCTTGGCTAACCAAAAAAAGTTGGTTTGAAGCTGACATAGGAACCACACTCCACTGAGACGATCAAAAAAGAAAGACAATTAGAAACTACTCACACTGTGATCTTTTTTCCTTTCTTTCTATACAGTGGATACTCCAAGCAGTGAAAAGTCGCCTGTAACTACGCCTGTAAGTAATTCCTATTGAGGAATATGATCATGCATTTAGTGTGATTTTAGTTTATAAGGTATTTGATTCACTTAAAGGGGATTCAATCAAAAACGATCTCCAAACGTTTGATTGTAAAAGAATATTTTTGTCGGCTATAATGCTGTCAGTTGAATCATAGAGAAAGAGATGGATTAGCATTTTGCAGAGTTGTTATCATGCCTGGAAGCAAAATGGTGAGTCAGGAAAGTAAAATATAAAAGAAACAACCAAAATGAATGTGACATAAGGAATTAGTAATAAAATATGCAACTTCTGTAGACATTCAAAATCAGCTTTTTAAATGGAGACAATACTTTAACACAGCGTACCATCGGCAGACAGGGCCCAAGCCTGGACTTTCTCTGGGAGACCCATGCTGTCTGGGTTATATTCCTTCTCACAATCAGTATCTTGAATAATATATATATTTTAACATCTTTATTGGAGTATAACTGCTTTACAATGGTGTGTTAGTTTCTGCTGTATAACAAAGTGAATCAGCTATACGTATACACGTATCCCCATATCTCTTCCCTTTTGCGTCTCCCTCCCACCCTCCCTATCCCACCCCTCTAGGTGGTCACAAAGCACCGAGCTGATCTCCCTGTGCTATGCAGCTGCTTCCCACTAGCTATCTATTTTACGTTTGGTAGTGTATATAAGTCCATGCCACTCTCTCACTTCGTCCCAGCTTACCCTTCCCCCTCCCCGTGTCCTCAAGTCTATCTCTACGTCTGTGTCTTTATTCCTGTCCTGCCCCGAGGTTCTTCAGAACCTTTTTTTTTTTAGATTCCATATATATGTGTTAGAATACGGTATTTGTTTTTCTCTTTCTGACTTACTTCACTCTGTATGACAGACTCTAGGTCCATCCACCTCACTACAAATAACTCGATTTCATTTCTTTTTATGGCTCAGTAATATTCCATTGTATATATGTGCCACATCTTCTTTATCCATTCATCTGTCGATGGACACTTAGGTTGCTTCCATGTCCTGGCTATTGTAAATAGAGCTACAATGAACATTTTGGTACATGACTCTTTTTGAATTATGGTTTTCTCAGGGTATATGCCCAGTAGTGGGATTGCTGGGTCGTATGATAGTTCTATTTGTAGTTTTTTGAGGAAACTCCATACAGTTCTCCATAGTGGCTGTATCAGTTTACATTCCCACCAACAGTGCAAGAGGGTTCCCTTTTCTCCACACCCTCTCCAGCATTTATTGTTTGTAGATTTTTTGATGATGGCCATTCTGACTGGTGTGAGGTGATACCTCATTGTAGTTTTGATTTGCATTTCTCTAATGATTAGTGATGTTAAGCATCCTTTCATGTGTTTGTTGGCAGTCTGTATATCTTCTTTGGAGAAATGTCTATTTAGGTCTTCTGCCCATTTTTGGATTGCGTTGTTTGTTTTTTGATATTGAGCTGCATGAGCTGCTTGTATATTTTGGAGATTAATCCTTTGTCAGTTGGTTCGTTTGCAAATATTTTCTCCCATTCTGAGGGTTGTCTTTTCGACTTGTTTATGGTTTCCTTTGCTATGCAAAAGCTTTTAAGTTTCATTAGGTCCCATCTGTTTATTTTTGTTTTTATTTCCATTTCTCTAGGAGGTGGGTCAAAAAGGATCTTGCTGTGATTTATGTCATGGAGTGTTCTGCCTATGTTTTCCTTTAAGAGTTTTCTAGTGTCTGACCTTACATTTAGGTCCTTAATCCATTTTGAGTTTATTTATGTGTATAGTGTTAGGGAGTGTTCTAATTCATTCTTTTACATGTAGCTGTCCAGTTTTCCCAGCACCACTTACTGAAGAGGCTGTCTTTTCTCCACTGTATATTCTTGCCTCCTTTATCAAAGATAAGGTGACCATATGTGCGTGGGTTTATCTCTGGGCTTTCTATCCTGTTCCATTGATCTATATTTCTGTTTTTGTGCCAGTACCATACTGTCTTGATTACTGTAGCTTTGTAGTGTAGTCTGAAGTCAGGGAGCCTGATTCCTCCATCTCCATTTTTCTTTCTCAAGATTGCTTTGGCTATTCGGGGTCTTTTGTGTTTCCATACAAATTGTGAAATTTTTTGTTCTAGTTCTGTGAAAAATGCCATTGGTAGTTTGATAGGGATTGCACTGAATCTGTAGATTGCTTTGGGAAGGATAGTCATTTTCACAATGTTGATTCTTCCAATCCAAGAACGTGGTATACCTCTCCATCTGTTTGTATCATCTTTAATTTCTTTCATCAGTGTCTTATAGTTTTCTGCATACAGGTCTTTTGTCTCCTTAGGTAGGTTTATTCCTAGGTATTTTATTCTTTTTGTTGCAATGGTAAATGGGAGTGTTTCCTTAATTTCTCTTTCAGATTTTTCATCATTAGTGTATAGGAATGCAAGAGGTTTCTGTTCATTAATTTTGTATCCTGCTGCTTTACCATATTCATTGATTAGCTCTAGTAGTTTTCTGGTAGCATCTTTAGGATTTTCTGTGTATAGTATCATGTCATCTGCAAACAGTGACAGTTTTACTTCTTCTTTTGCGATTTGGATTCCTTTTTCTTCTCTGATTGCTGTGGCTAAAACTTCCAAAACTATGTTGAAAAACAGTGGTGAGAGTGGACAACCTTGTCTTGTTCCTGATCTTAGTGGAAATGGTTTCGGTTTTTCACCATTGAGAACGATGTTGGCTGTGGGTTTGTCATATATAGCCTTTATTATGTTGAGGTACGTTCCCTCTATGCCTACTTTCTGGAGGGTTTTTATCATAAATGGATGTTGAATTTTGTCAAAAGCTTTTTCTGCATCTATTGAGGTGATCATGTGGTTTTTCTCCTTCAGTTTGTTAATATGGTTTATCACATTGATTGATTTGGGTATGTTGAAGAAACCTTGCATTCCTGGGATAAACCCCAGTTGATCATGGTGTATGATCCTTTTCATGTGCTGTTGGATTCTGTTTGCTAGTATTTTGTTGAGGATTTTTGCATCTCTGTTCATCAATGATATTGGCCTGTAGTTTTCTTTGTTTGTGGCATCTTTGTCTGGTTTTGGTATCAGGGTGATGGTGGCCTTGTAGAATGAGTTTGGGAGTGTTCCTCCCTCTGCTATGTTTTGGAAGAGTTTGAGAAGGATGGGTGTTAGCTCTTCTCTAAATGTTTGATAGAATTCACCTCTGAAGCCATCTAGTCCTGGGCTTTTGTTTGTTGGAAGATTTTTAATCACAGTCTCAATTTCAGTCCTTGTGATTGGTCTGTTTATATTTTCTGTTTCTTCCTGGTTCAGTCTCAGAAGGTTGTGCTTTTCTAAGAATTTGTCCATTTGTTCCAGGTTGTCCATTTTATTGGCATATAGTTGCTTGTAGTAATCTCTCATGATCCTTTGTATTTCTTCAGTGTCAGTTGTTACTTCTCCTTTTTCATTTCTAATTCTATTGATTTGAGTCTTCTCCCTTTTTCTCTTGATGAGTCTGGCTAATGGTTTATCAATTTTGTTTATCTTCTCAAAGAACCAGCTTTTAGTTTTATTCATCTTTGCTATCATTTCCTTCATTTCTTTTTCAGTTATTTGTGATCTGATCTTTATGATTTCTTTCCTTCTGATAACTTTGAGGTTTTTTTGTTCTTCTTTCTCTAATTGCTTTAGGTGTAAGGTTAGGTTGTTTATTTGAGATGTTTTTGTTTCTTGAGGTAGGATTGTATTGCTATAAGCTTCCCTCTTAGAACTGCTTTTGCTGCATGCCATAGGTTTTGGGTCGTCGTGTTTTCACTGTCATTTGTTTCCAGGTATTTTTTAATTTCCTCTTTGCTTTCTTCAGTGGTTTCTTGGTTATTTAATAGTGTATTGTTTAGCCTCCATGTGCTTGTGTTTTTTTTAAGATTTTTTTCCTGTAATTGATAGCTAGTCTCATCGCGTTGTGGTCGGAAAAAATACTCGATAAGATTTCAATTTTCTTAAATTTACCAAGGCTTGATTTGTGACCCAAGATATGATCTATCCTGGAAAATGTTCCATGAACACTTGAGAAGAAAATGTAATATCCTGTTTTTGGATGGAATGTCCTATAAATATCAATTAAGTCCATCTTGTTTAATGTATCATTTAAAGCTTGTGTTTCCTTATTTATTTTCATTTTGGATGATCTGTCCATAGGTGAAAGTGGGGTGTTAAAGTCCCCTACTATTATTGTGTTACTGTCGATTTCCCCTTTTACGGCTGTTAGCATTTGCCTTATGTATTGAGGTGCTCCTATGTTGGGTGCATAAATATTTACAATTGTTATATCTTCTTCTTGGATTGATCCTTTGATCATTATGTAGTGTCCTTCTTTGTCTCTTGTAATAGTCTTTATTTTAAAGTCTATTTTGTCTGATATGAGAATTGCTACTCCAGCTTTCTTTTGATTTCCATTTGCATGGAGTATCTTTTTCCATCCTCTCACTTTCAGCCTGTATGTGTCCCTACATCTGAAATGGGTCTCTTGTAGACAGCATATGTATGGGTCTTGTTTTTGTATCCATTCAACCAATCTATGTCTTTTGGTTGGAGCATTTAGTCCATTTACATTTAAGGTAGTTATCGATATGTATGTTCCTATTACCATTTTCTTAACTGTTTTGAGTTTGTTATTGTAGGTCTTTTCCTTCTCTTGTGTTTCCTGCCTAGAGAAGTTCCTTTAGCATTTGCTGTAAAGCTGGTTTGGTGGTGCTGAATTTTCTTAGCTTTTGCTTGTCTGTAAAGCTTTTAATTTCTCTGTTGAATCTGAATGAGATCCTTGCTGGGTAGAGTAATCTTGGTTGTAGGTTTTTCCCTTTCATCACTTTAAATATGTCCTGCCACTCCCTTCTGGTTTGCAGAGTTTCTGCTGAAAGATCAGCTGTTAACCTTATGGGGATTCCCTTGTATGTTATTTGTTGCTTTTCCCTTGCTGCTTTTAATATTTTTTCTTTGTATTTAATTTTTGATAGTTTGATTAATATGTGTCTTGGGGTGTTTCTCCTTGGATTTATCCTGTATGGGACTCTCTGTGCTTCCTGGACTTGATTGACTATTTCCTTTCCCATGTTAGGGAAGTTTTCAACTATAATCTCTTCAAATATTTTGTCAGACCCTTTCTTTTTCTCTTCTTCTTCTGGGACCCCTATAATTCGAATGTTGGTGCGTTTAATGTTGTCCCAGGGGTCTCTGAGACTGTCCTCAACTCTTTTCATTCTTTTTTCTTTATTCTGCTCTGCGGTAGTTATTTCCACTATTTTATCTTCCAGGTCACTTATCTGTTCTTCTGCCTCAGTTATTCTACTATTGTTCCCTTCTAGAGAATTTTTAATTTCATTTATTTTGTTGTTCTTCATTGTTTGTTTGCACTTTAGTTCTTCTAGGTCCTTGTTAAATGTTTCTTGTATTTTCTCCATTCTATTTCCAAGATTTTGGATCCTCTTTACTATCATTACTCTGAATTCTTTTTCAGGTAGACTGCCTATTTCCTCTTCATTTGTTTGGTCTGGTGGGTTTTTACCTTGCTCCTTCATCTGCTGTGTATTTCTCTGTCTTCTCATTTTGCTTAACTTACTGTGTTTGGGGTCTCCGTTTCGCAGGCTGCAGGTTCGTAGTTCCCGTTGTTTTTGGTGTCTGCCCCCAGTGGGTAAGCTTGGCTCAGTGGGTTGTGTAGGCTTCCTGGTGGAAGGGACTAGTGCCTGTGTTCTGGTGGATGAGGCTGGATCTTGTCTTTCTGGTGGGCAGGACCAAGTCGGGTGGTGTATTTTGGGGTGTCTGTGAACTTATTATGATTTTAGGCAACCTCTTTGCTAATGGATGGGTTTGTGTTCCCGTCTTGCTAGTTGTTTGGCATGGGGTGTACAGCACTGTAGCTTGCTGGTCGTTGAGTGGAGCTGGGTCTTAGCGTTGAGATGGAGATCTCTGGGAGAGCTTTCGCCATTTGATATTACATGGGGCTGAGAGGTCTCTGGTGGACCAATGTCCTGAACTCGGCTCTCCCACCTCAGAGGCTCAGGCCTGATACCCGGCCAGAGCACCAAGGCCTGTTTTTTAGGAATTCTGGGGTATTTTGTTCTTTGTTTTCTTTCTTTCAGGTATTTTTTTTTTTCTTACTTAGTTGCAATGAAATTTCCAGGAATGAAACAATAGGCAGGTGAATGGTGTTCAATTCAAAGCCAGGCATTTGTCAAGCTCTTGCTAGTTCTTGTTTCCCTGAAAGGGAGAACCAGGAGGTGGTGCCGGGCTCTGTCCCTACAGCTTCCCCGTGCAGACCAGTGCACACACATCCTCTCACTGCCTCTGCTCTTGGAGGGGCAGCCTGTGAACACACATCCCAGTCTGGGGCATGTAGGGCTGTGCTACGGACCGTCTGTGTATTTCTCACTCTGTCCCGTCTGCCACAGATCGGCTGCTTTACCCTCTTCTGACAGCCTCAAATGCTTCCCTTCCAGTTATGAAGGGATCTTTATAGTCCTTTCTGGTGTCCAAGGTCTTCTGCTAGTTTTCAGCCGGTGTTCTGTGAGAACTGTTGCATCTGTAGATGTATTCCTAATGCATCTGTGGAGAGAGATGAACTCCACGTCCACCTCCTCCTCCGCCATCTTGAATATCAGTATCTTGAATAATATTAACTGTACATTTAGTTTTCAATTCTTTATTTCGATGAAATAAAAAGAGCACTTGCTAATTAAAATATCAAGGCACATGACACTGTAGAAATTCCTTGCTGCTGAATTATACCTGGACATTCTCCATAGACCTGACTCTTCTCTGAACTGAGTGTTTCCGATGCTGGGCCTGGAATACTCACCCTCTGAAATTTGCATTGATTTGGAGCCTTCCTCTATGGCACAATCAACTGTAGCATTTCCTGAGGCCCCCAGGTGTAGCTGCATAATCACTGCTGCACCTTTGATTACAGATTTACTAACCATATGACCCTGAAAGTGCTGTATAACTTCTCTGAACCTTGTCTTCCTTGGTAGTACAATGAGATAATAATACTTTCCGAGTGTTGTGGGCTTTATTTGAAATAATTACACAGAAGCCTGTAGCACAGTGCCCAGTACATGAACGAATCCTCCCCAGTGGCTAATCCAAGAGGCCCACCATAGCCAACACCAATTCTTATCTATAGGTAAATTGTCTCACTTTGGGAATTCCTAAGTACCTGTGCAGAATGGAGAAGGGACCCGTCACCCGTCACAAACCGCCCCGCAATATCTCCAGCCACGTTCCAGAACTACCATCTGTTTGTGGAGGCTCAGTCTTAAGCCAGTACTGGGAATCCTGAGTTTGTTGGGAAGCTGAGTACATCCACAGAGGATGGGACCCCCAGAAGGATCCCAAGGCTGGCATTCATGGCACAGATCTGAAGAGTAGTATAACATAACCCATTGAGTTCCATTTTAAATGTCATGGGAACAACCATGTCAAATTGTTCTAGTCCCCCCTGGCAGGGATGGAGAGGAAGGGCATCCTACAGAGATACATTCTTATTTCTGTGTGTGGAAAATAGAATAAGAAAGAGAGAAATTACTGACCTATATAAGTGAATTCTCGAAAATACCCACCTAAATTTGATGTTCTTTTGATGATAAATAGCTCTTCATAGAATGGAAAATTAAAAGAAATTGGAAAATAAGAGAAGGTTGAGGGGAAGTAAGCATTCGATTAGTCTGAACTCAATAGACTTGGGGCAGTTTTGCTCAGACGTGAAGTGGCCCAAAGCTATAGGGTCTACGAAGGGGAGAGAAGAGGATGCATTACCCAGCATGAAGTTATTCCATTTATTTATTCAACGAACATTTCCTGAAGACCTAAAAATTCAAGGTCTTGAGATACTTAGGGGGGATAAAGGGCCCTCTTTGCCCTCAAGGAACCCCTAGGCCAGAGAAAGATCCAGACCTGTAAACAGATAAATTATAGAACAAAGTGTGCCAAATGCTCTGCATTCTTTCTCTGGAACCTTTTCTATCTCTGTTATGGTAATTATCCCACTGTCTCCTGGGGATCGTTTATATATGGGTCACTCCCTCGCAAGGCCACCCCCATCCCCACTCTCAGCTGTAAGCTCCATGAGGCTGGGGCTCTTGGCCGCCTGCTACGCCACCTGGTCATAAGTAAGTGCTCAGCAAATAGTCACCGAAAAAGGAGCATGACCACTTCTCTTGCCCTCCTGTTTATCACAATGGTCTCTTCCTCTTTACCTTCCTCTGAAAATGCTCATTGTTTTTCTTTCTTGCTTTCTAACAAATATTCCATATTTTCTTCTGTGCTCAATCCCCATATCCCACGCTTCTCCCTCCTGTTTCTGCTTCCTCCTGACTTATTCTTGCCATTACAACCTAGGGAAACCTGAAAATTAACTAAATAATTTCTAATTGTTGCTCTTATTTTCCTGCTGTTGGACTTTCCCCATTGGGCTCCCTATAGCTTTATTCACCACACCCTTTTCCTCAAAAGTCAAAGAAGGGCCATGCCCCTGAGAGAGGGTCTGAACATTTAAACTGCTTCCAAGTCTTAGGAAAATGCCAAGTGGAGCCAACCTCCAACTCCATTAATTCCAGGAGAATTTTCCACCTGGGATCCATATTTAGATGACATTCTATGGTCATCCAAGGAAATTTGGGAAACTCTGGATTTTATACAATAAAATAGTTTTTCTCCTGCATAACTGGTCAGAGGCTTTCATATGCAGATATGCAGCATGAATCCCAAGAGCGGCATATAGGAAATACATTTCCCTCCCTGATTTGCCCACCTTTCTCTGACTTTTTGTGACCATCCCTACCATTTGCAGGAACCACAGCAAGAGTATCCACCGAGGCCCACATTTCACATGTCTAAATACATTAAAGCTATAGATACTTACAATGTTAAAAATTGAGCAACAGCCATGGCCTGGCTCGTATTCTCAGTCTGGCAACTTCCCTGGATGGGGCAGCCATTGTGCACCTGAGTGGTAGCCTGGATCACTGGGGGCAGGGCAGGGGAGGTGGGCTGGCCCAGCTATCTTGGGCAGTAACTAGACCCATCTAAACCTTGGATGGGACTGACTCTGTCCAGCTTCGCAGGCAGCCAGAGTAGGTAGAGTCTGCCTGCCCCGCACCCTGCCCCAGACTCTCCCCCTCCTCCCCAATTCCTTCACCCTCACCCTGCTCTTTCCCTCAGGATTCCCAGACAGTTCTAAGTGCCTGCCAAAACTATCCCATCAGAACAGAGAGAAGGGAAGAAGCACAGTTATCGGGGAGCCTGGATTGCCTCAGCACCTACTCTGGGTGACAAGGGAGGCCAACTTTAAACACATCAGCCTCCCCACTTTTGCTGGTTTCCCAGGGACCAGCTGTGATTTCTCTTCCCCCTTGGACCCTCTCAATCTCATTCATATTCCATGGCCTGGGTGCCCACTTTGGTTCATGCATCCTTCTCCCATTATTCCCGTTTACTCACTTGGTTCTCAAAATCACAAAAACCTTTTTAAAAAGACCAAGAAAACCAAAGTCTGTGGGTTTGAATGTTTGTTTTGTGGGCCCTGATCAGGAACTCCCCTTGCCTGGATCTCTGGTGATGCTGGTGAACACTGGTGAGTTAAATGATCCCGCTTTAGAGAAAGCTGGGATGGAAAAGCAATAATAGCAGTATAAAAGATTAGTTCTGTAGCACAGCAAACACCACTTCTCACAAAATGCAGTTCTGCTGAAATAAACATTCCTATTTGCTTGGACCCAGGATCAATATGCAGAATGAGTATCTTATGCTTAGGAGCGTGAATACATTTAAGAAATCACTTCTAAGAGAAACAGAGCAAAAGCCTTCCCATGCCAGTGGCTAATTACTTCGCGTTTTCATTAGCTCCGAAAAGGTTCACAGAATCATACCAGCATATTGGAAGTAAACCAAAGAGGGACTAAGATTAAAAAGTGGTTTCTGCCAACAAAGAGCACCTTTAGATACGGGAAGGTTTCTGCTTCTGTGTGTCCGTCTGGGTGTCAAACCGTGAGCTAATTGTGCCCCTTGTCCTGGCCTGGCCTTGAGGACATGGCTCAGTTCTGATCATGGTTTTATATTCTAAACAGTTGAAGTTGTGGGCATGGGACCCGGAAGAGGAACGCAGGCGACAGGAAAAATGGCAACAGGAGCAGGAACGTTTGCTCCAGGTAAGACTGGGTTTGCTGCTTTTTTTTTTTTTTTTTCTTCTTTTTGGTGATGCTCTCTTAATTTCTGCTGTATTAAATAGATGTTTAGCCCAGGAAATACATGGAATCAGCTTCTTCTCAGAAGTCGTTGAGTCTAAGTCTGTTCCTTTTGTGTCCATGAGACAGAATGCTCTGAGTCTAATTCCTGCCACCAGAGGTTACACTGATGAACATAAGGAGAAAGCATTTCACTTAGAAAAAAAATCCAAGTATTGATTAAGGGCCAAGCCACCCACTCATCACCTTGTTCGCTGCCAATCAAATTCCAGTCCAACTAGGGGTGGGAAGGAATTATCAGAAAGTTATTTGATAGCATACATGTGAAATAAAAGTTGACCTGGGTCTTCTTCCTTAAGTAGAAATGTTTGCTCCATCTTTGAGCAAAAGCTCCTAATTTTCAATTCTAGAAAAATTCTGAGAGTAAACTTATCATGCTCCTACTTGTTTCATCCCAGTTTTGTGGAGCAACGGAGCTTCAAAAAGTAATCTAGTAACCTTAGAAACTAACCTATGCTGAGCATTTGGGGTGTGCCAGAAGTGGCATATTTGTAGGTGCTTGACATATTTTACCTACCTTCGTTCTCATAAAACTCATCAAAGTATGTCTTATTGGTCTCAGTTTGCAATTGAAGAAATTAAGGCTCAAAATAAGTTAAATAATTGCCCAAGGTCATACCTCTAATAAATGTTGAGCCTCGTTTCAAATCCAAGCTTGGGTGGCTCTAAAACTCATGTTCTTTCCCCTATACTCCCAATACTATTGATTTTACCAAAAGTCATAAAGAAAAAGAATGTTAAATCTCATTTATTTTTGTGACCTTTCTGCTGATGTGTAGAAAGCAATGCTTAATGCAAGTTTATTTTACTTTTTTTTCTTATCGTTTTGTTCTAATCCTTTGGCTTAATTCCCAGGGGTGGGGAGCAAGGGTCAGCTAGATAGTTAATTAATTGTAGTGTGGCTCTAGGTCTGCCCGTTAAGTTTGACACTTTTCAAAATTACATAGGAATAAACCTTCAATACCAAAATCTAGTTCTTAGTAAGAACTAGGTTCAGCAAAGTCCCAGAGCTGTTGGGACATTTAGGTCCATTGGGAGACCACAGACCAGCCCTGGTCATCTGCTATTCTCTTGGAAGTCAGATGCCCATTCCACCAGGAGTCAGAAATTCCACAGAGTAATGAAGACAGCCTGTGTTTCCCATGGTGGTGCTGTGTCTGTTATACTTTGAAAGGTGGCCGTGGTTTTAGGTGTGGGTTGTGGGCTTAGGGGCAAGGTGTTTATGGGGAAGGAAAGGTGTCTGTGTGTGTGTGTGTGTGTGTGTGTGTGTGTGTGTGTGGACAGATATACCACATCTTTGGCCCCTGTATCATCAGTTCATCCTCTTGGTGAGACATGTGATATAAGCTCCTAGAACCAATAAATGTAAGAAGCTTTGCTTGTTTTTCATCTTCTGTAAAGTTTTAAGGTCTGTTCCCTCTATTCTGAAGGCCCTTGGAGTCCCTTTCTAAAACGTTACAATATTAGGTTTTATAACAAAATTTTTAGCTGAAGTTTAAAAGCCTACCATGAGTTGACCAACAGTGGTTTGGCCAGAGCGTTAATAGGAACATTAGGCTCGAGACAATCCCATAAAGCCCTTTTGCTCCTAAGATAATAACATAACAAGTAGTACCTGGAGGAATTCTCAGTGCCTTTTCCAAGAAGATGGAAGCACAGACTCATGTTAGCCTCAGAGAGAGGACTGACAGTAATCAACCTAAAATATTTGACTGTGTGTAGTATGCTCCAGCAATTCCTTTGTCTCTGTCATGTCAGGGATGCCATTCTCAAGGCATCCAGGGGTGTCAGTTCTCATCTTAAGCATTCGTTTTAATTTCCATGTATTCATTTCTTCTAGTCAGCTGTCAGGGACTCCAGTCACATTTTTAAAGCTCTCCTTATCCTTACATCCTTATCCTATTCAGAGTATTTTTATTTTTTTCTCCGGGAAGTGGTGACTAGTGTCATATTTTTTTCTGAAAACAATAATAGCAGTTCTGATATCAAAGCCTTCTAATGGGCTGTTTAAAAGCTACTCTTAATTCAGGAGGACTTAAAGTTAGGAAGATTCCATTTTAGTAGAATGGCCACAAGCAAAGAGTAATTCAGCCACTCAGCTAATTATCATCTTGTCCACTTTGGACCTTTCTCCATCATCTATCTTGTAAACCTGAGAGGTTTTATTTTTTTTTTAATCTTTTATTAAACTCTCCCAGCAGCAACGTATTTCTATCAGTGGAATGGCAAAACTCATCTCTGAAGGGCCCAGTAAAAGCAAACTATTGGTTTAACCTACCTCTAAGGACAAAACCCAAGTTAAGAAAGAGTTTAGAATCTTTCCATCTTTTCTCTTTCCATAAGCAAATGCCTGCTCATATATCTGAAGAACAATTCTGTGAAACACCCACAGCAGAAAAGATTGTTCTCTGTTGGATTTTTATGTCCCTAACATGTCTGAGTACCACAAAATGATATTCCCCTTTTGGTGCACGAATGGGTCAGCTTCAGAACGTTACAGCAAGAAGAGTCTTGCAACACATCGTACGTGATGGTTTAGCGGGGGGAAAAGTCCCAATGATGTATGCACTGGTCCGTTCAGAACAATCTATGGAAATTCCATAACAGGAGAGATACCAGAAGGAGCAGGACAAGCTGAAAGAAGAGTGGGAAAAGGCCCAAAAGGAGGTGGAAGAGGAAGAACGCAGATACTATGAGGAGGTAGGAAATTCCCCGGAAGGAATTTGACCCTGAAGCCCTGATTCCTCAAAGTCTATCAGCACTTTCTCTGTCTGTGCTATGTGTACCCATGGGGCATGTCTGATTCTCTTTACTCACAACAGAGCCCTATCAACCTTTTAAAAGAGTCCTATCCTATAGGCTGTAAAAGACCACTACTCTTCCAAGTTTAGCTTGTGGTGAGGGTGTGTTGAGTCATGGTCAAGGAGGAGAATAGAATTGTATCTCTTCTTTAGTCACAAAGGTCAGATTCTTGATTTGTCTTAGATGACATGAAAGTATAAATTTGTTTATTTGTGTGTTTGTTTGAGGCAAGCATGTTTGGTAGTAGTGAATTAATATTAATTTTTATGAGGATAATTTTGATATCAAGGCTAAGTGAATCCTTACTACTGCATTCACTGTATGGTACTAAAGAGATTTAGAAGGGAGGAGAATTTGGTTTTGTTTGTTTCATTTTTAGATGAACAAACCAGACCACATTCGAGTATTTGAAACTACACTTTATGTATATTATCCAAAATCTGTTTATGATTAATATTGTTGTGAATTTTTTCTTCAACAATAATTTTTGTGCATAATACTTTCCCTAATAGCATTTCTAATTGGGCCTCTTAAATCACACTAACTAATTAACTTGCAAAGACTCTGTTTTTCTAAATTAAATGCTAATTTCTAAATCATTGCCCATAGAGCATGTTATCTGATTTACATGCTTTTTAAAAGTAAGACCTTTTTTTATGCCCTGCTTGTTTGCACATAATTCTGATGTTTGTCCCTAAATTTCTTTAATGACACTTTTCTCTTGACAAATATGATTTATCCTTTCTCCCCCTTTCATTAATTCCTGTCCTTCCCCTAGGAGCGCAAAATAATTGAGGACACTGTGGTTCCATTTACTATTTCTTCAAGTTCTGCAGACCAGCTGTCTACATCCTCCTCTGTGACTGAAGGCAGTGGGACAATGGTAAGACCATAGATTAAAAGGAATTCTTGAAATAAGAAAACTAAAATACAGGGGGCTTCTCTGGTGGCACAGTGGTTGAGAATCTGCCTGCCAATGCAGGGGACACGGGTTCGAGCCCTGGTCCGGGAAGATCCCACATGCCGCGGAGCAACTAGGCCCGTGAGCCACAATTACTGAGCCTGCGCGTCTGGAGCCTGCGCTCCGCAACAAGAGAGGCCGTGATAATGAGAGGCCCGCGCACCGCGACGAAGAGTGGCCCCCGCTCGCCGCAACTAGAGAAAGCCCTCGCACAGAAACGAAGACCCAACACAGCCATAAATAAATTAATTAATTAATTTTAAAAAAAAGAAAACTAAAATAGAAGTCCTAAACCACAAGGCCAAGTTTTCCACCAGTTTAAATCCAGGACTAGCTGTTTCTCTAGAATCATGTCAGCTACTACATGGCCATTGTACCCCATCGTACTGTCATTGCCGTGGTGAAACCCTAGAGTCAATCCCTGAGAGCAGTAAACATATTACTGAGGCCAGCCCTGCCCCCGCAGGCTGGAAACCAAAGTCTCTGCACTGGTTGGCAAGACCCTGGTTAGTGATGCCATGTGCTGGAATGTCTTTCTAAATGCCCATCATTCATTCATTTAGCAGACGTATGTTTCTCCCTGCCAGCCCATACATCTCTTTGCACTGGATGTTAGCAGCAGGATGCCAACAGTACACTCTCACCGGCCTCCATGAAAGTTTCTTCTGAATCACTCTTAAAATTCCACATGAATATATATATATATATGTGTCTTCAAGGTCTGGAGAGAGTCCAGAAAGGCTGGTCAGCCTCCATATCCCCCAAATAAGGTCATGGAGGTAGTGGACAGAGGTCATGTCAACACCTGGACAGTCCATAATCTGCATTTTAGTTTTTGATGGTATAATAACAGAATAAATTCATTTTGCAATAAACGTAATATCACTTGGGCATATGTCATATTAGTCATTTCTGTAGTCAATTAATATGTGCTGCAATACACTAAAATGTTTAACTTATCCAGTTTTAAGTTAATACAAATGAAGACTGTACAGAAGTAATTCACCAGATTTGATATTGCATGGTCACTCAGGAAGCTCAGAGTATTGCTTATCTTTGCTGTTATATACAAAGATTATCACAAAAGCCAAATCTTTCACGTCTCTTTCATACATTGCCATGATAATTTCGAGCGATTTTCTAGACTCTAAAATAAGTTATTTGTGTGTCATCATCAAAGGAATTCTACACTGTCCAACAATTTTTCAATATTTACCAGCCATTTTCAAATGTCAAAATTTGAAGTGTATTGTTTTTTATTTCTATTTTTTGTAAACCATCTTTATTGGAGTATAATTGCTTTACAATGGTGTATTAGTTTCTGCTTGCTTTTTATTTAAATTTTTAAAATTTAAATTAAAGATTAAAACATTATTCTTATGTTTTATACAATTTTTAAAGGTCACACTACATAATCTGCGTTTTGAAATAACCCACGGGCACTCACGTGCCACGTGTCCTGAAATAAGCAGTCCTATGACTTTGTTTTATTTCGAAAGATGGGTTTTCTAGCCAGTTCCCTTTTATGATAACTTTTGAGAGAGATCCAGGTTACATGTTCATTTCAAATCGTTGGAAATCAGTTACTATTCAGTTAATTTGAACGAACGACTGTTCTTTAAATTGTAGTCAATGTGATTGAGAAAATGCTTCAGATATTCCATGGCCAGACATGAGTATTGTCCAGTGTGTTTAAAAGTTATATTCAAGATTATCCTTGTTTTCCCCATTAGAATAAGATGGACTTGGAAAACTGTCGAGAGGAAGAACAAAAGACAAGACAGAAGAAACCATTCCAGGGGGATAACAGTGGCTCATTGCTTAAGACTAAGGAAGGTGACCCACTGGAGGAAAAGGGCAGGTATGAACCGTTTCAGGCTGTCCACCCATATGCGCAAAGCTGGGCTGTGCCCCTTCACTCCCAGGAAGGGCACCCATCACTAAGGCAAATCATATTCAGCTTTGAAATTATCATTCCAATGATACATTATACATATATTATCGCTTGAAGACATTCTAATAGCTCTAAAGTCAGTGTCCTTATACTATTGAATATAAATAGCCTTATTTTTAAATAGGTGAAACCTTTTTTTAGATGAGGGGAGACAGTATAGATCACCAGAGCAGCATGTTGTCAATTCAAAGTCCCAAACCTAAACACCACTCACCTGAAATGGTTAATGTGTCTGGAGGGATAGAGTTTAAAATGGGGCTGTGGTGTGGATATAGAGAACAGACTGGTGGTTGCCAAGGGGAAGGGGGTTGGGGGAGGGATGGAGTGGGAAGCTGGAGTTAGCAGATGTAAGCTATTATATATAGAATGGACAAACAACAAGGTCCTACTGTACAGCACAGAGAACCTATGGTAAACCATAGTGGAAAAGAATATTTTAAAAAAGAATGTATGTGTGTGTGTGTGTGTGTGTGTGTGTGTATATATATATATATATATATATATATATACATATACATATACATATATATATATATAAAACTGAACCACTTTGCTGTAAGACAGAAATTACCGCAACACTGTGAATCAACTATACTTAAATTAATAATAATATTAAAACTAAAAAAAAAGAAAAAAAACTATTATATCAATACTGATTCATTAACTGTAACCAAAGTACCATACTCACAGAAAACAACAGGGGAAACTGCGTGCAGGGTAGATGGGAAGTCTCCGTACTATCTTTGCAATTTCTTTAAATGACTCTAAGATTGGTCCACAGAAATAAAGTTTATTTAAAAGAAGAAAATAAAATGAGGCCGTGGTGTCCTACTCACTGTGGTTTGACTATGGACCTGAACTTTGCCATTAGTATCCTCTGACCTGTGAGAAGCCATGTTTACTCTGGGTGATAATATAAAGGATAGCCAACAAAGCCTTTGGTCATGGGTAATCCCCCTACCCCATGGGTTCCAGTATGTTCCATGGGAGGTCAGAACAGGATACCCAGAAACTCCTGGAGCATTCAGAGCTAGCTCAGACTGGAGCAGAATCTGGTTGTAGGTACAGACTGCAGTGAGTTTATTGATGCGACCCCATGCCTGACCTAAAAGGGACCTGCAGAAACCCAAGAGGCTGGCAGTGCTCTGCCACCAGCAAGTTCTTTATGATACAGATGTTTGCCTCTGGGGCTCCGATATATCAGATAGATGTTGGAAAGTGTGCCTGCATGTGTGTGTGTGCATACACACTTGGGTACACACACAGCATCCTCAGAGGGACCCAAAGACACAAAAGGCTATCTAAGTATCATCTTCAAAGACTGGCCAATTTGAAAGGTTGGCTGGGAGCTGAGCTCTTCTGGTGGGATTTGCACTGAGAATTCTCTTACGCTCATCAGCTAGGAGACTCGGTGAATTGTAAGATATTAGAGCTTGGGGCCCATGTCCAGAGCCTGCAGAGCCCTTGGAACAGCACATCTGTTTGCAGTTAACACTATTTAAAGAGACTTTCCAGTTTTTGAAATGAAAGCCACTAGTCAGGAATATTTGAAGGATGCTAATAAGCATTTTCCATGAATTACTGCTCGTTCTCCAGACAGTCCCTGTTGTCGCCAGAAACCTTTAAAAAAATCTCCTCCATCTCTCCTTTCTTTGCACATAGAAGCTACTAAAGGACCAGTGAATTACCATAGGCTGCCGAAGCCCCACGTGGCCCAAATATTTTCCACAATAAGTCCTCTCTTGTGAAAATCTGGGAGATTGCATTTAGCTCTGGCAACCCTTGAAGTGATTAGAATGAAGAATTTTGTGGACAAGGAGGTAGAGAGGACATCAGAAATGATGGTTTGTTAAACTGCTGGATAAATGAAAATGCGTAGCATTTTACAGTATTCTAAATCCATTTTAAATCTAGTTTAAAAAGAATAAATATTTATTTAGCCCCATTTCTTTTTTCGTATTGTAATCGGTCCTGAGGGATAAGATCAATAATTTTAGTTCAGTTGCTTTTATTCCTGTTCTGAAATATATTTGTTATTTTAACAGCCTAACTCAAGGAGTCTTGACTCATTCTGAGAACTCTGCATTGAAAGGAATCTATCAGGACCTCCAGCTGGACGCAGAAGCTGGGGCCTCACCCTGTGGGATGAACCCACAGCTAGCTCAGGGTAAGAATGGAGAAAACCAACCCCCATGTTTCAATTATTGTAAGACCCCTTCCCCACCCCATCATCCAGACAGATATGACCTCTGCTGGCTGCAAGCTTCTCTTCCAACTTATGCTAAACAGCACGGTCCGGAGGCTCCATGAAATCACTGTGAGACCTCAGCAGGCATTAGCACTTTAAAGAAATGTGATCACTAAGCACTAAGGTGGCAACTTTACTGAGCACTAAGTGTATGTTCTTTACTTGGCCTCAGATCCATCCCGAAATCAGCAGGTATCAAACCCACCAATGCACATTTTAGAAGATGTGAAGCCAAAAACCCTCCCATTGGACAAAAGCATTAACCATCAGATTGAGTCTCCGAGTGAAAGGCGGAAGTGAGTAACCAAATAAGATGGGTGTGGAATTTCTTTTTTTTTTTTTAATTGACTAAGAAGGGGGAAAAGTGAAAAAGTGTGAGATGGCAGGATGTTAGCAGCATTTTTGTGCTTTCTCTCCATTGACTGTCATTGACAAGGTACAAATATTTATGGAAGTTTGGAACAATCTTCCTGGCAAGTAAATATTTAGTCTGAATTTGGCAACTTAAAAGAGACAAAGTAATGTTTTTAACCCACAAATCTAAACATTGGAAAGAATGTGCAGGTCTGTTGTATTAGCAATTTATTTAAGTGAGTTAAATTGTCTCAGAGCCTATGGACAAATGTTCTTTCAAGGAGAAAATGTTTCCTCTCCTCATCATTCTCTCCCCTTAAATAACTACCCCAGGCTCTCTTCTAATTTTGTAACAACTGTATTTTTTATAGTAATAATAGTTCACATCATTTTTGAAACATGTCAGTATAATAGGCACTGTGTTGAAGGGTTTACATATATCTTTCTCTTCTTCTTTTCATATATTAACTCACTGAACTCTCCCAATAACATTATTGGGTTATTGTTCCCATTTTACAGATGAGGAAATTGAGGCTCAGAGAAATTAAATAACTTATCCAAAGTACTTGTCTGGCTGAGTGGTAGAGGGATTCAGAGTGAACCCACAGTTCCATGATAAGATCATATTTGAGTCAGAGGTTCCTTGTAATCAGTTTTTAAAAGATAATATTCATTATACTTTAACCAATCATTCTCCCTGGAGCCAGACCACCTGGATTCAAAGTATTGACTCTGACACTTGCCTGCATGGAACTTTGAGCAAGATACTTAGTCTTTCTCTGTTCCAGTTTCTTCATGTATAAAATGGGAATAATAGTAGTGCCTACTTCATAGGGTTTTGTGCCTGGCAAGTAATAAGTACTATACATTGTAGGCAGTGGTGTTGATAATGACAGTGATGGTGATGATGATGATGATGATAACTTGTTTTATAAGTTCATCCTTTTATCTTATTTTTCTTGTTACATTTTTTCTCAATACACTTTTGAACCATTTTCCCCTTTTCTCTTATGTCTATCCAGTTTCATTTCTCTATGTCTAGATGACATGCAGAATTAATAGAAGGTAAAATCACATAGAAGGAGTCGTTATTTTTATTGATTATTGTGGTGATTTTCAACCATTTTTCAAGGTGATGGTCCTTATACTTTAGGATATTCCATGAAAAGCTGATATTTTGGAGAAGACAAGCTCTGTCTGAGGAGGGAGGTTTGGGGGAACAGGGGCTCAGGGAGTTATTCTGAAAGCAGTTACAAGACAGATGGCCTCACGCTCTGTTCATGTCTATGCTGGCATTTCTCTTTTCCTTGTTCTTTTCTGTCCCTTTCTTTACCAATGAAATTAACTTTTAAAATCAAGAGCCCGGAACTGACAGCTTAATCACAGGCAGGGCTCATGTGTAACCAACAGCACCCGTAAAACCATTCTGGGGGCTTCTGGCTGGGAACCATTCTGCTTTGTAGATGCCCAATGACATAGCGGTCATTAGATGTTTTGAACATTATCCCTAGTCACGTAACGAATTTATGAATAGGGGTGGAAGGCACCTCACTGAAAAATACCTCCTTTAAGCGCTGCCCTTTATTTCTGGGCTCTCTTTAAGAACTTTTCCCTACACCCCCGTTCATCTCTCCCCTCCCACCCCATCCATAATTTTTATATCTAACTTGGTGTGCAACTTTAACTAGCAAAGAGCCTGACCAAAATAAAGAATAGAAAACTATTCTGTCTTTCTGTTCAACAATGCCAGCCTGGTTTTGATATCATGCATCCAATGTCTGTACAGTCTGCTAGATGGAAATTTTTTTGTCCTTTGTAAAAAAAAAAATGACCCCTAGGACACACTGTGGTCTTTTATTTGGTTGCTAAGGAAGTGGGGTGGTTTTTTTTTCCTTATCTAAAAAGCCTTTCCTTGTGGGATTGGGCTTCTCTTTACTTGTCATGATGTTTGGCTCCTTTCCCATGTTACAGGCAAAGCCCTCGAGAGAACTTCCAGGCTGGGCACTTGTCCCCTTGCTCCTCCACCCCTCCTGGCCAGTCACCAAACAGGTACAAGAGGTCAGCAAGCCTTTCTGAGGCTGCTTTGTTTTGGCTAGAGCCTGCTGAGCACAATCGCAACCAAATTAGTGCTTGCCGGAGGATTGTGAGGGATTTGTCCATCCATGTCTCTTCCTACACACACACACACACAGGCAGGAGGAAAGAACACATCCCCATCTGCCTAAAGATTTTATCAGCCCACAATCGAAAGAGCCAAGTGTGTGACGTTGGCGTGGCTGTGGCCATAGGGCTTTAATTACATTGTGCAGGACCTGCAATCTAATAAGAAAATCCACCAGACAATTGCCGGGCTCCTAAGTCGGCGCCTTTCCCTCCAAGACGGCTTGGTCCTTCTAGGCGGGATCCGCTGATGGCTCTTACAGTGAACCAGGCGGGCGCTGAGAAATGAAACTTCATCCTTCCTTTTACTCTACACGAGCTCTCTAATGATTGCTTCTGGACATTAATTAGGCCCCATGATATTCTTAAAAGCTGCCTGAGCTCCCAGTCCCTGGAGAGACAAATGACTGAGTACTCCAAGGCTTTCTTTGATTTAGAAATTTCATTTAACTACTGGATAAGAGGGAAATCCTAATAAATAGAGTTTGCTAAGGGCGACTCTTCCTTTTTTCTCTTGTCTTTCTGTTTCTTCTGTCCCTCTCTTTGCTTCCAAATGATATTGCATATTTTAAAATTTCCTGTGTAATTCCAAGAGCTTTCCCGACAATCAGCATCATTGCAATCCGATCTTAGCTGTGGGAAAGCTGCCTTAGAGCACAGCCATCCTGTCTGAGCCAGGTGGAATGGAAAGCCAATGTGAGTTCTTCATACCGGATCACAGAACTTGGTATCAGAGCAGGGATTTGATCCCATATCTGCCTGATACCTGTTAGGCTGTATCACAATTTCCTCTTTATTTTTAAACAACAACAACAAAATTTTTAATAAGTAAAAAGAAATGCCCTAGTGGGCCAATGCACCAATTATAGAAAAATTTAACACAACATTAAAACCTTAGTAAAGCTAAACTTGATAGTCTTTTAGGACGTAAGAAAACATATGATAAATACATTAAGTCATTTCAAGGCATTTGATCACTGTGGTTGAATAGACTACAACGCAAACTTTTTATAACAACTAACACACACACCTACACACACACACACACACACACACACACAGAATTCCATGCCACAGTGGAGGCCTGTTGTATTTAATCTATCAATTGTCTGCATCTTATATCTAATGCTTAATTCCTGCTCATTATCAGTTCAGTAATTGTTTCACTTATGGTATAAACATTTTTAAAACTCATGTTTTATTTATTTATTTATTTTTGCGTGAGGCTCCATATTAGTGTGTTTGACCAACGATTCTGAACGGAACATTTTATTATGACGTATATTTTGCAACTTAGGTCTATAAGTGGGAAGAAGCTGTGTTCTTCGTGTGGGCTTCCATTGGGTAAAGGAGCTGCCATGATCATCGAGACCCTCAATCTCTATTTTCACATCCAGTGCTTTAGGGTATGTATTCATCTCTCTTCTGCCTAAGTACAGTCTCATAATGTCTTTTGGCCTCGTTCTGTGCTGAGTGACTACCTCCTGGAAATCCTGACAGCCTTTGCTTGTGAGGGCCCCCTGACTCTAGGTTGTACAGAAGTGTGCGTGGAGTCCATCCTTCAGGGTGAAACTCTCCTATCACGCATCCCTCTGGGATGTCGGGTTAGAGGAGGCAAAACAGATTTGTGCGACGTGTCTTTATAAAACCATTCTTCGTTGCTAAAGAGCATATACTTTAGCAGGAAGCTGAGAAAGCCACCCTGGAGGGCCATGATGCTTCTGAATCTTTTAAGGCCAGATGGATTTATTTGGAATGTAACATCTTTGCTGCTTCTCAAACTCTTGAGACTCAGTTCAAAGATTTTTGGTCTTTGACGTAATGGAAGATTGTCAATTAAGTGGTTACAGCTAGTTGCTAACTTGTAGGTCTCCAAACGAGTATGTCTGCAGTCACAGACTGAATATCACTCCCTCTGAGAAGCTGACCTGCTTACCACACTAAGTCAAGTTGCCTTATAGAATCTTTCGTGGTCCTTATCGCTCACTGTTGAATTGTTTAATTATCATCTGCTCTCTACAAGCTCCATAAGGGCAGGGACCACGTCTGTCTGGCTCACCACTATATTCTCTGTACCCAGTGGAGATGGTATCAATAAATATTTTCAGATGAATGAATTAATAAATAACTGAAAATCAGGAGGACTGAATTCTAGTCCCAAATCTCCTGCCAACAGGCAGGTGAACGAACCACTTATGCCTGATTTATTATAATATTTACAAGTCAGACTATATCAGCATTTCCTTTTTTCACCCATGGACATGTTTCAGATAATATATAATTTTGAAGCCAAACCTCTATCTCTGAAAAAGAATCATTTCCTTCTCTTTATAACCCTAACATGCTTTCTGTGTCCTTCTTGGATTTGTCCTGTTTCTCATTAGTAGCCCCCTCAGCTATAAAGTAAACTTGCATGGGTTTAAAATAACTTCCACTTCACCTGTAAGCTAAGAGAAAGTGAGTGAGGTTGTCCCAAAGTTATTAATTTAATAATGTCAGTAATCACTGGAAAGCAAAACTGACGGACAAAATGCAATATGGATACTTAATTAGACTCCATTTATCAATATTCTTATTGTAAAATTAACATAGGTAATGTATATCCTAAATTGTCTGGGAATGTTTGGAGGCTACATACTATTTTTTTTTTTTTTGGCCACGCTGTGTGTCATGTGGGATCTTAGTTCCCCGACCAGGGATCAAACCCCTGCCCCGTGCATTGGAAGCATGGAGTCTTAACCGCTGGACCGCCAGGGAAGTCCCTGGAGGCTTCATACTTTTAAAAAAATCATACTAATACCAAGATAATATGTTCCAACACCACAGTTTATTCTCAGAAACTTTACCAGAACTCAGAATAATCAAGGTGGCAAAGAGTGTTTGCAGACTCTCAACAGATAGGGGACTTGTCTTCTTAGCTGTCAAGGCCTTTATTCTCTCTAGTCATTCACTTCCTGGAGCTGACCTGATGCTCTAAGGTACATCACCTCTTAGATTTATCCCCTACCCTTCTGCGTAGATGCAGCTTGTAACATAATTTGGATGAAGGCTCCCTCTGCCTGAGATGACCTTAGAGCATCAGTCTGGGGCTGGCCCTTGTTTCCTGGGCTGGGTCAAGATCCCCCCGCAGTAGGCTGGCATGAACCAACATGCCAGAGAACTGGCATGTTCTCTGATTCAGCCAGGACAGTGTACCCCACAGTCTCCTTCTGCACTCAGGCTGACTTGGTATCACTGCCTTTAACGTGGAAACATAAAGTGGAATAGCTATTTCCCAGTCATTTTGGTCGGGTAGAACTTACCAACAACGCTAAAAAGCATTTGAAGATTATTCAGAGACAAGTTTCAATATATATTGATCATTCCTTGGCCATGTGTTTATTTAAAACCACTAGGATTTAATCTGTTTAAAACGGTTCTTCCATCTTGATTGAGAATCGGTGTGCCTAGGCTTTGGGATCAACCCGATACCACTTACCAACTTCACAACCTTGGACGAGTCAGCTAACCTCTCTGAACTGGTGTCTTCTCTGAAAAATGCCGGGAGTTAGGATAAAATGCTAAAAGTATATTGTTGCTGAAAGTCAAGTCGTGTTGCAGCATCTAATACATAGTAGATATGCAACAAATGTGGAGGTTGGAGAAGTGATTACTGTACTATTCATGTGAACAATAACTAAACATTATAAGGAAACAATTCCTTATGCACCTTATAACTTCTGTTCTTTCTACCCTATAGTGTGGAATTTGTAAAGGACAGCTTGGAGATGCAGTGAGTGGGACGGATGTTAGGATTCGAAGTGGTCTTCTAAACTGTAATGACTGCTACATGCGATCCAGAAGTAAGTCCTGAGGGGGAATACCTTGAGATGAATGAGTGCAACCATATATGCCTTTCATAGACCTAGCTTAGGAATTCAACTACTCCCCATCAGTTGATACTCCTACACTGAAGGAAAGATATATTAGCATCCAGGTAAAAGAAATGATAACGAAATAATCCCGTATTTACTGCTTGTTTCTTACTGGACGTTACTGCTCTAACATGGACTAATTCTTTTTATCCAGAAATGCATTAATACACCAGCAGGTAAAAATGTAAACCAGGTTTGAGACATTGCCTGAGCTCACCGTAGAGATTTCAGTGAGATGCAGGGATGCTATAAATTCTGAAACCCTATTTATTTGTTGAGGCATCTCTTTAGAAGACCAGTAGCATTTGGAGGGTGTTTCACATCTGAAGAATAGCTCTCCACTCCTCATCAAATCAAGCACCAACTCCTCAATATCTACATGCCTCCATTCAGGAGTTTCATGGCATAATGTGGGCTTGTTCCCAACTAAATTGAAAATTCTTTGAGAGACAAATGGTGGGTTCTACTTCTCTGTGAATCCCTGCCCCCTCCAAAATACTTTAGTACATACTAATCAGAGAAGCCCCCTTGAGGAGCCCGCCCTCCCATCTCATGTCTGGGTCTCCTGCCGCGGAAAGTTAATGTTATTTGGGGGGGGGGCACCAGGGGGTGCTGTTGCCCAGCTGCTGTTTAGAAAATCTGAAACTAGCCAGTGGCTAGCCTCTGAATCCTTCCTCACCCTCCATCCTAAGTATAGTCCTTCTGGTGCATGACCTAGACAGCAGGTGATTCTTCTATGCAAATTCGTCAGTCAAAAACTCTTTTTAAAAAAAAAAATATGAGCAAAGATCTGGAGTTTGAAATTCAAGAATTTTTTATTATTTCTCAAAGTAAGTGAAGTGGCATTTTTACAGTCTTTTTATGTGGGTTTCTAAATCTGCAAGACTGAAGATTTTAAGAGTGAAAATTGAAATTAAGTTGTTTTATAGCTATAGATTTCATAAATTCAGAAAAATATATGCCTATTTTAACAAAATGATGGGAAATAAAAATTAAACCCAGGTGGTTTTGATCTATGATAAACATTTGACTTGAGGTCAAAACGGTTCCAACTTAGAGCTGCTGCCATCAACCTGGACTATTTTATATGTATTTTATATGTATATACAAAATATTGATATTAATTTTTATACTATGTATTATACATATAAAATATGGGATAATAGTATACCATATATATACCATAAATATATATACAGGTATATACAAATACATATCTACATGTATAATATATAATAATTATATTTTGCTTAAACTATATTTGTGTTTGTTTGTTTTGTTTTTTTGTTTGTTTGGGATTTTTTCTTCTTTATCCCTCCCACCCTCCCTATCCCACCCCTCTAGGTGGTCACAAAGCACCGAGCTGATCTCCCTGTGCTATGTGGCTGCTTTGCACTAGCTATCTATTTTATTTATTTATTTATTTATTTTTAAATTTATTGGAATATAGTTGATTTACAACGTTGTGTTAGTTTCAGGTGTACAGCAAAGTGAATCAGTTATAGATATACATGTATCCAACATTTATGGCAAATTAAAAAAAAATGATAATGTTAGGAGAAATTGGGGGCTTCCTCCTTTTTCTTTTTCTTTTTTTTTTTTTTTTTTTACTTTTGAAGAATATTCTTTTATTTTCTCTTCTTGTGCCAATGCTCTTCTCTTTTTTTAATTTAATTTTTGAATTTTATTTTATTTATTTTTTTATACATCAGGTTCTTATTAGTCACTAAAAAGGAAAACTACACCCTTTTGTCTCAGGATTCAAAGTGATTTTTTTTCTATCATCTAACATAAATTGGATTTTTTCCTGCAACCTCAATGACCTGCTGAATGTGAGTCATGGAACCAGAAGAGGGCGCTGTTAGGTTGATGGCCTCTTGAACCAGATTTGAAAAGTGCTGTAAATCTGAATTTCTTTCATAATTTGAAGTGCTTGAAGAATGCCAGCAGAGAACAAACCTGAACTCACCTCTGGATAACAGTGACCTGCTTTCATCCAGATTTTCATTTTAATTGAGAAGCTGGGTGTTTCGTTGTCATTTCTTTTGGAAATTAGCTTTTCAGATCTAGGTCAGCAATTTTTCTGTTGTGTATACAAATAGAAAGGCCACCAACTGCTTTTGATTCCAAATCTAAAGACAAGAACCATAGAGTTCCTGTAATTGTCCTGTAAGATGAAAAATAAGGTGATTGGAGGTAAATTAAAGATATGATTTTTTTCTTTAACATTTTTGATGCGATATTTTACTAGGATGTTTTTTAGAATACTAAGGTACTAAGAAAGCAAAAAGGCTCATTATCTCTCTCCCTAGATAACCAATATCAATATTCAAAAGAATAAATAAATAGAAGTTATAAGTGGTAAAAGGTTAGAAAAATTAGATTGTTTAGAAAGATACCAAATTAAAAGTGAACCTCTTCAAATTTAACCACATAATCACTTTCTAATAATGTCTTGGGGAGAGGAGCAGAATGTATGTATACACGCACATGCGTGCGCACGCACACACACACACACACACAGATGCATATGTGTGTGACACATCTACCCGTATTGGTTTTTATTTCACAAAGGTAATGACATAGCCACAGTGGTACTTAGTTTTTGTTGCTGTTGTTTTTCATTTAATGATATATCTTGGGAATTTTTCCATATAGCATTTTCTTTCTCCTCATTCTTTTTAATGGCTCTTTAATAGCTGCATACAATCCCATTGTGTGGACTTACCATAATTGAAAACTAATGCTCTATGAATGAGTGCTCCAGTTATTTCTAGTTTTTGAATATTATTTTTTAAATGCTCCAGTGAACATCCTTGTATGTATGTCTTGATGAACATTTGAAAGCATTTCCACGGGGTAGATTCTGAGCTGTGGGACTGCTGAATAAAAAGGCATGTGCTTTTGAAATTTTCAGGCAACTTGCCTAATTATCTTCCAGAAAAGTGTATGCCCCCTGCAAAGTATATAAGAGAGCCTCTTTCTCTCTCCATGCCTATGTCAGCTCTGGATATCATCAAACTTTTAAAATTTCCACTCTGCTAAGTGGGGAGAAAAAAAAAAAGAAAAAAAAAACCTCTTTGCTTTGATCTGTAGTCTTTAACTATAAATGAGTTTAAACATCTTTTCATATGTTTGTTCACCATTTATATTTCTTTTTCTATTGACGTTTATATTTCTTTATCTTTTGCCCATTGTTCTATTGGCAGTTGATTTTTACGAGTTCTTTGTAAATTAAGGGAATTTTTCCTTTATTTTATATTTGCTGCTTTGGGCAGTTATCATTGGTCTTTCTACTTTGTGATTTTTTTTCATAGAAAAGATTTTCATTTTAAATAGTTAAACATACCTCTTTTTTTCCTTTTTGGATTCTGGGTTTTGTGTCCTACTTAGAAAAACTCTCACTACTCCAAGGGCATAAATAAATTTAGCTGAGATTTCTCCTAAAATTATTTTCTGTTTTCTTTTTGGCATGTAAACAGGTGATAATCAGAAATGTATTTGGGGACAAGGAATAAGATAGATACTAGCTTTATTTTTTTTTTCCAATTAGCCAATTGTATGACTATAACTTAATGAATAGTCCCATTTTTTCTTGTTAATTTGAAATACCAGCTTTCTCTTAAACTAAGTTCCCATATATATTTGGGTCTTTTTCTGGATATTTTATTATGTTTTATTAACCTATTTATTCTCTAGTATCAGTTTTAATTATTATAGCTTCATATTATGTTTCAATATTGAAACAGAGAATGGCTACCTTCTCTCCAATTATTTTTTCCAAGTTTTCCTAACTCTCACGTTTATTTTTCCAGATAAATGTTAATATCATTTTAGGCTAAACTTGAATTAAGTCAACACATGACAGGGAGAATGACCAGTACATCTGAGAGTACCGCTCATTTTTCTTGGTGTCATAAGGAAAAACTATATCTTCAGAGTGAATAGGCGGAAAGGCTAATAATTGGCTAGAGAAATACACTTGAATTGGTTGAATATACCCCAAATGCATTAAAAGAGTCAGAATGGGAAAAATGGCTAAAATTTTTTTTCTTTTTTTTTTTTTTCTTCTGATCTAAGTTGAGAAGAGGGGAGATGGATAGATGTGAGGGGTGGTTTACATCATAAGCGTTCTAAGTGAAACAAAATAATTTCATTGTGTAGAATAATAAAACCTGAATATATAAGCCTATTTTCTTTAAGTAAGTAGCCACGTTTAAATGAAATTTTTCTCTTGGAGGGGAGAAAGAGCATAACAGCATGTTAAAATGCAATTCCTAAAAGCAATGTAAACCGTTTTTAAGTTCGTATGTAAATGGGAATAGAAGTGCAAAACAAATTACCTGTCATGGATCAAGCTGTCACATGTTTAACTGGTGCCATTTGTGCTTGGGTGTTAGATGACCATGTCTTTGTGTCTGTTACATCATTCACTCTTGTGAGATGCATTTAACGCAAAATCCCTTGGGTCTTTTCCAATGTTGCGATTGCCTCATCACAACGCTAGTGCCTAAAATGAAGGAGAAACTTTGTGAAGGTTTCAGCAGGAAATATGGGACCCAAACCATCCTTCCTAGATAGGTTTGCCAGATAAAATACAAGATGCCCAGTTAAATGTTTTTGAATTTCAGATAACAGTGAATTTTTTTTAGTATGCTTGTCCCAAACATAACCTGCTCAGGATGTAGCACAAGTGTATCCCAAATATTCCATGGGATATATACTAAAAAATGTATCTGTTGTTTATCTAAAATTCAAATTTTATTGGGTGTTCTGTATTTTATTTGCTAAATCTAGCAATCCTTATATCTAGATCATATGTCAAATTCCTCCTCTTGCAATGTATTTATTCTTAGAGAAACCACAACCTAGAGAAACTGAAAGAAGAGAGATTATTTTCTTGCTTATTTTGCCCCAGAAGACAAGGTAGAAAACTTGGTGGAGATCATTTGGTTTAGGGTGAAATCCAGAGGACTTCAACCAAACTTGACAGGGCATATGAATCACCTTGTTCAGTTCTGGGATGGGGCTCAAAAGTCTGCATTTCTAACAAGCTCCAGGTGATGCCAATATGGCTGGTCCCCAGACCACACTTCGAGTAGCATAGTGGGACAAGCTTCCACTCCCTAGAGGGAAGAGACTTTGGCAAAGGGCAGTGCTAATTTTGGAAATGTTTAAACATCTGAAGCCAGAATGGTTGACTACTTTAACCAAATGTTGCTCTGTGTTCTTTGTCCCAGGTGCTGGCCAACCCACAACATTGTGACGTGGTTTTCGAGCTTCCAGATCACTCACCATTTCCTTACTGAGGGTGTCCCCTGGCAATCGTTTAACAAAACCCTAAGTGCAGGGGCTCCTCAGCATTCATCTAATTTCTGAAAGGCTATTCTAAAAGATGGTATCTGTTCTTTTGTAGCACAGTGTTTGTGTTTTTCCTGCTTTCCTTTTTTTTTTTTTTTTTTTTTGGCATTTGCACAGTATATACAAGAGAATATTGAATTGTAATGATCCTGAACAGTTCCAAAAAATGGTCTTAGCATGGTCAAACAGGCTTACAGTTTAAAATGTGTTATTCTCTTCTTTGGGAGTTAATGAGATAAATGATGCAATAAACCTGTTTTGTTTTGTTTTTTTTAGCATTTCTAGGAATTAAACACTTTATGTTTACAGAATTGAGCTGCAGACAATGCAGGACATGCCAATTTGAGACATGTGGTCTTCTGAGACAGGAGCATACAATTAATGCATTTCAGAAACTAAAAATCACACCATCTAGCTCTGAGCTATGACTTGTTTTTAATGCAAAGATGCTAGTCTGATAATATATACTGTAATCCTGAAACATTTGTGTTACTTACTTTTTGAGGTGGAAGTCATACCAATAAATTATTGCACCGTTAGTGTTAGATTCTGTGTCCTTTGGAAGTTACGCCATTGCTGTAGGCTGACCCATCAAATAGAGAGAACCCTTGCTATACAGGCTAGGCTTACACTCTGGGACATTGCCCAAGGGTAGGAAGAAACCAGAGGGACATAATTCAGTCATCATTTCCAAAGTTATTACCAAAATCTGTGAGAAGTTTAATCTTCCAAAGAGTGGTGGGTCAATGATAGCCAGGAGGGCTTTGTTGCTTGCTTCTCTTCAGGCTCTAGATTCAGTAAGAGGCTCAGTATGGGACATGTGGAAGCTCTTATTGAGATCAGCCCATCATTAGGTGTGACCACTGCTCACCCTTGCCTGCAAGTTCTCCTTGGGGGTCTGAAGCCCAGGTGGCTAAAGTAAAGCATTAAGTCCATCTTAATAGAATCCGAATGACATATGATGTGAGAAGCCACTAGCATGTGATCAACAAGAACCTACTGTTCACATCGTGCCCTGCCCACCCTCCTGGATACCTACCTGCTCTCCTCATGCCCTACATCACCAACTCTCTTTACTACCAAGAATTCTGGACCTTGCTCATGGAGAAGTTTAGTGAGAAACTCTTGTGGAGAGCTGGTTTATTTTTTGCCCTGTGTGATGAGTTTCATCTGGCCAAGAAAGGAATCAAGTTACTAAAAAGCATCACATTTTAGATCTCCAGGCTGTTTTCTTTAAGACTGGGGAAAGGGGGACTATTTATTCTGCCTTAAAATGATGGCAAATAAGTGATGATGACAGATGACATTTTGTGAATGTAGACCCTGGATATACTCCTAATAGGTTAATGTAGTCGTAAAAGGAAATCAAGTAGATGTTTTTCTGTTATGTAAGCAATAATTTTTTTTCTGTGTCTTATTGAGTATGACTAGCAATTATTTATTTACATGCTAGACGGTTCTCTGCATGCGGGTTCCATGTAAGTACAGAAATTTCCTCGGCCACTGGAGGTATTTTGACCATTTTGTCATTTGGATAAGCTGTTGTTAGATTGAAATTTACACATCATTTCATTTAAAATTGTGCCTTAGAAAATGCAAAACTGTTGCACATAGTCAGTGATGAATTAAGGATGCAGTACATTGAAGAGAGATGAAGTCACCTCCAAGTTCTCAAGACTTCTCATGGAGGTGTTTGCTGTTTTACAGGGGGAAAAAAATTTTAAAAAAGAAAAAGAAAAATAGAAAAATTTAAAAAAAGAAAGTTTTGAAAATGTACAGATTAAGTCCAATATTTTGATTAACCACCTGCATGTTTTATTAAATATTTTGATAATGTGGATGTTTACACTTTGCATGATATTAGCAGAGTACTTTACCACCAGTAATGCACAAACATGTACAATATGATTATTCATAACCGATTTTTATAGAATACTTTTTACATGTGGAACTCCATCTGTTATGTAAGGATTATATGAATATTGCACATTCTCTTCTGGTTTCACAGACTCATTTATACATATTTCTTAGTGAGCCTCATTGTACATGTATTGAAGCTAGAATCAAGTCAAGAAAAATAAAGCCCCATTCTCCAACTGCGAAATGTGCTTTTCCATAATGAACAATAGTCACCAGCACAGAATAATCTCCAACATTTTCTAAATTCTAATTGCCAACTGTTTCTATTTATATTTGATTTATATTTCATTTGGAGTCTGTTACATGGCAGCTCGGGCAGACTAGATCTTGTTTTTTCCAATGCAGCATAATGAGTATGATCTATTTCTTTTCAAATAATCTTTGAGATCCCAGGAAAAAAAAAAAAGTGCTCTGCTCTGTTGAGCTACAATGTAAATGTGTTTGTTTAAAAAACAGATGAGGCAAGTGAGTGATTTATTGTTCCTGAGGAAGTATATCTTTTTTTTTTTTCCTTATACTTCAAAAGCTTGTCCCTTCTCTTTCTTAAGGAAAAAAATGGGTAACTCTTTGTTTTTCACTTGCAAACTTTCATGACGTGTGTTCATTCTTTCTGTGTAGTGTTACTAATGCAATACATATTATAGTTATCTATACACAGTGTAAGACTTAACAGGCTGAAATGATCCACCTCATTATGTGAGTCCGTCCAAAAGATGTTACTGTTCTGGGTGGGCCAATGTTCTACATCAGTTACACTAAGCTTCATTTAAAATATTTATTCTAAAATGCCTCTGAGAAATAGTAAACAATAAACATAAAAAAGTTGTCTAAAATGCAACAGCTTTTATAGTAAATGTACATTTATAAATAAAATACTCAAATCAACTTTGTATTTCATTGATTGTTTTTTGAGGGGTCGGGGGGCCAGTTTTCTTACTTGGGGAAGAGAGAATCAGGCTGTCTCTCTCTTGCAGCTTTTGGTCCAGAGTTACAGGGTCAGTTGATGGCAATGATGTATATTTGCATATGTACATTGATGCATCTTGAGGTCAGCTATTTAAGGCAAATCAAACTTACCAGCTGATTGTAGGAGTCACCAAGGAATTGCCTGCCACTGAAGGATTCAAACTCCCTGAGATGAGACTCACAATAACCAGGAGAGACCATGCAAATACCAGAGGAAATTGTCTAAAACAACCAAATGATGGTTTACTTCCAGTACTGGTTAGAGAAAACCGTGTCAAACCCTTTAAAGCCGCTGTATTCTGCCGCTTTTTCCAGTGCTGACCCAAAGCTCCCTCTCACTGTATACATACAGACTGTTCACTGAGGACCTTTCTCTCCACTGTTGAATCTGGGAATATCCTTTGAGAAGGTGGCATCCTGCTGATACTGCATCAGCAAAATACACATGTATCTTGCCTGGCACTGTGTCTCAAATTTGTAGGCGGTCCCAATAGCAATCAAATTCCTTGAAAGTTTCCATCATTTTAAGACGCAGTATTCTAATTGCTACTGCAAGTTGTATTCTGCTTCTTTTTTGCCAAGTTTGGTATGCAGTTAGTAGTTGCTGCTGTTTCCATATAAAAGTGAGTTCTTTGCCATTTGTAAGAGAATTTTAGCAACTATTGGAGTAGTTTAATATATCCATTGTTATTTAAGTGAAAGTTTATTCAACTACAATGCATTTCAAAACAAAGAAAAGATTGTTATTCTAACGTGATCTATGAAGGATGTCTTTATTAAAAGAAGAACAATTTTACCTGGGATAATGTTGAACTAGCTTTTTTTCCATTGACTTTCTTCAAGACCTAAGGACTCCTTTTTAAGGTCTGAATCTGAACCACAAAGGATCTCTCCCCATCCTTTGGCATTATCTAGGTCAGGGGTTACAAACTCAAATGACTGGAGGTACCAGCTAGGTATTGTAAATGAGAACCAGAAGAGGACAGTATTAAGAGAGTGGTATAGACTATGGCAAACTGAAAAAAACTTTTGTCTAACAAATGAACATATCTATGAAGCAGAAACAGATTCACAGACGTAGAGAACAGACTTGTGGTTGCCAAGGGGGAGGAGGGGTGGGAGAGGGAAGGATTGGGAGTTTGGGATTAGCAGATGCAAACTAGTATATATAGGATGGATAAACAACAAGGTCCTACTGGATAGCACAGGGAACTATATTCAGTATCCTGTGATAAACCGTAATGGAAAAGAATATATATGTATAACTGAGTCAATTTGCTGTACAGCAGAAATTAACACAGTACTGTAAATCAACTATAGTTCAATAAAAATTTAAATACTAATAATGAACATTGGCACTGGTGCACAGCAAAGAAAAAAAAAAAAAGCAGTCCTGTCTAAAGGAGGCAGCTACCCAGCTCTAACCAATTGTTTTCATACGAAATCCCCAGCTTTTTAAATATTGACAATTCAAAGCATTTTCCAGCACAGTGCCAACCAAAATTGTGAGGCTCCACAAAATATACCCCCAAGTCCAATTTTGTTCTCAGGCCACGACCTATAACTAAATCTCTTTTCTATCAGCTGCTAGTAACTTGCTGTGAGTCCTTTCATTTGACAAATACGTTGAGATTTGCCATCCAAAGTTTTGCTTTTGGAGTGTCTTGGGTCATTCAGAGAAAGAAGCTGATAAAGCCATTAATCAGCAGGTGGTATCGGTACAATTCATGCCACTTTTCAGCCTTATTTGTGTATTGTCATCAAAAATTGCTCTTTTACAAACACCCATGTTCAGCATTTCGCAGAACCATGCCTTTCCCCTTCCTTCTTTCTTCTGAATGACTCAAAAGGACAGAAAAGTGTGTAAATATACAAGGCAGAATTTTTTCTGAACTTGTTTAGCACCATTTTATCAACTGTACTTTTGCAAGCATTGTTTTATTTGTCAAAAAGCATTTCTGGCACGTGAGAAGATAAATGTATGCCTCCGCATTTTATAGATGAGGAATAGAGGTAGAAGAGGAGTAAGTGACTTATTCTGAATGAGTGTAAGATGTTACGTAATTGTGTATTTCAACGGGCTCCAGGCAGGAGGGATTAGGTGAAGCTCATATTCAGCTGTGCCTGGTCCTCGTGTCTGGGACCCCACATGAGACCAACTAGGGGGACCCCTGAGCATAGCTGGACTTCGCAGGATTTAATCTGCACTCAAACGGAGACTAGAACACTCTTTTTATAGTAAACTTACACTTACAAAATACTCCAATAGACTTACTTAGTATCCGATTTTTACCCCTTTGGCATGACCTTGGACACTTTGGTGTTTGCTGGAGAGGAGGCTGAGGAGTGTCTCCACACCATCCACACCTCTGGCCAGAGCCGCAGGGACCTCTCTCCCGACACACACCACCTGCAAAGCCTCCCCTGCCCAACCCCAAGTCTGCTCTCCAGAACTGGGGAATACCAGTTCTGCCTGATAGATAACCCAACTTTTGTGTTGCTAAACTGGTCCTCCACTTTCTCAAACTCAACAGCCAAGGCCTGAACAAAGGAAAGGCCTCTCTCGAACCACTCTGTTGGGGAGAAGACACTGAGGGTCCAGCTCATTGATTCCTATAGTACAGTATCATTTCACCACAAACGAGTTCATTCATACAGGAATCAAGGCGTTTCATTTTTGCAGCAGGAATAATGACATTGTCCATGAAAGCCTGTTTTCTTCATTGTCCACCAAGGAGAGAGAGAATAATCATAACAGGCCCTGTTGGTTTAGAAAAATACCCCGGCGGGGGAGTTCCCCGACAGTCCAGTGGTTAGAATGTGGCACTTTCATTGCTGTGGGCCGGGGTTCGATCCCTGGCCGGGGAATTAAGAAAAAAAAAAAAAAAAGAAGAAGAAGAAGAAAAGAAAATACCTTGGCTGAAAGTGACTGAAGTATAACTATAGGAAGCCCCTGTCAAACATCGTGTCAAGCATTACACCCTCACTCTCAATGGTACAGCATTAATTACTGTCCCAAGCTCTGACCTTGGAACATTCAACAGTTCCTCCTGAATTCATGAAAAGTTGTGATGAAAGTATTTCACATTTTCTAGCACTTTGAAAATTGAGAAGCTGCGTCTTGTTTATATGCTAACACTCTGGGAAACAAGTGAAATATTTGATTAGAGAAATGGAGAATGCCTATTCTGAGATGATCCAAGAAAGTTTGAAAAGAACAAAGGAATTTGCCTTACCAAATGGTAAACTTTACTAGAAAGAGAACAATAAACAAAGTAGGTATCTTGGGCAAGAATTGATAAACTAATTATAATTAACACAACAAAGCATATGGCCCAGAAACAGACCCAAGTAAACATAAAAATGTTAGTGCATAATAACGATAACACAAATCAGTGGATAAAGGAGGGACAGTTGATTAATGTCATCTCTTCATCACAAAATTAATTCCAGATGAGTTAATTTTTGTCAAGTGTGAAAAACAAACACAAACATGAAAAGGAAGAATTAGGATTTAAATGTGCTTAAAAACATTCTCAATAAAGAGAATTTTAAGCAAAATTTAAAAGTAATAAGAAACTAGGGGAAATATTCCCAACAAATACGACAAAGGGTTAATATCCTTCACATATGAAGTCCTTTACAAATCAATAGAAAATGAGCAAAAGGACATTAAAAAGCTGACAAAAAATAAATATAAATGGCCAATAAACATGAAAAAAAGTTCAGCCTTACTCGTGATCAAAGAAATGCAAATTTTAAAAGTAAGATAAGGCTATCTCTACCCGCAAAAAAATAGAAAGTCCTCAATTATATTAAGAATTTAAAAACTTCTATATCGCAAAAAAAGTTTTTTAAAAAGCTACAGACCAAGAGAAGTTATCTGTCACACATACATCCAACAAAGAATTAGCATACAAACTATATAAAGAACTGCAAAATATCAGTAAGAACAGGCCAATAGAAAAATGGACAAAAGACATGAAAAGGCACTTCACAGAAAACATGAATAACAAAAAATATATATATATATTCAATTTTATTAGGAATGAAATGCAAATTAAAAACATTATGAAACGCCATCGTATACCCGTGAGATTGATAAAAATTTAAACTTTGATGATATCAAGCGTCAGTGAGGATGTGGAGAATGGGAACTCACACACTGCTGATGAGAATGTATATTGGTAAACAACTGTGCATTATCTAGTGAAGCTGATGAAGCTCATACCCCTTGATGGAGCAATTTCTACTTCTAGAACATAAACACCTTAGCCTAAACTCCAGAGAAACTCAAGAAACTCTCACAGATTTCCATGGGACAGGTTCAAGGATGTCCCTCACAGCACTGCTTTATATAAATTACGGTACTCCGTTTTAGCAGGGAAAAATGAGTGTGAGTGAGGCACGGAGTGCACACATACACTTGGACGAATCTCGGAAAACATAACATTAGGTTAAAATAGCAAGACACCAGAGATTACATACAGTATGATACCCATTGATATGAAGTCCAAAGGCAGTAGAAAACTAAGCATTATAGTCTCTGTGGGTACCATAAATATGGTGGTAAAATGGTGGTAAAAGAGCAAAGCAAAGCAAAGAAATAATATAAACAAAATATAGGATTTGTGGTTGAAGGAGGGGAATGCTGTCAGGGAGGGCACACCGGAAGTATCAACTTGATTGCCTTTTTATTTTTTATCATCCACTTGTAAGTTCTGTTTTGTTATGAGTACCTTCAGCCTTACCAGATATTGCCAAACTGCTTTCAAAGGTGATTGTTCCAAGTAGCCTGACAACAGTGTGTGGAGGATCCTATTTCCCCCATCACACCCAAAACTTGCTAAGTCAGGCTTGTTAATTTTTACTTCTCTGGTGGAAAGGAAATGGTATTTCATTGCCTTCATTTGCATCCTCCTGACTACTGATGAAGCTGGGCATATTTTCATATCTTTATTGGACAGTCCAGTTTCACTTCCCTGAATTACCTGTTTGTTTCCTTTGCAAATTTCCTTGTTGAATTTCTTTTCTTTTGTTTTTGTTGCTTTTTAAGGATTTTGTAAGTATTCTAGATCCTAAATCCTTTATCAGTCACACACATTGCAAATGTTTCTTCTCAATCTGTGGTTTGTCTTGTAAACTTTATTTTGTCTTTCAACAATTTTAAATTTTAACATAGTAAGTATATGAACATCTGTGTAAATTTTGTGCTTCTAGAGTCGCATTTAAGAAATCCTTCCCTACTCCAATTCTATAAAGGTATTCTGCTCCATACTCTCTTAAAATTTTTTAAAGTTTTGAAATTCACATTTAGATCTTTATCAAGTGAACTACAGATCTAATGTTTTTTTCCACTTTTGGATAGTCTGTTTCCCCAGATCCACTTATTAAATAACTCATCCTTTTCCTGCTGATTTGTAAGTCACTTCTGTGAGAGACTGTCCTGCAATATCTGAGAGTCTGTTTCTGGGCAATTATTCCATCTCTTCGATCTATTTGTCTATCCCTACACCAGTATCACATTGTTTTAATTACTATATATCAAGCCTTGATATCTGGAAGGGCAAATTTCTTCCTTTCTCAAAATTGTCTTGGCCATTTTTTGGACCTTTACCCTTCCATATGAATTTTAGGAATAGCTGTAAAATGCCTGTTGGGATTTTAATCAAAATTGAACTTACAGACTATAATTTTCTGATTGGTATTGTTAGTATATAAGAATACTACTGATTTTTTTTAATGTTAATTTTGGGCACAGCAACTTTGCTGGACACTCTTATTAGTTCTAATAAATACATTGTTTATCATTTCTCTTTGATTTTCTGTGTTATCATCATCTACAAAAAAAAGTTCGTCTCCTTCCAATTATGTCCTCATTTTTTCATGTCTTATTTTATTGTTAGGATGTCTAGTAAGTGATGATAATAGGCATTCTTAATCTCACACTGCTATTTATATAGGCAAAAAAATTGGAAAACATCCTAGATGTCTAACAATAGGGAAATAGTTGTGAATATTATGGTACTTCCTTATAATGACATTTCTGCCATTGAAAAATAGCATTTTCAAAATTTTTAATTTAAATTATTAAAATACCCACAATAAAATGGTACATAAAAAGCCATGTATCAAATTAAATATGATTCAAGTTTTATAAGTAAAATATATAACATACGCTTTGTATTGTATATGTCACTCAAGTGTCCCCAGTTTTCAAGGCCTACAGGATTGAGCTTCCCCATAATATCCAAATATAAATCCATGCCCCATCCCACAGGACTATAAGAAGTCTGGTCCTCTCTGCAGTTATTTATGGTGATCTTCAGCATGTCCTGGTTTTTGTTTTCCACCTTCCATGCTTGACTACTGCCCCAGGCTGCTGCTTCTGGCAGTTTTGCCCGTTTCATCATTCCTTCTATAATTAAGCCCCAAACATGAGTACAAGCCATCACTCCTTTATTCTTCAGAGACCAGCTAAGAGAGGACTTCTGTGGTTTAATAAACTTAAATAACTTTAATAAAGTTGACAATAGCACATCCAAATTACGAGGCAAGAAAGAAAAACATCAAATTGGAATTCATGTACCGTTGCACTTAAAATCCATTGGCCACGCCTGTTCACAGGGAGCCATGTCTTCCTTCCTCCCTAGCTCCCGGCCTCTGGCCTGCTGCCGTGTTCAGAGACACATTCCTCTCAACTAGACTTTGCTTTTTCATATTCTCTCACTCTCTCCTCCCCTCACCCACCACCCCTGCCCCTTGGAGTGCACCATTGTATTCCAACATGCTAGAGGAATCAGAATCAAGCCAGCTAATATCACGATGATTTCTCAGGGCTACACTCAGCCCACAGTGAAGGCAGCCTTTACCTCAGTTAACATCTCAGTCTGAAGAAGGAAGACAGACCCTGGAGGTGCAATGTTCAAACCCCAGCTCCACCACTTAATACTTGTGACTTTGGGCACGTTGTTTATCCTCTCCGTGCCTTGGTTTCCTCACCTGCACAACGGGGATAATAATAGAATGTAACACATAGTGTTACTGTAAGGACTAAATAGGATACTGCATTTAAAACAGGACATATTCTAACATATAGAAAATGTTAGCAGTTTCCATTAGTATTGGGATTACCATGTGTTAGTAGGAATACAGTACAAGCTGTAGGAGTGGAATTACTCTACTGATATTCAGGGCTACAGTAGGAAAAAAAAAACAACTCTTGCTGAACTTGTATCTCTATAGCTAGACATTCTCACGAGTGCAGCTCTTCTGAGAAAAGAGAGTCTGCCCCCAAAATAAGTTCCAGCATACGGCATTAGGGCCACAAAGAGTTCAGAAATAGTCTCAAAGCATCCTGCAAAGGAACTATGTAACAACTCAAAAAGAAATAAAATATTGAAGTAGATAAACCAGAATATCAATAGCAGTTATTTTTGATTTGTGGGATTATGAATGATTTTTATCCTATCTGCACACTTCTGTGTGTTTTGTCAACACTGGCCATCTATTATTGCTTTTATAACATGAAAAAATAAGAACAGTAGAAAATATAGAAAGAAAGCCATCCACACCAGATAAGAGTTTATTAGAATTTATTTGAATACCAAAATTCTACAATGAAATGTAGTCTAGGCTTGAATAAAGAGAGAATTCATCTGGATATTGAGTCTTGGCAAAGCCTGGCCATCACCGTGTGACCATATTGCTGCTCTGGGAGTGGCCTGTGAGCTTTTCAGCTGCAGCCCCTTAACTCAGATAATTAGAGTTCTGTTCCCCTGGGGCATACTCAGATCTGAACATGAACTTGTAGCTGACACCAGATCCTCATCCCCATTTGCAGTTTACATGTGGAGAATTCACCCTATCCTTAAAAGTGGGTTGCAAAAAATGCTTCCATAAAACTTACGTCAGTTGCCTAAAACCATTGCGTTGGCACTTTCCAAGTTTAGTATGACCTTGTATTTACATAGCAGAATGTACTTTAAGATAGGAAAAAGGATCCTGTTAGAAGTTAATGGCAAATGTCCTCTGCCCTCAGAAATACAACAATTAGGATGAATCAGAGGCTCCTGATTTTGAATCAGATCTGCTCTCCTTGAGAAAATAGATTTTGGGCCTTTTCCCATCCTACTTCTCCTTGAAAAATAATGGCAAAGCTTTCCTTACTGGATTTTGTCATGGAATAGAATCCTAGGAACATCTAATAACAAAAGCCAACAAAGGGCAAGCAGATAACAGACTCCCAGAAAACATGGTAACTTGACATAAATGAGCATTTTGCAAAGTGTGTTCCTCAGACGTGTTATATGAAATGTTCTTCAGGACAAGGATTCCATGGTCAAACATGAGTAGAAAGCACCAGATATCCTTTTTCTTGGAGGTAAAGAATGCATATTAAAGGCCTGAACAATTCTGCAGTAGTCCATTTGAATTTGTTAAACCCACATTTTCCTAAATATATTTCATCAAGAAACTATTCCACACTCTTCTCAACATTCTCTGGCACTTTGGAAAGTACTGATTGAACAATTAATACATTTGGGAAATCACACAAGTATCTTGATAATATACAGACTTTTTTTTTTTTAATCCTTAGACCATTTTAAATTTCGTGATGCCCAACTACAAGAATGGCAACATTAAAACCAAATGGGAAACATCTGGAACTATGATAGTAGGAAGTGGAGGCTCGTGAGAGGTAAGGACCAAGGCAGCTGTGGGAATGGCTGTAATTCATTAGCACTCTTTATTCAAGGTTTTCTCCTAAGAAATTTCTAATGGAAAGTAATGCTGTCATTAGGAACCCTGTCAAGAATATGGTTGAGGTACTCATTTCTCAGGGCAGGACAAATAAAACTTTTGTAGGGTGTCAAGAGACTGAATATTAAAGGAAAGTATAATGTCCACATCTAACATGTCTTTCTCTCTCCTACCTTCTCCCGGCACTCAGGAGGGAAAGCTCTAAAACTAGTATCCAAAGATCTCAAGCATTGCACCACGAGCAAAGATTCCAGAGGGCCGCTGAAATCTTAGAAAGTGTATAAACACCTTAAGCTGAATTCAGGAGACTAAGCAACTAACATGAGTTACTATTGACCTTTTGTGGTTTTTTGTTTTGTTTTGTTTTGTTTTTTTCACTGTGCCACACAACATGTGGGATCCTAGGTCCCTGACCAGGGATCGAACCTGTGCCCCCTGCAGTGGAGATGCGGAATCCCAACCACTGGACTGCCGGGGAAGTCTCAGTATTGAAAAAGCTTATCACTGCTGTATAGCACAAGGAACTCTACTTCACTTCTCTGTACGGTAGAAACTAACACAACATTGTAAAAAAAACTATACCCCAATTAAAAAAAAATAGAAAAAGCATATCAGACAATCTATTCTGATAGACTAAGAATGTACTGCCTTTCAGAAAGCTGGTAAAAGGATGCTTGTAAATTCTGATATTGGTTGTCTATTTGACCAGCTAAATCTGATTCCCTTCTGGACCCAAAGATGATATTGTTTGGTGATTCAAGAGTATGCAACATATACCATCGTTTCTTCTGTTTGGGTAATCTTTTGAATGGGATAAACATGCCCTTGTCTAACTTCTTAGTTTATCTTTGTAAAAAAGGGAAAAAAAAATAAGTTAAGGAAATATCTTTTGCTTTAATGAATCATTTAATACAACATTTTTGTAGTTTGGATAATCTGTGGTAGTTCCCAGCTTCAGTGTCATTGATCTTCATCCTTTGGTGTAGAATTGAAGAATTCTCTGACTCTTTGACTTGAACCAGTATGTGATGAGTATATTTCTATGTGATTCATAGAAGGAAAGCATGAGTAACATAAGTGAGAAGACTCTTAGGAGCAACCTCACAATCTTACTTTCTCTAATAGCTCTCAGAAATGGGGCTCAGTAAAAACACCAAGATTGCTGATAGCTTTAAATTTACTATTGTATCCTTTACTGCCTATCATAAAACAATTCAAGGATGGGGAACCTTGAATTCACTGTTCCCCAGAGTATATATAATAGAAAATTTGTCACCTTCCCAACATCAATTCTACAGCAGTCATGTTTTTAGGTGGGATGAACCCCTCCATCAGCTTCAGGGGTAAAGTCTTACTGTTATAATCCATCAGGATAATCCCACCCCTTCACCATAGATATTGGTTAAAGTGACCTAGGTTTAAACCAATTAAAGGTCCAATCAACAGGAATCTCAGAATTTTTGTTAGCTAGCTAAGGAAAGACTCTATCTTTCTCCGGATAAAAAAGAGGAAGCATGTGGACCTAATTATACTGACAGCTCTCTTCTAACATCAAAGGGCCCAGCCTCCGGGTGAAACCCACACTGTAGACGGCAGATGTAGAGAAAAAATAAAAACAGAAGAAACAGAGTCCACAGTGACATTACTGAGCTCTAGACTAACCAGTTCTGGAACTCACACCACTGCATTTTCATAATACCTGTAAATTCCTTTATTTATTTTTTAAATTTATTTATTTATTTGGCTGCGTAGGGTCTCAGTTGTTGCACGCGGGATCTTCTTTGTGGTGCGCGGGCTTCTCTCTAGTTGTGGCGCAGGGGTCCAGATCGCATGGGCTCTGTAGTTTGTGGCACGCAGGCTCTCTAGTTGAGGCATGCAGCCTCTCTAGTTGAGGCGCGCAGGCTCAGTAGTTGTGACGTGTGGGCTTAGTTGCCCCGCGGCATGTGGTTAGTTCCCCAATCAGGGATCGAACCCGCGTACTCTGCATTGGAAGGCAGATTCTTAACCACTAGACCACTAGGGAAGTTCCTCCTTTATTATTTAATCCAGTGTGAGCTGATTTTTCTGTCCCTTGGAATGGAAAGCTTCCTAACACAGGCAGACATATTAGGCCATGACATAGCAATAAAATCACATTGAAATAAGCATAGGTGCCTATAGTTCTATCCCTGGTAGTACTTGGGGTTTAAAAAATTATTATGATGCTTATTTTAAGGTCAAAATTTAATAGGTTCCATAGTTTTTCCTAGTAACAACTTCCCTGATTTTAATATCATTGATTTGCCTTTCTTCTTATTTACTCTTCTTCAACACCAATCTCCTGACTTTCCCATTTGGGGGAAAAAAAACAAGTAGAAGAAGTTTGATATCTCTTTTTAAGTCAATGCAGTTACTATCATCTCATAAAAATTCTAGAAAGTTGGCTTAATTCACAGGGTTCAGCAGCTCTCCTGTTTATAAGGGGCCTACATACACAATGAAGTCCAGTTACTGCTCAGGTTAACCAAGTAAAAGGAAACATACGTGTCCCAGAACAATTCTGTTAAAAAGCAAACAAATAAACAAACAAGAAGTGTCCAGGTACAGTCAAATCCAAATCCCCCACAAATTTAACACTGTATTTCTTTGATTTTCTAAAAGCCATATCACCTCATCAGTTGGCCTTTCCTAGATGGAAGACTGATTGCTATGGAAAAAGATTACAATATTTAATATTCAAATCTTGAAGCCTAGGGTTGAGGGGCCTCTATAGACAGGGTCCTTTGGAAAGCACACTACAGTTTTCCTTCTTCAAGCCGCAAGGCAAACTTCCAGCTGACAGTATTTGAACCAAGCACCAGAAAAACGAATTGTGTGTATAAGAGGACACATAAGTACTTAATCCAGAGGATATTCGTACTATTTATTTCAGAGCCAAGGTGATTCCCTTCAGCAACCTGGGCTGGAGTCGGTGGGTAGGCTAAAGGGCAGAGTTAGCACGAGGTTCAAAGAGTTACTTCTACTTGGTGACTAACCCCATTTGATTGTCTTAAGTGTTTCTGGCTTCTAGGGTGTGCTTTTATTTCAGATGATTATGAACGTTCCAAGAGAACTCACTGCAGCCACCTGGCTTAAAGACTGTAAGGCACTTGGGAAATCAAATTTCAGGAGAGAAGATTGGTTTGACAAACAATGAACAAGGAGAAATCTTCTCTTTGCAGAGCTGCTGTGTGTCAGAGTTTATCCTCATTATATTATGGTAGGAAGAAAAGGACAAATTAAGACATTTAACTGCTTAAAATTTGAGACCCAATTGCATTTAACACAGCAAATCTTGTTACTGGACCTGTGGGTTTACCTTTTGCCTGTGTGAAGTCTGGTATGTGTTAGCAAATAACATTTTTTTTGAACCATAGAATGGATCTGGGCTAAGTGGATAATCACAGCTACACATTCTCTGCTATATAAGAGAAGATCCTGTAAGATCCAAAAAGTTTTAAAATTAGATCGGAAGTGCTTAAAAAGAAGAAACCTCAAAATAACCTTACCTGCCCACCGTTGCTAGCACCAGCATGATTTAAACTAATAGCAATTATGTAACTCAAAAGTTTTAATTTTTAATATAGGGAGTCATTCAAACACTTTTATTCAAATGCTCCAATAGAACCATGAACACTCCAAGTTCAAATACTGATGCCAGACATGTTTATCTTTAGTGATGAGCCAATTTGTCATGTTTGGGGTGGAGGAAAAAGATAAAACAGTATGTCCAGAAAGCCAAAGTTCTCCTCTATTCTTGCGGATAGAGCTATCATTGACATTTAATTGAAAATACTGAACAAAACCTCACTAGTGGCTAATGTTTGCATATCTCATCAGGAATCAAGTAAATCACGTCTTCTGTGAGTGGCATGTTCCTCAGGTGTATAATGACAGGCTTAGACAAAATAATTATTAAGTTCTCTTCTACCTCTGTGGCCTATTAATTATTATACTGTCACTTCTTATTGCAAAATAATATTCTCAATGCAAAAAAATATCAGAAACCTTAAAAAAATAAAGCTCAAACATATTTCCAGCACCCAGAGAAACCACTCTTTGGAATATAGCCTGCATCTTAATTCAATAAACAACTGATACATGAAATGTTTATTTGCATTCAACATACTTTCAGAAAGGACTTGAGGTGGCTTCGCATAAATGCCTAATATTCAAAAGGGCTACTGAAATTAGGCTAAAAGTAGAAGGGCTTTGTAATGAACGCAAGGACCTCTTTGACCAGAGACAGTGATATTAACAAGAATGACTGAGGGTGATCACCAATAAGTATTCCAAGATAGCGGGACTTTGCCTGTTTGTGTGCCTCTATATCCTTTGGTGGCTACTCCAAGTTTCTTGCAGAAATTTCCCTAAAATGGGACCAAGAGCCAGAGACAGTTATTTGAAGACCTTTGAAGATGATAAACTATTTAAGGAAACTGATCTACCTAGCATTTTCCAGGCTTCCTATGGCAGTCAACCAGGGACAGTCATTGCTGGGGGTGACCACAATTATAAGGTCTCAGCACCCTGGAAACCACTCATCTTTGAGGCATAATAGGCCTTCCAGAATAGATGAGGATATTCCTAGCACCATGTCTCTTTGAAGCAAATATATTCAAGCTGTTTTCAGAGTACTCAGACACTACTAGCAACTCTCTGTGAAATAAATGAGGTAGTGACTTCTGGGGGTTAGCTTTCCTATTCAGCCTGATGTTTGCAACTGTTCAGAATCAAAGCTGCTGGCTTAATGCTAAATGATTTCTACTATGGCCCTCCAATTTGTGGATAACTATGATTTCAGAAAATCAAACTGGACTTGAATTTTGATCATAATTTGTCATCGAAAATTGTGCTTTGTCTCCAATAAACCATGAACTTTTTTCTCTTGCCAAATATTTACTAAAATGCTAAGTTGTATGTTAACCAGAACTGAGTATCTAGTGAATAATGATTTCCTTCCATTGGTTATACCACCTATAAAGACTAAGTTTAGTTTCATCCATTCATTACATATGTATTGAGTATTATGTGCTAAACACTGGAGATACAAAGTGAAATGACATAAACATGGTCCTTTTCCTTGAAGAGCCTACAGGCTAGGGACAAAGCTAGGCAAACAAATAATTACAGAGGGGTATGATGAGGTTATTATAGGGGAAGGGTGACAGTGTCTGACTCATAATATAAGCTCACTAAAAATTTGATGAATGAAAGAATTAATGAATTGCACAGTAACACTTGGCAAGGATAGCTAATCCAGGCTTGGAGGATCAGAGAAGTTTTCCAGGAGGAAATTATATTTAAACTGAGACCCGAAGGATGAGTAGAAATTTGAAAAAGGAGAAAGAGAAGGGATGACCACAGGAGAAAGAATTTTAGGTAGAAAGAAGAACAAATAAAAAAGCAGGGAGTCAAGAGACAACAGTGGCACCCTGGAGAAATTGAAACAAATCTAGGATGATTGAAATGTAGAGTTGCATAAGTCTATAAAATAGGCAAGGACCAGAGCCTGCACAGATTTGGAAGCAATGTCAAGAAGATTGAATTTTATCCTAAAAACAGCAGGGATCCATGGAGGGTTTTAGGTGGCTGGCCAAGATCATAACCAAATTTGCATTTAAATGATCCCTCTTGCTACAGGAGGAATCTAATAGTAAAAGGATGATAGTAATCTGGACTGGAAAATGGCATATGGAAAAAAGAGTACTACTCAAAAAATATTTAGGAGGTATAAGCAAAGAGGCTGGGAACTAGATGTGGAGGATGAGGGAGAGAAATGAAAGATCATCTCCAGGTTTCTGGGGATCCAGTGTTTCAGTTATCTACACTGCTGTATTCCAAACCACTTAACATTTTTTTAAACATCTTTATTGGAGTATAATTGCTTTACAATGGTGTGTTAGTTTCTGCTTTATAGCAAAGTGAATCAGCTATACATATACATATATCCCCATATCTCCTCCCTCTTGCGTCTCCCCCCCACCCTCCCTATCCCACCCCTCTAGGTGGACACAAAGCACCAAGCTGATCTCTCTGTGCTATGCGGCTGCTTCCCACTAGCTATCCATTTTACATTTGGTGGTGTATATGTGTCCATGCCACTCTCTCACTTCATCCCAGCTTACCCTTCCCCTTCCCCCTGTCCTCAAGTCCATTCTCTATGTCTGCATCTTTATTCCTGTCCTGCCCCGAGGTTCTTCAGAACCTTTTTTTTTTTTTTAGATTGCATATATATGTGTTAGCATATGGAATTTGTTTTTCTCTTTCTTACTTCACTCTGTATGACAGTCTCTAGGGCCATCCACCTCACTACAAATAACTCAATTTCATTTCTTTTTATGGCTGAGTAATATTCCATTGTATATATGTGCCACATCTTCTTTATTCATTCATCTGTCAATGGACACTTAGGTTGCTTCCATGTCCTGGCTATTGTAAATAGAGCTGCAAAAGAACAAAAAATTTCACAATTTGTATGGAAATACAAAAGACCCCAAATAACCAAAGCAATCTTGAGAAAGAAAAATGGAGCTGGAGGAATCAGGCTCCCAGACTTCAGACTATACTACAAAGCTACTGTAATCAAGACAGTATGGTACTGGCACAAAAACAGAAATATAGATCAATGGAACAGGGTAGAAATCCCAGAGATAAATCCACACACATATGGTCACCTTATTTTTGATAAAGGAGGCAAGAATATACCATGCAGAAATGACAGCCTCTTCAATAAGTGGTGCTGGGAAAACTGGACAGCTACATGTAAAAGAATCAAATTAGAACACTCCATAACACCATACACAAAAATAAACTCAAAATGGATTAAAGACCTAAATGTTAGGCCAGACACTATAAAACTCTTAGAAGAAAACATAGGCAGAACACTCTATGACATAAATCACAGCAAGATCCTTTTCGACCCACCTCCTAGAGAAATGGAAATAAAAACAAAAATAAACAAATGGGACCTAATGAAACTTAAAGGCTTTTGCACAGCAAAGGAAACCATAAACAAGATGAAAAGACAACCCTCAGAATGGTAGAAAATATTTGCAAATGAAGCAACTGACAAAGGATTAATCTCCAAAGTTTACCAGCAGCTCATGCAGCTCAATATCAAAAAAACAAACAACCCAATCCAAAAATGGGCAGAAGACCTAAATGGACATTTCTCCAAAGAAGATATACAGATTGCTAACAAACACATGAAAGGATGCTCAACGTCACTAATCATTAGAGAAATGCAAATCAAAACCAGAATGAGGTATCACCTCACACCGGTCGGAATGGCCATCATCAAACCACTTAACATTTAATGGCTAAACAAACGACTGCTTTCTTATTTCTCATAATTCTGTCAGTTGACGGTGCTCAGCTGGGCAGTCCTTCTACTGCTGTTGCTTGTGCTCTCTCACGTGTTCTCAGTCAGAGGGCAGCTGGGGCTAGAACATCCAAGGTGGCTTTAATCACATGTCTGGGGCCTCGGTGCAGGTGGCTGGGAAACTGGCTCATCTGGAATATTAGGAGAGTTGGGCCTCTCCCTTCTTTCCATGTAGACTCAGGGCCTCTCTGTCTTCATAGGGACCCTCCAGAAGAGTAGCTGGACATCTTAGGTGGTAGCTCAAGGCTCCCAAAAATGCAAAGGTGGAAGCTGCCATTGCCATGTCTCACTTCTGCCACATTCTACTGGTTAAAATGGGTCACAGAGCCACGCAGATTCAATGTGGGAGAGTCTAAATACGAGTATGAATATGGGAAAGTACGGTTCATCGGGGCCATCTTTGGTAAACAGCTACAACATATGGTGGTACCATTCACTGAGGATAGAAAAACTGGAGGAGGAACAGCTTTGAGGGAAGGAGAACTTTTAAATTAAATTTTGGGTAGATTGAGCTTGAGATGCATATAAGACACCCAGTCGGTTGGTAGATATGTATAGGGATCTATAACTTAGGAGGGAAGACTGGGCTAGAGATACAACTTTGAGAGTCCTCATCGTATGGTAATTGAGACAGGAAGACTGAATACATTGAGAGGAGGAGAGCCCAGGTTAGAAAACCAAGAAACTCCAACATTTAAAGACTGAGACTGGGAAGAAGAACCTTAAAGGCAGTCTGAGATGGTGAAGTCAAAGGAGTAGCAGGAAAATCAGGAGAGCTTTGAGTGGCATAATCCAAGTAAGGTTGGGGGCATCAGATGCCTCCAAAGAGGCTGTCAGTCAGAATAAGCTAGGTGATGTTGCAATAACAAACTAACCCTCCAAACCACAGTGGCTTTACACTACACATTTATTTCCTTCTCACACTCAATCTGCTGCAGGACTCAGAGGAAGCCCACCCCGAAGAGTGACCCAAGGGTCCAGGCTGGTTCCATCCCGAGTCTCTGTCACCTGAAGATAAGTCCTCAAAATAGAGTAAGAGAGAACATGGAGGGCTCACACACACTCTTCTGTGTCTTGGCACAGAAATGACACACATCACTTTCCTGCAGAGGTTTTGGCCAAAAGTAGGTTTCAAACTACAGGGGAGACTAGAAAAAGCAGGCCTCCTGTGCATCCAAGAAGAAGAAAATAAAATAGAACCCAGTGAATACATAATACTGTCTTTGCCACAAAGATCAAGTAGGGTGAGGACTGAAAAGTGTCTTGGATATAGTAACAAAATTATCTTTGTATCCTAAGGAGCTCACCATAATGAGTCCTCCAAAAAGATGTTTATTGACAGGCTTAAGCACCTACTGCCTGTTTAAATGTGCCTAAACCCATTCTGAAATAATCCCTAATAACTCTTCTAGACCTAAGGACCTTGGCTTTCAATAATTACCTCTCTCAGTCTATATAATAACACCCATCAAAAATATAAAACATCTGTAAGATGTCGTCCATCATGGTAAAAGTCAATTTGGATGAGTGTATGGTCCGTCTCTCTGACTTTGCCTTTTCAGACAGTCAAAAACATGAATCAGTGGAGACAGTGGCTGTGTGGAGGCTCTAGTCTAAGCCAGAACCTTTAATTGCATTGTATTCTCTTATGACAAGTAATTAGAAATGACTGTTTCCTACCAGTCTGAATTACAAGATGATTATTTCCCTTTAACATTCATTGGTTGCTTGGCATTGCAAGACGGTGGTATTATTAAAAATACACTAATTATTGGAGAAAGTGGCCAAAAAGGAGCAATTTTCCAGATTTCAGGGTAACTTTTTGTCAAAAGGAAGAGGCTAAGTGGGAGGGACTAAAGGTTCCATGAAAACCCCTCTTCTCAGTTTTTCAGAGGGTAGTCCTGGGAATGTTGGATTGCCACTGACCAAAAAGCTCCTTTTTAAACCAGCTCTCCTCCTTATGACTTAACTAACCAAGAATATAAAACTAATACAAGGTGAGGTAGTGATGAACAAGAAAGAATATTCTGCTTCCAACAAGAAGAAATGATCACTTAGTACCAACTGAGGGTGGAACCACCCCCTTCACCAGGGAGGAAGAATTTCGATATTCAGTAAATGAAAAGGAAAGAGGTCTGGAGAAAATCAGTCCAAGGAAGTATTTTAGGGTGGTGGATAAATATCACATTGTCCTGTAGGCACCATTTCAAAACCCTAATGACGGGAAAGAATCAATTATTTTAAAAAACATTAATGTAGAGAGTAAAAGATGCCTTCAAATTATAGTTTTGCTCTCCCTCTGGCGAAAATCAATCTAAGTTAGAGAAACAGTAATGTCCAAGTCATGGGAGCACACAATGCAGAGAAACTTTTCACAGGACAAATTCTTCATCGTTGCAGCTAGGAATTATTGCCAATAACAATATAATCCCTTCTGCTGCCTTTGTTACACATCTTCAAAGAAGAAACTTGAGTTAAAAGCTTAAAATTCCAACGTTTTTGTTTAATGCCCTGTAAAATATATTCAAGTTTCAAAAGACAGTGTGGTTCCACAAACATGGCAACTTCTTTGATATAAGTATCTGAACAGGAGAAGACTAAGAAAGGTGGGTCCGCGCAGTAAAAGTGGTTGATCTCATTGGGTCACAGAAAGACAGATGAAGCATCAGGATGCTCTGTGCAGACTATTTGCAAAGCTGGCTCTCTCTCTCTATAGATAGATAGATAGATAGATAGATAGATAGATAGATAGATAGATAGATAGATAGATAGATATGGAAGACCAACCAGGGAGAGGCAGGCACATCTGGACCCTTTGTTACCATATAACAAGGGCTTGCAGATGGCCATGCAGTGGTAATAAATCATCACTGTAAGCATATAATAATTTGTGATTACCAGGACAATGAAAAAGTGGAATTGTAAAAAGCAGCCAATGACGGAAATGGTTTTTCTCTTGGGTAAGAAATGAGCCAGCATCTTAGGAGTGACCTCGGTGGTATAACAGAGATCTACAAAGGCGGGGTGACTGAGGAAGAAGAACATTGGAGTTATGAGTCACTTCTGATTAACAAAATCATGCTCACATTGTCGGTTTCTGTAATAAGGTAGATGACTAAGAATACAACAAAGAAGTCAGATCACAACTCAGCTCCCTCTGTCAGTCCCAGGAAAATAAACTCAGTCACAGCTGTGCAGTTTTTCTTTAACGTTGTATTTTCTTGGCTTCCAACGAGGTCTAAAAAAAAGAAAAGAAAAATGCATTTGTCTTTGTCATTTATGCATAAAAAAGACTGTATAGCTAACTTTAGTTATCTATAGTCTCAATTGTTTCTAGACCCCATGAATGAGATAACATTTAATATAAAGAGGTGTCAAAATAAAATCTGGAGAGCTCTACTTGATATGAATATTTTAGTGTGCAAGAAACAAACTATGATCAAGGAGACTTCAAAACCAAAAGTGGTAAGAAACTGGCTCTCAGCAGTGGCAGCTCAGTTTATAAAGATGAATGAGGAAGTGCATTTTTTAAAAAATTGTGATTGGTTACTAGAAACTCACCTTCCTTGTGGGGTAGTAGCACTACATGAGCTTACCTGTTTGAGCTGATTGAATAGGAATCTGCAAGATCACACTAACAGAAAGAAAGCTTAAGTTTTATTTGTAGGTCAGAATCAGCATTTGAGGGAAATAAGGAGAGTTTACATTTTGGTTATGTGGCTATGGGTGTTTGGCTTAGGGACATAAACTGTGACCTCTACTTTGGTCTTTCTCTAAGAGAAGTGCAAGCATGTGGGCTTGCAAAGTGTGAAAATACATTCTGAGGATGCAGAAGGATAAGTCACAGTACACATGAAAATGTGCATTTATAACTTAGTTTCTAATCATGGTTGACTATGTTCTTTAAAAAAAGGAAGTACTTTTTAAAATTTTATTTTATTGACATATAGTTGATTTACAATGCTGTGTTAATTTCTACCATACAGCAAAGTGATTCAGTTATACATACATATATATATATATATATATATATATATATATATATATATATATATATATATATATATATATATATATATATATATATATATTCTTTTTCATATTCTTTTCCATTATGGTTTATAACAGGATATTGAATATAGTTCCCTGTGCTATACAGTAGAACCTTCTTTTTAACCCATTCTATATATAATAGTTCGCATCTGCTAATCCCAAACTCCCAATCCATTCCTCCCCCAGACCCCCTCCCCCTTGGCAACCACAAGTCTGTTCTCTATGTCTGTGAGTCTGTTTCTGTTAAAAGGAAGTACTTTTTAAAAGAAGATGTTACTCCTTTAAAGTTGAGTGGAAACTACCTTCCAATTTCACAGTATTCTTTGAACCATGAATGAAAATTATTTCTTCTGATTCTTTCTTCTGCTCTAGACAAGTGAATTCTTGCATGCAGAGGTAAACAAACTTTCCTTTCATCCACCCTCCCACTTTCTGATCTCAGAGGGACTGGTATCATATGTATCTTCTATTTTTTTTAGCAGAAATAATTGTTTAAGTAGTTAACAGGAAGGAAAGATTTCAAATTTTTTCATTGTATCTATACACCAAAAGATGGCCATAATGAGTAGGAAAAAAAGTTACTAGATAGATAGATAGATAATTGATGGATAGATAGATAAAAGATAGATAGATTCCCTCTCTCCAAAAAAGGAAAGTATGCTTGGGCTTCCCTGGTGGCACAGTGGTTGGGAATCTGCCTGCCAATGCAGGAAACACGGGTTCGAGCCCTGGTCCGGGAAGATCCCACATGCTGTGCAGCTGCTGAGCCCGTGCACCACAACTGCTGAGCCTGCGCACCTGGAGCCCACGAGCCACAACTGCTGAGCCTGCGAGCCACAACTACTGACCCCACGCACCTGGAGCCCGCGCTCCGCAATGGGAGAGGCCACTGCAGTGAGAGGCCCGTGCACCGCGGCAAGGAGTAGCCCCCGCTCGCCGCAGCTGGAGAGGGCCCATGCACAGCAGCGGGGACCCAATGCAGCCAAAGATAAATAAATAATTTTTTAAAAAAGAAAAAAAAAAAAAAAGAAAAGTATGCTTGTGGCTGCATAGAAAAGAAATTTCTAAAGGGAATACTTCAAACTCTTGACTATTTCTGATGAGAGATGGAGAAGGGTACAAGGGATGGGACTTTCATTTTTTATTTATTCGTTTTGTTTTGCCTTTTCCTTATGAATAATTACTACTTTGATAATTGCTTAAGCACAACTTAATTTTTTAAAATACAAATACTTAACCATGGTAGTTGAGGCCAGGGGAATTGTGAAGAAGTATCTCTAAAAGACAAACTAAACTTGCAACCAGTAGATAAAAAGTCCTGGAGATCTAATGCACAGCATAGTCATTGTAGTCAACAATACTGTATTATAAACTTCAAAGTTGCTAAGAGTTTAGACCTTAATTGTTCCCACCACAAAAAAGAAATGATAATTATGTGACATGATAGAGGTGTTAGCTAGAACTCTGATGGTAGTCATATTGCAATGTATAAATGTATCAAATCAACACGTTGTACACCTTAAACTTACACAATGTTATATGTCAATTGTGTCTCAATATAAATAGATAAATAAATAAATAAGAAAAACTAATTTTTTCAATAGATGTCTTTAACTTCCAGAATGCTGTGACTAAAAAGTTAGTTCTCTGTAACCTACAGCACACATAGAAATAATGTTAACCTATTTAATGTAGCTGAGCTACCATATATTGGGGAATAAATAGAGAAGAAATTATTCATTTTAAAATTAATGAGCCAACAGGAAGAAATACAGAATGTGAAATAAATATAACTTTAAATGGCATACTTATAAGTGGGTAAGCCTAGGATTTATTGTAGAGATTCTGAAAGAAACTTAGTGCAAAGCGTCTGGTGACACTGATTCCTTATTGCGTTATCTACAATTCCAATGTTGGACTTTTGTTTTCCTTATTACTACCAGCACTATTCTTACATATATTAGACAGGATAAAGTTGTTTGGTTTTTTTTGTTTTGTTTTGTTTTTTGCCACGTGGTGAGAAAAAGAGAGAGGAGGTGGAGAAAGTTATGTGGAAGGGCAGGTGGGAATCGCTCAGGAAAGAAAAAGATTCCTGAGGTAACTGACAACAAAGAGGAATGTGTGTAAAGAACATCTGTGTATAGATCTGAGGGGGGAAATTATCTCAACAGAAATAACTGAGCTATAGCTATAGAAAAACGAACATCAGGAGGCAGTGTACACCCATATGTTCACTCTTCAAGAAACATAGTTGGGTGAGACATGGGTTCAAACAATTCCATAGTTTCGCCAGAAGGTGGAGCAATTGTCTTAATGTGGCTTGGTTGCTGATCGTGAACCTTTGAGCGGGTGGGGAAATGTAAAAACGAAAACGAAAAACACAAAAGTGCATCCATCTGTTTGCATTATGCAATTCTGTAAGTAAGGATTTGGTACTCTGAGGAGTCCTTGTAGCTGATTCTTTAATAGTGTCAACCATTTTGGATATGACTATAGAAAATCTCTATTAATCATCTCAAATTGAAAAGATGTCAGAGAAGAAGTTGACTTATCCTAAAATCAGAAAGAAAAGCCTCTCAACACACCCAAAAGTTGTAACAAGGAAAAACATTTCACCCAGTAATTAAAAACACTTTGGACAGTGCCTGTTGCTTCAAGAATCTTCAAATATGACCTGAGGTTGGTTATTCATCCAGTAGGTTTAGCTTCTAATATGACTTTAAAACTTTACAGACCATAGCCTTTAAAATTCATCCTAATTGATGGATACTCAACATTGATTCTACCATATTAGACTGAGTGGCTTATTTTAAACTACAGTGCAGAGAGCAGTAGTTGGCTTGAAAACAATAACATAATAATGATAATCATTTTTCCTCTCCCCTTCTTTTAGGCTTTGACCAAGAGAGAATAATAACTGCAAGAAACTACTAATTTACAAAACGTGCAGATGACCTAGTTTATTCATAACCATAGGAGTTTTAACTTATTAAGCAGCAATTTAATATAAGCAGTGCCTAGTAATTCTAGTGCGCTATGTGTTTTGTAGGAGAATAATGTATTACTTAATGGGGAAGATAAATCTATCATTGGAAAATTTTAATAATGAGCAAAATTATGTTTGGGTATTTTCCTGGGAAGTAATTAGTTGCAAACTGTCCTTCCCTGAAGGGTGGCGGTATTGGTTGCAATGGTTATTTAGTGGTGAATGACCTACTAGACAACCGACCCATGTCTTACTGCAGAGGAGTGGAGGGAGGACCAGCATGGGAGGACCAGGACCTGGAAGAGAGCTCATCAAAATAAACTCCTGACATCCATTAGCTCCAACCCCTGCCCCCAGCTACCTCAGAGGGGATCTAGAGATGGGGTAGAGGTTGCAAGTGAAGGACTCGGCTTCATGGCCTCAGATGACTTGAGAGTCTGCAGACAGCCCAGGTGCCCTCAGCAAATCTCTCTCCCTTTGGCTTGTTAAACTGCCTAAAACCTGTTCCCTCCTTGGGTGAAACATAATTGGGTGAGACATGGGTTCAAACATGCATCAAAGCATCAAAGCATTCGTTCTAAAGTTAAACCAGATGAGGAACATAATAATTCATGTGGATCTGTGAGTGCTTGGGCATTAAGTAGTAATTTTGTTATAAATAAGCTTTGGGAACTGACCGTGTATTATTAGAACACTGCAAGTATCAAAAGCTCAATCCAAACCAGCTTAAGCAAATAAGGAACTCATTGGTTCATAGAGCTGAGAAGGAACCTGAGGTGGCTCATGCGATTAAGGGGAGAGCTTCAGGAATAAGGCCACGTGGTCTGGAACCAACAACTCAGACAGCACCAGAATTTGCTCAACTCATCTCGCAGTTCGGTTTCTCTCTGGGTGTTGATACAATATTCGATTACTGAAGATGAGCTTTCTCCATACAGCCGAGGAAGATTAATATGCACAGATCTACATTTATGTTACCCTAGCTTAGCAACACCAACAAAAGAGAGATTCCTTCTTTCTTCTAGCATCCAGGTATCAATCCCAGGAAAGTCCATGTGTGGCCCAAAGAGTCACATACCCACCTCTTGGACCAACCACTATTGTCGGGAGGAGGTGGCACTAGGATCGGTTCAATCCGGGACATGTGCCTGTCCCTGTGGCTAGAGAAGGACGCCATGATTAAATCCCAAGTAGAGTCCCACAAGGTGGAATAAGAATGCTTGCACTGGAAAGGGGAACCATTACTAGACATAGAAGAGACCTAAAACTCTTATTCCTTACTGTGGAGGAAAAAAGTCTAGAATCCATGGCAACCCAGAGCCCTAGGAGTAAAAAGGTTAGTAATGAACACTCTCCAAGGTTCAGTATTTCAAAACATTTAGCAGGATCCCACATGCACCTGACTTCCAGCAACACAGACGCTCTAAAATGTCCCATTCCCCCCGTTTTACTTGAATGAATTCAACTGTGGCAATGATATTGTGAATCCAAAGCTCTGATTGGCTTTTGAGCAATTCCAAGGCATTTCTGAAGTGGGTGGGCGGTACCAGCTGCCTCATCTGATACCTGTGGTTTCTGATGTGAATGGTGGTATCTGGCTTACAATTGGCCTTGGAAATGGGCCAAGGCCACTTTAAAGTGATGGACACAGGTGACGTGTGGGAAAAAATGTTTCAAAATTTGGGGTACATATGGGGTTGACTCAAAGGAGTCCTTAGTGAAAAGACTGGAAAACCACTTCTGAAAGGCACGTCTGGAAAAGGGCAGAAATAGATAGGATCCACAGCCAGGACCATGGGGAAGAAGTGAGTGAAGGACAGAGGGTATAAGATGAATGGAAAGGGACAGCGGGAGACACTGCGGGCTAGCTTTATCAATTTCTATTGTTTGCCAGGATGCCCTCTTCAAAACACTGCAAACCACCACACAAACTGGAAACCTGGCGTCATCCTAAACTCCTTCTCTCCCCTACCAATCCACCCCCAACATTTACCTCCAATCTCAAGGATTCCACTTCCTAATGTCTCTCCTTTTGCCTACTTTTCTCTTGTTTAGTTTAGCCCGTCATTATTTCTCACCCAGTTTACCACCACGGCCTCATACCTGGTGTCCCACTCTCTAATTTTGCCTCCCCACCGCCAACCTCACAACCCCAATCCATTCTCCACACTCCAGGGCAGTCTTTCTAAAATAGACATTGGATCGTGTTACTTTCTTACTCAAAACTTCAGTGAGTCTGCCTGGACTCAAAATAAAGTCACCGAACATGGCCTCTAAGTCTAATCTCTGCAACCACTTCTCTTGACAGTTTCCCCATATGATCCATCCTTTGTCCACAGAATGTCTTTCAGTTCTCTTAAGGCAATTTGCATTTTTTTTTTTTTACCTTACAGCCTTAATATCAGTATAATGCTGTGCCTTTTTTACCCACTCTCCCCCTCCTCTGTTTTCAAAGGTAGTAAGTTATGGAAACCCAACCAACTAATGATACAACCAATGAGCAGTATTTGTTAGGGTAGAGTCTGAGCTGCTAAAACAAAGATCCCCCAATAGCTTAAACAAGAAGAGCTTAACATTTCTTGCCCGTGTAATGGTCCAGAGCCCAGGAGTCCTGGCTAGCAGAGCAGATCTGCTGTCCTCAAGTGCAGCTCCTCTCTGGCTACTTTCTCTTTTGCATGCATCCCAGCCATTAGAAAGAACAAAGGGAAAAGAAGAGTTCACTCATTTCTTTTATTTTTTTAAAATTAATTAATTAATTAATTAATTTTTGGCTGTGTTGGGTCTTTGTTGCTGCGCACGGGCTTTCTCTAGTTGTGGCGAGCAAGGGCTACTCTTCATTGCAGTGCACAGGCTTCTCATTGCGGTGGCTTCTCTTGCTGCAGAGCACAGTCTCTAGGTGCGCGGGCTTCGGTGGTTGTGGCATGTGGGCTCAGTAGTTGTGGCACGTGGGCTCAGTAGTTGTGGCGCACAGGCTTAGCTGTTCCGCGGCATGTGGGACCTTCCTGGACCAGGGCTCAAACCCGTGTCCCCTGCATTGGCAGGCGGATTCTTAACCACTGTGCCAGCAGGGAAGCCCTCACTCATTTCTTTTAAAGGCATATTTTGAAAGTAGTACAATTCTATTGGCTACAACAGACAAATGATCACACTGAGGTTCAAGGAAGTGTGGGAAATGTAGTGTGAAGCTGGGCAGACATGTACCCAGCTAAAACCCAAGTTGGGCTATTGTAGGAAGAGAAGAACGAATATTGACAAATGGCAGCAGTCACTGCCGTAAACCATTATTCCCCAAGGCATGCAGATGGGCGAGGAGGCCAAAAAAAGACTGAACAACTTTTAAAGTTGTAACCCCTTTTCCCCCCCCTTCTTTAGAAGCAACAGCAGCCCAGTATAGGGAAGTCACCTGCTGAGGACAGTGGGGTCAGGAGGCCTGAGGTTGGGAAGAGGGCCAGAAGCAGGGCCAATACTCAGTCAGTAAGCACCAATATGGCTGCCCTGGTTGTTAAGATATTAAAATATAGCCGCAACGCTTGGGAAAGAATCACTCCTCTAAGATCTCGTAAATGCCTGCCTGCAAGCCTGGCCGCCCCAACTCCTCTCCTGGCATCCTCAGACGTCTCCCATGATCCAGCAGCTAAAGGATTAATGCCTGGCACAGAGAGAGACCCAAGAGGTTGAACCCTCTCTGCTGGATAACCCATTTAATTGATGCTGATTGTTGATAATTTGGATATCACCCCTGGCCAGAAGTCTAGCATCCAGTGGCCTTCCTCAGCCACTGAATCCACTCCAAAATAAAGACAAAAGTGCAATGGACAGAAGTTACTGAACCTCATCTTTATTTTCCTTTTGAAATCTTGCTTGTGATGAATTGGGAGATTGGGATTGACATATATACACTAATATGTATAAAATGGATAACTAATAAGAACCTGCTGTATAAAAAAATAAATAAAATAAAATTCAAAAATTCAAAAAAAAAAAGAAATCTTGCTTTAGATACAGAAAACCTGAGATTGAGTCAGATTTCCAAGACCTCTAACATCAGTGAATATGACCCCTGTGGGCGATGTTTACTTTGCTACAGGAGAAAAAGGCTGGGCTCATGAAGAAGAGAGGCTCAAGTTATGTGTCCAAAACAATGCAAACAAGACTTTAGGAAATCAACATGTGGGAAAGCCAGAATTCAACTAATAGATAACCACCCAAGGGCGTCTTCAGACCACCGAATCCTTCTTCCAGCTGGGATACGAGTGTGATGGAGTAGAAAGAACACTGCACTTGGGGCCAGAAGGCCCTGGAACTAGCTTGGAAAAGTGGAAACAACAGGTTTGTAGACTGGTTCCCTGATTACAATCTGTACAACCAGTCTCTACAGCTGTAAAACGGGAGAGAATAATATTTACCACAAAGCGCTGTGAGGGCCGAATGGACTAGGGTGTGTTGGGTGCCGGGCATGCAGTAGGCACTCAATAAAAGTAAGTCCGTGTTTCTTGTAACTTCATTCTCCTCTCTTGTTCTCCATCTTCACCCTCCTCCTACTCCTACCCATCCCCATGCCCCACCCTGAACTCACACTTGCACAGGAATTTGTAGTCGGACCACAAACAGGTCACTTAATATATATGTCTCAGTTTTCCCACATGAAAAGCAGGGATTATGCAGGATTTCTTGTGTGATGAAATTTTTAATGTGAAGCAGGATACAGATGTGGAGGGCTGCTATTTGTGGTCAAGAGGAGCAAAAGGAGGTGACAGATTTACATAATTTACTATGCATATTCCCATCGTTTCTATAAAATAACTTGCAAAACTACCTACACTAAACATTTCAGATTACCTCTGGATTAAAGCAAAGATCTGTGATACTAGATATGCCAACGATTTGTGTCAAATAATCCCATCTTTCGGAATGTGCCTGGCCCAGAGTAGACACTCCGTGTTTGCTGAGTAGAAGAATGGGTTTATAATGAATCCACTGACTCTGTAAGGCAAGGCAGCATAAAGTAGAATGTACTTAAGGTACGTGTGGGCTGATTGCATACCAAACCCAGACTAATGCTTGAAGAAAGAAAAATGAACCAGCTCGTGAATTATGCTGAAGTTTACACTTCTCCTCAAACTGGTAATTGCTCTAAGAATAGTCTTCTGCTTCAGTCATTGTCAGCGAATAGATGAAAATGTATGCTTTCCTAAATGTATATTTGAATTTCTAAAGTCTTGCATTTCATACCAAGTACCAAATTTCACTCAACATTTTCACTTACTAAAAGGAAGTAACCGATGAATAAACTTTGTTTTTAAAGAATTACCTTTTGGAAGGGAAGTAGAAATCTATAAATAATTCATGACTCTGCAAATGATTTTTCTGTGTTTCTTTAGCATTGCTCACATTAAAACACCTGGCCCAGAGGTGTAAACTACCCCTCTTCTCTACAGATCCATCAGCAAGTTATTTGTTGAGTGTCTTCTGGACTCTGTCAGAGAAGTTTAAGGCGGTGGCAAAAAACCATTAGAGAAAAGGGAGGGATATAATCAAGCATTAAGTTCTAATGTCACAAATAAACCATATCCCTTTAAATTAGATGCTTTGGGGGGCAATGCTTAGAAGGTTAGGGAAAAAAGAGATGTATGTAAGTATTGCCTCAAGAAGGGCCTTGTGGGATTTAGGAATTTAGACTTGATTCTATAGCAACAGGGAGCCATTAAATACGTTCAGTGCCATGTGGGGTGATGTATCTTGGAAAGACGATGCAGGCAACTTGTGGAGGCTGAATTGGAAGGGATTAGCCTGGAAGGGAGGCACCGAATGAGGCCATTACAGTAGCGCAGGTCAACAATGGGGGATGAGGATGAGGTGGGCTACTGAGCTCAGACCACTTCAGTGAGGATGTTAATTAAAGGCAGGTCCAGGTAAAGCGAGGGGAGGGGATTGATACATTTTGAGGAGAGGCAGTGGAGAACACTTAGGAGTCGGGACTGACAGTAGGATGTAAATGGGTCTTAAATTTAAATGATAAATTAATCTCCGGGGTGAAGTTAGACATGTTTCCATTTAATCCTTGCTTCTTCTCCTGATAGTTTAATTAGAAGGGTAGCTAATTCCTGTTCTGTACGCATAGGACACCGATCTGATTTTTATTTGTTTAAATAGTAAAATTTGGAATTTTTCATCTCTATTCTCCAGGTTTCAGGAAACCCATCTTGGTTTACCCTTTCCAACACCTCCATTCCCCTGGGCCAGTACCAGGGGTGAGGCCTCTGGAAGCGAGAGAGGAGACAAAACTTCTTTTATTTGCCCTAAAACCCTAAATCCTTTATTATTGTTGAGATAAAGTGAATCTTGTTCTATCGATTTTGGCAAAAAAAATAACACAGCTCACTTAAACAGAGTTCATGTTTTAGGACCTCAGAACTTAAAATTACTACATTCTTATTCCTCATAAAGGTCTGCAGTATAATATTGTGTTCACAGAGTGTGGTCTGGGAAGGTGAAGACACAGGCAGACATGGTTTTTTTCCTTTCAAAGATCATGCAATTTTTTATGATTTCTACTTACAGTTAATCATACTGTTTTCATTTATAATAGTAACAGGAAATTTCCTTTTAACATCAATTTATTTAGGTAAAGAAAACTAGGTTAATGAAAAGAAAAAGAAAAATTACACAGGAGGTTCTCTGATGTATGCAAAATTGTGAAGGTGGTAAAAAGTGAATGCAGTTTGGGGAACACTAGGCAAAGAGGCAGAACATGGGGTTCCAAGGCAGAAGATTCAAGTCTCAGCTTGGTTAGAAATAATCATGGCTTTAAACCAGTTGGGCAGTTCAGTTTTACTGAATCTCATCCGTGAAATGGGGACAGTAACATCCCCCTTGTAGGGTCTTAATCCAAAGAGACAAAGTATGTGACGGCACCTTGAAACCTGCCGAGTGCATTGAGAACGTTAGCTTTTTTTGTTGTGACAGGTGTGGCAGGCTCTGATGTTCAGCCGCTGATTTACAATTGCTTTTCCAGAGGCAGAACCGTAGCACAGGGACCTCACCTCCCTGGCACTGTGTACGGTGCCCTAAAATGCATCTGTTGCTTCCTGATGATGTTATCAATCTTTAGGGGAAGGAACTTATTGATTTGTTTCTCTTAGAAGTGCTTCTGCGAATTGATCTGGCCGTTTTGATGTTGCAGGCTTGCTAATGCCTCGGCCGTCCCTGGCTGTGGTTGGAAATGATCCTGCTGCAGGGAAAAGAACGGATCATTCTGACACTCTGGGGTCTGGCCTGGCTCCTCCAGGTCTGAGTGGCCTCAGAGCTGATGCTTAACTCGCGCAGGGCTCTTGTTCAATAACAACCAGTGGTCTCAGAATGCGCTTCTGCACCCAGCTGTAGTTGGGGCTGGAGGCCATGGGTATTTTCATGTGTATTTTCCTTGTTTAAAATAGCCAAAGGGACTGGGGCAAAGAATGTCATGTGTTCTCCGAATGTGTAACTCATTCCTATAATTTTTTCCATTCCAGACATAGGTTCAATGGAGGCAGCAGAAACATTGAATAAAGTGCGTGGGGTTTTAAATGCAAGTTTCCACCACTTATTCCTGCAGCAATCTCTTGCAAGTTTTGCATCCCCCTCTAAGCCTCAGTTTATACATCTGGAAAATGGACGTAATAATACCTATCTATAAGATTGCTGTGAGAACTAAATGAAATAACTCATTCTCTGATTCAATTGGGCCGCACAGCAGGTTGTGGACCTATCAGTTAGTTTCTTGGGACATTGTTGGGCTTTGGTTAAGTACAATCCATTTATCACCTGCAACAGATGTCTCCAGGCTCAGATTGGAAAGTGTTAGCAACCCTGGATCAGCCTACTGTAATATTTACCAAAATGAGATGGTGACGTGGGCACTGAGCTGGGGAAGAGGCATTGACCCTCTGCTCCTAGGAGAAAGTCACAAAGAGGGAAGACCTAATGATGCAGTCCTTGTCATTTGGGGGCCACCTCCTAAACTCAAGCCCTTATGGCTGCTTCTGGTGATGCCCTTGTGAACTGGACTCTGAAGAAGGCTACCTGCAAGAGAAGTGATGGACAGGGAGAACGGCATCCAAAGTAGACCCCATGGGATCTCCCCCACTTCCAGAGCACCATGGAATCCTTCCTGTTCCAACTCCTCAGGTCCAGTAGGCACCTGGCACAGGTAAACACTAAGTAAGCATTCGCTGGCAGAAGGGTGTGGTTTAGAATGCACACAGCAACAAAGAGCTCTTGAATATTTAATCACACACAAAACTGTGCACAAATACTGCCTTGTGCCCTGTCATGACCCTTACAGGGAGAGGGTCCTTCATGAGGAAGCTTTTATGCTCTAAAAGCATGAGTAAGCACAAGAGTGCTGTGTATAACCAGGTACAGTAGAGCAGAGTGGTCTCTGGAATCAGGCTGACTTGAGTTCAAATCAAATTCCAGTTCTGCTGCTTACCAACTGTGGGAACTTGAATAAGCTATTCAATCTCTTTTAAATCCTGGTTTCCTTATCTCTAAAATGGAATAATCATTGTACCCATGTCATAAGGTAGTCGCCAAGATAAAATGAGATAACACATGTAAAGTGCTTAGCACAGTTTCTAGCACATGATAAATCCTGAATAGAAGTGAAGTGTTATTATTATTATTGGCTGTTAGGAGTGGGTTTCCTTTGTCATGAAGTAAAACATGTTTCTAGACCTGCTGCAAGGAGGTTATTTACTGGGCACTTAATCAAGTCTTTGGGAAGGCTGCTTCATGTTTCCTTGTAAGGTGTTTTGAGAAGTATAGATGATGCTTGTATATATGTTTTTGCGAGAAGACACAAGTTGCATTTTGAGGAATTGATTTTTTGGCCTTAAGACAATTGGGTCTTTTTGTTAACCAGGATTCTCCTGCTCAGAACTTTTCTACATAGAAGGAGAGAACAACATCTAGATGATAAACCTGTGGTTACTTTCTCTTTGAGGGACTGTCCTTCAGCATTGTTAGCACTAAGATTGGTTAGGACTGGTTTTCATGTCATTCTACTGGAAAAACCTGCTCTGGGGTTTCCCAGTGAATCACAAACAAATTAGGCAATTCATATGGGTAATACCCAAGTCCATCAACATATTCCAGGGGAAAATAAAAACCTTAAATGAATATCATACTAATGGTGTTGTGAAATGATTATGGACTTTGATGACAACGGACCTGAATTATCTAATCCATCGGCCACTTACTGGCTCTTTTAAAAAAGGATTTAAGTCTCTCCAACCCTGTACATGTAACAGCCTGGAATGTCATTCTCACACCCCCATCCATCTGTTGAGTCCTACTCCACATTCAGCATAAATATCAAGGACAACTCTTATTTATCAAGATAGTGGTTCAGTTGTTTAACACAGACCAAACAATTGCTGGTGGAATAGTTTATTTATTTCTCTGTAAAAATTGATAGAGGATAATAGGGTGGGTTCTACTCTAAGAAGGGGTCCATGGGCTCAGGAACCTTCTATTTCACCACCACATCTACATTCTATCACATAGCAAAAGGAAAAGAGGTTGACAGCAAGCAGCTTTCTTTAAAGGGCATGACCTAGAAGTGGCACAGATCACTTCAGCTCTCATCCCGTTGGCTAGAACTTAGGTATATGGCCATGTCTAGGTTCAAGGGAGGCTGGGAAATGTAACCTCTATCTGGATGCCCACGTCGCAGCCAGTCAAAAAGTCAAGGGGTTCTTTCACTAACTGGAAGAAGAGGAGAATACTTATTAGCAAGAATTAGCAGTCTCTTGTCACGTTCTTCCTTTCCATTCAAGGAGCCATTAGGAGCGTAGGAACCGTGTTGCATTCCTTTTTGGAAACCAAAGACTACGAAGCCATTAAAAATAAGGCAGATCAACAGATTTTGATAGGGAGTGACCTTTGGGATATATGTTGAATTTTTTAAAAAAGTACAGAAATTAGGTAAGCCATTCCATTATACTTAAGAAAGATACAAAAGAAACTACTAAGTCTGGTTACTTTGAGGGGACAGAGGTAAGAAGAAGATATACTTTTCATTGACCCTTTTAACTCATTTGAACTTCTACCTTGTCCGTGTATTACCTATGAAATTTTTTAAAACTTTGAAATCACTAAATTATTCAGATATGGTTCTATTACTTATCACAAACTACTTTTCCAGCAAGTAGGTGTGAATGACATGGAAACTAGTCCTAACCAATCCTAGTCCTAACAGCGCTGAAGGACGTCCCACCAAAAAGAAAGTAACTACAGGGCTATCATCTAGAGGTGGTTCTCCTTCTAAGTAGAAACTTTATGAGCAGGAGAATCCTGGGTTAACAAAAAGGCCCAATTGTCTTAAGGCCAGAAAATCAACTCCTAAAATGCAACTTTTGTCTTCTTGTAAACTCGTATTTTAACATCATCTATACGTCTCAAAAGACTTTACAACAAAACATGAAACAACCTTTCAGGTGGGATATCCTAATTTCTGCTAGTAAATGTGCACTGAAATTTTAGCCTTTTGAGAATTTTCAAGAAATGACTTGTTTAAAATGTTTCAGTGAACTTGAAGAAAATTTCAGCATAAGTGAAAGAATGCCCACAGACATTTTCAAATATCCTTTAAATTTGACTTCTTTTCCTTCAATAGAAGGCAAGAGTGCCCCTAGAAAGAAGTTACCATGCATGACTTTTTGAATATATGGTCAGGTATAGGGATGGTTAAATATCTGATTATTTTAACAGCTCTCTGGACTTTCAATGATTAGATTGAAAAAATTACTACAGTGTAAGGTTTCAGCTTAAGAATTTTTTGCGCATTTTGTTTTAAAGTCAATACTGGAGAACGTACATTCAGCAGACTTAAAAAAAAAAAAAAGGATAATTGCTTAAGAAAATGGTAATATTTTTCACTCTCTCCCCCCTTTGTTAATTTATGTTGCTCTGACTTAAGACTAAGATGAAGGTGTATATGAATTATACCTGCAAGAAATCAAGGATATCATAGAGGAAGACAAGACATGGGTTTCCTGTATTAGTCTCTGCTTTAAAAAAAAAATTTTTTTTTTTTGGCTGCTTTGGGTCTTTGTTGCTACATGTGGGCTTTCTCTAGTTGCGGTGAGCGGGGGCTACTCTTGGTTGTGGTGCGCAGGCTTCTCATTGTGGGGACTTCCCTTGTTGCAGAGCACGGGCTCCAGTAATTGTGGCTCAAGGGCTTAGTAGTTGTGGCTCACGGGTTCTAGAGCGCAGGCTCTGTAGTTGTGGCGCACGGGCTTAGTTGCCCTGCGGCATGTGGGATCTTCCCTGACCGGGGCTTGAACCCTTGTCCCCTGCATTGGCAGGTGGATTCTTAACCACTGCGCCACCAGGGGAGCCCTGCAATGGAATATTATTCAGCCATGAGAAAGCAGGGCATCCTGCCATTTGTGACAACATGGTTGGACCTTGAACACGTTAAGCTAAGCAAGATGTCAGACAGAGAAAGGCAAGTACCATATGATATCACTTAATGTGGAATCTAAAAAAGTGAAACCTGTTAAAAACAGAGTAAAATGGTGGTTACCAGGGAATCGGCGGGGAGGGCGTTAAGAGCGATGGTGTTTAAGGGTACAAACTTGTGAAGAATAGTAAATGAACCATAGAGATCTAATGCACAGTGTAATGAATATAGATAATAATACTGTACTATAACTATATAATGTGATAAATATCACTATATCAGCAATCATATTACAATATATAAATGTATCAAAGTAACACAGCTGTACACCTTACATTTATACATTACATGTCAAATTTATTCAATTAAAAAATCGAGATATGATTCACATAACATAAAATTCACTCTTTTAAAGTGTACAATTTGGTGGGTTTTAGTATATTCACAAAGTTGTATAGCCATCATCACTATAAATTCCAGAACATTTTCATAACGCTCTCTATCTTTGTTAACATTGGCTTAAGGCATCAGCAGGCAGGCTAAGGGCAGTGCTGGGTTCTAGGCTGTTGCCTCAGTGATTCCTCTGGACTCTGGGACCTCTCGGAGATTGATCAGGGCTTTGGAATCAAAGTGACATTGATTTGGAGCTCAGTTCTGGCACTTACCAGCTCTGGGATCTTAAGCAAGTTGCTCGGCCTCTCTGTTAATTGGATTTTTAAAAATGAGAACAATATTATCTACCTTAGGAATTTTGAAAGGTCGTAATACATAACAAATGCTAAACAGTTAGCCAAGTACCTAACACATAATAAATACTCCAAAAGCACAATATCTTATGCCTCAGACAAACCAGGTTTACACTTCACTTTTGCCCGAGGTAGCCATGCCTCTAGGGCCTTAAAGAAATTAAATTTTACACTCAGGCTCTTCCTGTTCTGAAAATCGCCGCTTAAATCATTGGATAGCAAATAGCAAACAGTCATCCACTTGCTTCCCTAATGAAATTATGTCCAGGTAAGAAGACTTTATTTCCCCCTTGATGTCTGACTTTCCCCAGAGGGAGGTCTTTGACATCAAATGCAAGGCTAAAGTAACATCGTTGTTCAATCACTCGGCCTTGGGGTATTTTAACAAACTAAATAGCTTCAGGTTCAGACAAAAGATAAAGTGAGTGACAGCCCAGAAGATGAAGAATTCCTTTTCTCATTTTTTTTAAAGCTTTTTAGCATATTGGCTAAGACTCAGGGCTGTGGGTTGCATCCTGGCTCTACCATTATTAGTGGTGTGACTTGGACATGTGACTCAATGGTTTTGGATTTCAGTAGTGTAATAGAAGGAAAGCACCACCTTCATCGTAGGGGCTGCTCTGTGGTGCACCCAGCACAGTGCCCGGCCCATGCAGATACTCAGCAAATATGATGAGGATATTCAAATCCTGTTGAAACCTTTTAATCACCTCCTGCTCTCCTGTGCTGTCTGTCACCTCCACGCAGCAGTGGTCTTTAAAATCCTGGAATTTTCTTTGTTCAGCTTTGGGGGCTTGTTTTATTTTATTTTGTCCTTTAAAGGAGTGTGTTATAGGACTTGGCTAATATTTCTTCCACCTGTAGAGTAAAATGATTTCATGCTCTGGTCTTGATGAGAGATTCTTAAAGTCAGAGCTTTGCAGTGGGGTGGAATACCCTGCTCTCATCAATTAGCCAGGAGCTCCTAGCTTGTGTGTGTATGTGTGTATGTATGTGTGTGTGCACGAGCACACGTGTGCACGCACCACAGAACCCTTGGCAGCCGGTGATGCCCATGAACCCCTCTCAAGATAACGTTTTTAAATGTAAAAAAATAAAATGCATAGGATTACAAAAGAAGCCAATTAAAATAAAATTACGAAAAATGTTTTAAAACATATTGGTGCTGTAATCATGTATGTGCGTCTTTATTAATGTATTAAATAACAAGGTCTAGTAGCTGGTTTAATAATTACCATAATTTCAAATTAATGATGAATGCAAATGACATATTGAGATCGTTTCAAAACCTCTAACATGAAATGAAAGTATCTGTGATTTCACTGGTGACAGTCATAGGTACTAATACTACTACTGTGGCTTTGTTGCCTACATTCATCATTGAAAAAATGCCAAATTTCAGGTAGAGATTAGTGAAAATATATATGTATTTTTTTCTCTTCTCCTTGAATTCAGTTCATGAACCCAAGGTTAAGAACTCCTGAGTTAAGCCAAGACTAGCACTACCCAAGATGTCTACTGTGCTGATGGGGACATAGTCATAGATCATCTTCAGATAACCTGCCTATTGGTCTGAGGAGGTCACAGGTCTTTGCACTGTACTTTGCTTTCCAAATGGAAGTACTAGTAAGTGAAGGCATTTGGTTTTATTATCCACAGAGAGCTGTGAGCGGCCACTCTGAAATTAAGGCTGGAACAATTAAGGATTCAGGTGGGCTTTGTCATTTGCGCCATTTGATTTGTCTGTCATGGTGGTGATAAATGAGCCTAGAGGTTGACATCTATTCCTGACATCCGTTCTTGTCTACCTACCAACGTTCCACAGTTCATCAGTGTAACTGTTCTTTCCCCTTTCATGTGCCACGCCTCCGGCCACTCCTTGCCTTGTTCACTTACCAGAGCGGGACTATGAACTGTAGATGTGTTGCCTTGCAGAAAACATTCTCCCTCCTTGTGGGGACCCCAAAGCCTGCTCCCTTTCAGGCCCTGGACTTCATTCTGAATCTGGTTGGGATTCTCATCCAGTCCTGCTCCTCCTGATGCCCTTTCTAACTCTCACCTACCTCTCAGAGTCCTTTTGCAAGGGGACATGTCTTCCCAGGTCTGGCAGTATAGGACCTCATGGGCTAAAATGAATTCATCCCTTTGCAGAGACTGTGAAGAACAGTTGTTAAGGTGCATGGGCTTGGGAGACAAACCAGTTGGGATTAGATTCCTGCTGCGTTACTACCAGCTGTGTGACCTGGGCATGTTACCTTACCTCTCTATGCCTCAGTTTCCTCCTAAGAAAAAAAAAAAAGTGGGAATAGCACTTTTCCAGTAGGGTAGTTGTGAGGATTGAATGCTTTAAAGCTTGTCAGCTTAAAAGTGCCTGGCATATAATAAGCACTCAATAAATATTAGTAGTTATTACTTGTCAGCCTTTGGCTGATTCTAGGCTGTTAACTGTCACCCTCAGCAAGGTTCTCCAATTCCACTTTGCATATCCTCTCACACTCTGTGTTCCTGGGCCATTGACATAAGTGACAACTGAGGGATCTTTTTAATCTTCTGAGGCTTGAGCTAGGGAGATTAAGACAATCTAGGAGTTACATAATAAAATAATGTTAAAAATAATATTTGACATTTGCTGAAAACTCCCTGCTCTGCCAGGTATTTACTGGACATCTTATGTAATCCCCCCAACAACCTCACAAGTCTGTACTATTATTCACATTTATGGTTGATGAATCAGGCTCAGAGAGATTAATTATTTGCTGTCCAAGGTCACAGAGTTCCTTTCCCTGAATTGAGGGCCATCTCTATCTAGCCAGAGGCCATCTTTCTAAGGACATGAGGTGGCCACAGAGAAGCATCTGAGGTGAGTAGCAGACAGCTACTGTTTGCTGGGTTATGGGCTGCCCTCTGAAACCACTCTCTGGTTCCCTGTACTCGGCCATGGTGAAGGAGACTGGGCCTAGAGACGGCTGTCTGGCAGTAACTCATGCAGGTTTTGTGAAGTCACATGTGGTCCCAGAGTTGCCAGGAAAAGGGATGCCTTGATGAGCCAAAATGCAAATTCCTTAGGAGAGGAAAAGTGAAAGTGAGCTTGTTCACACTGTGCAGGGCTCCAAGGAAATGACACAATACAAGAGACATAATGTCCTGCCACTAGATTCCATCATATTTCAGGAGCATTATTCTGCATTTGATCATAAACTTGCCTCCCGACAGCTCGCTTTTTGACCAGAGGCAGAGGTGACCCAAAGTAAAAAGACGTTGATATTTGAAATACTAGAGCTGGATGCCTCCAGATATTTAAAATACAGTCTTCTGGGAAGCTGGTGGGGAGGGGGGGTGGAGAGAGTGAAGCATGTTTTCCTCACCATATTCCAAAGTTTCCCTTGTCCTGGAGATAAGTTGCTCAAAGCAGGTCAAGGCCAGGAGAAGGGAATTTGGGGAAGCTTATCGAGTTTATCCAAATCTGAAAGGATTTCTAGGGCCCTCCCTGGGGTTTCCAAAAACTCTTCTTTGGCTATTTGTTTTTCCTCTTCTTTCTCTATCTCTCTTCTTCCCTCTCTCTCCTTATTGTTTTCTTTCTCTCTCCTGGTCTTGCCTTCTCCAGAATGCCTGTCCCACTGGCCTGCTATCAGCTCGCAGAGGCTTACTTGGCGGCCCTCAATGCCTAGAGGAAGACTAATTTTCCTCCAGCCAAGTCCAGGACTGGGTTACCTGGACCTTGAATGCCCTTTACGTCAATACATTCCTGTCCTTCTTTTTGCCTCTTCCAGACCTTCTAAGTTGTATTTACAACTGAAGACTGGGGTCTCAGGGATCTGGCAATTGCTGGCATTTTAGACCAGCACAATTAATGCCATTGTTTATGGAATGCTGTCTTGGAGAATTTACTGAAGGCCATTTAGAGACAGATTTTTTAAAGACTATTTAAAAGCTTTTTAGAAAAACGATTGGAAGTTTGATAAGACCCAAAGTTTTCATATTTTTTAATGAAACCTGCCTAATCTGATGCACACTATATTTGGATTCTCAAAGTGAGAAGCCCTGATAAATTCAAACCAGATCAGCTGCTAATCCTCCAGACCAGAGTTGGCAGACTGTGGCCTCCACTCAAATGAGGGAAGCTGGCTCCTCCATTGATAAAGCCCATCCAGAAAGGTACCAAGGTAAGTACCAAAAGTCCACACGGGCAACTGCTTGAAGAAGTTGACCCAGCCAAACAGTCCAAGGAAGAGGCAGAACTCCATCTTGGGTCTGTGGTGATGATTCCTTCCTTCCAAAAGGGTGTCATTGAAGCTTCCAGAACCGCCCCCACCCCCAATATGCACAAACACACCTGTTCCCAATGCAGTTCCAACGCTAGAACCTTCCCATTTGGGTTTATTATAGTGTAGTTCAGCGGTTCTCATATCCTCTATAGGGCTTGTGAAACACAGATGGCTGGGCCTCACTCCCAGAGTTTCTGATTCAGTAGGTCTCAGATGGGGTCTAAGAATTCGTGGGTCTAACAAGTTCCCAGGTGAGGCTGAGGCTGCTGGTCCAGGGACCACACTTTGGGAACCACCGGTGTAGTTAAAGGGCAGGCTCTGGAATCAGATTTCCTGGGCTCAAAGGCTGGCGCCATCCCTCACACACCAGAACCTCTCGAGCAAGTTAACCTCTCTGCTGCCTCAGCTTCCTCATCTGTTTAAAAGAAAATAGGGATAGGAATTGCACCTGCTTCCTCATGTTGTTTTGAGGGGTAGATGAGATAATGTATGGAAAACACAACCTGGTACAGGTAAGTGCTCACTAATTTCAGTTGTAGATGTTATTTCTCCAAACACACCAACATGGCAGAGCTGCTCTCCAGCTGGTGCCTTCCAGATGCACCCGTCCACGCAAAGACCCCCCCCCACCCCGGTGTCTCTGGGTGCCAGCAGTTTTTGGGGCTTAAGGAGGCTGGACCGCCTGGCCCTCCCTGGACCCCATCGGTCCTGAAGGCGCCTGCACGCTGCACTTTCGAGTGCGTCTCAAAGCTGGGAATTAGAAGGCTGCCTAACCCTGCTTGCTCGGCTACCGAGTCCGCGGAGCCGCAGCCTAGGCACGGATCCGAACACTTTTATCAACGCCCTCGTCTTCTTCTGTGCTCTGTGACTGGGAAAGAAATAAAAATGGACCAGAAGAATCCTGCCTGCTGTCCCAAGCACTAAATTTTATATTGGCTGGATTTAGCCGCATGAACTTAGATTCCCCAACCCACCTAGGTTTCCAGAGCTGCAGCGGCTTCTAGATATTCTGTACAATTTCCTCTGTCCTCCCTTATCGTTTTTAAATTAATTTTTTTAAAAAAATCAAACAAAAATGAGTCAAGAAAAAGTCGGAATAGTTCAGTTGCTAGACTTGCTTTTTGTTTTTATTATCAACAATCAAGTTAATGGTACACTCTTGGAAAACTATATGCACATGTAGAAATATTTCCCTTTTAAATAGAAGCATTCATTATAACACATATAAATAAATTCGAAAATCTGAAACATAACTTATGACGCTTATGTTCACAAACATAGTCCAACGAGAAGGAAAAAATAAAAAAGAAATCAGACAGACATGCACCTGATAACAAAAATATATACCATTGTCTGAACCGTGGTCTCTCTAAACACAAAGGAATTGAACCCGTGAGAACCTTATTATTCCATAAAGACACACCATAGAGACTACAAGAAGAGAAAAACATTATACGGTCACGTAGAGGAGACGGTCTGTACTGATATTAACACGATACAATTGAGTCACAGAACACAGTTGTAGAAAGACACCAAAAAAGTTAAAGCCTCAACATTCAACTAATATCTATAGTTTGTGCCTTTTAAAATAAAAAACAAATAAACAAAAAATCCCAACAGAGATGTCTAAACTGCGAGAAGAATGGAATCATCAATATACAGTCCATCCACCATACAGGATGTGCGTCCATTTCGGATCAAACAGAAATGCAGAGACACTTCTGCAAACTTGTGTGCGCCTCTTTTCCTTGCTGGGTAGATTTCTCTGCAGCCATTTGCGTGGACTGCAATTGACTCCAATCCAAAGCAGTGCCAAAAAGTTCAGTAAAAGCTGGTGGAAGAAAATGCCGGTTGGGGTGTCAGGAGAGAAAAAAAGGGAAGAGTTGCGAGACATGTGACATCGTTTGCAGAGTTTGAGGATGAAAAGGCATTTCATGTATAGGGCATCTTTCAGGGCCGAGTGGCTGCACAGATTCAGGTTGCCGGCTGCAACTGTGCGCGGTTCGGATGCGCAGATGGCGGGATGCTGTTCGACGAGGTGGGGCTGGCAAGCGGGCGCGAGGAAGTCACCTTGGCCGCGGGGACCATCTGCACGAATCGTCGCCGCAGCGGCCCGAATCCAAGGACAAGAGGGGAAGCGGGGCGTCTGGAAAGCCTTCCTACTCTCCCTGAAGAGGAGCCCCAAGGGAGTCTGTGCTGTCCGGTGGGGGGGGGGAATGCGTATGAATTTAGGGATTCGCAAGATAGAGCCCTCAGGCAGTGCCAGCCGCAGCTTCCCTCTTCCCCCCTTTACTTTGTTTTATTTTTTTTTTTCTTAGATTTTAAAAACTTTCGGGGTTTTTTTAAATTGTTACTTCCTTCCTTTTTTTTTTTTTTTAATTTGGGGGAGTTTTGATTCCTTTTTTCTTTTTCTAAGCAAGTCACTGAGTTGGTTGTGGCCTCCCACCCCTCTCTCCCTGTCACCCTCCTCGGGCCACAGACACACATTCCCCGAGACAGACGTACACCGACACGCAGACACAGCCCCCTGAGATTCCCCCCGAGTCCAGGCCGCGCCGCTCACACCTCCCCGGCGGCAAGCGGAGCCCTGGCCCGCCTGCGCGGCCCTGAGGCAGGTGCGAAGCCAGGGAGGTGTGTGGTTTGGTTTGGTTTGGTTTGGGGGTTAAGGAAGGGGGTAGGAGTGGGGTTGAAATGGAGGCGACGCCGTTTTCTCTTTATTCGTATCGCGATCACTTTAGGGTCTCAAGGAAAAGGCCGCGGCAGCAGCGACAACAGCCTTGGGCCTACCCGCTCGCCCACTCGCCCGCCAGGCCCCGGCTCGCCCGCCGCCGCCGCCGCAGGATCCCAGATCAGAACATACTGCTCTTCACTAAGGCGGCTTTGGCACCGTTGGGTCTTTGGAGCGAAGATAGGACGCTGGCGAAGGGGCCCCCGAGCGAATCCGGGATGGAGGTGATGGGCCCGGGACCGGGAGCCCAGCCTTGTCCAGGGCCCCCGGCCGCAGCCAGGCCTCCGGCCGCCGCCGCCGCCGCCGCCGCTGCCGCCGCCGCCGCCGCCGCCGCCGCCGCCGCCGCGCCGCTCTTGCCGGGTTCGCCTCCCGGGGCCCCCGGCCCCGCCGCCCCCGGGGCTCCTGCGGGGCTGGGCCCGCCGCCGCCGCCGCCAGTCGCCCCGCAGCTGGGAGTGGGGTTGGGGTTGGGGCCCGGGCCCCCAGTGCTGTCCGGATCGGTGCTCTTGGCCTCTTTGCTCTCGTCGTCCCGGGAGGAGTCGGACTTCTTTCCCGAAGAGCCGTTCTTGGCCGCGGCCGCTGCAGCCGCGGCCGCGCGCTCCTGCTTGCGGAACTTGGCGCGGCGGTTCTGGAACCACACCTGGCCCGAGAGGAGAAGAGAGGCGGCGAAGCAGCAAGAGAAAGAAGCCAACGGGAAAGAAAAGCGGTTAGGGCAGCCCACGTTCCATTTCAGCTTGTTTTAAACTCCACGCGCCGCGGATACTCCCGCGCCTATGGCTGGTGCATCTTTTGAGAAACTTTCCTGGGGCCACTTGAGCATGTCCCGGAAATGGTGGCTTGCAGGAGAGGTGAAAAGGCTGCAAGTCCCAGAAAGGCCCTAAAATGGAAGCCCTTATTTGGGCGGACCTTTGCTCAGTCTACTTCCTGAGCCACTCCAAACTCGCCATCGCCTCTAGGCCTCAGGTCTCAAGTTAAACTCTGAGTGGTAGACAGAAGAGGGGGGGTGGTCTCTGGGCTCGGGGCCTGCTGCCCATCCTGGCCTTTGGGCCTGGAAGAGCTAGCGTTGGTGCGTGCCGCCCCTCCACTGGGCGGCTCACGGAGAGCCGCCACGGCCAGCTCTTGAGCGCACCTGTGTCCCTGAAAGGTTAGAGTACCGCGCGGATCTTGACCTACATAGAATCCCAGACCCTTTGCAAATCTGCTGCAAGTCACAGTTCCCAGGAAAATGCGCCTGTACCTCTACGCCATTAGCTCCGAGTTAAAAGCTCTTGAGTTAGGAGAGATTTGGCAAAACTACTTGTAATACGGAGGCAGAGTCTGCACTCCTCCCCCAGGGCACTCCCTGTCCCCGAAATGGCTCTCCCATGGCCTCTGAATGCCTCTGCGGCGCTAGCTGGGGTGGGAGCCCTTTGCAGCTGTGAATTTATAGCCAAGAACGCGCTCCCTAACCCTTCCTCGCGCGCACGGCCCCTCCGGACCTGGCCTCTCAGGAGAGGCCGGAGAGCTCGGACCTTCAGCAGAATCACCCGCACCCCCGCACTGCACCCCTGCCCCGCGCGATGCTGCAAAGCCGGATCGGCTTCCGGGCGCGCGTACCTGGACTCGCGCCTCGGTGAGGTCGATCTTCAGGGCCAGCTCCTCCCGGGTGTAGATGTCGGGGTAGTGCGTCTCCGCGAAGACCCTCTCCAGCTCTTTCAGCTGCGCACTAGTGAAAGTGGTGCGGATGCGCCGCTGCTTGCGCTTCTCGTTGAGGCCGCCGTGATCCGTGAAGAGCTTGTAAGGAACTGGAGGACAACAGAGGGGACAGCGTATGAGCAAAATGGTCTGGAGCGCGCGAGCCGCAGAGCCGGAATGTGTGGACTCCAGAGGTCAGGTGGCGCTGGAGCCGCCGCCGCCGACACCGGCGCGGGAGAGTGGCCGAGAGGAGCTGGCGAGAAAAACCCGAGCAAATTAGTTATACACGGAAACAGGGGCGCGGACTTCGGGCTGTGGTGGGGTCCCTCCGGGCACAAGCGCCTTTGGGTGGGTTGAAATAGCGCGTTGGAGACGGCCGAAGGCCGGGGACACGGGAATGCTTTGATGAGGAAAAGCGAGAGAGGAAAAGAGTCCGAAAACCTCAGTCGGAATATCAGGAAGCCAGGGATGAAGTTACCAAACCCTCCCACAGTTGAAACTTTTTAATTCTCAGAAGTTGACCCGAAAAAAAAAAAAAAAAAAAAGAAGTTGACCCGGCCCAAAAGTTGGGGGATAGCGCTGCAAAAAGAAAAGAAAGGAAAAGAAAAGAAAGAAATAATCAGAAAAATGACCCGCCAAAGAGGTGTGAGCCGCTGTCGGTTCCTAAAAAAAGAGACACTGCCAGTAATGAGCTTTACTCTTTGTTATTTAATTATTTTCTAAGCTTTACGTCTCATCGCAAAGTAAATAAATTATGCCTATCATTTTGGCAGCTTAAGATAATTTTGTTGGCGGTTCGGGTGTGACTAGGATAGTGTAACCCTGTAAGTGAATTACCCCTCCCTGCAATCGCTTCTAACGTGATAAATTCTTTCATTTGTGTAAGCAAATTTCGTTTGGTAAATACTAAACACATTTCCATTTTCAAATGCAATCAAGGCTTCCTATATACGAGCGGAAAGGCGGCTTCCTCAGCTGAGAAAGCTGGCGGTCCTTACCTGCGGCGTACGGACTGCTCTGGTGGTCCCTGAGGGTGCCGAGGCTGCAGGATCCTGGCGTGAGGGACGGGCAGCCGGACGTGGCCCCAAAAGTGGTCCTTATCGGGTTATACTGGAAGCCACTGGCCTGGCTGCAGGAACTGAAGTCAGCATAGGCTGAAGCCAGGCTCGAGGTGTCCATCCCGGCCATACAGGACTCGTAGGCAGAGGAATTGAGGTAAGAATATTCCATTTTATACATTGAAAAGGCTCTGGATGGCTCAGCCAAGTGGAAAAAGGAAATAAAAGATGGGTATGGAGAAGGTGGCTGGAGTGGGGAGATGTGCACAGCTCAACGCCTGCCTCCAAACTGGCCTCCTTACTACCAGCAGAGCCTAGTTTTATGAAAAAGCCTCCTATGAGATGCCTTGTCTGAGGTCTCTAGAGCATATAGTCCTCATAATAAACTTGGCTCTTTCCACTTGGACAATAGCAAAGCGGTTGGTCTTATTGCTGGCGCTTTTTACATGACAATAACTCATCCGTCTATTGGGCTGGCACTGGGGAACTGAGCTGTCCAACCTCCCTATCATTGATTCCTGCATCTCTAATTAGAATTTAATACCACACCATTACGCACTGAGCCCCTGATCCTCCCTTCTAACCAGCTCCTTGCCCTTTAATTCAATCACACTACTTGGAAATAATGAAAGTTGGGTGACGATTCTCCCTGATCCAATTTCCCTGAGCTTTTAAGCCTTTTTAACTGATCATATACCTTAGGCATAAATTGAGATAGTGTGTGTGTTTTCCCCCTTCTTCTTTCTCTCTCTCTCTCTCACTCTTTTTCTCAGTTAGGGAGAACAAACCTTGATGTCATAGAAAACCTGTTTTGTAAGAGCGTTACACGCTCAATTTAACAACAAGCCTACCCCCTGAAGTGCATGAAATGTTATAAAGGACTGGGACATTGGCAAGACTCAGGCGCCCTGTAACATAGAGTAAGTGGGCCAAGTATGTGAACGATAAGTGGATTTCTTTAAAATACACCTGGTAGAGGGTTTTTTTTTTTTTTAAAAGCATCTTATAAATTGCATTTCTTGTCTTGGCTTAATGTGCTTTTCTAGAGACTCCGCTTACCCAGCCATTAAAAAAATAAAAGAACAGCCAAGTAAAAGCTCTTGAATATAAAACATCTGGATTCTCAACCAATGGCTTCTTTGTGCTCAGTTCTGGGTTTTTCTGCATTAGCGTGAGGTTTGCATTTTGTTGGTTTGTGTGGTTGTTGCTTTTAATTACTCTGTTTAACTGGCAAGCGGGCACGAAGTGTCCCCAAATGTGCCTCCTCTTCCATCCCTCTCCGGTGCTTTCCTTTCTTTCTTTTTTTTTTTTTTCGCCTCCAGTTTTTCAGGTACCCACAATTCTCCAAAGACCCGAACCTTCGAAAGAGGATTGCTGTCTGCTTGCCCTTTAGGTTTGCTGACTGCAGTGAACGAAATCCTTGCTCTTTAAATGCCCAGGCTCCAGGTCGGGGACTTTTCTTGTCCAACACCCCTGGCTCTTGGGTGCTGGCAGCGAGGCACAGACAAAGAAACGAGCGGTGATTTGTGGACCTCGGTGGCCCCATGATTTAAGCGGAGGGTAATTTTCATTTGGTTCGTTAGGCTCTAGCAGAATAAGGGAAACTATTTCATTAAATCCTTCCTCTCGGTGGACAAGAGGAGGAATGCTTAGTTGAATCGCCGTGTGGTGTAAACAAACCCTGGATATTTTATATGAATTAAATGTGTAGATAATTAGTTTTATTGCATTCATTACCCCCTTTATGTGCTCTGTAACAAGTCAGTAATTAAAGTAACAAACTCATAAAGTCTTTATAGGGGCATTTAGGCGTTCAGTGTTTGCCAAACTAAGTGGTTTAATTCGATGCTAGTGCCGGGGAGTGGATGGGCGCCCGCTCTCCACTGCCACTGTGTTTTATTGCGCACTAAACTGCAGCGGACGCCGTAATGGATTAAACAGGGACAGCGGCCCCCCAACCTCGTGCTTCTCCGCTGGGTGAGTTTCAGGCTGATTTCAGGTGATGGCGCGTCCTCTGGACATGAGAAAGCACTAAAGTCGGGAGCGCAGGCGGTGGGACCCGCCGAGGAGCTTGGTGATAGTTTTATGGGGAGGGCTGATAGTTTTATTGCAGTTGTATGTTGTACAATGCGTATTTGATAAAGAAAGGCCCTTGGTGACCACTGTGCACTTTTTTGTGCACGGGGTGAAATGAAAATAAATGTGTACAAGGTTTTACTGCGGCGGGAAACAAATTGCAGCGCTCTAAATGGTTTTTCTTTATGGTCACCAGACAAGAGGAGAAAAGAGATGCAAACATCTGTCTTCAGTCCCCTAAACCTAAAGGCCAGCAAAGACGGATGCGAATCCAAGTGTTATTACTGTGGGGATTTGTCTTTATTTATCCCGCTCTCATGAATATGAATCTGCCTTCGGATCTGGAAGCGGCTGTGCCCCTTCGACGCTGCACATAGACTTTCCCCACCCTGACTTACCCGCCCCCCCGCCCCGGGAGGTGGGGGATAGGTTGTCAAGCACAAGGCTGCAATTGTCCAGGTTTCTCTTGGACTTTTCAGGGGAGCTTCCTGGCTCTCCCAACGCGACACCGCCGCCCCAGGCGCACACTCGGGGGATGTGGGTGCTGGGAGCACAGGCCTGCGTGGCACCCCGCTAGCCCGCTCCTCTCGCTTATATGGGGTTTAAGCGCTTCTGCAGAGAAGAGAAAGACATGAGGTGTTCTGGAGGGGATGCGTTTTGGCTCCAAGGCCCACGCTTGCCAATAACCAGGCTCACACCCCTCTCGGCACCCGCGCCTGGGCGCACCCGGGGATGTGTCTCAGCTGGGTATAGAGCGCACGCGCCCCGCGCCACTGCTCCGCGCCCGGGCCCGGGCCTACACCCGAAATGAGTGCCGGACAATCCCCCTTCGGGTCCTAATTTGCAGACAGTCCCCAGACCCCACTGGGGCGGAGGCGGACCGCGAACCTGGAGTGTGCGGGGAGCTGGGAGGAGCGGGGTTTATTTCGGCCTCTTCTGAGGATGAGTCTTCGGTGAAGATGTAGAACTTTGGGATTTAGTCGGTGCCTGGAGGCAGTTCCTGTGCGCAGGCGACGTTGGCGTGGGGAGTGAGGTGTGCAGCTCAGGGGAGCTGGGAGTTGAAGAGGCGTCGGAGGGTGACTCCTGGAGAAGAAGAGGACTGGAGGGAGGAGCCCGCCAAGGGGCGAGGGCGAGGGAAGCGCGAGGCCGCGGGGGCGCCCGGGGGAGCCGCCGAGGGGCAGGCCCAGCAGCTGCCAGTGCAGGGCACCGGCTCGCGCTCTCCGCTGCCCCCGGGCCCGGCCGGGGCCGGGTCTCTCCCCGCCCTGCTGTCCGAGGCTCCCACCGGCCTCGAATCCCAGCCTCCTCCGACCCACCGCGCCAACCCTCTCCCAGGTGTCGGGCGCGGCCCCGGCCTCTCTGCAGGCGCCCCCTGGTGCCGGGCCTCGCTGGGTCCGGCTGCTGTGCACCTCCTTCTCTTTGTACCAGGAGACCTTTCGGCACCGGCACCGCACGGTCCGATGAACAAACGCGCTTGACTTCGTTTTCCCCTTTGTAGGCCTTGTAGGTTTAGTTTGTTCCGTGTTACTGTCCCTCTCTTCGCCCCACCCCCCCATCATCCCTGGCCCATCGTCCCCTGTGTGGGTCTTTTGTGCCCCGTGGTCCTGATTCTGCCCCGAAGATGAAAGGCGTGAGGGGCTGGGCCAGGCCGGAGCCCCAGCCCCAGCGCCCTGTTTTGTTCCGAGTTGTGCTTTCTACACGCGAGCTCTCCCCTAAAAGTTGTACCAAATGGTTAATTTAATTATTCCAACTATAGACCAACTGCTTCAGCAGCCTCCACCACGCGTCTGGGAGGAAAAAAGAAACCATCTATAAGAAATAATCTAATAAAAGTGAAGTGTAGAAAAACCCCTCCTGATTTTCAACCGGCACAAATAGAATTAGAGTTTCAGCATCCTTTTCCCAAACAGACCTTTTGTCCAGATCACAACTTCAGCCAACCAGCAATGTGTACAGTGCCCGCTATTTATTTTAATAGAGGCGGTGGGTAGCGAGATGGATTGATAGATAAATGGCCACATGGATAGATGGATGGTTTGATCCATCTTCCTCTGACTTCTCTTTCTTAATATGTGTACACGGTTGATTTTTTTTTTCCCTGCTGATTTTCTGAATCAATAATGGAAAGGCAATGCTATGTGGTAGAAAGGGGTGGGGGGGGGGGGGGAAAGGCCATTTAGAGCACAAAAAAGAGAAGAGACTACCAGCATATATACCATGAGAAAAAAAAAATGTTTACATGCTACCCAGTACCAAATGAAAAAGGTTGAAAGTTTAAAAGAAACTTTTCTTCCCTTTTCTTTGCCATTCATAGGAGGGTTTCTTTTTCTTCTTCTTTTTTTCCTTGAAAGTCAGAAAGAATGTTAGAAGACAAGGAAACAAAACAGCAAACAAAATGCCATTGTATTGTAGTAGCAATTCATGGGAAAACGCTTGTCAGCCTCCTAATGCCTCACTCCTTGGAGGCTGTTTTGAGGCTGTTTTACCACAGGCAAAGCACAATAACATGGGAATGAATAAAATATTAAATACCAGTGAGAGCTGCAGAGGAATTTTCTTTTTGATTGCTTTATTTAATGCTGCATCCAAATTATCCCAGCACAGTAAAGCCGCTGTCCACCAAAGGCTCAACTCAGAACCACCAGTTCTCTCAACCAGAGAATTAAAAAACAAATTTGTCCTTGGGCTTCTCCAAAAGATTGCTGCAGGCAGCGGTCTTTCCCACTCACCTGCACTAAGAAAATAACACAGACAGGATTTACTTCCCCGGAACATAGAAGGAAACCAGCCACAGCATCCCCAAGTGTGAAGATCCACTGATACAGACATTCTCCTAGCATTTTAGAATTTTAACCATATTTTCCACATTTTAATACACATGTTTCATAATAGAAACTCTTTGTATTTCTGGCACTGTGAGACAACTATTAACTAATAAACAATAGCATGTGCAAAGCAATTAACACAGTGCTTGGCACCTGGAAAGAATCCAGTGAATGTTAACCACCAGTACTGTGATGATGGTGATGATGATGATTATGATGGTGATGATGATGGTGATGATGATTATGATGATGTTGGTAGAGTCTCCTTGAATTGCATATTAAATACTTGGCTTTGCGATTTGGATGGTGCATGGACAATGTCTTTTCCATTGTATATTTATAATGCATGTGGAAGAGGGTGGACAAATCATAGAGCATGTTCCAGGACATCAGATGGCAGAAAATAAGGCAACCAGGCAGAAAGCTTCCATCGTTTAGGAATTCACCAGAAAGCATGTGTGTATATAAATTAATTCTATGTTTTATCTTACATTAGGCACAGTATTTATGCATGATTAAGGTGGTGCTCTACTCCCATATGTAAACATTGTGTGTTCAGGGTCATGTCACTTTAAAAGGCACTTGCCCTGGGTTAGCTGTGTGAGTTTGGGTTAAAGCTTTATGAGTAAGTCATAGATGGTGTCTCTGTATTTGAATGAACTTTGGAGGCACTCCACGTGTAAGTGCTGTTCTCTAAATAGGCAGTGGGGTACAGATCCCCAGTATCCATCCTTTTAAGGACATCATGGAAGAGGCCAGCTCTGCTCCTCTCCTCCACTCCTCCACACCCCCCGCATGCTATGATTAGCAGAAGCGGCTGCCTGTTACCTTTTTTGCTGGAGTTTAGCTAATAGTAGTAACATCTGCTGGGCTGGTGGTGGAGGAGACATGGGGTATTTGATCAGAGTCACAGATGTAAAAGTGACATCTGCTTGCAACAAAGAAAGGAGAAACAAAATTAAATTAGGCAGGGAGGCCTCTCTGAACCACCCCCCCCCCAAATCCATTTGAAAAAGGAGGAAAAAAAATAATCATGAGCCCTGACCAAGCTCGCAGGGTGCAGAAGAGCACTTGCAGAGAGGATCATGAGTTTCTGGACCAGCAGCTGCAAGAATAACTGGAGTAGCAACATCCAAATGTAACAATGTCCTGAAACCTTAAAGGCATCTTTTTATGCTCCAAAGAAGAGTCAGGTAAGATCGTCCTTCTCAGCTGAGAATGTCTTGACCTGTGTCAGTATAGTATGGGTTGAGAAATCACTTTCAGGTTGAAGACAGGAAGAAGGTAAAGACAAAGCCTCTTGGGTTGATAATAGCACATAATATTTTGAGATGAGTTTGGACAGAAACAGATATTTATTTCATAGCTATGTTAAAACTCCTACTGCCAACACTAAGAATGAGCCACTATTTACTGGGCTTAGAGGATTGTATTTGGCAGTTAAAACCTACATGCCTGGGCTTCCCTGGTGGCGCAGTGGTTGAGAATCTGCCTGCCAATGCAGGGGACACGGGTTCGAGCCCTGGTCTGGGAAGATCCCACATGTCGCGGAGCGACTAGGCCCGTGAGCCACAATTACTGAGCCTGCCCGTCTGGAGCCTGTGCTCCGCAACAAGAGAGGCCACGATAGTGAGAGGCCCGCACACCGCGATGAAGAGTGGCCCCCGCTTGCCACAACTAGAGAAAGCCCTGGCACAGAAACGAAGACCCAACACAGCCATAAATAAATAAATTAATTAAAAATAAAAATAAAATAAAAATAAAACCGACATGCCTGAAATAAGGCTCAATTAGAAGGGGAGGGTGGTATAGAAAGAGAATGTTCAACACCCTCCCAACCATTGTGCTAGTAAACCACAGCGATACAAAGGGGCATCCCTCCCCCCACCATAACGATCTCCTAAATTTCTCCATGCGGAACAGGTTATGATAGCTTTATATAAATGAATTGCACAGTGATAACAGAAACCGCTGGACAAGATTCCCTCAACTTTCTACTTCCCAGTCCATAACCAGTTGACATCTGCAGCCACTTGCTCCTTTCTTGGCCCTGCTAGAAATGCAGGAGGAAAGCCTATTCCAATCTAAAGCCAATCCCTCCACGGTGCTTTGGAGTCCAATCTCTTCCACTGGCTCAGGACCTTACCCAGTTCTTCCTTTCATGGATCTTCAAACTCTCATGCTCATCTGGATATATCCTGTTGTCATCTAACCATGCTCAAACTACACTCATACTAATAACCAAACAATGAACACCATTTTCTTCCTTGGCTGCACTCCCCCACCCCACCACTTATCTCCCTTCTCCCCTTGACCGCCAAACATCTTGAAGGAGTTGTCTCTTCTCATTGTCTCTATTTCTTTACTTCTCCATCACTCCATAGCCTCCTCTAATATGGCTTCCACCACCCTCACACAAATTAAACATTTCTCATTAAGGTCACCAAATCCATTGGGGATTTGCTGGGCTTTAACTTCCTTGAATGTTTAAGTTGCTAGCGCTGTTGAACAAATACTTGCAGTTCTCCCCATTTCTAGGCACACAGTAGGACTTCACTTCCCTGTCCCCTAGAAGTTAGATATGGCCATGTGACTTTGGCCAATGAAGACTGAATGGAAGTTTAAAGTGTGACTTCCAGGTGAGCCTTAAGGGCTGGTGTCCAAGTCTCTACCCTCTCCCTTTTGCCCTGTTTAATAGTAGCTGACAGAGCTCCAGATGTGGCTGCTTTGTCAGCCTGAGTTCTGATGTGAGGATGACCTGGAGAAGAGGTCCCAGGAGACCCATAATGGACATGTAGTTTCTTAGAGCATCAGAGAAGGATTCTGGAAGAGGCGGCATCCTCTGTCCTCCCCTAGGAGGTGACTGATCCTCCTACTAAAGGGTGAATAGGAGGGAGCAAAGAAAATGGTGGTGGTGTGGAACAGGAGGAAGTTGCAGGTAGAGGAATCAGTGCTGGTCAGACTCCAAAGCCAGAGAGAGCATGGAGTGTTTGGGAATCTAGAAATATTTCATTTCAGTTTTCTGTTAGAACAGGAGAGATGGGGGAGGGGCACACAAAGAAGGGTGTGATGAGAGAAGATAGGAGAGATAGACTGGAATCAGGTCCTGCAGGACTGGGGATGCAGTGAAGTATGATTTGGGAGGGAGGGAAAGAGGGAGCAGGGGAGCCGAGAGACAAATTAGGAGGCTGTAGCCCTACTCTAGGCAAGAAATGATAGGTATCTAAGCCAAGAGAATAGCAACGTAAGACAAAGAGAAGTAAGGGAATTCAAGAGAGGTTACAGAAGTGGAGTCTTAGGGCAGGCAGAGGACATTATTCTGCCCTGTGCTAGGATCTCAGAGGGTCCAAGAGGACACCTCAGAACAAAAACTCTCCCCCATATCTGCTAGCAAGATTTCACTTCTGTAACTTGGGCCTAGAGATCCTCATTAGCACACTGACTTCTCTGGGTTTGGTAGCACGTGGTACTGTCAAGCATTCATTCATTCACTCATTCAACCCGTATTTATCAAATACCTACTATATTCTGGAAATCAGCACTTTAGAGTAGAAGTGGTTCAGATAGTGTCTGAAAAGCTAACTTTTGAGATGGAGCAAACCCGAGGTCTGCAGGTTTCTGAGTGGAGGTGGGGGGTCAGTGGACTGAAGGTGGAGACCCCCATGGTGCAGTGTGGCAAAACGCAGGCCCTGAGTTTGCAGGGTCGACACTGCACACTGGACTGTCACTGCTCAATCCGGAGAAAGACCTTAGCTAACCTCAGGAATTGGGATAAGAATTTGCGTGGTCCTTTTAAGTCCTAACATTCTGCTTTTGTTCTGGTTTGGTTTGGTTCTTTTGCCTGAGAACCTCCCCCTCGAGTATTTCTCTATGACAGAGAGAACACAAGGGGCAGTGTGTTTAGTGGGAAATCAAAGGAGTTTAGGGAAGAGCACAACGTGGAAACCAGGAGAGAGGAGGGTGATTGTCCTCCGTTCCTCATCCTTTCTGTTAAGGTCTTAGGATTTTGTGTGTATTTCCCTTCTGGGAGTATTTTCAAATGAAGATGCCAAGAGCCAAGTATCACAGAGGAAAGAAGCACGGATGGTGGAATAACAGGCATCCTAGAAGTGGAGGGAGCTCTTTTAGGTGGCGCCTCCCAGAGTGACTCCGGTCGCACCTAGTAGGTATCCATATCCTCCGCCCACAAGGAAAGCTTGCCTAGTTCCTGGTAGCTGAGGGCTCTGTGTTGCCTCTGGCATACACAGAATTCGTGTCAATAACACCATCTTGTATCTGAGTCGGCCCAGGGAGCCAAGTGAGAGCCGTGTCAGGAGCTCTGGAGTCATTCACTATCTTAAACTGCTCAGCCTTGAAATACATATAAAAATGCTTGCGAATCCTGAAACTTCTAAAACATATTCTTCTTTCTGGGTTTTCAAAAGATCCTCTTGTTGTTGTTTGTTTGTTTATCTTACTTTGTTTTATTTAGGAAGTTTGTGGAGTTTGCCAGTAATATGCTGCAGCACCATGCATTTTAATGTGACTTGCAGCTGATTCAGAATTTAGAAGCAAATGTAATCCAGTACTCAGGGACAGGCACCACGTGTCCTAGACCTCAGGAGCCAGAAGACAATAAAGTGCTTGCAGTGATGCATGTTTGTAGTATTTCCCCAGTTAGATATAATGAAGAATATTAATTTTCTTTTTAAACACACATTTCTCTCTCTCTCTCTCTCTCTCTCTCTCCCTTGTTTACTGGGGTAAGTTAAACTGCTGCCTGGAGAATTATGAGTTGAGGGTTACAATCACAAGCTCACTGCTAACTCTGTTGCTTGTGATAAACCTTCACCATTTGAGATTGGACTTGGAGGAAAGGAGGAGGAAGAGAGATTTTTAAAGAGGAGGCAGGGAGGCTGCTGGCAGGGAAATGGGACACAATAATGGACAAAACAGCACAGTGAGTCACACAAGAGACTACAGAGCAGAGGCCAACAGCTTTAACCCAAACCCCAGGGAAACCTCTTGAATGAACAGTGCTAACCGCTGAGAGGTGAGCCACAAAGCACCAAACAACCCCAGGGTGGAGCCAGACCGTGCCCTTCCGGAGATTGAGCTGAAGCCAGAAGGGGTTTCTCGGGTTTGCCTTGGCCGGGCCTGCGTTCCTGGGGCAGACGCCTTATTTAGCGGCTATTGCACAACAAGCCTCAAACCAGCTGCTGAAGCTCCCTTATACCCGAGGGAGTAATTGATTCTGCTCCCTCTTCTCTGTGCACCAGGAGGGGACGGCAAAAACCCTTCAAGGGAGGTTCACGACTGTTCTTGGGGGATGGTCAGGCCAGAGCAGACTGCACTCCACAAAGGAAGCACTGCGTAGTGGTCAGAGCTGGCCCTGGGTGCCCTCTTCCTATTTTTATTGTTAATTACTTTTTTCTTATTTCAAAGTACTTAGTATCCATTATAGAAAATGTTGCGGCATGTATTCCTTAAAAAGTGATTGATAAATATCAATACTGTAACTTTTTAATATAACTTTTCAGTCTTTTTGTTCCATGTGTAAACATAAATTTTTTTAAATGGGAAGCATTCTCTACGTACTGCTTTGTAATCTCCTTTCCCCCCTAAACCATGTGTCATGAACATCTTCCCATTTCATGAAATATTCTTCTAACACAGTTTTATGGCTATGTGGTATTACACTGCATGATAAGCCATAGTTTATTTAGTCGACTCTGTTCTGTTGGACATTTAGCTTGCTTCTAATTATTAAAATATATTAAAAGCACTGCTCTGGACACCCTATTAGCTAAATCTCTGTGCATAGCCACATGATATTCTTGCTTAGAATTAAACCCTAAAAGTGGAATTCCTGGATCAAAGAGTATACATTGTTTAAAAAGCTTTGGACACATGTTGCAAAACTGCCTTCCAGGGAGGTAGTACTGGTTTCTATTTGCAGAGCAGAATATGATAGTATCTGCCTTCCAATACTCACCAGCATTGTGTAGTACCAGTAAAAAAAGTTTTGCCCACCCTCTTCTTACTGTGCTATTTTCTACACAAAAGAAGGAAAGCAGAAATAGGTAAATTCCAAGGATAACAGGGACCTGTAAGAATAGAGTCAAAATGCCAAAGTCCAGCTTTATTTTAAAAAATAAATATCTAATGATGGACAAAGGGGCCTTCTTCTTATCTTTAGAACTAGATGATAAAAAAAGATAAATTCACTACTTGGGACTGGTTTTATTTTAACGTTGAGACCAAATTATAAAGAAAACTCCAATTTTAATTCTGTCTTTTCTGTCAAAGAGAACAAGCTTCGGAACGGAAAGGATTAGTGTGAACACTAGTGACAGGGACCAGAGCCCCATGTGGTTAGAGTGATTGTGAAGGGTCCTGCCCACTTTAATGCGTTCTGCAAGGTCTCTGTCCCAGGGGCCAGAGAGAACGCACCAGTGAGATCACCAAACGATGGTTGGTGGTTTCCGTGGAATCGTGAAGGATGAAAGAGAAATGAAAAGACTGCTCTTCTGGCAAATCCGTAAATTTTCAGGAAAGGAAAGAACGTGGGTTCTGAAGATAACAGACTGATGAACTCAACAACAAATTCAGGTAAAATTCTAGATTGAATTTTAAAAGTATTATGAAAATTTCCCACATATGAGGGAAAGAGAACAATATAAAGAAAGCATCATGAACCTTCATCCAGACACAACAATTACCCACTCATGGCCAACCTTGTTTCTCCATCCCCACCCCGCCTCCACCCTGCCATTCTGACCCCCACTGCCTCCCTGACTTGGTGGTTTTGAGCCAATTCTATGACATCATATGATTTCCTCCTTAAATATTTCAGTATTATCCCTAAAAGAGAAGGAATTTTTTCCCCTAAAAATACATCATCACAGTGCCATCATCACACCAAAAATATCAACTATAATTTCTTAATATCTTCAAATATCTGGTGTTCCATTTTCCTGATGGTGTCACAAAAAAGTATTTTTTGAGTTGTTTTGTTTGAATCAGAATCCAAACAAGTTCTGCCCATTGCATTTGTTTTCATGTCTCCGAAGTCTCTTCTGATCTACAGGTCCTCCCCCCCTCCCCTTTTTTTCCTCCTCACAATTTATTTTAAAGGAAAATGGGTCATAGGTACTGTAGAATTACCCACATTCTGGATTTGGCTGATGGCCTCCCCGCGGCGTTGTTTAATCCTAACCCTTTTTATTTCTGTGAACTGGGAGTTGAATTTAGAGGCTTCATCAGGTTCAGGTTCGATTTTTCAACAAGGATACTTCACAGGTGGTGCTGTGTACTTCCTCTTGCACCATATCCTTGTCTCTCTCTTTACGATGTCAGGTTTGATCTGCAAGGTTGGGGTATCATCAGCTGGAACTATCCATTATAAAGTTCCCCATGAGCTTTTTACCTAATGATTTTAGGAGTTATTGATTAGCATTGCCTAGATTAAATGATTTTATTCATTTAGGGTATGCAAATGGTAATATTCTAATTATATCATTTTTGTTATTTTATTAGCTAGAATACTTCTAATAAAGAGAAAAAAAACCTTCCCTTATCAATTACTGGATATCTAAGATATGGTAAGGTATGACAAGTTAAGGAAAATGCTGAAATCTTTCTCTTTATGTACCAGTTTTCAGAATAGTGAGTTTGTTCCCTGGTGTCCTTCAAAGACCATCAGTGGATTTTTTGTGTTTTGTTTTGTTTTGCAGCGTTATGTACTCATGGGTCTAAATATATTTTATGTATTTTCTTTTATTGCAGTATTTATTCTTATTTATGCTCAAATTATCCAAACTGTGACCAGTGGAAGCCTCTTCCATTTGGCTTCTCAGTTCTTCTGACAGTACACTAACTGTCTTTGATAGCATCCTTGTAGCTGGTACAAGATGGCCCAGGTTCCTCTTTTATACTTTTTGCCTAGACCTGGAATCAACCATTTCTCCAAGGAGCCCTGGTTCTTTTTAGTGGGAATTGGTATTTAGAGACCACATTGTGGGTCTTAGATTGGATTTTGGCATGAGTGATATACGAGTATTTTGGAAAGGAAGTGGTGGTCACTAGACACCAGGGACTAGTTAAAGTCATCATACATTTATTAAATAAGACATAGTTCATTCTAGATGAGAGAGAAGAGAATAGGCATAAACAAACAACTGGGACATGGTACTGTGTATAAAGAGCTTTGGGGAAATAATTATGCCCGGAGTTAAGGAATAAAGCTACAGCAAGGAGGTGATATCTGAGCAATGGAAATAGGCAGGCAGGTGAGGTGGAATGGAAGAAAACCTGGACAGAGAAAAGAACACGAGCAAAGCCCTGGAATCATCAAAGTGCGTGGTGTGTTTGAAGAAGAGTCGGATTTGCTTCATTTCCTCTGACAGGGATAGTGGATGTAGAGAACAGCCACTTGCAGTCGACATAATGTATCTGGACTTCAGCAGGGCATTTGTCCAGGCCTAGCATGGTATTATTTTGGACAAGATGGAGAAATATGGACTAAGCGATAGGACGATTAGATGAATTAACAACAGTTAGGTGAATAAATGAACCCAAAGGATGCTGATCAGTAGATTGACATCAGCATAGAGGATGGTCTCTAGTGGAGCGACATAGGGCTCTGTCTAATTCAACATTTTTATCAATGATTTAGATAAAAGTATAGAAAAAATACTTAACAAATCTGCAGATTATATGAAGCTAAATGAGACAATGAGTAGTCTTAGTGATAGAGTCTGGATCCAAAAAGATACTGTCAAGTTGGACTTATTGAGATAAAATTTCTAGGGATAAATGTAAATTTCCACAGCTGAGTATTAAAAAAACAAAAACAAAAACAAGCACACACAGACACACACATGCACACAACCACCTGGGAGAAGCGCAGTTAGTAAAGCATACATGAAAAAATTTAGGAGTTTGGCTCTGCATCACATATTATTAACGTGCACGGATAATGGCAGGGTACACAGTGTGTGATGGCGGTGCTTGTCGACAGTGGGCTGTCCAGCTCCCTCTTGGAGAATACTTTGAAAGAGCAATTGGCAAACTGGGGTAGCTTATAGGAGAGTGTCCTGACTGGTAGGGGAATTTTTTAATTTATAATGAAGAGTCAGAAACCTGGAGTCAAAGAATTCACAGGGACTATAAGAGCTACCATAGCTGTAGAGCTGTATATAGAAGCCTTTCACAATATTACCCTAAGCCAATATAAGCATACAACTGGAACCACTGGGTAGAAGTTAGAGGGACACAGATTTCTGCTCTGTGGGAAAACGTTGTAATAATCAGAGCTTCCCAGAGGCAGAGTAGGCGGCCCTGCAAATCAAACCTACCATTAAAAACACGGAGACAACTAGCGGGGAAGTCGTTGAGGAGGAGAGTCAGCCATCATAAGAAAGAATTAAGTTCTCTTCTGTATCAGAGAGTCCCTGACCCCTGTTCTCCTTAAGCAGCCTCCCTTTCAGGCTCCCAAATGCACATGCTACTCACACGGCTGCTTAGACTGCACCCTGAAACGTTCTTCATTCACACAGTGCCCTCGCACTTTGGTCTTTCCTTTTCATCCTCCTCCTATGCACCGCTGTCAACGTTGCCATACTGCACAAAGACTCGAGAAAGATGGATTCTAGTTTCAGTTCTTCTAATAGTATTTCTAGGACCTCAGGTGTGGTAGGTTAAAGATGGCCGAAAAGTCTTTGATGTTCCTCCCGCTGAGAGATGGAGCCTAAATTTCCTCCCCTTGAATCTGGGCTGGTCTCAGTGACTTGTGCTTAACCAGTAGAATGTGGTGGGGGCTATGGGGCTTCCGAGGCTAGGTCACGGGAAGCCTTGCTGTTGCCACCCCAGCTGCTTGGAATGCTCACTGTGTGAGGAAGCCCCAGTAGCCACTAGTGAAGACGAGGGAGAGAGAGAGAGATGCCTAGTGAGCCCCAGTCGCTGCACCCCAGCTGAAGCCCCAGACATCACGTGGGGCAGAGATGTCATCCCTCCAAGCCCAGTCCAAATTTCATATTTGAGAGAAAAAGGAATGATTATTGTATTTTCAAACACTAAGTTTTGGCGTGGTGTATAGCACAACGATAGGTAACCAGAATATCAGGTAAGTCGTCCTAACTCTTTGGGACTCAATTTTCAATGTGTAAATGGGGTGAAAGAATCTAATACTTTCTAAGGTCCTCTTCCACTTTGACACTCTCTACGGCTAACATTTGTGGTCCCAGCATTCCTTTACACACCTTTTTAATAACCACTTATTTTTCTTCCAGTTTTATTGAGATATAATTGACATACCCTCTGTACTCTTTAAAATCATTGAGGATCTCAAAGAACTTTTGTGTATGTGGGTTAAATCTGTTGGTATTTGCCATATTGGAAATTAAAACTGAGAAAAATACAAAATATTTACTCATTATTTTACACAAAAATAATAAAAACCTATTAAATATTAACACAAACAAAATACTTCTGATGAAAATATTTTCCAAAACAAAAAAATTATTAGAAGAGTGGCATGGTTTAACATTTTTGCGATTTTTTTTTTTTAAATACCTAGCTTGATAGAAGACAACCGGGTTCTCATATGTGCTTCTGGACTGAGATGTTGCAATATCACATGTTATGTAACCTCTAGAAAACTTCACTGCACACTTGAGGGAGAATGGGCCTGCTCGAGGTAAAGAATGTATTTATATTTCTATGAGAAGAGTTTTGACCTCACAGATGCTCCCCTGAATGAATGTTGGGGATTTCCAGGGGTCACCAGACCATACTTTGAGACACACTGCTCTAAAGAAATGATGTGGAAAATTAATCCGTATTCATTCACTTGTGGCTGATAACACTTAACAGTTTCAAATTTTTAGAGGAATTTGTATTTTAACAAGCAATGAAGTCTTCCTCAGAAGGATCAATCTCTAATGGCTGCATTTCAAAAACACAGGGAGGTCTTTGGTTAAGGGTCCTCTGTTCCAGTCCACTTCACTGGTCTCTGCCCTCTCAGCCTCCACTGAGTCTGGCCCTGGCCAGAAGCTGTGGCCACAAGACTAGACCCATCAGAGACAAGAAGAGAGCAAACACGCAGTCATCTTCACTTTTAGATCCTATCTTTCTTGTTTTATAGACAGAGAAGGGTTAATGAGTGATTAGCAAAGAATTGAAGATTACTAACTCTCATTGCCCCCACTTTAAGCAATTAGACTGAGTTCTTCATCACGTTGGAAACTATGCTGAGAGACAGTGGTAACATGGAGGTAATATGCTTGTTTATTTAATTAAATTATTGAAAATCAGAAATGATATCATATCTAGACTTTCCTAGCAATGTAGACGTTTCCCAGAACTTTTAGCTGCAGATTTTTAGTAATTGCATTGTGCTAATCAACTAAAATGGCCCAGTGTAAATGTTAATAAGTAAACATAATCATAATCATAATCCTGGACATATTCTGTTGCCAAGGACTTCAAGGAGTCATCCAACCCATCCCTCTGCCTTCAAGCATGGGTTATCATGCCATTGATTCTCAGCAGGAATAATGTCAAAAAATGTGTTCTGCATTGGATTACTTCTTCCCACCTTCTTTATATCTTTTCAGATATCCTAGTCCAGAAAAAAAAAAGGTAATTAATTCAAGTTATTTTAGAAAACATTCAAAAAGATCACGATACTGAGAAACTTGTTCGAAGGAAGATATTTCATGGATCTCTTTTTTTCTATAAATGAGACAATGAGTATACTTTACATGTAAGACCTACTGAGTCTACACATATTGAATATGATTTAAGTTGTTTGAGGGCTGGGTTAAAGGATTTTATTTTTTTATTTTGGTAACAACCAAATTGTAATAAATGATTAATTGGGCATTTTCCTCCCAGTTCCACTAGGAGTTAAATATGTTTTGTTGCATTTAACAGTTCGGGGCTTTGAAAAGACTGTATAAGCTAGCTAATACTTATCTGGGAAATTACTAGAATGATCAAAGATTTATGTAGGGTTGAAGAATATCTTGTTACCCTTAGGATTAAATGATTTATGAGAGGAAGTCAAATGACAGCATGTCAGATGATGTCCTTGAATTTTGGTTTTATGAGATTTTTCTTAAAACGTGGTTCCTGTGTTATCAAGGACTCTCAAAATAATAAAATAATCCTTTGGTGAGCTCTCCACCTGCCCTGAGACCTACAGAATAATTCCTTCTTTGATAGTCTATAAATTAAGCTCTGGCCCAAAAGCCACAAACAAAGGCAAAGTGTTTCTGTTTTCAGAGCTCTGCCACCATCAAAGATGGAAATATATACCTTCTCTCCCTTAGCATGACAAAGATCTTTGTCTGGGGCCCTGGGTACTCAGGGACTATCTCCTTCCAACCCGCATTCCCCCTCACTATGGTCAATTTTGAATGTTGCAGCTAAACCTTCACTGTCTGGAAATTAGCCCTCAAACCCAGCATCAGCTATCGTGTTCAATATGAACAGTACACTTTTGAGGCCTTATTCTTCAGTCTTGAGTACTGAGAGAGAATTCTATGACAGGGCTGGAATAGAAGAGCATGCTAATTTAAAGCACCAATTTTGAAGTCTGATTCTAAGCCTGCTTCACCACTAACTAGTTATGTAACCTTGGACAAATTATTTAGCTTCCATTAAGTTTAAGAATTTTCATGTATAAAATGGGATGGTGTTAGTCTTTTGATTGTAAGAAACAGAAAACCGAAATCAAGCTGGCATATTAAACACACATGCATGCATGCACGCACACACTGGATTTATAAGCTACCGTAACAGAATAACTGCAGGAGCAGAGACAGACAGCTGAAGGGCTTGTTTCAGATGTGGCCGGTTCGAGGTTCTCAAATTCTGACATAGGAACTGTTTCTCCATGTCTGAATTCTGCTTTCCTCTGTGTTGGCCATATTCTCAGCCAGGATCTCCCCAGAAAGGGGCAAAATGGCTACAACAGCTCCCAGTTTCCAACAAAACAGCTTTAACAAACCCAGTAGAAGAGATGTCTCTTTGCCAAGAGTCCCAGCAAAAGTCCCAGAGTAGCTGTCATTGCCTTTGATTGGTCCAGCTTGGGTCCAAGCCCAACTTTAAACCAATTGATGTGGCCAGGAAGATGCTTGCTTTCTTTGGCAAGGCTTGGGTCATATGCTTTCTGCTGGAGTTGGGGATGGGATCAATCTCACTTGACCACATAGACTGAGATAGTTCCTGGATGGTTCTTGGAAGAAAAGTTGAGTTGCTGCTTGTAGATGAAGGGACAGTAAGTACAAACAAGACCACAAACAGAACAAAACTAATCTATAACTGTCAACTACCGTGGATAATAACATCTACCTGTACCTCATTGGGTTTTTATGAGAATTAAATAATAATGCAAGGAGAGCACTTGGAGCAGTGCCTGGCACATTGCAAGCACTCCATAGCATTAACTATTATATTAGCTATTATATTCCTCAACACATCTTTGTGGAATGAATGTTGAATATTAGCAAAGGTTCAATAGTAGCCACTCTAAGTGGATGGCATTTCACATATTCAGTGAAAAACCTTAGAAGAGGGGTGGCAGCTCACATGCCAAGTCCAATAGTGAGTGCTTGGAGTGCTGTGTCGAGAAGGATTCTGAGGCTAAGTCTCAGCCCATCAGGAGTTAGTGACATGCTCATTAGGAATGCCGTTAGGCCCTCGAGTTCTCTCTTCCATAATAAAACCTAGTACATAAGGCTACTTAGAAAGCTCTTTCACTTAACTTTGGGTTGGAGAGTTATTAAAATATAGAAGTACATATAGGTTTCCAATCCATATTAGAGAGGTTAATAAGGACTCTATCACGTGTAGTTTGAGCAAAGAGAGGGCAGGCATCAGCCTTCTGCACACTTGTAGATTCAGTGCCGAGCACATAGTCGAAGCTCAGCCAATATTTTTTTGCATCAAACTGAAAATAATTACGTTACGCTGAAATTCTTCCCATGGAACCCAGAGGATATTGGTAAAGTTAAACTTGAGTAGTGTTAATGTTTTGTTCATAGGTTTCATGTATTTTTGCATATATTTCATGGTATTTATATTGAGGGTAACAGGAGGGTAACGTCCTGAGCAGTGTCAAGAACATGGTTTTAGGGACTTCCCTGGTGGCGCAGTGGTTGGGAATCCGCCTGCCAATGCAGGGGACACGGGTTCAAGCCCCGGTCCGGGAAGATCCCACATGGCCACAGAGCGGCTGGGCTCGTGCGCCACAACTACTGAGCCTGCGCTCTAAAGCCCGCGAGCCACAACTACTGAAGCCTGCATGCCTGGAGCCCGTGCTCAGCAACAAGAGAGGCCACCACGATGAGAAGCCCGCGCACCGCAATGAGGAGCAGCCCCCGCTCGCAGCAGCTAGAGAGGGCGCGCGTGCAGCAATGAAGACCCAACGCAGCCAAAAATAAATAAATAAAATAAATTAAAAAAAAAAAAACAAAAAAAACATGGTTTTAAAGGCAGACTCAGGTTCAAACTCCAGTCCCACCAGGAATTTTTGTAAGTTACTATCCCTCTAAGCCTCAGTTTCTACACTTGCAAAATGGAGCTAAAAATATATTAAAAATAAAGAAATGGCCTCGTAGATTACTGTGAGAATAAACAAGATCCAAGTCATCAAGGCCTTAGCATATGGTAAGTGCTTAATAAATAGTAGCTATTTGTTATTGTTGTTGTTTTGATTTTAAGCCCCTGCTCAGAGGATGTTAGTGGGTAAAACTATAAATGGAATTTAATCTTGTAGATTAAATTAAATGTATGCACAAGCATGTTTGCACACATAATACTGTGGACTACTTATGGCTACATTTTATTGTTGTAATAGTCTCCAAAGTCTCATGCCAAGAATTTCTGAAATTTTACGCCCAGTAGGGCATGATATAAAAATAGTCCATTTCATTCTCTTCAGAATGCTTTTTGAGGATGTATTCCCTCTTGGATGTCCTTAGGAGTCCTCTTATATGCACTGGGTCAGGATTGAGCAAAAATTCAACCCCATAATAGTATCTTGTAAAAGGAGATAAAAACATCTAATCATACCACCACTACTACTACTACTACTACTACTACTTTGGACTACTCTGTACAAAGAATGTTACTAAACCCAAGGGATGTCAATATAATTAAACTACTAAAACCCTGCTTTGTTCCCACTTTCCCTCTTTTATATATTAGGTGTATGATGACATAGTGTAAGGAGAATTCATGCTCCCATCACCTGACTGCTGAGGCCATAAGCATATCTCGCCCATGGCCAGCAGCTGACAAAGAAAGATGATATATAAGAACAAAAAAAGAAAAGGAAATATTAGAAGCAGCTCCCCAGAGAGTAGAAAATGCCCTATCCTGGAAGTGAACAAAAGCAGGGTACCCACAACAAGCTGCACGCCCTGGACCAGTCATTTCTAATAGCTCTCCTTTGTAAGACATGAATTGGTTCAGGAAGCCTTCTTACAATGGGAAACTTACAACATCCACACACAAATGAATCCCTGAGACTTCTTGTTGCAATATTTAGCAATCTGATTTTGAATTGGCCAATTATTTCATCATCAGGTGCATGCAGAAGTCAATTACAGAGCCCAGCATTCAACTGATGTCCACTTCGCTGTAAGAATTGAGATCATACTCAGGCTCCCTAAGGGTTTGAGGCTGAAATAGTTCACATAAATAGGAAGCTGCACTTCCACTCCTGAAAGCTCAGCAGTCCTCAAGCAAATGAAAAACAGGATCTGAGATTTTAACTCTGGAAGACACTTGGTCAAACTGAGATAAAAAGTGAGGTCAGTATAGATGCAAACTGAAATGATTCCTCAAGCAGCTGACATTTATGTCTTCTAATACATCCTCATGGTGACACAGGGAAAAAGTGAGAGAGATTGGGCCAGATTTTTGCTGGTACATTTATTTTTGGAATCGATAAGACCTACAGTTTAGAGAGTATTTCCTTTGTGCCAGGCTTATTTCATTTAATACTTGTGACAACCCTATGCCTATGGTTGTCCCCAGTTAGCAAAAAAAGAAACTGAGGCTCAGAAGACTATATAATATGCCCAAAGTCATATGGGGGGGCATTTAATACCCTTGTACTTCACTACTACATCTTACTATACAAAGCAGAGTAAAATATTTTCCATTTTCATTAACCTATTAATCACCTTTTGAGATAAACAAAAAAGAGAAATTCTAAATATATTTTGAACTATATTTTTAATATTGTGCCACTAATATGTATTTTTACCGGACTCCTAATTCTGATTTTTAAAATTTCAAGAATGACTAATAATTATCACAATAATAGGCAATTTATTAAATATACACTATGTACTGCCGTTGGCTAAAAAAATGGCCTTTGCTCTATGGGAAAAGAATCTAAAAAAGAGTGGATAAATGTATATGTATAACTGATTCACTTTGCTGTACTCCTGAAACTAACACAACATTGTAAATCAACTATACTCCAATAAAAATTATTAAAAACTAAATTAAAATAAATAAAATAAAATAAAATAATGGCCTTTGAAGATATCAGATCTTAATCCCTGCAACCTGTAAATTTTAATTTATATGGAAAAAGGATCTTTGAAGATATGATTAAGATAAGAATCTTGAGATGGGGAAATTATATTGAATTATCCAGACAGGCCCTAAATTCAATCACATGGATTCTTTTTTTTTTTTATTAAAGTAGAGTTGATGTACAGTATTATATAAGTTACACAAGTACAATATAGTAATTCACAATTTTTAAAGGTTATACTCCATTTATAGTTATTGTAAAATATTTGCTATATCTCCCATGTTTTACAGTATATCCATGTAGCTTATTTTATACCTAATAGTTTGTGCTGTTTAAGTCCCTACCCCTATATTGCCCCTCCCCCCTGCCCTCTCCCCACTGGTAACCACTAGTTTGCTCTCTATGTCTGAATCACATGGATTCCTATAAGAGGGAGGCAGGGGAGGTTAGGCAGAAGAGAAGGCGACATGATTGTGTAGGGAGAGATTAGGGTGACGTGGTCACAAGCCAGCGAGAATGCTGGCAGCCACAGGGAGCTGGAAAAGGCAAGGAACTGATTCTCCTCCAGAGCCTCTAGAAATAGTGCAACCCTGCCGTCACCTTGATTTTGACCCACTGTTAATGGTTTCCATCTTCTGGCCTCCAGAACCGAGAGAGAATGAATTTCTGTCGTTTTAAGTCACCAAGTTTGTGATAGTTTGTTACAGCAGCCCTAAGAAACTAACTCATGTGTCATGCCCTGTGCATAGTGTGTGTGTGTGTGTGTATTCTCTGGTCCTCACACTAATGCTATGAAATAAGTATTTTATGTTTACAGATGAAGGAAGAGAAGCTTAAAGTGGTTGCCTACGGAGATTAAAATCACACAGCAATTATATGGCAGAACTGGGGTTTGAGTCCTGCTCTATACTCCTTCTCCCTCCCTGATTAGTCATTAATACACTTAAAGTGAGTTTAGGTAAGCATCTCGGAATAAACACAGGAGGATTGTTGGAGTTTTATTTATAAAGGAATTTCAAAACACTAGTAAGTATATTCTTTAAGATCCCAAATTATCTGAGAAGTTAGTCTACAGTGTATCAGATACACCTACACTCCTATACCAAAGGCCATTGTAAGAAATGTTCTATAACAATTAGCCCTCCTGGCCAAGTAAAACCCACCCCTGATGGTGGGAAATTTCTACAACCTCCTAAAGGAAATGAACATGAAAGCTCAGGCTAGATCCATCAGCAGTGTTACTGAACGTAGAATATTTTGAAAAATCGTCACTTGGCATAGCCTAAATTGTAAAACAGTCCCAAATGAAGAAAGAAAGAATAATATTAACATTGAACAGTGTTGGTTTCAGGTGCGTATTAAAAGCTTATATGCTAGTGGTCCTTGTTAAATGCTGCTTCAGCCTGAACCCTCCTTGCAGATAGTTTCTTTCAGTCAGTAAGAAGTCAAAGCACAGAAAACAAGTTACCAAATAAAGAATCTATGCCTCAGTTATAAACATCCCATCACCGGTGTCTATAAGAAATTTATCAGTCTTTCATCTACGACTAGATTCAATACACATATTTTGAGAGCCTATTATTGCAAAGCAGTGTGCAAGTTGCTGCTTTAATGCAAAGACAAGAAATCTTAAAGGATCTTACAGGCTAGTTATGATAATCACAAGAACTAACCCCTACATGGCACTTGCTATGTACTGGTGTTCTAAATGCTTTCCATGGATGCATCATTTAATCCTCACAACAACCCTATAAGGTATGTTCTATTATTACCACTCCCATTTTACAACTCAAGGAAAAAATGTTTAGAGTGATTACAACTTGTCCATGGTCTTCCAGCTACTAAGCAATTGAGCCAGGATTTCAGCCAGACAATCTAGTTAAGAAACCCAAGCTCTTAACTTTCTCCTATACTGGAACCAGACGAGGGTACAGTTGACCAGAACATAAAGTGGGAAGAGATAATAGTTATAAGAAATATACATGAAAGTTACCTGAATGTTCATAGAGAACTGCATCTTGCCATCTTCCTTCAGCTTGGATTAGCCTTCTTCCAGTTCTTCAAGCACTCTGAACACAAAAACTGACCTCTTGTGGCTCAGGACCTTTGCATTACTGTTTCCTCTGCCTGGAATTATTTTTAAGTATATTAGAATTAATTTAATTACTTATTTAATTAAAAGTATTGATTTTGTTCATCATAATACTTAACACATTTATTATTTATTAATTAAAATTATTTTACGTGCTTGTTTAGTAGTTTACTTGTTCATTTGCGCCATTAGATTCCAGATCCATGAAGGCAGGGCTCACCTCTGTCATGTACAGCACTGAGTCCTGATGACTGACACACTGCAGGCCCTCAATTCGTGTTTGTTATTGTTGCACGGTTGCAGGAAACTTAGAAAGCATTCCTGCAAGTGGTCATTTTGAGGCTGGCTTTGAAAGTTGGCTACTTTTAAACTGCGGAGTTGAGGGGGAAGGAGATTCAGGTTGGAGGAAGCAGCATCAAATCTCCCTAACATGGTTACCATCACGCTTAAATCATGTATATGAAACACTTTGTAAAGAGTTGTGCATTTTTTTTTAATTATTTATTCATTCATTTATTTATTTATGGCTGTGTTGGGTCTTCGTTTCTGTGCGAGGGCTTTCTCTAGTTGCGGCGAGCGGGGGCCACTCTTCATCACGGTGCGTGGGCCTCTCACTATCGCGGCCTCTCTTGATGCGGAGCACAGGCTCCAGACGCACAGGCTCAGCAGTTGTGGCTCACGGGCCTAGTTGCTCCGCGGCATGTGGGATCTTCCCAGACCAGGGCTCGAACCCGTGTGCCCCGCATCGGCAGGCGGATTCTCAACCACTGCGCCACCAGGGAAGCCCGAGTTGTGCATTTTTGTAACAGTGGACCGGTAAGACTGGAAAAATAGGATGACGCCTTCTGTAAACATTATTTAATCCTCATTTACAGATGAGGAAACGAAGAAGCAAAGGGTGAAGTCACTTACCCCAGCTGGCCACAGCTGGAGAGCAGCAGAGCCAGGTTTTGTACTTAGCACTGGCTAGCTCAAAGCCCACCAAGTTCATCACAAAACCATACTACCTCCCCAAAGTCAAAAATCCTAAAATGCCAGGCTGAGGAATTTGTGCTTGGTTTGATGAACCACAGGGCAAGGCTGAGACTAGGGTGAGGCTAGCGGAGCACTCACCTTGGGCTCAGAATTTAAGGGGGTGCCAAAAAACTTGGTAATCAAGATAAATAATATTATAATGCAATATTTAAAAAACATAAAATCAGCAAAATTGGCGCCCAGCTCATTTTTTTGCTCTTTTTGTAAGTAAAGCTTGATTGAAGCCAGGGACAGGATTAGGGGGAGGCAGGGTTATGCAAGCACAGGGTTGAATCCTGTTCTTTATTTTAAATTTTGGTATTTTGCTCCTCATTGATTTCTTTGGGATTAATTTTGATTTTTTAAAAAATATTGCATTAAAATAATATTTATCTTAATTACTGAGGGTTTTGGCATCCCCTTAAATTTTATACCCGAGGTGAGCACTTTGCCTGTCTTACCCTAGTCCCAGCCCAGCCTGACTTTGCTTTCAGCAAGAGTCATCTGGCCCTACCACATGATGATTCAGAGTGGGGAGCTGAGAAGAGCAGGCTAGAGCAAAAATCTAGACAAGAATGAATCGAACGCTGTCAAATTACTGTTTTAAAATTTTTTGAAACAGTTCCCTTCTGTGTGCTTATGTCATCAAGCCAATACATACTTAGATCCATTTGGTTAATTTTGCTTTTGAATCTTAGTTTTCTTTTTAAACTTGTTTTATAATTATGTAAACTATTTATATGGTTTCAAAGTCAAATCTGTACAACAATATATAGTCGGAGAAATCTAGCTTCTAATTCTGTATCTTCCAACCTGGGTCTTTACCCACTGCTATAAGTAACCATGAAGAAAACTATTTGAATTATCCCCTCCCCCAACAAACAAACAAACAAAAATCAAGACCCAAATGAGGGAACTGGGAGTGAAGCTAGAAAACATGGCGAGAATTTTCAGAGTTAGTCTATATGACTTGGCGATTGACTGCATGGTGAGGAGAAGAACAAGGGCCAGGACCCCAAGACAGTGCCACAATTTAGAGGAGTTGCAGATAACTCTGAATTATCAGAACTGTGCCTCTTTAGTCAGCACTGGGAGGTCTAGGGAAAATCCTGGTTTGGGAGGGATGATGGCAGTCTCAAGTTAGGGGTATGTGACAGCCAACGAGCTTTGGAGTTTTTTGTCCTATTGTTAGGCTATTGACATTGTTGTGTAACAGCGTTAGAGTATAAAACATTTGAAATAATTGGGCCGATGATGGAACTTGAAAATAGTTTTGTTTTAGATTTTTCATGACATATTTTTGTTATTTTGGTAATAAGGCTTTGGCTTTTGAAGATAAAATGGCCATAATTTCAGTTTCTCCTCCCTTCTGTTGAGGAAAATAAAGACAGGATTTATTTATTTGCTTAATATCTAGATTTTCCTCTTTTGATCTCACATCAGGCATCTTAAATGCTAAATGTCTTTTCTCTCTCTGGGGGGTTTTCTGCCTTCATAAACACTCGCCCAGCTACTATATTAGCTAATTTTTCTTTCTTGAAATCCACTCTTACCTGAATTATTTAAATGGATCTTTTCTGAGCTCATTCTAAGTATTTTGCTATTTCATAAAGCAAAGCATTTTAGAATGTGTCCATTTACTAGAAATGTCTTTGGAAGCCCTTTCAACCCACTGTGTGATACAATACCCCATTGTGTGTGTGTAACCCAAACTAGTTTCAGGCTATTTTTACCACACACGCTCACACTGGTTTGAGCATTTTAATTAAATCAGACGAACAACCAATCACTAAGTTAGTCAGTAACCATTCCCTGAAAACAGTCAGACAGATTGTGTCTGTAGATATAGCCTCAGTCTTTTTGTTAACACAGCCATTTTGGTTTTCTTCACTTAATCTCATTAAGGGCATCTGCCTCCCTCCACCTGACTTAGACTTTCTAGGTTTCCTGAGCCAATGAATGTTTAGGTTTCCAATTACGTGTCTCCAGACGCATTTGTTCTGCCCTCATTCTTTTTGTTCTTTCCTTTCCAGGTATTTAATATATTTTGATGCACTGCATTTTTCATTTGTTAAAACTAGTTTTTATACTGGTTTCCAGTTTAGGGTCTTATCATTTTAGTATTAGTGTGTCAGCGTGTGTGTGTGTGTGTGTGTGTGTGTGTGTGTGTGTGTGTGTAGTATCTGTGTGTGTTAGGGCATTATAACATCCTTATCTTGGCTTCCTTTCATCTTTCCCTGATCCCGGAGCTGGACGAAGGCCTTGTGTCTAATAAGTCATTTGCATCAGCATGTCCCAAATGACCAAGAGAGGAGGATAGGAGAGATTAGCATAGTAATCTCATTCTGATGGATAAAATTAGCAAAGATATTCCCCACAAATGGAGAGCTGCCATTGGCGAACTGCTGTGCTTAGAATCAATTACTAAATTACTTTGAGCTCTAAGTTGACATTAACAGAAAAAAATTGCCATCGACCGAAGGGAAATAAGATAAAAAATATGCGATCATTAAATCTCTCGCTACTATTCACGAATGTGACTCACAAGAATGGTACACAAAATAGGGCAGAATTTAATTTCTAACAGTGCCCCCTGTCAACATTTCATCCTCAGCTTCTCCGTGGCCTGTGAGTCGGCAGTGGCCTTTCCCACTCCGTCTTTGCAGAGGAAAGAGAAGCAGGACGGGAAAGAGAGAACAGGTGAGGAAAAGAGGTCTGGTTCAGCTCCTTCACTTTCCTCTAAGGCTCAGCAGCGAGCTGAGGAGACCCAGGGGCGATTTCTGATTTCTCAGCCACCTGATCACACCAAGCAGGGATTGACAGGCTGCCCCTTCATGTCCAAAGGAGAGCCACACCAGAGAAGGCCTGTTGACATTCGGAATGCTCTCTGATCCGCGTCAACAGTAAGTAACAATGTGAAGCTAGCTCTCTCCCCAGTCCTGCTAGCCCAGCCTGCCAGGGAAACAGTGACTAGAAACACTTCCTCACACCATCACCTACACTATCAGTTTGTCCAGAAGTTGTTTAACTCCCACAGAATTTCTTAGAAATACAAGACACCTACATTAAGAAAAGCCTTTCCCCATTCAGAAACACATCCTTGTCTTAATGGGGAGACGGTGCTGATGTTGGGTATAAACAAGGAAATCAGTTCATATTAGGGAAGAAGCTTTAAAATCGCTGAAGTCAGAGCCTGGGGAATCCCAGTGGCAGAGTAATTGTTAATATTATTAGCACAGTATACATATCAGCTGTCGAGATATTATGAGGATTTGAATTCAATCTCTGTTGGGGGAGTCAGGGTCAACATCATTAACTATAGATCTTGTCTCGGTTTCCATATAGATGCCTCAGGGCAAGTGTCTGCCAGATACATCTCTATAGATGGGCAGAACCATAGGACATACAAGGGGCCCATCACACACATCAGTAATAGACAACAAGCTTTTGTTTATCTGAAGGTTTACTGGAATTAACTGATTAGTGTCAACTTGACACAATAACTTTTGTCTACAATGCAGTACATCATTTTGATGGTTTTATTGATGGAGTGTGCTGTCTAATGTAAATTATAGGGGGAAGTCGAATTTAGATAAAGTCTGCCACATTTTTCTTAAGAGGAAACTGGACAAGCTGTTTGTAAAGGCACCCATGACAGGACACCTTCTGCAGTCTTATGGATATTACGATGGTAATTGTGATATTAATAATAATAATTATGAGGGAGAGCTGTAATTGAAATGTATGCAATTCAGGGGTTGGCAAATGCATCTTTAAGGGGACACATTTTGTGCTCTTACAGATATTACAACAAAATTGTGATATTAATAACAGCGATTAGAAGGGAGATTTGTAAGTGAAATGTAAGCAATCCATTCTTAAATGAAACTCGGAACCCACAACCATTAAAGGGAAATGAGGAAATAAGTCTAGGTTGTTAAGGGTGACATGATTTTCATGTAAAAATTGCCTGTGAAAATGGCAGAGAAATTAAATGAGAGCAAGTTGGAGTTTATATATTTACATGGAATTTTAAGTAACTGTAAACAAGTTTTGTTCAAAATCTAAATTCTAATTTGGGGTAAAAATTAAAAACGGATCCTGAGCTTTGAGGGATTATTTGTGGTAAACAGCATCAACATGTCAATCCAAGCAAATATGCATGATTAATTTTGAGATTTGGGTAAATGCAATCGCTTGTAGAATAATCAACTGTGACTATTCCTGGTGATTTAAAATCCCCTAAATTGAGTAGTTTCTAGAAACAATCCAGCACTTAAATTTTTTTTCAGTTTTGTCCTAAGATTCAATGCTAAAATTGTTAACAATTGCAGTTTTCTGAACCCACATTCTAGAAAGAGAAATGATGACTTGCTATAGTCATAGGAGAAATGACAATGTTTACCCTTGAAAGCAGAAATAGGGTGACTGCCTAGGAACTGAGGAACTGCTTACAGGAATATAAAGATGAAGCAGATGCTTAGCAAACTGGCACCATTTAACCCTAAAATCCCTTCCTACTATTGGGACGTAAGTTTTCTTCTTCTTGTTTTACTAAAATATGAGACTCTTCCTTCCTTTCTTTCTCTCTTTCCCCCTTTCTTTCCTCTTTCCCCCTTTCTTTCTTTCCTCCTTTCTTTCTTCCTTCCTTCCTTTCTTTCTTTCTTTTCTCTCTCTCTCTTTCTTTCTTTCTTTCTTTCTTTCTTTCTTTCTTTCTTTCTTTCTTTCTTTCTTTCTTTCTTTCTTTCTTTCTCTCTCTCTCTCTCTTTCTTTCTTCCTTCCTTCCTTCCTTTCTTTCTTTCTTCTCATTGTTCTAAACCCCCTGCAACCACACTGTATTACTAATGTCAACCACACAGATCACAGAGTAGTGTTAATTCCCATCAGCAATTATTGGTCACAGTTTTCTCCCAGGCCACAGTTTCCTCTCAGGGTCACACACTTTCTTCTTCTGTGTTCCCAAGACCTAAAAAAAAAAAAAAAAAAAGATAATGCCAACAGAATGTCTTGTCCTGAGAAAGGAATATTTCACTCTCTCACCTGCAAATGTTAGGATAGCTTCTGTACACACCCTACAAAGAATAACACATGCCTTTAAATACTCCTGAACAAAAAAAAACACAGATGGTTCCTGTGCCTCCTGCACACTTCTTTCCAGCTAGATTCTCTGACAAGAACAGAAGGTCACCTGAGGGTCGCCTCAGGCCCCAGTATCCTTCAAACAAAAAGGACCTACACCTCCTTTCTCCAAGCCATGAACATAGAAGAACAAAAACTTTGGGGGAGGGAAGGGAAAGTTAGTAAATTAATTCACCCAGGCATAAATGAACCAGTTTAACTAAGTAGAAGAAGATTACACCAAACTAGGACTGTCTTCAAAACAGAAGAAAGTAGTTCCTCAGGCTCTTAAGGCTGACAACACGAGTATCAGTGAACGTGTATGGATCAGCAAGCACAATCCTTCAATTTTATTTAATCCTTTCAGCAATTCTGTAAGTTAGGAACTATCATCACCATTTTATAGACAGAAAAACTGAGGTTCTGCCAGGTGAAGTAACACAAATCAAAGTTACATAGATAAATGGCAGAGCTGGGATTTTAACCCGGCATTCAAAAAATCTCTGATTTTAACCGTGCCCTTCTACCTCCCTCTCTTTTGCCCTCCTGCACTGGGGTCCACTCAATCGCCCACCCCCACCCCACCAGGGGTGGCCCCGAGACAGCTGGGGGAGAAGCTGAAGGGTCTTCATTGTGTGGAAGGCAGGGCTGGGCTGGGGGTCCAGCAATCTGCCCCCGGGCAGTGTCTGAAGCAGCAGCAACCCTCACAGCCTTGCTGACAATCACGGACAGAGCCAAGGTTTCTGAGGACAGAGAGACCCAGCCCCCAGAGGGGGGAGGGCGGGGGAGAGGAAGAGGAGCCTCTTTTACCCCTTGCTAGTCATCCTCCAGATTCTTCAGATGAGAGAGAGAGAGATCGTAGCAGCAGATCTACATTTGACAATATTTCTCACCTATGCCCCCCAGACCTCTGATGGTCAAACCCTCGTAATACGCCATGTAATCTGGGTAATAAGAAGAGTTCAGCCCAATGAAAAATAGGGCCAATAGGCAAAAAACAGATATAGGAAAATGTAAAAATCTAGAACCTCCCTTTCCCCCTTCTGTAGCCCCCTTGTTCAGTGTTCCTATCATCTCCCGAGAGCCAAATGTTGAATCTGCCAAGCTGCAGGTCTCCTAGCACCTGGTCCCTTTATGCTAGCAGGCTTTTAGTTTGATCCCATCTCACTCCCGGGGCTCCACCACAGGATGCTCTCCTTGACTCTCTGAATTTCCTATGTTGGTCATTTCTGCTCTGACATTCTACTCAGAATACTATTTCAACATTTCAAATGATGCTGCTGAAGGTAATAGAACAGTTTGGGTAAATGCCCATCAAATAAAGCTAAATATAAAGAACAATATGCAAAATTACACATAAACTCTGATGACAGCAATCAAGGTGGGTGAAGCATGGAATTCAGAGTCAGACAGACCTTGACTAGAATCTCCCACTTACAAGCTCTGTGACTTTGGGAAAGTCATTTCACCTTCCTAAGTCTCTAATTCTCTCAGCTATAAAATAAAAGTGGTGATGACCAACGCAAAGAGTTGTTATGAGAATCAAATGAGATAATACCTGCTTGAGGCTTAGCATAGGACCATGCCTGTTGTAAGTATTTAATAAGTGGTATCTATCATAATTAGAAGGAATGCTGAATTGGGATGGGGGAGGAAATCCTCTAAAATGTTTGCAAAAATTCTCCAAATAATTGAAAGTGCAATTTAAAAAATCTCAGGAGGAAAGATTTCTGGGTTGGGGCTAGGCTAAAGAACCACCTGACCCTCGGAGCCTAGAGAGGAGAAGCCAAGGCAGGGTCCATTCACTTAAGATCAGCAAACCCAGCCTTCAGGATCCATTCATATGAGCACTTCTTGGGTGGATCAACAGATGGGCAAAACAGGAGCCTGTGATTCTTGACTCATTCAAGATCAACTTATACTCACTGCTGGCTTTAAATTCAATATTTCAGAGGGCCCAATTAAGTGAAAGAAACATGAAAAGAAATCTACCTGACAATTATGATCCCCAGCGGGGACAGAAATATATTTATGCACCTGATTATATGTCATTCATCCAACAACTTATTGCCAAGGACTCTTCTGTACCAGGCGCTGTACCTGCGAGGGTCTTGGAAGTGGACCAGACAGACTCACCCTGCCTTATGCTGCTTACCCACCTGGTGTGCTGTGCAGAAAACTTCTGAGCAGTGGAAATAAACATGGTTTGCTTCCCTGGGTTATTCTATGCTTTCCTATATTTCTACTATAAAAATGTATTATTTTTGTTTTCAGGAAAGAAAATGTTGTTAAAAAAATCTACCTGCCCAATATAAAAAATAAAACAAACTAGCGAATACAACAAAAAAGAAACTGACTCAGATATAGAGAACAAACTAGTGGTTACCAGTGGGGAGAAGGAAAGGGGGAGGGGCAAGGTAGGGGCAGGGGATTAAGAGATACAAACTACTATGTATAAAGTAAATAAGCTACAAGGATATATTGTAAAGCATGGGGAATATAGCCAATATTTTATAATAACTATAAATGGAGTATAATCTACACAAGTTTTGAACCTCTATGTCGCACACCTGAAATTAATATAATATTGTAAATCAACGATACCTCAACTATAAATATATGTATCTCCTACCCCCCAAAAAACTACCTGCTACCAAACAACCAGTTCAAGCAAATTTCTAATTTTTAGTTGCTGGGTGGGTATCAGTCAGGTAAGCTGACCTCAGAGTCTCCTGCAGTTCTTTGACGGTGAGGTCAGCTCCACAAGTTTCCAATCATGAACCTCCGTGAGCCCTGGGAGCCTATACTCGGCAGGAAGGTAGGAGCAGCAAGTCTTGATTTTCCTGTCTTCCTCTCTACATAAAATGCCCTAAGAAGCCCAGAGAATGTAGTTTTGGTTACTTTCAAACACAGTCATTTTTAAGAATTGACTTCATCTTAGAAATTTATTTCTAGAACTTAAAATTATTGCTAGTATTTCTGGATCAGCTAGATTGTGCTAAGCACTTTATATGCATTGTCTCCTTTAATCTTCACAACAAACCTAAGGAATATGTAGTGCTATTATAATTATCACTAAATAAGTTGTCCATGATTATAGAATAAGAAATGCCAGAGCCAGATTCAAATGCCCAAAATCAGAGTCTAAAACCTAGTCTAACACCATTTCACTGCATCCTGAAAAACTGCTTCCTAAGTCAAATGGGGTTTGGGCATCAATATCTGAGATGGAGTCAACCTCTAAATGCTGGAGACTCAACAGCAGGTTTCTTGCTACTTGAACCTCAAACCAGTAAAGAGTAAATCCCCTTTCCTTGCTGCCCCCCAAGGCAAACCCAGGCCCTTTGCTTTTGTAAGATTTCATTGATAGTTGCTATCAGGAATCATGTGGGGTTACACACCTTAATGAGAATTGGTAAATGGCAGGGAAAGTATAGCTTCTTGAGATCTGTGTTCGCATATGGAGCCGGTTCTCACATTCATATCAATGTGCAGGATAAATCATCATAGTTACCCTTTTTGGGCACTTAATCTGTATCGTGTCCTCTTAGACGTGCTTTAGATTTGCTACCTTGTTGATAAGGAAACCGAGACTCAGATGAGTTAGGTAACTTGCTCAAGTTCACAAAGAACTTGAATTCTGACCTAGACCGTCTGGCTCCAGAGCCCATGCTCTTAACCAATTCAGCTGTAGTGTCTCTCCTTGGCCAGCACAGCTCCAGAGGGCAGAAGGGTAGAAAAGAGAAGGATTTCATTCCTGTCCAAGAAGAAACTTCCAGAAGCTTGGAAGTGTCCAACAGAATGGCGAATGCCCTGGACATAATGAGAACTCTGCCAGGAAGTGTAGTCACAGTCAGGTTTACATGCTCTGGGATGCTGGGCCAGGACCCCCTGCATTGTGTGAGACGTTAGAATAGACACTCTCAGAGGAGAATTTGGTGAGATTGGGAGCTTTCAGATCGTGTGCTTTCTTACAATAGGATCCAGCCTCCACCTTTAGTTTACTAGTGTGGGACCACTGTGAATTTCAGATAAACCAACGTTTATTATGAGGCATCAATCTCATTCTTACCCACCTCCATCAAAATCCAAGACTCCACAACGTGAAGACCAAACCAAGTATCTCTGTTCTCTCTTTTTCCACTAGATGTCCTGCCTCTAAGAGCCCTTCCAATGCTGAGGTTCTGCCATACCTTCGGTAGGATATCGATTGGTGAAATAGGCCTGGTGTGCAAGAGAGGGCCTCTCATCACTTTGCACAAGAAGCCAGTGGATCTCAGGAATCACATGAAAGGCTTCTCCCAAAAACATATCCAGAATTAATAGTCTCTACTACTTCCACTGTCACCACCTTGGGCCACACCATCGTCTTCTTTCACCTGGAGAATTGCAATAACCTCATCATTATCTTCTGGTACTCTTGTCCCCAGTATCAGATCTCCATATTTCCGAGTGATTCATAAAATATGTAAATCAGGTCACAGCCCTCCTTAGTTCAGAGCTCTCCAGCTACTTTCTGTTTCCATTAAAATGAACGACAAAGGCCCTCCAGTGGTCTCCCAAGCCGCCTGTGATCTGCCCTCCTCCACCCCAGACTCACCTCCTACCACCTGCCCATTACTCCCTCTGCTCCAGCCGCTGGCCTTGTGACCCCGACCCACCAAGAAGCCCCTGCTTCAGGGCCTCACCTTTGCTGTTCATCTGCCCGACGCCTGTGTGACTCACTCCCTCCCTTCCTCCAGGTCTCTGCTAAAATGTCACCTTATCAAGCCCCAGCATTAGTCCAAACGGACAAATCAGAAGAAAGTTCGTCTCTTTCTCAATTTGATCCCATCTGCCAGAATATTTTCATAACCACATGGATGTATAATAGCCATGAGGAGAAAGGCACCACCTGGAGTTGTGTGAAACCCATCCCTCAGGAGTAGCCCTGGATGTGGTGTCCGCCGTCCATTCCTTGCACAAGAGCACCACCCCACGTCCCCTGCTGTACTCCCATCCTCCTGACCTTATACATTCTCCTCCCTAGGACTCATTACCATCTAACGTAGCACTTACCTATTTGGTTCTGTGTTTGTTGACTGGCTCTCCGCCCCACCACTAGAACGAAAGGAGCCAGGGCTTTGTTTTGGTCCGTGTGGTACCCCAGTACCTACAACTGTGGCTGCCACGTAGGAGGCACTCCAAAAATATTTGTTCCACGACTGAAAGACTGAACGACCCGATGCCCTCGGGAGCAGAGAGTGCAGAGTCAGATGTAACAAGGCAGTTGTAGAGACTAGGAAGAAGCAGGGGCGGGTGGGGGAGTGGAGGGGGAAATTATGACTTTGGAGAACGAAGATCCCGCGAGCCGCCCGCAACTTGGCCAAGTACACATACTGGGCTGGTCAAAGTTTCGTTCAGGTTTTTCCATAAGCTGTTACGGAACACATATACCTATACACACGTGTATGAGAGAGAGAGGAAGACAGTTATAAGGTTAAATGCCCAAACTGTATATAAAAGGAATGAGTGTGTAAATCTGTGCAAGTGACTGAGCAAATTAAAGGAAAGGAGGCAAGGAGGGACATTTTAAACAGACCGTTGCCTGTGAGCTGTGGTTCTCCACCAGCAGCCAAGTCCAAGGTGTGGAGACCTGAGGAGCCGGGATGGTGTCTAGAGGTGTGTGTATGGCCCCCACTGGAGGCTGCGAACACGGGGGCTGCAGAGGCAGAAGAATACAACCGGCCCGCTTTCGTTGTCCCTCTCCTGTGCTTCCCTCCACCAGCCCCCGCATACCCATATCAAAGAAAACGAGAGGGAAGCACACCCACGATGTAACGGGGCAATTTCCATCCACGTGAAGACAAAGGAGCAGCACCAGTGTTCTCTGAAGACCTGGAGCGGGGGGTGCTGGGCTGAGAAGCCACCTGTGCTGGCGATGAGTCAATCAACAGCTCCGCTCACCAGCATGGCACAGTCTGAAGGGGCATCTGAGGACATCAGCTCAAAAGGAACACTTAGGAGCAGCTGGTTCTTCAAAACAAAAACACGACGGACAGTTGAACAGAGGCAGACTCCTAGGTGAGGGAAGACTGCGCAATCTGTCTATTCCAATTCCCTATTCCTCCTTTGTGGAGATGCAAAGAAATCTGGAGCACCGTTTGGGCTACTTCTATGTTGATGACCTGTCAGGAAAAAAGTGTTTTCTATTTGAGTCCAAAGCCCCTGAAAGAGCAGTAAGTAAAAGTCATACTGGGTAGAGCACATTTTTTCACGGAACATAAACGTACATTGGAGGGGTTTTTTTTGGTGCTCAGTGACAATTCAATCATCCACATTTGATTCTCCTCTTCAGGGAAAGGGATGTGAGCTCTCCCAGGGTCACAACTGATGCAATCTGGGGAACAACAGCATCTTATCCGTTTCTGAGGCACGTATATTTTGTCCTTCAATAATTAAAACATTTCATCCCAGAATTCCTCTTCTGCCCCTAAATGTGTCATCTCACTAACCAGGGCTGTGTGAACAATAGCAGTTCACTGAATTGCATTCACAACCGTTATTGTAAAACAACATCAAAACCGTATGTGATTTAGCATAATCCATTTCCTGTCAGGCATTTGACTTAATGATATTTCCTCTTCTACTTACTTATGTACTTCATTATCTGTTTTTGTGTCTTCAGAAACACCATAAACGACAACCAACAGGAAAAGACTGGTACATTTTTCAGAGCATATTTCATTTTTCATCTTTAATGGGTCTTTTTGTAGGGTTCTTGCAACCAGTTGAAAGAGAATGAAACATTTCCTTGCCTCGCGCCAAAAGTACCGCTTACACTTGGAGCAACCTTTGGAAGGGAAACGCCTGACTGCTCTAAAGTTCAGCAAAGAGAGTGATGGAAGAAAAGGCAAGTGCTGGTACTCTGAAGAAGAGTGGTTCCCCTCCAGCCACAGACACTGTAATTGCCACCCCGCTCCTTATTTCCTTTACTTCCTCCCATCTGCCTTCCTTTCCTAGGTACGCTGATGTTTTGGTTCAATGCTAATCGCATTTGTGTTGCACACTAAAGCTCACAGGATTCTTTCTCAACAGACATTATTTTTGCGGATATAAAGTGCAATTTGCTTCCTCTACTCCCTTTAAAACATTTTTTTCCTCTGTCTCTCTTTAGAAGTGTCCTAAAGGTAAAGAAAACTTAGGTACAGTCACCCGGGACCTTGCTACTTAAAATGTGGGCCTCCAGCAGCACCCGGAGCTTGCTAGAAATGCAGAATCTCAGGCTCCACCCCAGATCTACTGAACCAGAACCTGCATTTGTAACAAGATCGCCAAGGTGATTCACTGACACATTCAAGTTCAAAAAGCACTGACTTAGAAAAAGACAAACACTGGATGATATCACTTACATGTGGAATCTAAAAAATACAACAAACTAGTGAATATAACAAAAAAAGAAGCAGACTCACAGATAAAGAGAACAAACTAGTAGTTACCAGTTGGGGGGAGGCATATAGAGATGGGGGAGTGGGAGGTCAAACTATTGGGTATAAGACATGCTCAGGGATGTATTGTATAACACGGGGAGTATAGCCAGTATTTTGCAGTGACTGTAAATGTAAAGTAAGCTTTTAAAATTGTCACATGTCAGGAAGGGTCCCCTTACTCTTAGATAATTACAAAATAAACAGATCTCCAGGAGAGAAGCCCCTCCCCACTTTCAGATGACCCCCTTTCAATCTGTACCCCACTAAGACTTTAAACGCAGAAACTCAGAATTTATTACATTGCTACACTTTCAAACTCAGCAGGACATCCTGACTCGTTGGAAGGCAAAGGACTTGGTATAGTGACAAACCATCCCAGTTTGTCCAGGAATGAGGGATTTTCCCAGGATGTGGGGTTTTCAGTTTGAAAACAAGGACAGTCTCAGGATAACTGGGATGGTTGGTCATCTTATTCTAACGTCATTTATGAAACCCAGTTGGCCTAATGAAATTGGCACACGAAAACTAACTTGTTAGAAGCAAACAACTTTCATAGAAATAATTTACTGTAACTGCAAGCTAATTCTCTGAGCCCTCACACTTGAAAGCCACAGAATCAGAATCGAATAGATCATCAGAGCAGATTTCTTTAAATTGGCTGGAAGTGCACAGCTCTTGTTTCAGCATCAATAGATGCGTTCAGTTTCAACTAAGCTGTTCACTAACTGCATTGATTTTTAAGGCTAGGCTAAAGGTATTGAGAAAATATCCAGCGGACACAGAAACTGGGGTGTTGGAAGGCTGACCGGCAGAGGAGAAATTTTGCTCTTGTAGATTCTTCCTGGGAGTGCCACTGGCTGGGTGCAGATATCCCAGGGGCCATTCGTAGTTTTAACCTTTGGCCACTTGATGATTGAACCGTTCTAGTCCATCCCTGCGCCTGGGGCTCTCAGAAGACGCCACGGGTACAAGTTCTTGCTCAAGGTCCAACAGCTGTCAGGGCAGATGGCTGGGGATTTGTTTACCGGGGTCCTAAGTATCCCCCTTTAGCTCTAAGGCACTGGGAACAATTTGACAAATTTGATTAACTGAGAACAATATGATGCCGGTCTGGGAAGCTCACTCTACACCTTCACAGAGTTCCTTATGTTCTTTTCATGGTCTGAGGATACAGGGTGATATTAGCTATCTCCTCAGTCCAATGAGAGTCTCGGAGAAAACAAAGAGATTCATCACCCTTGGCTACCCCTTTCGTCTTACAGCTGAAGGTTTCTGTCCGTGGGGTCTGTGATTCACACGTGCAGCCAGCTGTGCTATCAGAGAGAGGCTAGACAACATCCCCAGTGCCGCCTCCAATAGATGGAAATGTGGCTTCTCGTTCTAAACCATTCCATCGCTTCCTCGTCATTGACAAACTGTATCTGCTTTGAGAAACTAACAAGAAGCAGTCGATCTGCTGGAAAATCTTATCCACCCTCTACCCTCCCAACTTGCCTCTGCTTCCTCTCAACTTCCCAGAGTTTCCTTGATGAACCCCCAATGGCTGGTTTGCAAAGCACTTTGTGCTTTGAGATGGCGTGTGTCCTTGGGTCTGTGAGAGGCCCCGCTGCTGCTGGGTGGCCAGACAATAGTCAGCTCTGGGCAGTCAGTCTGTGGGAATTCCTGAGCAAGCTGCAAGCTGCTATGAATAGCCTGGCATTTGGAAGAGAAGATTCGCAGAGGAGTCTCCTGCTGTGCCCTCTAGCTCTCAACTTGATGAAGGAGGCAAGCCCAGAGCCCAAGAGGGTGGGAAGGGCTCGGGGAGGAGGCCCATTAGGGGACAGGCTCTCTTGTGTCCAGATTCCACTTGGGTGACCCTGGGGAGAGAGACTCTTTTCCAGGGCCACAATGCTCCATTTATAAGCTGCAATTAGTCGCAAACAAAATTTGTGCATCCACCACTAACTGTCAGCTCAAGAGGTTGAAAGTTCAGTCCTAGGGAGGTCAGGGCGTCTTCTAAGGGGCTGATGACTTTGCTCACAACCTCCCCTCCTCCGCATGGTGCCTGGGGACCCTTCCCTGGGGAGAGAACCACATTCCAGATCAGGCTGCCCGCAAAGCTGAACGAGCAGCGTCCGAGGGCCTCTGGCTCTGGAAGTATTAGTGCCGCAGACTGATGGCCCCGTTAGACTGACCTTTCTGTGGCAGAATGTTGACTTGGTTTATAATAAATATAGCCATTTGAGAAGCGCTAGGCAAGGAACTCTGTAGTGATTATTAGGATTTAGCTGATGTTTGAAAGTTCAGCCAGTTTTGCTTGCATATTCCATATGGAATAAAAAAGCCAGAAGGGCCCAGAAGAAAATGAGCTGTTCTTTGCCAAATCAAAATGTGTAAATAGTTCTTCTGAGAGCGTAACAAAGGGCCTATTTTGCCTTTAAACACCAGAGCCAAAAACAGGAAAAGGCTACAATTAACTACCGGCACCACAATGTGAAGTTAATCAATAATGGAATGATTATTACAAAGCTGTCATGCATTAACCATACCTAGTGCGTGAGTGCTTCTTTCAGAGTATGAACATCCTTTCCAATTCCAGATACATTTTTTTTTTTTCCTTTGTGATGGCACATTTTCATTTTCCATTGTGTCCTTAATTCTCATCTGCAGTCCTCTGACCCTCAGTGCAAACTGTGACTAAATTCCTCCTTCCCCCACGTGTGGGGTGTGATGTTGGAATCCCAGGATGGCACTGCACTTCAGAGAAATGAGAGACTCTTCCATCTGGAGCCTGGGCTGGCAAGGATTGCATCCTTTATTTCCTTAATGAGCTCAGAGCCGTTGCTCACTAGATGATGTTGACTTCCTCAGATGAAAGTAAAATTAATGGTTCCATTTGCATTGAGTAAATCACTTCAGGTCTTCCCAAGTTTTCATTCAGGTCACCCAAACACCAACATCAGGTCTAAACTAGAGAAATGCTGATGATTTTATAACCTTTCGGGCAGTATCATAGCAGATCTACCCAACAAGCCTACCTAACCTGCCCATCAGTGGGAGATAGAATATGGCCCTGGGTGGGAAAGAAGTTAGCTGGCTACTCCATCTCTGGCACCCTCGCAGGAACCACACAGCACAGAGGCAGACTTCTCTTCCAGGCTCCCGTTTGGACCAAACCCAGCTTTCCAAATGTAACGCCATCAGTGATAGTGGACATAGTGTGACTAAATCAGACACTCAGAGAGCTCCTCCCACCCCCAGCAGAAACTCTGCTTCCTTCCCTCCTCTCTCCTTTTGAAATCACCAAAGCCATGGGCACTGCTCCCACTTAGAGGGAGTTGCAGTGGCTCTCTTTTCCAAAGATGGTGCTCTGGGGGACTGTTTTTCCCTTCACTCTTCCTATCCCCTCCCTCCCCTCCCTCACGCCCCCCACAACACACATCTGGATTCAGCCATTGAGAGCACACGAGTAACTGTTCCTCAGCGGGCAGAGATCTTGAAGCCAGACTATGACAGCCAATGATAAATTAATGAGAAACCTCCCGTCACCTGGTGGGTAATTTTTTTCTAATTAAGTTAATTGGATTTTTTTTTATTATAAAAGGAATGCATGTTCATTATTAAACATTTGTAAAACGCAGAAAAGTAGAAAGTTGGAGGAAAAATAGAAAGCCTACAGGCGGGTAATTATAGTCTCAGAATTATTAGTTATTTTGACTGGGCACCAGTTAATCCATAAATTAGAGTTTTAGAGTCAACCGCAGTTCCACTTTCTAGTTTAACTACCAGTGTCTCCCCTAAGTCAACGCCATGGTTATTTACCACAATTCCCTGGGAGAAGGCAAAATCCTTTCTGTCTGAACTGCAGGCCCACTTAAAATTCTAAGGCAAACCTGCCCTCCTCAGAGTCACCTGAGAATCACTCCCTGGAACCCTTCTGTTTGGGCCCCAGGGCTTCTCCCTCTAGACCTCCTTCTCCAGGCCAGCTCCCTGGTCACCAGCTTTCATGGAGCACAGAACTCTTATTCTTTCCTCACAATAAAACCTCTTCAAATTTCTCCAATATCTGTTTTTATTAAAAGTCCAATGGCTAACAGAGTTTCTGGCAATTAATCTCTTTATTTCCCTCTTGCAAAATGTGAACATTTCTACAAAAAGACAAAAGCAGAATTATGAAGCAAACATCAGGCAAAATTTTGGCTCAAGTACAAAAATCAAATATCCATCGACCGCAGCTACCTACAACTCAGCAAGGAAGCGACAAATGATCAGGAAAGTTTCTAGCAGTCAAAGCTGCATTGCAAAACCAAGGTTCCAGTGGCCTTGTGCCCTCTCACATCGTCCCTCTTATTAGAACCCTATTCGAGAAAACTAGAGTTCTCAGTTCTCTTAGCTACAACGAGCAAATTGCAAGGTGAAACTGGATTCTGGTGGGAGAGTAAAAACAACCCAACTGGAATGAAGGAAATAGAAAGACTGTCAAAGGTAGATGTGAGGATTCAAAAGGCGTAGCAATCTGAGGCCATGTTGTATAGGCAAATTGTTCTCTGCACTTCATTGGCCCTTGACTTACTGCTACATTACCGCACAATGCAGTTATAATGAGGTAAAACTGTGTTCTGTACCTTGAGTCTAGAAAAAAATGGAAATTTGTGGCCCATTTTAGATATAATTTTTTTAAAACTTTCAGTGGGATATCTCCATTATATGGTAAACTCAATTGTCAGTACAAGTTTATTGTCTGCGTGGGGCTCTGGACTGCAGTGATAGTTACTGTGGCTGACCAAGGGACCGCCTGAGGCCACTAGCTTCCCCTAAGCTGCGTGAGGACAGGGCTTTCTCTGTTTTGTTCACTGCTTTTCAGCGATGCCTGTAACATTGGTGGTACATAATTGGTGCCCAAAGTGGTATTTGTTTAATAAATAACCAAAGGCCGATGGGAAGTCTATGGGCAGAGATGAGGATGGGTATAAAGAGAACCATCAAGGCATATTCTGAGGATAGTTTAGGGCCTGAGACACATAGGACATTATGGATATCATCTTAGTATTGAAGACGTCTCAACAGATAGAAGAGAATTTAGTTCTTTTTTGTAGCCAGTAGAATAGCATTAAAATATTTTGAAGCATCTTGAAAAACACAGTAAAACCTATGTATGATACACTAATTACTGTAACAAATAGACCAGCCAATATATAATTATATTATATATATAATGATATTATATATAATTATACATATATATAATGACTCAAACACAATGAAGTTCATTTACTATAGTAATGGGTGGGCGAACAGGTCAGCCCTTCCCCACCGGTCACCCAGGGACTCATGCTGATGGAGGCTCTGCCATCTTCAAGAAATGGGGGGCTCTCTCTATCCAGCCTACTGAAAGGGGAAAAGGGTATACAGTACTTTTACTCTCTTTGGTGAGAGCACGGTCTCAAGGCAACAGCTAACTGCAAGGGAGGCTGGGAAATGCAGCTCCGCTGTGTGTCTAGGAAGATAAGAAAAAGGGCTTTGGAGAACGCCAGGCAGTCTCTGCTATGAACAGATTAGCTGAACTTAACAATTACCCTCCTTCAACTGTATAACAAATGTTCTATACCTTCATTCCAAAAGGAATAACATAATCATTCCACAATGTATACAGCTATTAAATCAGTATGTTGCACACCTGAAACAAATATAATGTTCTATGTCAATTATACCTCAATTTAAAAATAATAATAAACTTAAAAAAAAAAGAGTACATTCTATATGGTTCCATTTATAGGAAGCTTAAAAACAAGCAAAACTAATTCAGATGTTAGAATGTTTGTTATTCTCGGGGAAGAGAGGGCAGTGACTTAGGATGGATACATGAGGGGGCTCCTGGACAGTTGGTAATGTTCTATTCTTTGTATGTTCTGTTTATCAGGTGAGCTCCCTTTGGATAATTCATTAAGCTATCTATATACTTATGATTTTCATACTTTTAGGTATGTATGCTATGCTTCAACACACAGATCCAGTCAGTTGGATCCAGAACTTTGTATTCTGGTTAGTTTCATGGCCAGATGGCATAGTGTTTGGATCAATACTCCGGAATTACAGGGTCTGGATTGACATCCAAGATCTAACCACTTCCTCTCTGAGAGATCTTGACCAAGGTACAGACTGTCTGAGCTTCAGCTTCTTCATCTGTAAAATGGGCTAACTGTGATACCTCACTCAATGTCATTGAGAGAATTAAATCATCTCAATAAACATTAGCTCTTGGGGTGGTTCTTGTTGCTCTTCCTTTAAGGCCATGGAGAAGATGAAAATGTCCTGGGGAAGAGGGAGGGGAAGGACGAAGTTTGAGTTAAGATAAATTTTGAAGGTGAAGAATGAGGGGTAAATTATGATGTTGAGGTGAAGGAAAAAGAGACCAAAGGCTTGGCTTTTCTCCTTCTATTCTCTGTTTCTGGTTTCCTGTCCATCTCTAAACATGGAAGATCGACTAACTAGGTGATCTTTAGCTGGTTAGTCTTTCCAGCTATAGAAGCATAGAAATGGGAGGGCAATGCAAATGTCAACCAAAAGCCAAACACAAATTACCATGTTTGATCTAACATCAAATACAAAGGCCCAGAAACTTGGGAGTTAAGGGAGGTAAATTCTCAGTGGTGGAGTTATGGGTTATATTTTTTAAAAGAAAGAAAAGAAAAAAATAACAATCACAAGCAAACACAAGTTCATACAAGAAATTTATGCATAGCGGGTATGACTTGAATTTATTACAGATGTAGTCTAACCTCCTGTACTTTTTAAATGAAACTATGAAATCATAGTGTCTCAGAGCTGGAAATGAAAATAGAAATCACGTAACTCTATCTCTTCATTTTGTGGATGAGAAAACAAACACCAGGAGACTTCCCTGGGGGCACAGTGGTTAAGAATCTGCCTGCCAATGCAGGAGACAAGGGTTCGATCCCTGGTCCAGGAAGATCCCACATGCCGCGGAGCAACTAAGCCCATGTGCCACAACTGCTCAGCCTGCGTGCCACAGCTACTGAAGCCCATGCACTCTAGGGCTCATGCTCTGCAACAAGAGAAGCCACAGCAATGAGAAGCCCACACACAGCAATGAAGACCCAACGCAGTCAAAAAATTTTAAAAGTTTTAAAAAGGGAAAAAAAAGAAAAAGAAAACAAACACCAAAATCCTCTGTGATATTCCCAAGATAGCAAAATTAGGTAGCTTGTGACAGAGCTGGGGCTAGGACCCAAACTTGACAATAATTGGAATGACCCTGAGTTTCTGAAAGACTTTTCATCATTGAGGAGACTATGTCCATTATAATCTACTTGCAGGACTAATGTATTTTTAGAAACATTTTCATCAACAAAGACTGAAATCAAAATGATTGCCTTTCTGAGTTGATTAAAGATGATGGGTTGAAGACGGTCATAAATTCCTTCCTACTCCCCCATTGGGAGGCAAAGTCGTATCTTCTCCCTTTGATTCTGGTGTGGCCCTGTGACTGACTTCGAGTGACACAGTACAACTTCCAAAGCTGGGTGTCAAGCAATCTGCAGCTTCTGAGTTTACAGGCTCAGAACACTGCCTCTTAGAAGCCAGCCGCCAAGCCATGAAAAACCTGATCCACGTGAAGAGGCCAGTGGAGGAGAACCAAGGCACTCTTGCTGACAGCCCTAGCTGAGCTCCCAGCTTATAATCACACCCACTGCCAGCCCCTCAGAGGAGCCCTCAGAGCGCTCAGTCCAGACTGTAGAATCATGAGAAAATAAATTGTTGTTTTAAACCCTTACGTTTTGGGGCAGCTTGTTACAGAGCAGTAAAAGCTCACTCAAGCATTCAGTTTAAAGAGGACTTACAGTAATTAACAACTTCATCAATTTAGTGAAAAAAAGCAGTCCAATATTTTAAGAGGAGGAGAAAATGGAGATGAATTATTTCCCCGAATCTCTAGAAATAAATGACAGAGGGATCTATTTGATTAAGAGTGGTCAGGGTAGGCCTCTCTGATAAGGTGACATTTGAGCAGACATCTGAGGAAAGGAGAGAGTCAAGTATGTGAAGTCAGAAAATGAAAAGGCCAAGAGACAAGTGAGGGCTTGGTAAAGCTGAGTTCAAGCTTGGTAAAGCTACCTTGAGTTCAGATGGTGATGGAAAAGTAGATCGGGATTTTTCTTCTTTGTCAGATCATTTATTTATTCATGCATGCATACATTCCACAGTTATTTATCAAATACCTGCAATGTGCCAGGTATTGTGATAGGGGCTGAGGATACATATGGTAATGAATAAGAGAGATGAGGGTGAGGATTAAGGTTAGGGTCAAGGTGTCCAGAAGACTGAAAATAAATAAGTAAGCGAATAAATGGACAAGATACTTTCAGATAGGCAAGTGCTATGAAGAAAACCAAAAAGGATGAAATGACAAGAAGTGACCGGAAGGAGACTTAGAACGCAGGGAAGGGCTCTCCGAGAAAATGACATTTGTATGAGACCAAAATGACAAGAAGGTTATAGCCACGCAGATAGCTGAAAAAGAGTATTCCAGGCAGAGGGAACAACGAATGCAAATGTCTTAATCCAGGAATGAATTTAGCATCATCAAGAAACAGAGAGAAGGTCAGAGTGACTGAGGAAAAATAAAGCAGGCGAGTAGTATCAGATGAAGTCAGAGATAGACAGGGGCCAACTTCATGTAGGAACTTGTTAGCCCTGACAAGCCTGGATTTGATTTTGACTGTGATGGAAAGTCTTTGAAGGGTTTTAAGAGTAAGAGCTTCTCAATCTGATTTGTGTTCTTTGAATATCACTCTGGCTACAGTGGGGGAGAAGGAGGACAAGTGAAAAATGATGATAGCTTCAAGTAGGGTGGTATCCACGGCCATAGCAGGAAGTATACATGTTTGGAATATGTTTTGGACGTAGAATCAGTCAGACTTGCTGAAGGTGAGGGTTGAAGGAAAGAGAGAAATCAAGAATGACCCCTCTACTTTTGCTTGAACAACTGGGATGATGGTGGTTCCACTCACTGAGATGGAGACCATTGTCGTGAGAATAGGGCTGGTGCAGGAAATCAAGAGTTCTGTTTTGGTCATGATAAAATTGAGAACTCATTAGAGAGAGACATGGAAATGTCAAGAAGCAAGGGGATCTTTGAGTCTGGGATTCAATGGGAAGGACATAACTGGAGGAATAGAAATCACTAGTCATATGGATGGTATTTAAAGTCTTTACAGAGGATGAGAATTCCCAGTGAGACACTAAACAGGAAAGAGAATAAAGCCAGAAATCCAGCCCTGGCTTACTCCAACATCAAGGGCTTGAGTAGAGGGCACGTCAGCAAAGAATGAAAAGGATCAGTCGGTGACATAGAAGGAAAACCAGAGTCAGAGTGTGGTGTCACGGAAGCCAGGATAAAATATTCTTCTAAGGAGGGAAAGACTGAATGTGTTGAATAGTTTTAAGAGCTCAAGTGGGAGCTGACCTTCCCATTTTTCAGGATGAAAGCCTGACTCTTCCTTCTCTCACTCACCGTATCCTGACTGCAAAGCTATTCTTCACCACTTCCAAGTCACCTCCTCATGTGCGTAACTGAAACAGCCCCTTAACTGGACTCCTGGCTTCTGCCCTTGCTCCCTGTATTACTTACCTATTGCTGCAGAGCAAATTATCCCCAAAGTTAGCAGCTTAAAATAAGCATTTATTACCTCACAGTTTCTGTGGGTCAGGAACCCAGGGGAGGCTTAGCAGGGTGCTTCTGGCTCAGCATCTCTCATGAGGTGAGCATTGAGGTGTCCTCCAGGGGCTTGACTGGAGGGTCCAAGATGCCCCACCGGCACGGCTGTCCACATGGGACCTCAGCTCCTCTCTGGCCACTGGCAGGCGTTCTCGGTTCCTCACCACATGGGCTGTCCATAGGCTGCTTGAGTGAACCGAGAGAGAATGAGAGGGCGAGGAGGAGGCTGCATTTCTCCTTATGTTTAATCTCTAAAGTCCCGCACCCCTCTTCCACCATTTCTATTTGTGAGAAGTGAGTCACCGAATGCAGTCCACACTCAAGGAGAGGAAATCAGGCTCCCCTCTTTGAAGACAGGAGTATTGAAGCATCTGTGGGTACATATTTTAAAACCCTCACACTCCTCTGTAAGCTTTTCTCAATACAGAAGCCAGAGTGATCATTTATGTCAATTCTCTGCCCAGTGGCTTCTCATCTCACTCAAACAGCAGCCAAATCCTTACAGAGGCCTTCAGGGTCCTACGTGCTCTGGTGCCCCTGCAACCTCTCTGACCTCACCTCCTACCCCTCTCCACATTATTCTCTCCACTCTAGCCCCTCCAGCCTTCTTGCTGTTCCTGCTACCTGCTTGGGCCTTTGCACTTGCTTTTCCTCTACCTGGAATGCAGATCCTCCCAGATATCCAAATGGCTCTTTATCTTACTTTCCTTAGGTTTTTACTCAATGAAACCATCCCTGAACACTCTATTTCAAACTGCCACCTCACCTGCACTCCCTAACTCTTTTCCCTACTGTATTTTTCTCCATAGCATGTATCCCATCTGTCATCTTATATATTTTACTTATTATCTTTTGTGTCTATCTCTCCCCACTAACAGGCAAGTTCCATATAGGCAGGGGAATTTTTTGTTTTGTTCACTGCTATAAACCCAGTGTCTAGAACATTGTCTGGCACAAAGGAGGTGCTCAATAAATATGTCCTGAATATTGGTAGCCAGAGGTAGAAACACCTGAGGAATCATGCTTCCAAAATGAGAGTCTGCTCTGGACCTCAGAAATTGATCTCAATGGAATAATCAATAAGGACTATGAACCTATCTATGAAGCAGAAACAGACTCATGGACACAGAGAACAGACTGGTGGTTGCCAAAGGGGAGGGAGTTGGAAGAGGGATGGAGTGGGAAGCTGGGGTTAGCAGATGTAAGCTATTATATACAGAATGGATAAACAACAAGGTTCTACTGTATAGCAGAGGAAACTAAATTCAGTATCCTGTGATAAACCATAATGAGAGAGAATATAATAAAAGAATGTATATATGTATAACCGAATCACTTTGCTGTATAGCAGACATTAACACAACATTGTAAATCAACTATGCTTCAATTAAAAAAATAAAATAAACAAGAACAATGAGATCTTCTTCCTATTTGGGATGGGGTACCATGTTCTCATGGGTACCACGCACCCACCCGTCATCCCTGCATCTTCTGCCAGGGCAAGTTGATAAAGTAGTGTGCTGATAATGCAGGAAGCAAAAATACATGCCAACCAAAGCCACAGTGGGGCTGCCCAGATTGAACTCAGGAAGACTGGCAAAGGGCTACATGACAATGAGGACATCTGCCTTGCAGAGTGAAATACAGTAAGTCGATGTCAGAGTTTTATTTTGGCTCTTGGGCAAGTTTTATCTAGAACTAAAAACAGACTTCACGATGATTCTAGCCAGGCTCATCTCTTTCTCTAAGAGCCTTTTCTGCAAACAAAAATAAACTCCTCGCAACACCAGGATCATGCCTGCCTCCTACAAGTATTTCCCACAGAAAGGCCAACCATGGCAGGTAGATTGTGTAAGGCTGCGGAAGTGATCTAAGCCAGAGAGAAAGTCATTACCAAAAGTCAGCAACAGTGTCTACCTTCTCTGGGGAGGTTTCAGAATGTAGTGGCATGAGCAAGAACTCTCCAAGGAAGTAATGGTGGGGAGTTGGGGAACAGAGGAATGGTACAGTTGGCAGTGAGGTAGGACAAAGAACTACATTGAATCCCAGTGCCTGAAAAATGCCAGCCATGAAGATGAAGACTGTCTGTTCATTTATCTTATCCCTCCACATCCTCTTGGGCCCATTGGTCTAGAGCAGTACCGTCCAACAGAACTTTCTGTGATGATGGAAAGTTATATCCACACTGTCTGATATGGTAGTCACTAATCACAGGTTGCTGTTGAACAGTTGAAATGTGACTACTCTAACTGAATTTTTAAATTTAATTTAATTTAAATAGCCACGTATGGCTAATATCTACCATATTGGACAGTGCAAATCTAGAGCAAAAGAGGGTCTTTGGAGTCAAATAAATCTGGGTTTGAATCCTGGCTCTACCATTCACTAGCTGTATGACCTTGGACAAGTCAATCTCCAGAAGCCCCAGTTTCCCCATATATAAAGCATCACTAATGATACTTCTTTCATCAGATCATTGTGAAGATTAAATAAGCTGGTATATGAAAAGCACTTGACACATGGCTGCTTGATATATGCAGCTAACCTCCCAATCAAATTTGAATTAAATGTTGATTAAACTTCTTTCCCATGATGAGCTTTTTAAAGTAAAGAAATTCCAAACACTTGCTCCACCAATATGTAGACCGATGGTTTTGAACTGGGGGTGATTTTGCCCCCTAGAGGACATTTGGCAATGTCTGGAGACATTCTGGATGGCTACGAATGGAGAATATTACTGGAACCAAGTGGGTAGAGACCAAGGATTTTCCTAAACATTTTGCAGTGTCCTGGACAACTTCCCGCCACCCACCCTTAACAATGAATGATCAGTCCAAAATATCAACAGTGCAAAGATTAAGAAACTCTGATGTAGACACACCCTAAGAACGAGATCAGTGAGATACAGAGCCATTTAAAGATCTCATCTTATCATTCCCTTAAGCCTTCCCCCCACTCCTCCAGACTCTCCCCCCACCTTTCACCAGCTATCTTCCAAATTTCTGCTTTTATTGAAAGACCCATCAACATGGCAAATTCACTAAGGAATATATACACAGCCATGTTCACAGAGGCAAATTTCACTTCAACAAATAGAGTCACCGTCAAGAACCAACCCCCCCATCATGTCTGCTGATTTCCCTGCCTGGAACACTCCTCCCCACGATGTCTTCATGGATTGCATCATCACTCCCTAATGCTCATAGACCCCATCTCTTCAACTGTAACTTCCCAAAGAGGCCTTTCCCGATTGTCTTTTCAAAAAGAGCCTGGCCCTGCCACTCTCTAGTCCCTGCTCTATTTGTTTTCTCAGAGCACCTGACATCACACTCCATGCTTATTTGTTTAGAATGGAAGATCCTCAGAACAAGGATTTGGGTCTTCAAAACTGTATCGCCAGGGCCCAGAACTGTGTCTGACACATAGTCGCTGCTTAGGAAATATTTGTCCAATAAATGAAAAGAAATGTTTCTAGCCAGGTACAATGACACCTATATTTCAAGTAATATTCAATGCAACGATTTCAAGTGTAAAAAAGGATTTAATCTCTTGGAGTTCTCAATAATAGGATCTGATCTTTGTCAGAGAATAACATGAAAAGAAAGAGACAGACAGAACTGACCCAGGTCTTAGGATTTCCAGCCCCGGTTCTAGTTCTGACACTTAACATTCAACATATGAGTATGTGTCTGTGAATGCACGCAAGAGACGAAGGGAGATTTTTGAAAAATCCAGATTTTAGGCTTGTTTACGTATTAACAATAACAACAACAACAATAATAATAGCTACCTTTCATTGAGCATTACTAGCTTCCCGACAATATGTTATGAGTTTCAGCAAGCTCAATTATTTAATTCAATCCTCTTTACAGCCTTTTATGGTAGGTGCCATTGCCCCATTTTACACATGAGGTCAAGGCCTTAAGAAGTAAAGAAACTTGCTCCAAGGCACACAGCTAGCAAGTTTGGGGACTGGTGTCAGAACCCAGGCCCGTGACTCTAAATCTTGTCTTAAATATTTTATCGTTATGCAGACATCAGTTTCCAGCACGTACCTGAACTGGGGAAGAATTGGCAAATTACAAAGAACGATTCCCGCGGTAGCAAAATGGGTTTTTTCCTTTTGTTTCTTTTTTTTTTTTTTTTTTTTTGGTTTTGTTTTGAAGTACAAAATGTTCTCTTATAATTAATTCTTCTAACCATCCCAATTTTACAGAATCATACAAAGAAGTTTGGAGTATTTTAACAAAATTAGTTTTAAAATAGTACAATGTACATTTTTAAACTAATCATTTTACAGACTGCTTCTGATGTGGGAGAAACTTTGCCAAATAAATGGGATCTGCTCCCAGTCGGGAATTGCTCCCTGGAAGGAGGGACCATCTTATTCCCTTTGGGCTCCCACGGGTAGCCCAGGCCCTGACACAAAGCAAGATCTCAGCCAGTGCCTGCTTCTCCCCTCCAGTTCCTCCCTCCCTTTCATCTACAAAATGAGAGGCGTGGTCTTGAAGGTCTCCTTCCTGGGCACATGGTCCCTGACCCTGCAGTGAGCATTTGCTGAGCGCGCCACGAAGCTTGGTCCTGGCCTCCACTTCTCCATCCCTCCATCCATTCAGAGACCAGGCTGCTGGTCACCGGCCTCTTAGCTCCTTGACCCTCCCAAAGGCTCGGTTCAAACTGAGCTTCCCTTCAAAACATAGGTGCCTCTGCTAGGTCACCACTCTGCCACCATCTCTTGGCAATTGTGAGTGATTTAAGCTTCCCTTGAGGCCTTGTTTGACTGTTTCTTCTGCCCTACTTCTTCCTGGCATGATTTCCCAATAGCACTGACCAAGGAAAAGTTGTTTAAAATCTAACCTCTCCTTTTACTACCAAGGCAAAGCTTGGTCGATACAAATCGACGTGCAAATCTCTCTGCAGAGCTCCTTTGTTTATGTACCTTTCAGGGGATCCCAACTTGAACTTCTTTTGCCAGAAATTACAATTTTTATAGACTTCATAGCTTTCCTTTTTACCGTCTGGTATAACACCAGTGCCATTTCAAAGTCACTTAATTGGTCACAACTATTGGACTGATTACATGGTTTTCTTCCCACACGAGGACTCCAAATATCTCTAACTCTCCTCTGGAAATCAGAGCAGGTCTTCTTTCCACTTGGAAATTATATTCATATCATTCTTTGTATTGTTAAGCTGCTTTGTACTTTTCAAAACTGTTTCTTATTCTGATCTCAATAATAAGGCAGAAAAAGACTGTAAGCTTCCCAAGGGCAGGGACCATCTCTATTTTATTCATCACAGAGTAGGTACTTCAAATATGTTGGTTGAATGAATGATTCATCTTGGAATAGAAGCCAAGAGTCTTGGTTTTAGTGCTGGCTTGTGTATAGTCTAAGTCAGCACTGTCCAGTAGAAATAGAATGCAAGGGAATTCCCTGGTTGTCCAGTGGTTAGAACTCCATGCTTCCACTGTAGGGGGCATGGGTTCGATCCCTGGTCAGGGAACTAAGATCCTGCAAGCTGCACGGCCAAAAAAAATTTTTTTTATTTAAAATTAAAACTAAAATAAAAATAGAATGCAAGCCACATACTATTTTAAACTCTCTAGTAGACACATTTTTTAAGTAAAAAAATAAATAAATAAATACATTTTAATAATACCTTTTACTTAATATATCCCAAATATTGTCTTCCTATCAGGTAATCAATAAAATTATTAAAATATTTCCTCCTTTTCTTCATACAAGTCTTTGTAATTTGGGGTCTATTTTATAGTTACAGCACATCTCAATTTGGACTAACCACATTTTTTAAAAATAGACTTTAGGGAATTCCCTGGTGGCACAGTGGTTAGGAATCCACCTGCCAATGCAGGGGACACGGGTTTGAGCCCTGGTCCAGGAAGATCCCACATGCCGCAGAGCAACTAAGCCCATGCACCACAACTACTGAGCCTGTGCTCTAGAGCCTGCTAGCCACAACTACTGAAGCCTGCGTGCCTAGAGCCCATGCTCTGCAACAAGAGAAGCCACTGCCATAAGCCCGTGGGCAGCAACAAAGACCCAACGCAGTCATAAATAAATAAATAAATAAATTTTTTAAAATAAATAATTAAAAAATAAGACTTTATTTTTAGAGCAATTTTAGGTTCACAGCAAAATCAAGCAGAAAGTATGGAGATGTCTCGTATAACTCTTGCCCCTCCCTCCCCCAGCTTCCCCTACTATCAACATCACTCATCAGACTGGTACATTTGTTAGAATTGATGAACCGACAATGACATATCATTACCATCCAAAGTCCATAGTTTACATTGGAGTTGTACATTCTATGGATTTTGACAAATATGTAATGACATCCACCATTATGGTATCATACAGAGTGGTTTCACTACCTTAAAAATCCTCTGTGCTCTGCCTACTCATCCCTGGTAACCCCTGGCAACCACTGATCCATTTACTGTCTCCATACTTTTGCCTTTCCCAGAATGTCATATGGTTGGAATGATACAGTATGAAGACTTTTCAGATTGGCTTTTTCACTTAGTAATATGCATTTAAGTTTTTTCCACATCTTTTCATGGCTTAATAGCTCATTTCTTTTTAGCCATGAATAATATTCCATTGTCTGGACATACCACCATTTATATATCCACTCACCTAATGAAGGACATCTTGGTTGCTTCCATGTTTGGGCAATTATGACTATCACTGCTATAAACATTTGTACAGGTGTTTGTGTGGACATAAGTTTTCAACTCATCTGGGTAAATACCAAGAAGCACAATTGCTGGATAATATGGGTTTGTATTGAAGAAACTACCAAACTATCTTCCCAAAGTGTCTTACCATTTTTCATTCCCACCAGTAATGAATGAGAGCTCCTGTTGCTCCACATCCTCGTCAGCATTTGCTGTTGTCAGTGTTTTGAATTTTAGCCATTTTAATAGATATGTAGTGGTATCTCATTGTTGTTTTAATTTACAATTCCCTAATGACATATGATGTTAAGCAACTATTCATATGCTTATTTGTCTCTGTATATCTTCTTTGGTGAGGTGTCTGTTCATGTCTTTTGCTCATTTTTTAGTTGAGTTTTTCATCTTCTTACTGTTGAGTTTTAAGTGTTCTCTGTATGTTTTGAATAACAGTCCTTTATCCAGATGTGCCTTTTGCAAATATTTTCTCCTGGTCTGTGGCTCGTCTTCTCATTTTCTTGATGGACTAGCCACATTTCCAATTCTCAACAGCACTCGGTAGAAATAGTACTCAATAGTCTTAACGGTTACTGTACTGTATTAGACAAGCACAGCTTTCAATAGATTACCCTAGTAATGGGATGCTTTCACTTAACCTCTGAGATGGGATATCCAAGAAGAAATACCTAATGGGTGGTTGGATCCAGAAAGCTGGAGCTCAGAAGAGAGGTTCAGACAGAATTTTTTTTTTTTTAAACTATTTATTTATTTATTTATGGCTGTGTTGGGTCTTCGTTTCTGTGCAAGGGCTTTCTCTAGTTGCGGCAAGCGGGGGCCACTCTTCATCACGATGCGCGGGCCTCTCACTATCGCGGCCTCTCCCGTTGCGGAGCACAGGCTCCAGACGCGCAGGCTCAGTAATTGTGGCTCACGGGCCCAGCTGCTCGGCGGCACGTGGGATCTTCCCAGACCAGGGCTTGAACCCATGTCCCCTGCATTGGCAGGCAGACTCTCAACCACTGCGCCACCAGGGAAGCCCCAGACAGAATTTAAAGACTTGAGAGTTATCAGCAGTTAGATGGCAGCTGATGTGTGTGAGCATATGAAACTAGTCAAGAAGAGAGTATTATTGCCTGGGACGAGAACTACTGTCAAAAAACGGCCTACCAAACATCTTCACTTGGGATGATGGGGAATATTCTCAAATTCATAATCTCCTCAACTTAATTCATTATTTCCCTTCTCCCCTAAATCTTACTCATTTACAAACTTGCACAAGCTGGAAATCTAGAAGTCATCCTCAATCCCTCCCTCAGCTTCCAGTGGCCAACTTCTCCTGTTGATTCTATATCCTAAATTGCTCTTGCATCTGTCCCCTGTTGTCATCCCCATTTCATCATCACTCACCTGGACCACTGCCATATTTCCCTAACTGGCCCCTCTGTCTCCAGTCAGGCCTTGCTCCAATATATTCTGCACACTGATGTCACAGTGATCATTTAAAAGGTAAATCTGATCATGTCACTCCTGACTTAAATCCTTCAGTGACTCCCCATTACATTCATAATAAAGTCTAACTTCATCATGGCAGTCAAGGCTTTCATGCTTACCTCTCCAGCTGCATGCACATGAGTCCTGGGCTCCAACAATACCAAGTGCCTACCAATTCCCCGGTTGTTTCTCTCACTCTCTTGTTATTGCTCTCACATCTTTACCTTTGTACGTGTGCTCTGCACTGAATGTTCATGTCCCCCTCAAATTCATATGTTGAAGCCCTAATCCCTGATGTCATGGTATTTGGAGGTGGGACCTTTGGGAGGCAGAGTTAGATGAGGTCATGAGGGTAGCCCCCATGATGGGATTAGTGCCCTTATAAGAAGAGGAAAGACCAGAGACTTCTCCCTCTCCCCAACATGAGGATACTGGAAGATGGCAGCTGTGTTCAAACCAGGAAGACACTGAATCTGCTGGCACCTTCATCTTGGACTTCTTAGCCTCCAGAACCATGAGAAATAAATGTTTGTTGTTTAGGCCACCCAATTACTGATGTTTATTATGGCAGCCCAAATGGACTAAAACATGTTTCCCTCTGCCTTCCCTCCACATGCCCTCTCTCTGTCCTCCTTTTCCACCTGGGTAACTCCAGCCGTTTCCTTTAAGATTCAGTACAGTGTCTCCTGTTGCAAGTGTCCGTCCCTGGTTTCCCACACTAAGCTGGGCATGCCTCCTCTCTTCTCCCACCCCACTGTGTACCTGCCTTTAATATTATTTGGTAAGTGTTGTATATTCATCTGTCTTGCCACCTAGATTGTGAATTTCCTGAGGTCAGTGATTGTATCATCTTCATATCCCCGGAACTTTGCCCAGGGTTTGGTAGAAAGTTCTTGGTTAATTTTATGAAATAAAAGAGCATCAGAAGTGCCAACCCAGTATCCTGAGAAGGATTAGGCAAGGCTATCTCATAATCTTACCCAGAGAAGGTCTTCAGGGTTAAACTGTTGGGTAAAAGAAGGAAGTAGCCCCAGAAGTATTGGAGGAGTGAAATATTTAAGGCTAAGTGGTAATGGTTAGAATTTTTTATGGCTTTATTATGACTTAATGACCATACTAGAAAGGTCATAGTTAAGGAGTTAACACCCACCATCAAACAAACCCTGAAAAATTCCTTGCTTGTTCCTGTGTACATTTCCACTTCCTGTTGTCTGTTTATCTGTCTTTCCAGAGTGGAGAAACACATACTGCTAGTGGGTCTTCTGTCCCATTTGGTGAACCCTGTATTTTGAGGTAGGGCATGCCGTCAATGAACACTTGAGTCCACAATAAATTCCCTCCCAAGGCTTCAGAGACAGAATGTCTTACTTTAGTGGGAACCTAGAAAATTCTCCAGAACAGAGGGAGCCCTTCCTGTGGAGAATTCATCTCAGTCCACCCTTGGACAACAGGGTGGGAGAATCAAAGCAAATATTTTGGACTGACTGGGTAGGGATTTGGCTTTCAGCCAGCATCAGAGGAAATTAAAGAAGGAAGTTAGTGGGTTGAAATGGGCAGACAGGACTCTATCAGGTGTGCCACTCAGTGTGGTCCCATCTCACACAGTGTTTCCTGGTTGCCACTAGGTAATGACCTCTGTCCAGGGAAGCCTTCCTCTCCCTGCAACTTCCAGACACCCACCTCCTTCCATTGTAGACTTAACAATATCAGCACTGATTCTGCCTACTTTCCAGAGCAGGAATCTTGTTCCCTCTGGAGAGGAAGCAAAGTATTGAGAACTTGGGCATTGACGTCAGACAGAACTGAGTTTGAATCGTGACTCTGCCACTTATTAACTAGGACCTTTGGCAAATTATTTGAGCTTCGTGAACCTCAGTTTCCTTGTATTCATTTCCCGTGGGTGTTGTAACAGATTACCACAAACCTGGTGGCTTGAAACAATGAACGTTCATTCTCTCACAATTCTGGAGGGCAGAAGCTGGAAATCAGTGTCCAGAGGCTGAAATCAAGGTGTCAGCAGGTCCCCACTCCCTCTGGAGTCTCCGCGGGAGAATTTTCTCCTCACCTCTTCCAGCTTCTGGTGGCTGCAGTCATTCTTTGACTGGTGATCACATCATTCCAATCTCTGCCGCTGTGGTCACATTGCTCCCTCCTATTCTGTGTGTATCAGCTCTCCCTGTACCTCATCACATGAATAATATCTGATGACAAATACGAGGGGCCCATCCGATAATCCAGGATAATCTCTCATCTAAACATCCTTAACTTAATCACAACTGCAAAGATCCTTTTCCCAAATAAGGTGATGTTTACAGGTTCTAGGGATTAGGACTTAACATCTTTGGGGTCACCAATACATTCCCAAGTCTTGAAATGTGAACACTAGTTGTTTTTGTTTGATTTCCCTCCTGGAAAGCAGGACTGAGACCAGGGACTTATGCAAGTGGTCTTTTGGGGAATGTGATCTCAGGGAACAAGAGGAGGAACTAGGAAGAGTGAAACAGGGCAAGAGCGAAAATCAGTATATACACACGTTATTGAGCCGGTCACTCTGTCCGCTGGGGCTCCGTCTTGCTGAGACCCTCTGAGGAACTGTGTAGACCTCAGAACTGTCCTTTTGAGAGACAGAAGAGGGAGCACTTATCCACCACCATCTATCTCCTGTTAGCCCCGTTGGTGACTCCCTCACACTCTCATTTCTGAGCTCACATCAGAACGGCTGAGCAGTTCCACAGGTACAGTTCTTGGCGGCAGCAGTGAAGCCCCAGAGCAGAAAGTGAGAGGTAAGTGGTATAGCTGAAGCAAGGTATTGCCACGTTATACCTGTAGGAAACTGGTTGTCATGGCAGCAGCTGGAATTAAAAAGATGAGTCAAGAAGATACGAGGTGAGGCATACAATGGTCCTGCACATTAGAGGTTGTTGGAAGGATTAAATGCAGCAATGTGCATATCTATCACATGGTAATCACAAAAAACACTAGCTACTTTTTTCATTGCTGCTATTACTAATACCTGTTCTTATATCACTTGCCTAGCATAGTGCCTAGCATACGGGCAGCTCTCAATATATCTTTGCTGGCTGGCTAAAAGGATGGAAGGAAGGAAGGGAGGGAGGGAGGGAGGGTGGGAAGAAGGGAGGGAGGGAAGGGAGGGAGGGAAGGAGGGAGGGAAGGGAGGGAGGGAGGGAAGGAAGGGAGGGAGGGAGGAAAGGGAGAGAGGGAGGGAGGGAGGGAGGGAAAGAAGGAAGGAAGCATGGATGAATGGACAGACAAAAGCAAAAAAACATAATTCGTATCTTGAAAAAATACTTCGGTATTTTCTCAGAAAAGAAACCATAGGTTTCTCTCTGATGAATAAATCAGGTAGTCAGATGTGGGTGGCTTTTTGTTACCAGGTGAATATAACAAAACACAGGGCTAGCACCCAAGATTAATGCCCTTCTAACCTAACTTTTTCATTTTTTTTTTCTTTTACTACAACCAAAGTTAAAAGAGACTTCTTCAATTCATTTAGAGTTTTCATTGCCCTGGGCAATTTTGAGATTCAGATCTCAGCTATTTCACTCTGGCCTGAGTAAATTAGAGCCCTCATGATGTGTTGTGCTGGAAGGGACTTGACTTTCAATCCTGGAGTGAAATATTTTCTCAAGACCCATGTGCACTAATTCTGGCCTTATTCTGAGGTACAGGATTACAGGTTAGCAACAGCCTTTTGGGAGAGAATATACACTTCCTTATGTCATCATCATCATCACTGTCCTAAACAAACACTTCATGCTTCACTAGCTGCTTACTAGGAAGCACCCCCTATATTGGGTACTAAGAAAAAAGATTCATATTGCTATCCTCAAAGAATTTATATTCTATGTGGGGAGATAGTATAGTTACATAAAAACAAATAATGTTGCTAAGCAATTTATCATAGAAGCCTATTGAATGCTCCTGACAGAACTCCTGAAGTCTGGGGTAGTGGGAGGAGTACTCACAAGTTAGCGTAGCTGATCAAGTCTTCCTGAAGGAGACAGAACAAGCTGGCTTTGAAGGGAGTGTAGGACTTGGATTCTTTGGAAGGGGGAAACATATTGGATAAGAGCACATGACTCTTTTTTTTTTAAGTTTTTTTTTTATGTGGAGCATTTTTTAAAGTCTTTATTGAATGTATTACGACACTGTTTCTGTTCCATGTCTTGGTTTCTTGGCCCCGAGGCATGTGGGATCTTAGCTCCCTGGCCAGGGATCGAACCCGCACCCCCTGCAGTGGAAGGCGAAGTCCCAACCACTGGACCACCAGGGAAGTCCCAAGAGCACATGACTTTTTAGGGGAGCTCAGACCAGGAACCTTTAGGCAGATAAGCCTGCAAACAAGAGAGGAAAGAGGAAGTACTAGTGCTCTCCCATTCCTCACAGCTCGAGGAAGAAATGCTGCACCCAGAGCTGAGCTGGCCCACTTATCTGTGATCTGGTGGTTAGAGTGCCAAAAAAACTTAATTTGAGGCTGAGGCTAGTGAGATCACACTTGGCTAACTTTCCTCTAGCCAAACCATGGTTGGCTGATGCTCTCTGGCCAAAGCGCTAAGAAATAAAGTCCCTCTTTACCATATGATTTCCATCTTCCCTGCCTCTTCCTGGTGCTGCAATGGAAGGGAAAGACTACCCTCTTTGGCTCACTCATTTATTCATCTGTTCATTCAGTAAATATTTACTGAGCTCCTACTACATGCTTGACGGTCTGCTGGGCACTGCGGAGTCAGTGGTGAGCAAAAGCAGCCACACGCCTTGTTCTTGTGTAGCTAAGAGTCTTGTGATATAGACAATTGCTAATTAAACAATCACGCCCAATAACTACAAAATTACAACTGTGATAAATGTGGAGAGTTTCAAGATGTATAATATGGGGGTTACCTAGTCAGAGAGGTCAGGGGAGACCTGTGGAAGTGACAACCAAGTTGAGATCTGAAGACCAGCAGGACGACTTAGGGTTAACTGGGTGAGAACGTGGGTCAAGATCATTCCAGACGGAAGGAACAGCCCATACAATGGCCCTGTGGTGGAAGAGAATGAGGCTCCTTTGAGGAGCCAAGAGCAGGCTGGTGAGACTGAGGCAGAGAGACCCAGGGGAGCAGAGGGCAGGATGATGTTGGAGAGGCAGACATGGCCTGGTGAGGCAAGGCCATGTGGTCCATGACCTGGATTCTGGCCTTCAGCCTAAGAGTGATGGCCAGCCATCAGAAACACGAGTAGTGTTGCTCTTGTAAAGCCGCAGAACTGGCTACCAGACTGGAGTGGAGTTAGTACAAGTTTTGCTAGAGTTATCAAACTCAAGTGCCAGGCTTTGTGATAGCACAGTACAAATGTTTTTCCAAATTAGTCACAAACACTTGGGTGCTGTAACAGAGACCAAGAGTAATAGTGACTTCAGTTTATGTCTTTCTCTAGGGCCAGCAAGATGGCTCCACAAGTTAGGGATCAGGTCCCTTCTATTACGTTTCTCTCATCCCCGTGTCCAAGATGGCCCACCACCACCATGTTGGCACTCCAGCCAGCAGGGACAGAGGAAAGAGGGCATCGAAGGGGATGACCTTTCTTTCTAAGGGCATAACCTAGAAATTGCACACACTATTTCTGCTCACATCCCATGGACCAGAATTACTTTCTTGGCCTCTCCTAGCTACAAGGGAAGCTGGGAAACGTGGTCTTTCTCCTAAGCAGCCCTACACCTGCAGCTAAAATTCTACCGCCTCTCCCATAGATGGGAGAATGAATATTGGTGGAAAGTTGGCAGTCTCTGCCACAGGGCTCTTGACCACCTAGAGCAGGCCAACTAATGCAGATATACATTCATTCAATGAGCACTTACCAGATGCCGCGCGCTGTGCCAGCGGCAGAGGTTATAAAGAGGAGTGAGATACAATAGCTCCCTCAGGTAGCTCAGTCTAGTGCAGTGGAGCTCAAACTTGGCTCCATGTTAGAGTCACTGGGGAGGCATTAAATCTCTCGGCCCTCAGGTCTCCCCTCTTCCCAATTAAATCAGAATCTCTGACGGTGAAACCCAACTATTGGTGTGTCTTAAAACTCCCCAGGGGCTTCCAACGTGCTGCCAAGGTTGAGAAATACTGGTTTAGTGGAAGAAAGAGATGGGTTAACAAACAGCTCCAGCACTAGGCATCAGGCGCTCTAAAAGAGAATTGTACAAACCTCTGTGGGAACACAGGGAAGCCTGTGACTCCTTAAATAGACAAGGGTCATCAGAACTGCACAAGAGGAGACACGTGAGGAGAGAGAGTCTTAGACGATCAGTGGCAGTTTGCCAGGTGAGCACGGTTGGGAAGGGCATTCCAGGTAGAGTAAGGAGTGTGTACAAAAGCATGGATCTGTGAACGATTTTTGGAATTCTAAAATAAGTAAAAATCTCTTCCCTAAATTATTCTAGGCTCTAACACACTCAGCCATAGATCAGCCAGAGTCCTGCTCATAGGACCTGAAAGCAACTTCCACTCTGCCAATGACTAAATATTTAACACTTTATACTTATTCTCCTACTACTGTGTATAAACACCGGTAGGTTCCTGGGGGTACCTTGTGTCTTTTGAAGAGCACTGCACAGCAAGAGCACCAACCAAATAGAATGGAGGTCAAGTAGATTCCCTGCTGTGCTCAGCTTTAACCCTTTAGTTGCTAAAACATTGAAAGATGGAAGGGGAGTCTTAAGGTTTGGACTGAGAAGGCCAGGTTAGCAGAGATGCACTCTGGGGGCTCAGATATTTTAGTAAAGGATGTGACCTTACAGTTGCATGCAGCTTTGTCCTGGGCAAGGTGCCCCATGTAGCATCAGAAAGCCAGCTATTACTCCAGTCACATGCAGGATATGTCAAGTTGAGGGGAGGGAGGCCGCCGACAGAATAGAGATAAGGCAAAGGACCAGGATGGCAAGATGGAACACTCAAGTATTAGGGGAGTGAGGGAAGGAATCCATATGAGGGAATGTAGGGTGAGAGTAAGGGAAGAAAGGAAGAACGTGAGGATGTCAGGGGGCAAGACAGAGGCTTATGAATGCTGTAGCCTGAAGCTCCTGGTGTCAGATCATTTGAAGATGTTTCTCTGCAGCCCCTTCGGTCCTTTCCAGTCTTTGACCCAGGCTGAGTTTTTGCAAAATGACAAGAACCAGACTTCCGGTATGGCTGGAGTTTTCTAGCTCAATCCCTGATTACTCGGAGAGGAGAGAAGCGAAGCAAGGAATGTGCCAAACACGGCTGTCACCCATGAATGCTCACAGCTGGCCCAGGAGAGGAAGGTCTAGGAAAGAGCTACTTATCAGGCTTGGCTGTGGCCCCTTATCCAAAATAAAAAGTGGACAAAAGGAGGCCATTGTGCATCCAATCAACTCTCAATTATCCAGGGGCAGCTCCTCTACTCTGTGGGTCCCCCCTACTCCCTTTGAGTTCCCTCCAGCTGTCTGCCCTTTGACCGTTTTCCTGCCCATCAGGGCCACAGTCAGAGGGTGGGCAGGTGGAGGACGGGCGAGGAAGTAAAATTCAGATCAGTCATTTTATAGCTGTTCCTTAGACGCTTTTGCACAAGGGGGAGAATCACTGGTTAAACCAACATTCGTTTTATTTGGGGTTTTAATTTATCAGGGCTCTGTCTCATCCTTCATTAGCATGGATAATTGGTAATTGGTTAAGTGATATTTATTCAATCTGTGGCGCCTCTGCTATTGTATCTGCCGTGTTTCATTTAAAAAATCGTCTGCATTAGTAAAAGCTCTATTGAAATGATTTTCTTAATGCACTTAGAGCTCTGCTATTTTAGCAGAAAACCTACATCTGCATTCCCTATGTAGGGGAGGGGGAGTTTGGAAGTGGTTGGAGTAACCACAGATATTGGCGGGGGTGGGGAGTCATATCCATTGGAATATTTAAGTAAATGCTTTAAAGTTACACTTATCTCACTTTCCAATACAAGCAGTCCAAATCTGAAACAGATTTGTAGGAGTGTTTTTAAAACTCTCCCCCAAGTTTTTTATATTGTCAAGGTGAAGGCAGAGAGTAGATTTCTGATTCCTCTCCTATCACTGCCTCCTCCCTTTGGACATCTTAGTTTACTCACCTGCATGGAACAAAGGTCATTCTTTGCCTTATTGCAGTTTAAAGAGTTGAACTAACTTATATCTGTACAGAAAAAAATATATTAAGTTTGGAGGCACCATTCGGGTTTACAGTAGCATTTAAAATGAAATCCTATAGGGACTTCCCTGGTGGTCCAGTGGCTAAGACTCCACGCTCCCAGTGCAGGGGGTCCTGGTTTGATCCCTGGTTGGGGAACTAGATCCCGTCTGCATGCCGCAACTAAGAATTCGCGGGCCGCAAAGAAGATCCCGCATGCTGCAGCTAAGACCCAGTGCAACCAAATAAATAAATAAATTTTTTTTTTAAAAAAGCACTTAAAAAAATAAATAAAATGAAATGCAATCTTAGAACTAGGAGAACTAGGGCAGGATAGGTGACTCACCTTTATTACTAGGCTACAGTATGAGAGGAGCAGAATTTACATGCTAGAATTAGAAATAAAGTTTCCATCATGGTTTTTTTGGTACTTTATTATGGATATTCCACAATCGTGTTGAATTGTTTAGAGTTATCTGTATTTTTAAAGGAGTAGGACCAGCCACCATTAGCCACAAAAGAGTTAGGCTGTGATGTGGACAGGTTATGTGCTCAAGCTTTGGATTCAGAATAGAGCAGCCTGGGTGTGAACAGGGCTGAGGAGTTACTTATGAGCGCAGATCTGCCCTCTGAGGGGCGGGGTGGTTTTTTGCAGGGGCCCTGATCTGCTGCGAGAAGCTCTAGGCTTGACCCTTAACTTTGTCACTTATTTGCCAGCTGTTAGTAACCATCTCTAAACCTCCGTTTCATCATCTAACAAATGGCAACGATAATGCATGAGAGTGGTTGGCAAGTTGCCTGGCACATAGTAAGCACTCAATAAACGTTCAGTGTATTCAAGACTTGCATTTATGGCAGAGTCTTGGCACCCTGAAACGCATCAGCAGTTGTGAAAAGAAAATATGTGAGAAGTCTCGAAGAAAGTTGTGAGAAGAAAGGATTTCAATCACATAAAACCATCTCCTCCAAGATTACGTACTCACTTATCCGTTCATTATTTAATAAATAGTTAGATCACAAGCCTACCAGGTACATAGCTTTATTTTTACCTTCAAGCAGAGACGTCCTGGGTTAAGTTAGCATGGAAAAGTATATGCAGTTTACAGACAGATTTTGAGGGGGTTCCTGAAATGGTTGTTGAAACCTTAAAATATTCCCATTTCTCAGCAAGAACAGTCTGCTAGATGTAGCCAAAAATGCAAACCGCCTGGTAATCGGTCTGAAGAGACATTTGCCTGGTCTCTCACAATGTATGGAACTGCCACCTCCTGTTTGGGCATTTCAGAAAACATTTGGATTGCTTTAGATGTCTTACCATGCTAATTAAATAAAATATGACTAATTAAATGTCATAAAGCATGATGTAAACTTGTTAATGTCAGGGGAGATCTTTAAAAAACAACTATCAAGATGGGCAAATTTGTCACATGTCAACATTTTGAGTTAATTTTCGGTGGTAAATAAGCAAATTTTATTTAAGAAATGCGAAAACTGTCTGGCGATGTGATTAGGGCATCCTATATTTTGTGCCTGATTAGACTGTGGCTTATATGGGGGGCTGGAGAATCTCTTCTGAATAGTTAACTACCCATTTTTTCAATTAAACATAATGTTATGTTAACATCCTTAAAGAGGTAAATGATGGCACAGTAAATCCAATTAGAATACATACTTACAACTGGATTCTCCTGCAATTTTCCAAAAGCTGATTGCATTTTACATCTTCCCTGCTATTGTCGGAGCAGCTCTAGCACAAGTTGCTGCACCCCCCGTCTGGTGCCTGTGTCTTTTCGTGGTGACCTTTGCTGGAAGAGCTGCTGCAGACATCACAAACTCTCACATCAATTTGCCACAATTGGATGTGGCATCTTGCAGCTAATTTGATTTGGGAAGAAATGCACCTGGCTCTGTTTTTTCCCTATAGAATGTGGAGGGAGTTCTGAGTCCTCCCAGATGCCATCTACCCGAGGAGCCCATGTGTTTTTCAAGGTCTAAGCAGTTTGTCTTCATCTCCCCAAATCCAACCCGTTACAAAAGGAAAGGAGCTGAATAATTTAATGCAAAAATAAATTAGATTGGAGTCAGGGAGGGAGAATGAGAAACAAAGTGAACTGAAAAATACAACTGTTGATCTAACTTCCAGACTTCTTTCGTTCAAAAAAAAGCCAACCTTTTTTCTTTGGCTATTCAAGTCTATGTTACTTCCCTTTGTTTTTATCACATCAATTAAACACAATTTCTCCCATATCGAATTCTAAAGCAATGCCAACCTGTCAAGTTCATACTGTGTGAGAGACATACAAACATACAAATATAGTTTTACTTTTTTTTAAGTTTCAAACCAATTTGAGGTTGTAGAAAATAGATAAAATGGTAATGTGCTTAATCTATTATTGATGAATTTAAATAGATCAAAAGGCTGCTTGTTGAAGGAAAAATACAAGTCCCAGACCTTTTATTCAGTGACCTACATTTTATCTCAATTATACTCCAGATATTGAAGAACAAAATAATCAACAACAACAAAACCTACCTTGTAAATATGATTTACATTGAGTAGGTAAGGATGCTCTGAAGGTAAGTGGAAGAAAAAGGATTACTGAGTATTTGCACATTAAGTTTAATTTTTATGAGAGGAGGGAGTAGTTTCCTGGAGAGGTAAATAAATGTTAATTGTATAGCACTCTCCTAGGGAAGATCACATCTATGCCATATTGCCGTAAGAATACATATACCATGACTCATGTAAAATGGGGGGTGGGGTGGGATTCTTTGGAAAAAGAAATCTGAATGAGTCTACACTGGGTCAAAGGTTGAATTGAAGCAGTTTTACACATGACTCCAGTTTAAAGGGACTAATTCCACACAATACATGCATGTTTGGAGGAATGATGGGTGGGAACTTGAAAATTTTTTGTCAGGAAAAGGAAGAGAGCTGTCAAAAATTCTAAGAAGCAAGAGGGCAAGGACGATTCTGATTTTGCGGCTCACCCCCATCTCTGGTGCCAAGTCTGCAGCTGATACTCAATAAGTATTTATTGAATGAGTACCTGAAGCTTTAGAACTTCAACCCTCAGTTTCCTTTTGCATAGATAGACCTAACCTAAATATGTCTACTAATAGCAGCCTGACCTGTCAAGAGATAACTAAAGGATTTATGTGCCTTGTGGACCATGTGGAAATTTTTAAAGATGGAGAGTGTATGATTAGTGTTATCACAATTCCCTCATATACTTTCGTATCTGCTTCCCCTGCATCTTAAAAATAGAAGGCTTTACAGGAACATTCGTAGTTGCAGAGATAAAGGACAACTCATTTCAGGCTGGTGAGAGTGAGAGATGATGTCATTTCCAACCAAAGATTGAAGCAGGGAAGAATTCAGAGCCCAGGAGCAGGAAGCAAAATCAAAACAAGTTTCCAGAACTCTCTGAATCCCACAATTACCAAGGTCTTTTTAGTGCAGCTTCATTCTTTTCTTTGAACTTGTGTGAATTTGCAGATCATTAAACAGCTCCATTTTCAAAAACAGGACGATACTCTAACACACAGTCATTTTGTACAATTTTCCATTTGGTTTTATTGGAGCCATAACTCATTTCCATGAGACCCAGTAACCTGGGGAAGGAAATATTCCAAGTGGTTGTTTTAACTCTTCAGGGCCTACCACAGAGTAGGACTCAATAAATGTGTGAATGAATAAAGAATCAGTTAGTGAATGAATGAATATAGCAACTAGCAGTTATGAGTCAGGAGAGGTTGACTGCCAATAGCTGATATCAAACAAGCAAAATTATGATGGCTTAACCAAGAAAAAGTTGATTTCACTATTACATTAAAGAATTCTGGAGTCAAACCATACAAGGCTGATATAGATAACAATTCTATGCCATCTACAGAGGCACGGGCTCCTCTCTCTCTGCAGCTATTCATAGAGTGTGGCTTGTACCTTCACGATTTAGGATGGCTGCTGGAGTTGCCACCATCACATCCTAATTAAAGTCTAGAAGATAGGAAGGCAGAAGGATGAAAAGGGAGCCCCTGTAAGGTGGGGCAGCTACATTTCAGCAGATTGGAAGCTTATCATCTAAAATGTAGTCATAAAGCCATACATAGCTGCAAGAGAGACTTGGAAATGTGTTCTTTTGTCCACTCCTGGAATTCAAGTTCCAGCACTAAGGAAACAAGGGCGAATGGATATCGGCTTAGGCAATAGCAATATCTGCCACATTAGCAAACACTCTGCAATAGAGTTTAGAAAGGAAAATGCATTGATCCTTCCATCTAGCCTCCATAGACCTGTAGAAGAGGAAGAGGCAAATGGTCTCCTTAAGCACAAATGTCAAGGCATTGAATTAAAAAAAGTATTACTGTGTGCCAGACACTGTTCTAAATACTTTATCCATATTAATTCATTTAATCTTCACAACAACCCTACATGGGAGGTGCTTTTATTATCATCATGATACAGATAACACTTTAAGACACAGAGGGGTTAAGTGACTTTCCCAGGGTCACACAGCAAATGTTTGGCAGAGCCCACACAAACCCAGGCAGCCTGACTCTTAATCTACTGGTCAAAAGTTGTCAAATAAAGACAGCACAGTTTTTCATAAAGTTAGAGACCAAATTCTTAGAGTTTCATTAAAAAGCAACTTCTTAAAAGCACTGTCCTTTGGACCATGTGACCTGGCAGACCACATGCTAGAGGTTTCTTGTGTTGAGAGACAATTCTCCATGAGTCTTTTCTGCATGTCCTATGATTGAGGGACTGTCTGTCCTTTGTTCTGAACTATGATTTCAAGGATGTTTGTATAGCAAATAGACTCGGAAGATATAGTGTCTTCCCCGAAAGCTTAGGGCGGGTTTTCTTACAGCCATGGAAGATGGAGGTAGTACCTCCTTCTGGAGGGAAGGGCAGGCATACTTACTGCCCATTATAAAAGATTTGGATTCCCTAAACTCAGGGTCCCTCTATTGTAATGCAGTCCACTGTGGGCGCAGGTGTGATATGATCCTCCTTATGGGCATTGGGGCTCAGGGAATCAGTATAAAAATGCTGATACTCTGGCTATGGCTATAGCTGTGAGCAATAAACTGACCCAGGGGCCTCATGTCTTCTACCAGCATCCATGAAATGGTGGCAAGCTAACTTGCTAGCTTGCAAGTAGGATAAAATCTCAGACCCTTCACAGTTCTTGACACTGTGGTGGCAGCTGATGCCACGTGCAGTTTATGGCAAACCCCAATAGAAGGGTCATAACATAGACCCCTAGGGTTTACCCTCTAGGCTAAGGAATTGACTCACATGATTGTGGGGGGCTGTCAAGTCTGAAATCTGCAGGGAAGACTGGAAATTCAGGTGAGAGTTGATAATGCAGTCCTGAGGCCGAATTTCCAGCAGAATGGAAACTCAGGCAGGGTTTTTACATTGCAGTCTTAAGGAGAATTCCTTCTCTTTCAAGAAACCCCAGTCTTGTCTCTTTGAAGAGCAAAGGTAAATTAGAAGACTTATTCCTCTAATAGTAGAGGAATTGCCCAATTGGAATACATTGGATCTACTAAAAGCGGTCTTTTGAAAAAGAAGGCCATTCTTTTCCATTTGATCTTTCATTGGTACCATTATTATTATTATTATTAATTGACATGTTCTTAGTACCAACTACAGAGCTTAAAAATATAATTTTTTAATATTTTTGTATGAGGCCCACCCGCATTATGGAGGGTAATCTGTTTCACTGAAAGTGTACTGATTTAAGTGTTACTCACATCTAACAACGACAACAAAAAATACAACAAAAAATACCTTCACAGCAACATCTAGCCTGGTGTTTGACCAAACAAATGGGCACCAAGTTGACAAATAAAATTAACTGCCACACCATCCAAGCTCTAAAGCGCCCCCCATAGGAATGCACGAGGCCCCTGTTGTCACCGCGTCTCAGTCCAGCTTCTCCTCCTGCCCAGTCCTACTTCCCTCACTCTCTCATGCAAATTGTTCCTAAGAGCACCAGCCAGTAGACCTCCTGCCCATACAGCCCCTTCTGAGAGTCTGTTTTCTCAGAATCCTGCCAGAAGACAGATACTGCAATAAACAAAACATGCTACTCAGAATTATTACCAGGTCTAAGTTAGCAGCTAACTCTCAAAGTTTTTGTTGTTGCTTTTTAAAATATTTGAAATCATGCAGTCTGCTGTCTTTGAGAGAGATGTGCCATTTGACTCTAAGAAAAAAGCAACTGGTCAATTAAACAGAAAGAAAATGATGGTTAAAAAAAAAAGAACTCTCAAAAAAACCTCACTTACTGGTTTATTCTTTGTCACTTTTATGTCTAAGCAGCAACTGCTCAGAGTTTCAGAGCTGCAAGCTGCCGGTCTGTTACTCTTATCCAGGCATGTGTTTTGGGAGTGCGTGCCCACAGACATTCAGCAGATGGTCTTGGGCTGGACATCTGGAAGTCGCATCAGATTATGGGGCACAAATTTGTGATAATAGGTTTAATTCAGTTTTTGCTCAACATTTTTTGGCTGGTTTAAAGACCCTGGGGTCAGTATGTAACTTGGCAAGGGTTTTACAAAAATTGTTCTGAATTTACCGTCAATGGGCTGATCTTATACAATATTTTGTTTGTGCAACTCAGACCAGCTGGGTAAAAGCTAATGAAAGGAATGCAATTATAGGGGGGTGAGAGGTACATGTAAGCCTTATTAATACATTAGTCATTCTCTGTGTACCCCTGACCATCCCACATGTGCCGCTGCATAATGAGGGCAAGATAACCTTGGGGGAGCATGGCCATCTTCCTTCATTTTCTGATTCTGGAGTCTAGAATGGATGCTTTATTTGGACAATTAAGGGCAATACAGCAATATTTGTAACCTCATCATTTTTTTATTTTTGTCAGGAATAGTCTGAAATAAACCTTAAGAACAAAATATAAATGAAGTAAAGATTAATCCTAATACAACACTTATATAATATATTGAAGAAGAGTGTCCTCTTCTTACCATCAAAAATAGTATAAACTGAGTATCTGCATGTAAAAGACTACTTTTTTCATAATCCTGTCACAGCATCTAACAGCCAATTTTCACTAAAAAAAAAAAAAATGTTGAATGGATAGGTGGATGGATTTCTTTTTCTTATTTTTTTAAAGCTGAGAATAAACCAAACAGGGAAAGGCTAAAAACCCATTAAGAAAGTGATCAACAGACATAGAGAATACTTGTGGTTGCCAAGGGGGAGGGCGGGGTGGAGAAGGGATGGATTTGGAGTTTGGATTTAGCAGACGCAAACTATTACATATAGAATAGATAACAACAAGGTCCTACTGTATAGCACGGGGAACTATATTCAGTATCCTGTGATGAACCATAATAGAAAAGAATATTTTTTTAAAAGTGATCAACGTATATAAAAAGTCGCTAAGAAGAAAAAAAAAACTGATGGCCAATAAATGTATGGAAGGATGGTCAGCCTCAGGATTAATTAGGGAAATCAAATGACACTGAGAAATCATTTCACAGTCTTCAGATTGGCAAAAATTTAAAGAATGGCAATTCCAAACATTGGCAAGAACCTTCATACACTTATGGTGGGACTGTAAGCTGGTATAATCACCTGGAAGAGCCATTGGCTATACCTAGTTAAGCAGAAGATACACTTAGCCTATGATCCAGTAATCCCACTTCTAAGGTATACATGCTAGACAGGGATACAAGTTCACAAATGTTCACTGTTGCATTGTTGGAAGTAGCAAAAACAAAAACAAAATTGTAAACAACCTAAGTGTCTGTCAGTGGAAGAACGGATAAATATATTGTTGCATATTTCTACAGTGGATTACTATACAGCAGTCAAAATGAATAAATTAGAGTGACATCTATCAACACAGATAAATCTCAGCAACAACAACAAGAACCAAAAAGAAGCAAATTGGAGGAGTCTAGGAAAAATACCCAAAAGAAGTTTAGCAAAAGTTTAGGAAAAAAAAGTTTAGATGTTTATTGATGCAAAATATGTAGAAAAATTATTGAAACATGCATAGGAATGATGAGCACTGAAATAATAAGTGTGGTTAACTCTAAGGAGAAAGGTAGGGAAATGGGATTGGGCAGAGGGTTCAGAGATGGCTTCATTGTATCTATAATATTTATAGTGGGAGGAGGAGAAAAATGTCAAGAAAATAAGCCAATTTTAAAAACTGTGTTCTTCCTATAATTTCCTATTTTTTCAAGTATGTTTAAAATATATAACGATTTTTAATACAGTGTTTAAAAGAATCAACTCTTTTTCCATTATAGTTTATTATAAGATATTAAATATCAATATTGAATATAGTTCCATGTGCTATACAGTAGGACCTTGTTGTTTACCTGATTTATATATAGTAGTTTGCATCTGCTAATTCTGAACTCCTAATTCATTGCTCCCTTTCCCCTTTGTAACCATAAATTTGTTTTGAGTCTGTTTCTGTTTTGTAAATAAGTTCATTTGTATCACTTTTTTAGATTCCACATATAAATGATATCATATGATATTTGTCTTTCTCTGTCTGACTTACTTCACTTAGTATGATAATCTCTAGATCAATCCATGTTGCTGCAAATGGCATCATTTCATTCTTTTTTATGGCTGAGTAATATTCCATTGTATGTATGTACCACATCTTCTTTATCTATTCATCTGTTGATGGACACTTAGGTTGCTTCCATGTCTTGGCTATTGTAAATAGTGCTGCTGTGAACATTGGGGTGCATGTATCTTTTCAAATTAGAGTTTTCTCTGGATATATGCCCAGGAGTAAAATTCCTGGATCATATGGTAGCTTAAAAGAATCAACTTTTATTTAAAAACCTGAAATGAGAAATCAGCACTCTTGAGCTCCATAAATTCAACAACTTAAGTGAGGGGAGGCATGCAGTAACTCCAACACCAGCCCTTACTGAGGCCTAGTTCTGGGTAGTGCTCCAGCAAGCAGTTCTCCCAGCTACCTTTTTTCCAGATTTCCAATGAAAAATCGCCAAAGATGGCTTGATTTGTCTAAGAGAGCTGCTGCATCTTCTCCTTGTAAGTGTGCTAAATTTTCATTAATTTCATTGCTTACACACACAGAAACAAAACAAACAAACAAACCAAAAAACTAAAGGTGCCTCTTCCACAGGCCTAGCTGGAAAATTCTACGTTGGTAGAAATCCCACCAGCTACCTAAGCTCATGTTTTTAATTCTGCCACATAAGGTAAATGTTTTTACTTGGAATCATTTTTCCCCTGGAGCTGACATGATCTGATACAGACTTTTTTGATTCTTAAAAAAACACAACAAACAAAAATCCCCAATCCTCCCCAACCTGCTCTGATTATGCTAGTAATACGTGTTCTTTGCAGAAAATTCAAAAAGGGCTGAAAAACACTCCTCAAATTAAAAATCACTTGGGGGGTTTCCCTGGTGGCGCCGTGGTTAAGAATCCGCCTGCCAATGCAGGGGACACTGGTTCGAGCCCTGGTCTGGGAAGATCCCACATGCCGTGGAACAACTAAGCCCGTGCACCACAACTACTGAGCCTGCACTCTGGAACCCACGAGCCACAACTACTGAAGCCCGTGTGCCTAGAGCCCGTGCTCCACAACAAAAGGAGCCACCGTGATGAGAAGCCCATGCACCGCAATGAAAAGTGGAGCCCCCGCTCACTACAACTAGAGAAAGCCCAGGCAGAGCAACGAATACCCAATACAGTCAAAAATTAATTAATTAATTAATTCAGCCAGAAATAAATAAATAAGTAAATAAATTTTTTAAGAAAATCACTTGGAATCTCGAGACTCAGAAATAACCACCTTTAACATATCAGCATTATCTTTTTCCAAGTTTTGCTTATGCATGTACACACACACACACACACACACACACACAGACATAACTGGAATCATACTGTGTCTACTGTTTTGTATTTTTCTTGTTCAAAAACATATTCCATTTCATTATTCATCTGAGCATCATTTTTATGGTTCACATAGTATTCCCTTGTGCGATGTTCCATAATTTATTTAAAGAATCTCCCTCCCATTGTAGGGCATTTACATATGGCCAGATTGCCATTCCTGAAAGCATGAACCAATTTAGACCCCTCTCAGGCCTATCAACAGTACATGAGAATGGCCATTTCCCTGTTCCCTTAGCAACATTGCTGGCTAAGTCTTTTTTCTTCCTCCACAGAAAGAGAATAGGAAATTCTCATTATGACACACAAGTTTGGAGAGAGAGATGGACTTCATTAAAAATACTTTTCATATGTGTACCTAAAGTACTGTTTAATTACCAGAGAATGTTCATGCAGTTTTTTTTTTTTCTCTTCTGTATAAGATATTAGAGGAGTCGTAGTTAACACTGTGATGAAATTTCAAAATAATGTTTATTTCCATTAATGCTCTATTCCCACTATGGAAGTTTCTTGAGGCCAGAAACTATGCCTTATTCATTATTATATCTCCAGAATCTCACACATAAAAGGCTTTCAATAAATGTCTGTTGAAGTAATGAATAAAGGGTTAAATCAGTGTCAAAGAAACCAGCGATCATGCCATGGAAATCACTTTGGATAAAGCTGAGTTTTCAAAATAACATGAAAATTGGATCCAACTTTATTTTTAAAACTTCAGTTCTCAATGTTAATCTTCTCAACTGTTTTATTTGTCTTAGGACACTAGACCCTGACTGCACCTGTGCTGGGTAGTGGGGAAACATAAGACTAAAATAATAGGAAAACATCTCTGTGCACAAAAGCCACATGCTTTGCCTAGCAGTATCACTAGCTAAAGATTAGCAACATGTTCCAGTGACTTAGGCTGTTGCCCTCAGTTTTTGGTCTACACTGAGAATACTCATGTTTATGGTAGTAAGAGGAGACTATCTCACATCTCAGCAGCACGGAGCAATTCCAATCTAGAGAGACCCAGAACACTGGCTTCCCACTCTCAGATGGTGAGAAGCTCCAGCTCAGAGCCACTGCAAGTCAGCCTTGACCACATGCCAGACCAAGAATGGCGCTGTGTCTTCCCAGCAATTCACAGACGAGCACAATTCCAGGAATTTCTTTTGGGGTAGATTTGTAATAAGCTACCCCAAATGACTATAGAAACAGCCACAATTGGTGTTCTATAGTAAGACATATTTTTAGATTCAACTTTCAACTCTGGTCACACAGAGCATGGGCTCTGGTCATTGTCTTCCGCATCCTCTTTCCCAGGATTTCTCAAATTGCTGGGGGCTGGGGGTGGGGTGAGGTCATGACCCCCACAGGGTCACAGAGAGGAAAACAGCAAAGCATCAAGTAGAGTTTTCTCGAAACTGCTGGGGGTGGCGGGCATAATTCTCTTATGTCAGTGGTTCCTGCTGAGGCCTCATTGCCATCAAACTGCTGCCTCAGTCTCTGCTCCAACCATCAGTCACGACAGCTGCTTCTGGTTTAAAACTTACGAAGTGCCAGGCACTATCTAGGTGTTTTCCTTTCCAGTGCCGTCTAATATTTTTCATATCATGGCACACAGAAAATGATACTGTTTGTGCAGCCAACATACAGGCATGGCTGTTTGTGGCAGGAGGCCACTGGCCGAGAATCTGGAAGCCCCAAGTCTCACCCAGCTGGTCTGTGGACTGAAAAATACGTTATCATGCCACACACTTAATCCATTTGTGGCATGCCACTGGGAAACTCTGCTTTAAAGGGATTATATCATTTAACAAGTACACTCTTATCGGCTATCCGTATTATCCTTATTTATAAATGAGGCTCAGGAAGGTTAAGAGCCTTGCTCCTGATCACACAGCTAGTTGGGAATTCATACTCAGGGGTTTTAGACTATATTATTTGTTCACAATTATTTATTCCTTTCCTGCCCTTGCCATGCTTACTTGTAAGATGGAAAATACTTCTCCATGCTATTGACTTTGGTCTTAGCCATATGACATGCTTTAGTCAATGGAATGTGAGTGGATATGCCAGATCCAAACAGAGGCTTCAATCTCATAGAGATATCTGTACTCCCATGTTCATTGCAGCATTACTCACAATAGTCAAGATATGGAAATAACATGTGTCCATCAATGGATAAATGGATAAAGAAGATGCAGTACATATATATACAATGTAATATTATTCAGCCATGAGAATGAAGGAACCCCTGCCATTTGTGACAACTTGGATGAAACTTGAGGGCATTATGCTAAGTGAAGTAAATCAGACAGAGAAAGACAAATACTATATGATATCACTTATATATGGAGTCTAAAAATGTCAAACTCGGAGAAACATAGGGGAGTGGTGGTTACCAGGGGTTGGAAAAATGACGAGATAGGAAATGACAAGATATTGTCAAAGGGTACAAACTTCCAGTTATAAGATTAACAAATTTGAGAATCTAATGTACAGCATGGTTACTATAGCTAATAATACTGTGTCATATACTTGAATGTTGCTAAGAGAATATATCTTAAATGTTCTCACCACAAAAAGAAATGATAACTATGTGACAGGATGGAGGTAGTAGGTAATGTTATGGTGGTAATCATTGTGCAGTATGTAAGTGTAGCAAACCATCACATTTGTACACCTTAAACTTACACAATTTTAAGTGTCAATTATATCTCAGTAAAGCTGGGGAGAAAAAATAGAGGCACCAAGTGCACTTGCATGATATAGCTTGACTTCCTAAGCTCCTGCCATCTGCCACAAAAACATGCCCTACACAGAGGTGCCAGAATGAAAAGATATAGGGAGCAAACCCAAGAAGAGCCTGGCAGGAGCAAGCAAAGCTATTTTCAACCCGTAGATCTGGGGGTAAGAAATATTGTTGTAAAACACTGACTTGAGGAGTTCTTACAGCCTAAGTTGTCTAATACACAAGATCATCTCGATCCACACTCCAGGCCTTTTCCACTTTGCTCTATTGCTTCTCATCCCCAGTCTTTCAAGGAGATTCCTCCATCAGCTTATTCTTCCTAATATTTTTATTTTTTTATATTCTCTGCAAAAATAGTAGAAATTTCCTTTTTATCCTTTTTCTAGCTGTGATACAAGGCCCTCAGAAGATCCCAACATGAGAGTAAGAAGAATGATCCCTTGCAAGTGAAAGATACATAGATAGATAGATAGATGATGTAGTTTTCAAAGCCCATCCACTTCTGTTACTATTGTTTTGATACTTACTACCTAGTGGGATAGGCAGGACACTCTTGCCATATTAAGATCAGTACTCAATGCCTGTTTACCAAATGAAACAGTCAATCAATATTCACTTTGCTTAAGAGAAAACAAAAGACTTAGAGACTGAATAATGATAATAGTTATCTTTGGGTTTGTAGTAGAGCCACAGGCCCTGGTTCTATGCTAAATGGTGTCATTTAATCCCTATCCTATTCCTGTCTTCCTTTAGTAATAGAAACCTGGAGCTAGGCACCTGGTCACCAGGAAATACTACACTTTCCATGCTCCTTTGCAGTTAGCTGTGGCCATGTGCCTAAGGCCTGGCCAATGGGATTTAAAACACTTCCAAGTCAGAATCTTAAAAGAAAAGTAGTGTGTGCCTTCCCTTTCCTTTTCCTCCTTCCTTCTTGCTGGAATCAGACATAATGGCAGTAACCGAAAGACCCATTTAATCATGAGACGGGAGCCCAGTGTACATGAACTTTTACATGTAAAAGAAATAAAATTGCATCTTTGTAAGCCACTGTATTTTGAGCTATCCCTCCTGTGTGTTTTTTTCACAGCAACCTAACATATACCTACCTAATGCAGTAGATATTATCACTTTTTTCAGATGGGGAAATTGAGTTTCAGATTGATTAACTTACGTCAAGTTCACACAATTAGTAAGCAGTAGAGCCAGGACTTGGATCAAGGGCTGACTGATGCCCGAGGCCAGGTTGTGTGTCCCTACACTCACCAGCCTCCCAAGGGCAGGCTTTACACCGTCTGCTCAGTTTTCTCTTACTCTATTGCTAAGGTTTCAATTACAAGTACTATATTACAGAAGGTAAAATTCTCTTTCCCATTAAGAAAGAAACCTTCAGATCTGCCTGAGATGGAAAGGTAATATTCTTTGGCATGGAAGAAAAATATTCAACGACAAGAGAATGAATCAGGGCAGCCTACACCATGTGCAGACAAAAGTGAGGTGAGGGCCCCATGTGATCCTTTGGATGCGCAGGAAGAAAACATTACAACTTCTGCTTGTATTTATAGTTTTAGCTTTAAACGTCAGACATGTAACTTAAGTAATATGTAAAATAGGTACAGTATGGACATTGCTGCCTTCATTCAGTAACTCCAACAGAGATTCATGTGTCCAATAGTCTCTCCCAGAGAAGGGCAGGAGCACCCTTAGGGTTCTTAACAGAACTGTTTGCTGGTGGCATAGTGAAATATATTATAATTTAGAGTGTGCCCAGTTTAGTGGATTAAGAGTTATATTTTCTAGTTTTAACCAAACTAGGAAAGTGGAAATGTAGCTTAAAAGGAGAAACTGTGAACTGAAGATCATTCTAATAAAGCAAGCGTAAACAATTTGAAAATGGCAGAATTTATACTTCTAGAAAGATTCTTCATCAGCTACAATGAGTTTTAAAAAAAAAAAAAAAGATGATCTAATTGGATCTGGCATAAGTCAGATAAACAATTTTGAAATTATTAAGAAATTATCTTATTTAAAATAGGTTAACATACACTGTCATTAACAATGGAACCCACCCCAAATATATAGTGAGCCTTGAGGTATTGGCTAATGATCGCATTAAGTCATCACAATTAGGAATATGTTTTAAACTATAGGTAATGTCCTTTATTCCATCATGCTAAAATTTTTGCTTTTGTGTATTATAGTGATGTATAGTATATAAATATGTATGCTCATGTATATGAATACTAAGTGTATGTCATTTATAAATGAATATATAATACTAATTTTGAGAGTGCATGCTTTAAAACCTTTTACTAATAAAGGAGACTATCAGAAAGGAAAGTTTAGCCTAGCTGAAAGATGATTCCATAAATTTTCTCAGCTAAGGGGACAAGCACGTCTGGCCTTAATCTTAAGAGTCTGGTGCACAGGGCTTGATGTCCAGCTAAATATGAGTAGGGAAACGTGATACAGCAGCCCGCAACTCTTGGTCTTAGAGAAGACAGATTTCTTTCTATATGCTCTATTTTTTCTCAGTGCAATAACCTGTTAAATCATGGAATTAAATTATTTCTCATCGGATACCAGCACATATTGGATAAACTGAAATGGGTTAAAATGAAGTTTCTGGACAATAGGGTATTGTGCATATAGAAGGTATCAAACCAAGATTCTGTCATTTTTATGTACAAACAAGTATTGCCAAACATCTTTGAATAGTGCATTATTGCCATCTAATGAGTGTCTACAATGTGGGTGAATTTTTGTCCAGATTCTAGTGAATCTTTGCAACAATAACAGTAAAATAAACATTTACATACATCTTGGTGGCAGGCACTATTCTAAGCACTCTGCGTGAATTGACTCACTTCATTCTCATATTAATTCCCCAACATCTATACCACCATCCCCACCTTCCAGATGAAGACACAGAGCACAGGGAACTTAAGCATCTCACCCAAGCCAGTGATGGCAGAGCCAGGATTCAATTCTGGGTAGCCTAACCCCAATTTCATGCTTTTAGCCACTCTGTTTTACTGCTAACAGCCTAACTAGGTGTATATTATTAGCTTCATTGTCTAGATGAGAAAAGTGAAGCCCTGGGTAGTAAAATCAGGACTTGAACTCAGCCTGACTGAATCCTCAGTCTCCACCATCTCCACCATACCCTGCTGCCTTCCTAATGCTAATGCTAATGCTAATGCTAATGCTAATATTGTAATGATCGGTCCAGTCCCTGGAGAATGTTGAGAGGGCAATACTTTATCCTGTTAGGAAAACTCTTCTTTATAAAAAAAATACATTATTAGTAGGAGAAATGTCAGCTCTGCTATTTTCTTATTATTTGCTTTGCTTGCAGAAAGTTAAAGCATTTTTTCTTTTTAGAAAAACTTTAATATACATTCAGAAAAATGCAGGTATCTTAAGTATACAGCTCAATGAATTTTCACATACTGAGAATTGGCATGCTCTTCGATCTGCAGTTTCTCTGTTTAAGAAACATTTTGTGAGGGTTTGTTAAGTTAAATATGCATTAATAGTTGTCAACTCAAACCATGTAATCGAACAAATACTAGATATTTATTTCCTGTTCATGGAAAGACCAAAACAGGTGTTCCTGATTATCAGCAGCTCTCCTCCGAGTGATAATTCAGGGCCAGAATCCCTTCACCTTGTGGCCCTGCCATCTTCTATGTGTGACTTCTAATGCTGTGGCCTAAGGGAAGGCTGGGCCGATCCTGGGTCAGAGGTGTTATTGGGCCAGGCCTGGAAGAGACGTGTATCACTTCTGCTAATGCTGCATCGGCCAGAACACATGACCACGGCTCACTGTGAAGGAGAGAACTAGAGTCTAGCTATGTGCCCAGGAAGAAGAGGAAACAGGCTCAGTCCCTGAGGCCACTGGGGCCAGTCCCTGCCACAGTGGTACTTAGCAAAATGCAGAGAAAACTCTAGACAATGAGTACTCTAACTACTCTTTAATACTTAATCAAGCTCCATTAAAAGACCTCCACTAAACAACATGAAATTTATTGTAAATCATACTGTATTTTGTTACTTTAAACAAAACCACCTTTCCTTTTGAATGATTTATAATTCATATGTTTAAAGTAATTGAAGTCAATGTTTCCTACCATTAGATGAAATTACGCAATTACAGAATTTTAGTTTTGAAAGAAACCTAGTGCTTGTTTCTCATTTTGCAAATGAGAAGACCGGAAACAGAGAAGGCTGGGAGGCTTGGTCAAGGTCACACAGCTACTTACTGAGGTTTCCCTGCAGAGCTATAACATTTTTCTAAGTTTTAACTTCCTCAAGTAAAATGTCCTTCACATCTAAATATAATTTAAACTTTTCTAAAGACTTTTGTTTCCCATTTCTACCCATTAGGGAAATTACTTTTACTCTTTGTTCAAGGAATTGATATCTCAAAGGGCAAAACATCCAAAATAAAAAGAACTCACTTAAGAATTCCTTTGATCCATACATGAATCCTCAGATCACTCTGTTCTCTTTTAAACTGAGAAACATTTTGAGCCTCCCTCACTAATAGCTTTCTGGGAGTGAATGAACTAGTATAATCTGTTCAGCTCACAGTTTTTAGAGTAAGGTGACTGTATTACTAAAGGTATATATCAGTTATTTCCTGGTTGGTTTGTTTGGTTGGTTGATTTTTTTTTTTTTTTTTTTTTTTTTGGCTGTGTTGGGTCTTCGTTGCTGCGCGCGGGCTTTTCTCCAGTTGCAGCGAGCGGGGGCTACTCTTCGTTGCGGTGCACGGGCTTCTCACTGCGGTGGTTTCCCTTGTTGCGGAGCACGGGCTCTAGGCGCGTGGGCTTCAGTAGTTGTGGCACACGGGCTCAGTAGTTGTGGCTCGCGGGCTCTAGAGCGCAGGCTCAGTAGTTGTGGCGCACGGGCCCAGCTGCTCCGCGGCATGTGGGATCCTCCCGGACCAGGGCTCGAACCCGTGTCCCCTGCGTTGGCAGGCGGATTCGCAACCACTGCGCCACCAGGGAAGCCCTGGTTGGTTGATTTTTAATGAAGAAAACTGGTCAGTTGGTAATTGTGTGTTTTTTAAAAATTAGATTCCAAATGTATGGCACCTACAAATATTTATTGAGCCCTTACTCTGGGCCAAATACTGTGCTAGATGCTAGAGGTATAACGGCAAGCCAAACAAGCACTGCCTTCTTTCCTTTCCTACGGCATGGCAGACCACCTACTCTGACCACTCCTCACGAGAAAGAATTCAAAAGGATGCAGAAAGTACTTTTTCCCTTTTTTAGAAAAGCATATATTCGGAAAAATGCAGATATCGCAGGTGTACAGCTCAACGAATTTTCACACACTGGACAGACCTGTGGAACCAGTACCCAGAATAAGAAATAACAAATGGGGGCTTCCCTGGTGGCACAGTGGTTGAGAATCTGCCTGCCAGTGCGGGGGACACGGGTTCGGGCCCTGGTCTGGGAGGATTCCCACATGCCGCGGAGCAACTGGGCCCGTGAGCCGCAACTACTGAACCTGCGCGTCTGGAGCCTGTGCTCCGCAACAAGAGAGGCCGCGATAGTGAGAGGCCCGTGCACCGCGATGAAGAGTGGCCCCCGCTTGCCACAACTAGAGAAAGCCCTTGCACAGAAACAAAGACCCAACACAGCAATAAATAAAATAAATTAAAAAAAAAAAACGAAATAACAAATGATCAGCTCCGTGGAGGCCTCTCTGTGCTTCATCCCAATTACTAACCCTCCAAGAGTAATCATCACCCTACTTCTTTACTCTTTTTTTTTTTAAACTTTGTTGAAGTATAGTTGATTTACAATGTTGTGTTAATTTCTGCTGTACAGCAAAGTGATTCAGTTGTACATATATATATATTCTTTTTCATATTCTTTTCCATTATGGTTTATCACAGGATATTGAATATAGTTCCCTGTGCTATACAGTAGGACCTTGTTGTTTATGTATTCTATATATAATAGTTGGCATCTGCTAACCCCAAACTCCCATTCCATCCCTCCCCCATCCCCATCCCCCTTGGTAACCACACGCCTGTTCTCTATATCTATGAATCTCTGTTTCGTAGATATGGTCCTTTGTGTCGTATTTTAGATTTCACATATAAGTGATATCATATGATATTTGTCTTTCTCTGTCTGACTGACTTTACTTAGTATGATAATCTGTAGGTCTGTCCATGTTGCTGCAAATGGCATTATTTCATTCTTTTTTATGGCTGAGTAGTATTCCATTGTATATATGTACCACATCTTCTTTATCCATTCGTCTGTCATTTCCATGTCTTGGCTATTGTAAATAGTGCCACTATGAACGTAGGGGTGCATGTATCTTTTCAAATTGTAGTTTTGTCCAAATATATGCCCGGGGTGGAATTGCTGGATCATATGGCAGCTCTATTTTTTTGTTTTTTGAGGAACCTCCATACTGTTTTCCATAGTGGCTATACCAATTTACATTCCCACCAACAGCATCACCCCAAATTCTTTGTTTTTAATTTTTTAAAAATTTTAAGAAAGTTTTTAATTAAAAAAAATTTTTTATTAATTGATATTGGAGTATAGTTGCTTTAAAATGTTGTGTTAGTTTCTGCTGTACAGCAAAGTGGATCAGTCATACGTATACATATATCCCCTCCTTTTTAGATTCCCTTCCTATCTAGGTCACCACAGAGCACTGAGTAGAGTTCTCTGTGTTAAACAGTAGGTTCTCATTAGTTATCTATTTTATATATAGTAGTGTATATATATCAATCCCAAATCACCCTAACTTCTAACAGCACAGATTAGTTTGCTGATTTTGAATTAATTTATATAAATGAAATCACATAATATGTTCTCTTTTGTACCTGGAGTCTTTAGTTATGCTTGTGAAATACATTCATATTGTTGCATATAATTGCCATTTGTCCATTCCCAGTCTCTCTATAGTAGCGTATATACTATGCATGGTATAAATATGCCACAATTTATATAGTCATTCTATTGATGTGAATTTGTATATTTCTAGTTTTTTAGACCACTGTGAACAGGCTGCTATGAACATTCCTATAAGTGTCTTTTGGAGAATTTGTATATGTATTTCTGTTTGCTATATAGTTAAGAAAACCATTATTACGTCATACAAAAGTTGCACATAGGTTTAGCCTTAGTATAGGCTGCCAAACAGTTTTCCAGAGTGGTTATGCCAATTTGCATTCCTCCAACCATCTATGAGAGTTCTTGTATCAAGTAATTTTTTAACACATCAATAAATAATTAAAATGAATAAGGAATATTCAGAGGCCAAAAATTAACAAATAAAGCAGAAATCCAGGAAAGTGCTTAGGGCCTTGAAATCAACCTCCCCCAGGAAACATCTACTTGAAATATTTGGGACTTGAAAATTTTATGGCCTTAAGGGACATGGGGGATAAGAGAGAAAGTGCCCAAGTAAGGGTGAGCCAGAAATAAACTTATTCCTGAAGCAGATAACAAGAAAATTGCCTTTCTTGAACCTTGGCATTGAGTGGCAGAGGGAAAAGAGGAATCCGCCCTGATAATTCATAACCAAAAGCTGGCCCTCACAAAGGTTTGTAGCCCAAATTCATATTATCTTAGAGGTCCAAAGAATCTCAAGCCTAGGGACTTCCCTGGTGGCGCAGTGGATAAGACTCTGCGCTCCCAATGCAGGGGGCCCGGGTTCGATCCCTGGTCAGGGAACTAGATCCCACATGCATGCCACAACTAAGAGTTCACATGCCACAACTAAGGAGCTGGCCTGCCGCAACTAAGACACAGCATGACCAAATAAATAAATAAATATTAAAAAAACAAAAAACCAAAAAAACCCCAGCACCTCAAGCCTAGAATTTAAAGTAGTTCTGAATGGGTAGTTCACCCAAGAAACGTTGAGAAAGAAAAAAAATCATCCTTCAAACAATACCTCAAAGAAATTCCCAAAGAGCAAGAGCACACAGTTAAATAAAAAAAGCACAGAACACACAAGAAATCAAGACACCATGAGCAAAAGAGAGCAGAAACAATGGACAGCAACAGTGGAATTATCACACAAAGATAAATAGAATATCCTTAATATCATTGGAATTTCCGTAGCAAATTATTTCCATTTCTATCACTTAAGGTCACTGCTATTTTGTGATTTTCAGTCACTTGAAATGCGAGGAAAGCTCACTAAATGATTTTGTATTTCTTTAGCAAAAATTAATCTATCCAAAGTTTCCTAATTTCAGTGATGGACCACCTTCCATGATTTCTTCCATATTGTGGTACCATTATATGATTATAGACTCAATATTTAATTTAAATTGACTTATTTTGAGAAAATGCATATTTCTACCTTAGCCTAACCCTAAGCAATAATATCCCAGAATCACAACTGTGATACCCTGAGAAAACCATAATTCAAAAAGGGTCATGTACCATAATGTTCATTGCAACATTATTTACAGGACGTGGAAGCAACCTAAGTGTCCATCGACAGATGAATGGATAAAGAAGATGTGGCACATATATACAATGGACTATTACTCAGCCATAAAAAGAAACAAAATTGAGTTATTTGTAGTGAGGTGGATGGACCTAGAGTCTGTCATACAGAGTGAAGTAAGTCAGAAAGAGAAAAACAAATACCGTATGCCAACACATATATATGGAATCTAAAAAAAAAGAAAATGGTTCTGAAGAACCTAGGGGCAAGACAGGAATAAAGACGCAGACGTAGAGAATGGACTTGAGGACACGGGGAGGGGGAAGGGTAAGCTGGGATGAAGGGAGAGAGTGGACATATATACACTACCAAATGTAAAATAGATAGCTAGTGGGAAGCAGCCGCATAGCACAGGGAGATCAGCTCCGTGCTGTGTGTCCACCTAGAGGGGTGGGATAGGGAGGATGGGAGGGAGACGCAAGAGGGAGGGGATATGGGGATATATGTATACGTATAGCTGATTCACTTTGTTATACAGCAGAAACTAACACAACAATGTAAAGCAATGATACTCCAACAAAGATGTTAAAAAATAATAATAATAATGACCATAGCTTTGCAAAAATAAATAAATAAATACTTAACTATTACACTGCAAACATTTGTGTAGATACTGTCCAAAATAATCTTGAGCACTACCAGGGTTACATGAACAACACCTTACAAAACTGGGCTGGAGCAGACCACTTGGAATTGGTTGATTTCATTTTGAGGAAAGAAAAAGGCAAGGGCAAAGTGAGGGCTGAGGGTAGAGACAGAAGAGAGAGCATAGATATAATGTGGAAAGGGCAGATAAAATGCCAAAAAAGCAAAAAGCAGAGAAATACCAAAGATGAATTTACCTAATTTACAGGTGCATCTAGGAATGGAACCATGCTCACTAACTGTCACAGATGGAAGCTCTTGATAGGTCTCCTGGTTCAGCAGTTAACTCTGTCTTAGCAGATGATACTCTCACGGCTGACACACTTCCATTCCCAGGATATTGACTGTAAAGACCATTATGTCTCCCTCACTCAAAAAAATCATAGTTGAGAGTACATGAATGCAAAATTGTTCTAATTTATTTTTAAGATAAGATTAAAATTCACAAACTTCTGTACTTTATTATTCATTTCCAATTACTTTCCACATATTTCACAACTGAAGACATAATCTAATCCAGTCACTCCATTTTACAGGTGAGGAAAGTGCAGGCCAAGAAGGTTGATTCTTTTTATCTGCCTCCTATGCTCCTTGCCCTATGGCCTCTTTTCTCAACCAAAGATTTAAACATAATGGATTTGGGTTTTAAGCCAGTTGTCACATTCCCTTAAGTAGCGATCTTTTCCAATAATGAACAAATTCTATCAGCAATCCAAATCTCCATGATAAGAACTACATTTTCCTGGCCTGACTATGTCTCTCTAAGAGTAAGAAAGCCTACATTTGACTCCCAAAGAGCCACCTTGAAAGGATACATTTGGGTCAATTTGGCTTCTGGATCTCATTTCTAATGCAGTGCTGCCACTCAGACTCATGGAGAGATGCCTGTCTGATTTAGCAACCTGAGGTTCTCTGACTCTGTGAAAGAGGTCAAAATGAGAGAGAACTTCAGAATGCAGCCAGGCTAAGCTTCCATTCTCCCACTCCTTCATTTAGGCAGATCTGAACCTGTAATAAGTTCCTCTTCGTAGTTGTTTGGAAAAGTCTACATGGAGTGGAAAGAAAATTAGGGGTTGTGCTTGTGGTGAGGGAGGGAAGAAATGGAACGCAATGGTCCTTTCCTCTCTTCCCATTTCTGTCTTCTCTCCTTTGCAGAAAGAAACCTAACAGAGGCCATTCAATAATGGCTTTCACAGGAGCCTCTGAGTTCCACAACACTAGGGGGCACAGTTCCCACTGTATTTTATGACAATGACCCCCAAGAGCACAACTCCATAGCAAATAATATAAATGGCGTCCCTGGAGTTACACAATGCAGGCAACATAGCAGCCTCTAAATTATGGGAGCAGAAGATTAAAGTTTTTAACTGAAAGCTAGAATGCTCCTACTTTGGGAGAATGGCCCACCATAATAAGACTTTAATTTTTCTTCTTGATAGCAACAAAATCCTTGCTCTATTAAAAAAGATGAGTGTAGACACTTCTACAGTGTAGACACAAAATGAATTGCATTTCTTCCAGAGTTCAGCTTACAAAGTTTGAAGTGGTTAGGCTACTCCCCAGCAACAGACGCCAAAACTCTGCTGCCAAAGGCACCCGGCTATATGAACACTCCCACAAGTCTCCATCCTTGTTTGAAACTACCTTGATGATAGCGCACAGGAGCCTCTTGCTTTGATCATAAATTATACATTTCTAGGAATGCTGTTTTTCTCTTCATTGACTGCCATTTCCAGGAAAGGGTTTTCCTTTTTTCTTTTACTGCACTCAGTGGAAGTTTTTCTGCTGACATGGTCCATAATTAAAAATCAAAGTAATAAAGTGACATTCTCAAATTTGAATACTGGGTACAAAAAGCTTAATTGCCAGTTCTCCATGCCAAACGGCACAGTGGCTCCAACATTAAGTCACAGAGATTTTCAAGAGAGTAATTAGATAGGACTTTAAAAGTGCATGCCTTTAATTTTATTAGAACAAGTTTTAGAATCTTAAGCTGCAAATACCGAACTACAATTTTTTTCCTTTTCATATTTTATTTATTGGAAAGTTATTTAACAACTGCCACTATATCCAAGTGGATATATAACTGTTCAAAGGACCCAACTAATAGGGAATGTCATTACGGTTTTCTGGGTTTAAGGTGCTGGTTTCCATGATGACATATAAAAGTGAAAACACCACGGAAGCTTTTAGCACCCCTAGTGACCAATGCCTTGTGTCTGACTTCATATGACAGAGCAAGGGGTCACTAAGCAAATTATGACTCTTCACAGAATGAAGTTGCCTCAAGTCAGTTCAGTTTACAATGTCATTCCTTTCCCAGAGGATCAAGTCAGTTAAACAAGTAGGGGGAAAAAATAACAATCAACACGTTCAATTTTTTTTCTCTTGACCCCCAACATCTCCAAAACTAGAGGAAATAAACACGATCTACTGCTTCAAAACATGTACCCATAATATATTAGATTTTGTTAAGTCCTTGTCCCCTTTTTCCTAGGATATTACTGATAGAATATAATGGGGTTCTAAATATGGATGATTTAGCCACATATGCCATTGAAATTGATTTTAAGAATTGAGACTGTTATATAACCTCTATTAGAACATGGACAGCAAAAAAGGTTCAGAATTTTCATAATCTGGGAAGTCAATTATTTATCAAGTGTGATGTCTGTTTAGTAAGTTATTTTGATGTAGAAAAAAGATTTAGGTGTGTTTCTAATGTACTTTTTTAACTTCAGCGCTGGAAAAATGATTTTATTGAACCATGTGAAATAGTGGTTAGAACTGTTTTTATTTCAAGCATGGAATCTGCATTAAAAACAACACAGTTTCGTGTCCTTCTTTCTGTATTTTCTCCTAGCACAAGGAAAAAAACACATTCCCTAATATATTTTCTGGGTGCACTCTCTTTGTAATATTTCCTTTGCAAAAGGTCCTGTTCATATTTGTATCTTATTACTTTTCTTATACTGGATTTATTGATAGTTTCTAACAAAAATATGATTTCAGTATATTTACTGAACAAAATTCAATATAACAGACCCCAATTCAATTTTTTTCATCGAAATGGAGAACAATAAAGAATTGAAAGTCCTCAGTTCAGACACATAGCATCAAAAAAACTTATATTGTTTAAAGAAATAACTCAATAAGGAGGAAGTGATAGATATTACTTAAAGAACAACATTACCTTTGTTTATTTATCTATGTTTCTAATAATCTTGCCTCTAACTTAGTAAGTGACAAACATTTTTGGTGTTCCTGGGTTATTGAATCTCATATAAGTACAGTCATTTTCTAAAAATAAGGAAAAAATTGTGATTATGCATTTTGAGGTAACCGTAGTCCATATTTACTGTTAATCATCATTTCATGTATTCAAATTCAATTTAAGAGAATATTTTAAAACCTTTCTTAGTCTGTTTCCCATATTATTTTGCTATCGTGCCACTATTTTTCGTAAGTTAATCATGTTTATGGTTTTGCATGTTTACAAGATTTTGTATTCTGAATCTCTAATGTCCTGCTTTTGAAGACCGATTACAGAGGGTTTTCTTCATTGACCATTAGGTAAAGGGTTGAAAAATAACTTTGGTTTACAATAGATTTTTACTTTAATGGATGGGTGTATTCATTATTTACCTGTTTTCAGTCTCTTGTGTATCACCTAGTGATGATTATAGTTGTTTTAAAGATGATCCTCATTTCTGGTCTATTGCATCATCCTGAGATTTAGTAATGATTTTAGATTTTCCACCTAAATTACAGGGCACTTTCCACTGAAAATGGTAAACAATATTACAAACCAAAAAAAAAAAAAAGAAGTAATCTGATTTCTGGGAAGAGGGAGCCCAGTGAAAGATGTGTGCTTTTATAAGGATGGACAATGGAAAGCAAAATAATAACTCCTAACTTTGATTGTTCAAATATATTCTGCAATACAGAGAGCTGCATGCAGGCTGGAGCAGGCATGGGGCAGGAAGGTTAAGTAGAAGAGAAGGCACAATACTTCAGATTGGCAGTAGACTGCAGCAAGAATAATCTAATCAAAATGAAATTAAATTATCTAGTCCCAGGGCAGGCTCCTGGGACTGCTGCATTGAATGCTAGCAGAACTCCTCCTAGACATTTTTCCCCAGTCAAACTCACATGATGAATGCAGATGAAATTTGAAATATGAAAATCTGAAATAATTTATGGAAGTTGTCAGAAATTTGGCCTGCCTGTGGTGTAATTTCCTCTGAGACGAGGCAGGCCAGCTCACTGCTGCAAGACTCGGAGCGGCTGCTGGCCTTCCAGTGGATGGATCAACCCCTTTAAAATGCTCTTCCAGACAAATTACAGCTCATTACACACAGCCTTGCACCATGCCATTATGTCAGAGGAAATCTTTTTTCATTTGCACAAATTTGCTTGGAATTCTCATATTTATTTGAGCATCCATTATCGAATCTGAACATTGAATTATCCACAATTATTTTCTGGGTACGCGGATGTTTGTGTATACGGAATAGATGGTGACTGCGGGGCTATAAAAATATTACCATGTGGCAGAAAACCCCACGTACTTTGCAGCTATGTAAGCAAGAGCATTGTTTGACTGTTGAAAGAGAATTGACTTTTGCGAAGATAGTTACAAGATTCCTTTTCTTTTTGAACATCCTCGGAAGGAGGCTAAGTCTGCTTTCAGTTACTCTTCCTCTGCTCTGTGATGGATACGAACTACAAATTATTTGTTACACCTGGGTTAGGATCCTGTTCTCCCTCCCCATGCAATTTGGTTTTTGATGGTCATTTTCCTATTAATCCTATCCTGACGTATGTTCTTGAACAAGGCATTTCTTCTGATTGCTAAAAAAACACCGCTCTCTTGAAACTCATTCCTTTCTTTGTCATTTTTCTCATCATGTTGCACAGCAAAAGTGAGCTCTATTGCTCAGAAACATTGCAATATAATCACACAATTCAATAATTGTCTAAAAAAAATTAAAGTTTCATACAAATCCTAATTACAAGAGTATTTGTATCACAGCTTTTAAATTGTTACTATTGTTTAGCCTAATAAATCTCTGCTTGAGGTAATATTTCTAAATTGAGTGCAGTACTTCTCAACATTATTTTACCCAGTCATTCAGGCTTCTGTCTAAATGCCTCGCCAACCTTTCCAATGACTAAATAATTAAATGTTCTCCATTGACTTGTTGACATTTCACTCCTTATAGCAGGTATAGATTCAAAAGAAAAATGCAATCATTCTCCAAAGCCAACTTTTATTTTCTTGAAGGCTTTGATACATGGATAAAACAACTTGAAAAAACTCTAAGGCGAGTATACCTTTAATCTCTCACTATGATTTTGTATGTACGATTCAGTTCAAGAAAATAAGATGTACTTTTCCATATAGGATGCGTTTGGTCGAAGCATCGGTAGTACTTAAACATCAAGGTGAGTAAATAACCTATTATTTTGCTAGCCATCCATAAATATTAGCATAATATACTTTTTTAAGTAAAAAAAGAAAACAGATTCTACATAAGTCGTGACTACCAGAATTTAGGAAAACAAAGCGGGTTATCAAAGCAATGGAAAAGCTGGATTCTTGCGTAACACCAAAGCAACTGCATTCTGTACTTCAGCCCTCCAGAGCCTCCACTCCTCTAAGATCCACTGCGGGGCTGGAACATGTCACGGCCTCCCCAGCTTCTCCTTACTGCAGGAAAGTTTGTAATAGCACTCAAATAAATAAAGAAGCTGGGTTGGAGATTATTGCTTTCATTGTGCTATTGTATATGTGTATTATATAGTCCCTCCATAGTTTGACACAATCAGCTGAATGTGGGACAAGACAAATGTTGTATATGACAGTGGGGTAGTATTGAAAGATGACCCCATATCTAGAGGGCTAAGAGTTATGGATGCATTGATAGTTGCTACTAACGTTTTGAAGCGTGGCTGTTAAATTTTGCCTGCTGGCTTCTGGCTGGAGGCCGGCCTGCCTGGGCAACGGGGCAATTGAAAGGAACTGCAGGCAGCTTTTTTTTCAGTTATACATCAAGGAACTTGGTTCTTCCTTTATTATAACTGACCACCGACAGGAGTGGCTTCTGAAAAAAGCAAGGCAAACAAGGCACATTGAACACTTCCCAGCTAATCTTTGTTGTGCATTTTATTCACTTCCAGTGGGCTTTTTTTTTTTTCCCTTAAAAACTGTTTAAAAATTTAAAAAAACCCATTCCTAAACCAGAATATATAATGAAAATCACAGGAAAGACTGAGAATATACAAACATTTTTCGTTGATAGAGTAGGACCTATTAAGAAAACATATTTTACGGAAAAAATGAGGTAAATGGCGTTTCTTATAACGACCTGTGGGGAAATTATATAATAAAAAGAGTCTCACAAAAGGGTATCTAGAATGTTTGGAAGCTAGATTGTGAGTGACATTTATTTTCAAAACAATAAATAGATGGATGGTCTTTGAAAATATGGGGTACGTTCTCTATGTGCAAAGGAAGATGAATCTCGTGAACATTAAGCTTCCAAGTTTGAATGAATGATATATTTAAACAATTGCATAGCTGAGGTCTTCGTGAAACATTACTAATCACCAACCTCTTTTATAAATTAATTTGAAAATACATTGTAAAAGCTGGGAAGATATCTTGTTATTAACAATATGGATAAAGATATTTGACTCTAAGAGCCAAAATTTTATATCTTCCTGCTGTGTTTAACTTAGTGACCTTAAAGCTTTATCAAGAGGTCCAAGGAATTTGGACTTGAGTTAAGGCCGTGAAGTCCCTTTGTTTTGATTTGCTTTTACCATAGAAGATAGAAGAAATAAAAATCAAAAGACTATGCATTCAGCCTCATTTAAATACACAAACAAAATCCACCCACATCACTATCAAACAAATGTACTAAAACTATAGCCATGTAAGTATCAAACATCAATACTTCCTGCTTATGAAACTATAGTCATATAAATAGTTATGTAAATTCCAATGTTTATGAAATTCCATCCTACACTTGAACAAATGCAATTTTTCAGTCACTATAGCTAGTTATTTTGTCATTTCTCTCCAGATTTCCCTAGAGATCCAGTGAGGCCTAAGCACATAAAAAGTTTCATCGTTTTTATTCCACAATCAGCCAGTTTTCAGAGGAAGAGCAAAATTTTTCACCCTGCACTTTTAAGCAAATAAAATATTTCTGGAAAACTATAAGCGTAAAGAAATAGCTATGCAAATATGTGCATAGCCTTAGTAATGATACTTGGACAAGCTAATAAAATAATATTTATCATGAAAAGAAAATTAAGTAAAAATTCAGCCCCTGCAAAACTTAAATGCAATTTTAGTCTCATTTCCTTGACCTTCCTTAAAAGAAAGTAAATGAGGAGGTAATAATCAACTATTTTCTTTTTTAATGAAAAAACAAAACTTGAATTAAAGTGGGAGAGGAAAGGGAATAGAAAGAGACATTTTACAATGTCTAGTAGAGGTTTTTTTTTTTAACTCACTTTCAGGAAATTTTTCTCATAATTAACATCTTTATTACGACTACAAAAATATTCCCTAAATACAAATAATCATATCTACTTATGTTAATGCTGGGATCTTTTCCCGTATCTTTTAGTATAAAACCATTTCACTCTTTAATGTTTAAGGTACAAAAGTGCTGATTCACTCATCTGCACAAACCTCCTTTACAACTTTTCTTAAAATCCAGTTAAACAATAGGAACTTAAAACTATTAAGAAGACAACAAGAGCTTTTCCTATATAGCAGCTAATTAAAGTCTACCTTGCAGGTGCATGTATCTCCAATACATATTAGAAAATAATTGCATAAAAAGTTCACTGTGTTTTGTCTTGAGTAGTTTCTGTAAGCACCCTGCCTGCAGGGTTCCCATTACAGCTGTAGAAGTTCCTGGGACCCTCAATCAGAAATTCAGGCCAACTTTGGGGGAAATGGATTTGCTCTATCTTTAAAGTAACAATACTAGATACTTCTATTTAATATTAGGGACCCAGAGACACAAAGCAGCCTTCTTTTCCAAAAACCTTGCAGTTTATTTTGTTCACAGACAAGAAGTTGAGAGCTAAGCAGTTAATCAACAAAATCAATCTACTTGAATAAATGAGAGAGTTTGGGATCAAAATCTCTTTTTTTTCTCAATAATGTGCATGCAGATATATACTTTACAATATCTAGTGATTATAAATATACTTTTAGGGAAAAGTTTTTACATTCACCAAATGTCCATTCAGCCAAATTATATAGAGAATTATCTCAATTCTACAACCCAGTTTGGCAAATGATGTGGCCACAAAGATTTTATGTAGATGATATGGACTGTAGTTAAATGTTGTTTTTAAAAGATTATGATTTCCCTCTAATCTCAAACAAGCCCTTAGTTGTGTTCAAGATTAAATTTTCAGGCCTGGTCTCATCTTCTTCCTTGAAAGATTTCTGTAAACAGATAATATTTAGGAGCTCCAGAAAGAAAGAACAGGATTCACTTTAATACAATAAATTGAGGAATGTTTTCAAGGGAATGTTGTTAAGAAACGTTGTGATCATAAAATTTTCTTTTCTAAAGAATAATATATATTGCTTTGCAATCAGAGATAAAGATTATTTTTAAAATACCTTTCCGCATCTGAAGGTGCTAGAAGATAATTTTCCATCTTTTCTCTTTTAAATGATAAGCTCATATGATTTGTTTATTAAGTTCTACTTGCTTGTAATGCAATACACAATCATTCAATAGACAGGATACCTATACTCCAGGAGCTTGCCTTCTAAGTTAAAAACTCAGGGACCAAAGAAGAAGAATGACCTGCAGTTGATAGGCGTGAAGAGTAAAAATGGACAGAATAAATCATTATATTATACAAATGCTGTTCGAAAGAGTAGAAGGCTAATGTCCAGGCAAGTTCCTTTTAAAAAATCAGAAGTTGCAGAGGGGGAGGGTTCTTACCACCTCATTCATCTACAGAGCTCTCAAATCTTCATGGGTACCAGCAACATTATCATACCTGCCCTTTGAAACATAGAACATAAGATATAGCTTCTACATCCATGAAAGAGAAACTGAAGACGAGTTCTAGTCAATGACTAAAACTTACAGGTGGAAGTTATATATAATGGACTGTGTAAAAAAATATACCCCTACTAAAACCCAAAACTTCCCTTCCATGGATGGAAATGTTCCTTAATCCTTCCATACCTATAAGTAAGTACTTATGAATTGACTTTGGATTGTGGGGAAAAAAGAGACTGTGTTTATCCACCAGGCCCTGAGGCCCAGGAGGAAAAAAAGGTAACATTTTGCCTTATTCTCACTCGATTTCTTAGGGAGCTGAAGCTGCTTAACTGTAGGGTGTCACCTGCTATATTTATGTTCATTTGGCAATTACTGCTTTCCCAGTCACTGAGCACTCTAATTCCAGAATTATTTCTGGGCAAATGACTGTTATCTTCTTTATTTATTTGTTGTAAGAACTATAGTACACCAACCTTTCAAAAACAATATGTATAGAAAAAATTAGGGTTTTTTTTTTTTTACCTTAAGCTAATGAATCTTGTTTTATTTCTTTGTTTTTAACAGAGAAATAGAAAAAATTTTTTCATTAAAATCCCTGAGTGGGTTTGGGACCTCCCCCCACCCCTTCACAGACTAGAATCTTTTGTTGTAATCATTACTTTCTAATACCTAGGAAGGGAACCAGGAGGTGCCCTAACACTGAGTAAGGCCTGCCAAGCTACTTCTGCTCTTCTGGGACCTTTGCTCCCTCTCTCTGTGACTGGGGGAAGGTCCCACGCTGAGTACCTGGACATCTGTGGAGGCTGAGGCTGATCTGGTCTTGGCTAAGCCAGAAGGGAGAAAGAGTGAGAGGCAGCTGTGTGTGTGTGTGTGTGTGTGTGTGTGTGTGTGTGTGTGTGTGACAGAGAGAGAGAGACAGTGCACCAGCACAGAGATCAGCTCCTTTCACCCTCCCCACTTCCTCTGCAGCCCTCCTCTGCTCTCTGTGGCTGGTGGCTTAGTGCCTGAACTGATTAGGTAACAACAGAGCACCTTCCCTCCCTGTTTCCTCTCAATGCATTTGGGCCACCGCTTTTGAAGGAGTCCAGCCCTGCCACTATCCTGCCTTTATCACGGGCTGTATGGGGCTTTATCTGGAAACGCCTGGGCTTTGCCCCTGGCTTCATCAATCATTTGGACCAGTTCACATCCCCTTCGCGCTGTTCTGCCTCATTAAACCCATCAAGGGCGCTGCAGAGAGGCAGTGCGGCCAGGGAATGCCTGAGCACTCTTCCCACTGCTCCACATCTCGGGGATGAAGATCGCGGGGGAGAGGGTGCACAGGATGACTTATGTGACCACCAGAGGCTCAGGCCTCACCTTCTTGCTGTTCCAGGAGATTTCTTGGAGTTGGACTTGGGAAATTCGATGATCAGTTTTTAAAGAACTCATTTAATATTTGCTGGTGCAACTGGAGACCACTGCTGGTCTCCAACACAGTGAAGTGTTTTAAGACTGACAGATGCAAATGCTGGTTATAAAAAAAAATATTCTGGGGGATCCAAGTTCCAGAGAGAAGCCTGGCACTAAATTTAGGGCCTTCTGAGGCAAAGTGAATCATGAAACACCATCTGCTGTAACCTCTACAAAACCCAGTTCTAAATTTGGGGAAAGGAGGCTTCTACAATTTTCTGAAGTTCTATTCTACTAATGACTCAGATTTCTATTTTTAGGTTTTTATGATGATTATTTTATTTTTATAAACACGTTACAAGGGGTTTTCTCACACATTACTTCAAAACAACCTTTGGAAGTGTTGTATTTTATTTTCGATGTCATTTTAAAAGCGAAAAAGCCAAGGCTAAGATATTGAATTAAACCAAGATCATATGGCTGGTAATGGGTGGGTTTAAACCCCATCATTTCTCTTACGCAACTTTGTTGACATGGTAAAGAGCAATTCAGGAAGGCGCTATTGTTTGTATATATTTTTTTGTAACAATGGCTTCGATATGACTTCGGATGTCTAGATACAAATGGACTTCCCTAAGGGGCTTCCCCAGCCTATTGGGAGAAAGAAGAGAAGGAAGAAGCAAACAAAAAAGATAGACATGTTATTGCTCTGCAGTCTCTTCGAACCGACTAGGAGTTGAGGAGGATATACATTTGACTTTTAGGAGACAGAAGTAGGGGTGGGGTTGGGGGCTGGGGACAGAGGCAGGGAAGAAGTGAGGAAGGAAGCCATAACCTTAGAATGGCCTCTAAACATCCAATTTGTATCACAAACAAGAGCTAAGTTTCATCTCCGTACAGCACCCAGAGTCATAGCCTCTGGACTCCCTCATGCACGCAAACAACTATGTTATGGACCAGGCACCTTTACGCCCTGTGCTATTACTTTTAAACCTTGTTGGGAAGCTAAGGTGGGAGAGTGAAACCACCCGGGCCCCTCCCACCTGCGCGCCACCACCTGGCACCAGGCAGCTCCTGCTCCAAGACTCGCTGTCCCTGGGCGGCCTCTGCGGGAATCCTGGGCTAGGGATGGGATTACGGAAACTCTAAACCATCCGGGCCGCGCGAATCACGACGGGCCTGTAGCTCCAGGCCGCAGCCCACGCACCCACTGGCTTTTGCGCCTCCGCGCCAATTTGCATCCCCAATAACCGCGCACTGCGCGGATCCCGGAGCACCGCGGGTATTAATAATCATAAAAGACTGGGCGATTACAAAAAGAGAAAGTGCTAAATGTCAGGAGCTGGGGCAAGATTTTTAAAAGGCAACGCACCGAATCCAAGTCTGTACCTTAACTTTTTTAATAACGATTTTTTTTTCCTGGGCTGGAAGCTCGCACCGAATCCTGGAGGAATTGCTAAATCAAATTAAGGTTATATTTTGCAACAGACTGGATGGAACAATAAAGGAGAGCGCGCGGAAATGGGACTTCACCCATCAATTAGATCTCTATTAGCAGCCAATGCAGGCTTCACCACAGGAAATGTCACATCCCTACCCAAGTGGACCCTTTCGTTATCCACCCCCAGCTCTCACCTCCCCTCTCCCCTAGAGTTAAACTCTTCGGGCGCGCACTTTGGAGCCAAGCAAATCACCCCCCCCCCCTTTTTTTTTTTTTTTTTTTTTGTACGAGGAGTTTTGTTTTGTTTTGTTTTTCTTCCCCATCTTCTTTTGGAACCCGGCGCCACCTGCCTCCCCCCAGCCCCGGCGCGCTAACCCCGGGACACTCCCGCCCTGGCTGGCTGAACAGGTTGCAGCGCGACACCTGCGCTGTCTGCCGGGTCGCTCAGCACCGCGGTGCGGGGGCTGGTGCGCCGGGCCTTATTAATATTAAAAGCTTTATGATGGTCCTGAGCAGTCCATAATGAAAGGTGATTAACAAGACAATGGACAGGGCGCTGAATGGTGAGGCAACTCAGCTGCTATAATAGATCACACCCGCCTCGGGGCCCCAGCGTGCGAATTCCGCCCCAGGAACCGAAGGAGTCCGAGGGGATCGAGGGGAAGGTGGCGTGATAAGGCCTGACTGGGAGTCAGACAGCCGAAATGGCGCACCCTGCAGGCTGGGAGGAGACCCTTGTGCGGGGTCCACTCTGACCTCAGCTCCGTCTCTGACGAGCTTGCAGGTGTTCGCTCCCCCACTGGAGTCCAAGATGTGTGCAGTCCTCACACAGAGACCGGAGGGCTGCACCCGGGTCCCCGAGCCTCGAGGTGTTCACCCTTGCCCACCCCGTAATTCCGGATACCGGAATCCGAGCTCTGATGGGGAGAATGCCCTAAAAATGGCTGCTCCGGCTTGGCACAAAGACAAGGAAATGGGGCATGACCCCCGAATCCACTCCCTTCCAGCCTCCGGTAAATGCACCCAGCCCTTGACCCCCGCTCCTCCAATCCCCAGCAGAACAGAAATTTCCTCGGGCCCCAGAAAGCCTCATTTATCATTCGCCTGGGGACCCGAATGACAACGCTCCTTGTCCTAGCGCGGCTGTGAATTGGGGCCCCCCACTTCTGCTCCCTTGTCCTCCCAGTGCCCCTCCCGCTCCACACCCTTGCCCATAAGGAGACAAGGTGCAACAGCCCGGGAATGAGCAAGCAGGAGAAGTGGCTGGATGGATAAAGGAGGCACTGTTGCCGTTGCCGCCGCCGCTGCCCCCATTCAGGGGCCGAATTCAAATGGATATTTCCCCCCTCGGCCCAGCTGAACGAGCCTCAATGCCTCAAAGGTGCAGAGCTGCCTCCGTGGACATGCTCTGTGGCTGATATTATAATTTTCATAATGCGCTTTTATGTCGCTCCAGACTCCTCTGGTGAGGAGCCTGCAGAGCTGCTGAAAGGGGCTTTGAGAGGCCCGGGCGCGCGGCTGCTGCGAGCTGCGCGCCCCCCGCCGGCCTGAGTGGCACCGCGTGCCCCGGCCGGGGCGCGGCTCCTGCGCTGCGAGCGCGCCGGCGGCGGCGGGCGCTGCCCGCGATGCTCATTAGCATGCACCTCGAGTGCGCCCCGCCCGCTCCCGCCCGCTTCCAGGCCTTTCTGCGCCCCTCGGAGTCTCTGCCATCCGCCTGGGTGCGAGGTCCCTGGCCTCATCCCGGCTCACACTGCAGCTCCGGCCCAGCGGACCTGCGGCCAGCCAGGCCTAGGGCAGGTCAAGGTGTTAAGATGTGAGGGGATCCCGGGAGCAGTCAGGGGCCGGCGGAACAGGCTTCACACCCAGTGGAGGCTGCTTTTGCAGGGATCTGGAAGTGAGGAGACTCTGGGTGTGAGGGGTTTCTCAGTGAAGACAGGGAGATGGAGCGGAAGCCTCCTCACTGTGACGAGCGTGGTTAGAACTATTTTGTGCTAAGCATTTAGCAAGTATTCAATCCTCCTCACAGCCCAATGAGGAAAACCAGCGTCAGAGAGGTTAAGTTGTTTGCCCAAGGCCACACAGCTGGGAAGTAGGAGGGCCCAGATTCCAGTCTCGGAGTCCTTGCTTTTTTAGTGAGCTAACAGCTACTTTCCTGATGTTGGCTGTGTGTTCGGCCACAGCAAGCAGTTCACGGGCAAACCCAGTTGCCAGATCTGTAACAGGCAGTACAGGTCAATTACAGATTAATCCAAATTTCTGGTCCTCACCTACACCCAGTCATTAGAGCTCATTGCTGTCAGATAATAGCTCAAGTTACCTCCCTTTTGTCTTCTTCGTTTCAGACTCACTGTAGGAATTTGCATGAAATACTTAGGGCCTCTGAAAGTCTAAATCAGACAAATACTTCACCTTAGTCACCAATAAACATATTAAAAATTAATGAATATGTATTGTGGTGAAACTGTTGGGGAAAAGGGGTGGGGGAGAAAAGATGAAGGAAAAAACCCTGCCTTCTCAGAGAACTTCCCAAATAAATTTATCACTTGTAACGACCCTGGATGGCTAATTTAAAAATACAATTCCAACTTAACCTTAATACCCATTACAGTAGGCCCCATTATAGCAGATTCAAGCTACACTTCTTAAAAGATTCCTTCTGCCAAACTTGGGAACTGTTCACAAAAAATATCAGGTAAAAGTTGTAAGGCTGTAGTTAACCCTATCCCCAAGGCCGAAGTTATGAAAATGTTCTCAATTGCTCTCTAAAGTAAGGAGTTTACTATTAAGTTTGCCAAATACTACCTTTATTCATTTTTAAGAGGTCCAGCATAAGCATATGTATTGATACTGAGAGCAATCAGTATCTGTCCCCACAGCTCATATTTGTTCAAAAGGCAGACATGTACCAAAGAAATCAATATATTTACAAGCCCCAAATCTCTTGCTTTAAATAGCAGTAAAATGAACAATGCATTCACAGCTAGATAATACCTGCTGTAGGACTGTCTGTCCCGGGAGCTATTGCCCCATAAACCCTCTGGACCATATCATGGTCTCAGTTGTCCACTGTTTTTCCTTGGCATAGTTAGAGGGATACTATGGTATTGTCAATGCCCACCATGCACTGGACAACAAAAATTAGCCCCATGTGTCCATCTGCAATAATACCACAAGGTCAGTCAAGAATCAGTGTCAGACTGGATTTTTATTTATCTACACAAGGCCTTTTAGGGCTTAATCTAAACTTGAATATTTCTTATGACCTAGAAACTAAGCAATAGATCTGAAAACACGACCCATAGATCCCATCCCCAGAGTTGTTATATTTGATTTTCTTCCTTAAACTAGCCTCCTTGCTCTTGTTTATGAATCTACTGTTGTAGGCCTGCATATCTAATAGAATGATCCCAAATTATAGCTAAAATCTGTTCTTCTTCCTGATTTGTTGCAGCCCAATGAAAGATAACTACATCTAAAACTGGTAGGCAGCAGCTGCTCATACATTTCTTCATTAAATAAACATCAGGATACCTGCTGATTGAAACCATTTTGGGGATTTAATGTGAATGGTTCTTTAAAAACCTTCCCATATGTTAGCCTCTATTAAATCCAGAGGTTATTAAATCCTTATTAAAACTTGAAAATGTTCTAAAGTAAAATTGTCTCACATACTTGTAAAGAAATGAGAAAGTGCTATTTTTAACAATTTTTTAAGTCATGTACATGGTAGACTAAGATCAGAAGGTCAAATCATTCAGAAAATTCATGACACCTACTGTTCAAATTACCCAACTAAATGAGAGAGGAAGTAGATTTGGTTTAAATTATTTACTTGGTATTGCCTTTTAAACCCCTAAAAATGTTTCAGTAAACCACATCATTTTCAGAAATTGTAAGATTTGACAATACCCACTAAAATAATCATCCTCATAGAAGAGGGGCTGATAGCAAGTTAATGAATGTCATTATTGAAAATAAGAAGAATGTTATCCCTGCTTATTGCGCATGTTAACATAAGCATTAAAAGATTTTTGAAAAGCATAATTGATAATTGTCAAATTATGGATTTGTGTCAAATGATGGATTTAAGATATAATAGTATTAGGAAAATAAGTAAATTCTATATAATTGCTTAGGATGTGGTGGTAGTTATCCAGAGAAGTGAAGGGTGAAATGAATCACACAATAAATTCAGGATTTGTCAACAGGCAAACTGGACAACTGTGGGTCCAAATACCTTCTTTTCCACTCACCTGGGGGCATTTTTCCTCTTTGTATGTACAAAAAAAGGCACAGCCCTTTTTCTCTTTCTTTCTTTCTTTCCTTTTCCCTATTTGAAGCAATTTCATTTCTTTCATTTTGCATTGCAAGCAGGGAAACAGAAATGGGAATATCGAGGGAACTACCCAGATAATTCTAAAGAACAAAAATCTTCCATGAAAGGAGAACTCCTGTAGCCCAGCTCCCCAAGTGGGCTGTTGGCATTGATTTAGCTGCCCTTGTGCTTCCTTTGGCCTGTGCAGACATTAGCTTATTAAAGGTAAACTGCAAGTGAGAGGAGGATCTTGAACTGGATGTAGATGCCTTTGGGGTTTCTTTTTTTCTTTCTTTTTTATGGACATGGAAAAGAATGCTGGAGAACAAAGAAGATATACAGATGGCCAACAAACACATGAAAGGATGCTCAACATCACTAATCATTAGAGAAATGCAAATCAAAACTACAATGAGGTATCATCTCACCCCGGTCAGAATGGCCATCATCAAAAAATGTACAAACAATAAATGCTGGAGAGGGTGTGGAGAAAAGGGAACCCTCTTGCACTGTTGGTGGGTATGTAAATTGATACAGCTACTATGCAGAACAGTATGGAGGTTCCATAAAAAACTAAAAATAGAACTACCATATGACCCAGCAATCCCACTACTGGGCATATACCCTGAGAAAACCATAATCCAAAAAGAGTCATGTACCACAATGTTCATTGCAGCACTATTTACAATAGCCAGGACATGGAAGCAACCTAAGTGTCCATCGACAGATGAATGGATAAAGAAGATGTGGCACATACATACAATGGAATATTACTCAGCCATAAAAAGAAACGAAACTGAGTTATTTGTAGTGAGGTGGATGGACCTAGAGTCTGTCATACAGAGTGAAGTAAGTCAGAAAGAGAAAAACAAAAAGCATATGCTGACACATACATATGGAATCTAAAAAAAAAAAAGATTCTGAAGAACCTAGGGTCAGGACAGGCATAAAGACCCAGACATAGAGAATGGACTTGAGGACACCTGGAGGGGAAGGGTAAGCTGGGATGAAGTGAGAGAGTGGCATGGACATATATACACTACCAAATGTAAAATAGATGATTCACTTTGTTATACAGCAGAAACTAACACAACAATGTAAAGCAATTATACTCCGATAAAGATGTTTAAAAAAAAAGAATGCTAGAGAAATGTGTCCCAGATTTAGTAAGAGACCAGAGAGAGGAGGTGGGGAGAAAGCTCAGTTGCTCTTGTCCTACTGTGAGTGAACACTGTGACCACCATCTTATCTACACAGCCTCAGTTTTCTCATCTAAAAAATGGGAAGTTAAATTGCTCCAGACATTCCCTCTCTGGTCTACAGTTCTGGTCTTTGGAAAACCAGTACCTGACAAAGCCCAAATTACTTTCTGCCTGATCATAAACTCAAACACATGTTTCCAGAATGAAACTTCAAATCTGAAGCTTTAAGTTTTTGCTTCACCATTTGTCCTTTGCACTGTATTTATAGAACATTGTGCACCGCATAGAAGTGCTTGACATTTTTCTGTTCATCAATAAGGCCTCTGTTCTCATCCAGAATGACAATGATCAAATGCTTTCACTGTATGTATATGTACAGAACACAAACTGACAAAATTCCAAAGTAAAAATTTTACCAGTGACTGTTTGGCATAGTAAGTGGATTCCTGAAAGAAAATGTGTAAAACAGGCTTCAATAGTAAACAAAATTCTACCATTCCATTTATTTAGATAATAATTTCAGGTATGCTTTTGTGATATCCTGATTGGAAGTAACTAACAAGATTTCAACTTTTAGTTTTTCTACTATACTTCTCCCCTTGTCCCTTCTTACTAAATAGATTTCATAGATACCATGGATATATCTAAAATAAATACTAAGAGCAAAAGAGAATGACAGGGCATTAGGGAAAATATTAAACAAGATAAATAATTATTTTTCCCTTCATGAATTTACTATGTGCAGTGGTCTTTCTGAATTCCAGAGTATACTTTTAAATTTAAAATATCACTTGATATTAGATTTAGTAGATACGTTTTCCACCTTACAAAATGTAAAACTGGTAATAAAATGACACTGAAAAAGTGATATAAAGGGTCATCAGATAGCTATACATTAAGTTAAAATGTTTACTACTTGACAGCAGGATTTATTAAAGACAAATGAGAGGTGGGAATTTTTTTCTGAATCTCCAATTGCCATTTTAAATTTTACATAGTGAGAGTGTGTCCAAAAATTGCAAATTATTTTAGCTAATAAAGAGTGCTTAAATAACTGTAGCCACAACTATGTGCTTCATTCAAAACTAATAAAGCCAGTAAGTTAACAACAGTAATTAACTCCCACTGTACCATAGTCTCTTCTATAGATGCTTTGTAACATACATTTGATATTTAGTTAGGGAGTATGGAAAAGCAAAGCACAAAAAGGAGATGATGTTCATATGAGTATAGGGGGGAAAATCTTACATCAAGAACTATAAATATATTTGCTGCATAATTGTGTACACCCGCACAAGATCTATGAGCTCATGAGAACATGCCAGATAATTAATTCATAAATAAATAAGAATGTCAAGCATGGTTTCTCAATGAAGAACCAGTACTATTCTTCAAGAATCTTTTAAGATAGCTGATTAACTAAAAACACTGAGTGAAGGGATTCTCAAAATGAAAACATTTTGAGGAGAAGGGTCAAGAAGATTTAAAAGGAAGGAGATTTAAACCACAATGATCAGTGATTAGGCCGTGGTGTGTAATGCATGCTGAATAAACAGATAATTTTCTTCATAATGAAGAGGAAAAATGTAAAATATTCTTCTTCACTTAGAAGTTATTTCAGCTAACACGTTGAAAGATCTCCGGACGTAGTGGATTAAATACTCTTTGGGGGTTTCTTTTAGTGTTTCCTTTTATTCACCTTATATAAAAGGCCATTCGTCAAGTTCAAGAATAGGAAGGACACAGTGCCAGTGGGTGTCGTTGTTGTTAGGAAAATGGGTTTACACCCAGCATGGTGTCGAAAATGGTACCTCAAGTGTCTCGTGAGCAACCACTGAGCAAATGGAATTTCCACACCAGCTCATGCGCTCCTGCAGCCTGTCTATTGGCAGAGAATTATCTAGATCAGACCCATATTCTATTGATTTGAGCAATGGAAGAAGAAGAAAAAAAAAACCTTCTTGTGTGTTTTGGTGAAAACACACACACACACACACACACCCCAAGAATAAACAAAAAACAAAACCCCAAACCAACACACTTAGCAACTCGGTAGGGAAAAAGGTCAGGCTACTAGAGACAAGTCTGTAAAGACACCTCCTAAACCATGGGAAAACATGTATAAATCCTTTCGACTCACTGCATTCAGAACCCTTGGAAGGGAATCACAAAACTGCACTTTGGCATTGTTGGCCTGAAAGGATATCTATTTATCATCTCATAAGACAGCTCGAAGGATCTTTATCTACTTTGCCCACTTTCTGACCCAAATTCAGGGTTTTTATGGAAAATTGCAGTCAGTTTGATTGATGAAATCCAAAGATGTCTAAAATGGCACCAAAGATCTCCAACTGTGCAGACTCCCACCGAGGGCTTCAATGTTGGCATTGTTCCTGAAGGAATAAAAAAAGAAAAAGAAAAAGTTGAGAAAAACAGGCAAAAGTTAGGGAATTTCTGCTTTAAAACTTCAAATTTCAATGAAGATCCCCAAACCCATTATCCCTGTTCACACGTGCGAACTGGGCGCACATCAAAGTATTTCCCACACATCGGAACAAAACCGGGTTCCTCATGAACCAATAAACCTTCTTTGTGACCCGCTGAATGGCTGTATCTACCGAGCGAGCGGGATTCAGAAAGGCTCTCAGAAGGGCAGCGTGGAACAGGGAGCTGGGAAGCCGGGGAGCCCGGCGCGCCGGCCCCGGCGCAGGAAGGAGAAACCAGCGTACGCAATCGCCCTTGCCAAGGGCCGTCTGGGGCTTTAAGACACCCTTACGAGGAGTCCCAGCGGCCGCAGGAGGCCTCCGTGTTCCCGGGCACGGCAGCCGGAGCGTCCTCCCCGCTCTCTCCCCAGCCCGCCGGCGGCGCCACTATTAACCCAGAGCCGGAGCCAGGCGGAGGCAACGGCGCCGAGGCCCGCGGAGGCGGGAGACAGCCTCGGCAGTCGGTCCGGTTCGGGGGGCGATGCATTGTAGTGGAATATTGTCACCTGCCTAATTGTTCGAAGTGGCCCTCCTCCCCTCCCCCATTAGTAATAATAGCTGGAGCGCGCCTCCTACCCGGTTACCAGGCCCGGGAGCTGATGAATGAACCCCCTCGTAGGGGAAAATCTTGGGAGCTGTCTTCTGTCGTATTACCCAAGGGGGCCGGCTATAAATCTTCCTTCATTTTAACCACATTTACCCTCATCCTCCTCCGGGCTAGGGATGCTGCGTTAAGATTGCACTGATGTGCCAATGCTGTGGACCAGCTGCTCCTAAATACAGACAGGTCCTTGTCAATTAAGGCTTTGAGAAGCAGGTCCTCGGGGCCCTGGGGCATTGGAGCAGCCAGCAGCGTGCAGCCCTCACAATTAGTATCCATTTGGAAGGGACCTTCAGGGCACAAATGCACAGGCAAAGGAAGAATCAAACCACCAGGCAACTTCAATTCTGGAAATTGGTCCTGTAAGTGTTGTGAAACTGAACAGACGGCCCCAAGAAGGGAGCTAAGATTTCTGGGGCGAGAGGGCCTCACCCTCCACACCCGCCCCCTTTCCAATATTTTCTCTTTGTCTTGTTTCAAGCTGGGCAGTAGATTGAGTTTGTGGGTAGGTTTTGGGGGGAAAGAAAGATAAATGAATACATTCATTTGCCCGCTCCTAGCTGAAGTTGGCTTTTGGTGTCTTTTGTGGCCACCTCAAGCAGCTGGTCAACCCTGCCCGGACCGTGGCCTTTGGCCCAGGGGGCGCTGGACAAGGCAGGCGCTCCAAGGAGAAGAGCTGCGATGTATCAGGTCAGGGAGGCCAAGCCGCCGGTGGGCCAGGCCGAGCATTAGCAGTTCAGCTAAACAAAACCCAAAAGGCTCAGGGGGCCTGGGGTACCAGGAGGGAAGGTGTTTATTTAAGTGATTAGGAGCAGTTGGTAGTTAGGGGCGGAGAAAAAGGCAGAGCTTGTGACACAGGGCAACTTAGCTGGACAGCAAGGGTGGACATTCAGAGGACATCACTGTTTAAGACTGTGTGACCCCACCAAGTTCAAGAACAGAGCAAACAGCACAGGCCATTAGGGACAGCCGTCAAACGGATGGCAACAAAGCCAAGAGGGGCATTGAGAAAAATGTTTCAATATTAAATATGGAAAAGTATCGGGGACCAGGGCAGGGGGTCAATAAAAGTCAACAAGAGCTTAGGCTTAATGAGAGAAAGAATTTAATATCAAAAATGCATAAATCTGCAAGTGAGGCAGCCCCATAATAGAGATAAAAGAACCAGTTCAGTCAACATTCTGGGATAATGGCACCATAATAGATAGCATCAGGTTGTTAACATTTAACACAAAAGTGAAGAGAATGAAAGGAAAGGCAGCTCCCTTAATTGAGAACCTGCTGGAAGATCTCCACATGCCACCAGGGATGAATACATTGCTAACTAGCTGCCTTATCAGCTGACCATCAGGAGACCTGCTCCTTCTTAAAGTTTCATGCCCACCCCCACTTCCCCTCCTTCCCGAGGTTTCTGTCTCAGAAGCGCACACTGTCTCTAAAGTCAAAGTTCTTTCTCTCGGAACCCATTGTGACTGTCCTCCTCCCATTTCAGCAAGGAGATGAAGTTTCTTTAAAAATTCACCTCACCTCCCTGAGTGAGCTAGCAAAGTTCTTAGCAAGGAGCATATTATGAAAAGAATGGTTTGGGTTTTGTCTCATTTTTCCTGCTAAGAATGAAAGCACATATTTCTTCAGAAGGGAGGGGCAGTCGCAAAGCTTCAAAAGAATGTCTCGCTCTGCACACTTTTTTCCAATCAATAATAAATCTTATTTTTAAGGAAACTTCCAGCAGCAGAGCCTTGAAAATTCAGTGAAGCTTCCTGAAGCAAGTACTTCAGCTGTGTGCACTAGATCTCTAGGACTTTGCCTATGTGTGAAAAGCCCTTCTCTTTAGCATCCACAGGTAGACAGTGAAAATCAAGGATGGACTGTCCTATCCTGACAGCAACACAGCCAGAGGTAAGCCATTCCAGTCGTGGACAGCTGCTGCCCAAGACTCAGAATCCTCCCATTCCTGTAGAGCCAGAAGATGGAGCCCACCTTCCAGCAATTATCATTGGGGGTGCCTTCTACAGAGGGATCCATGGCTCCCTGGTCCGATTCTTTCATTCCCGTGAATGCTTGTTAGTTTTCAAAACACATTTACATACCTAACCAGAGTTGATCCTTACAACTACTTTGTGGAGTGAATAGGGTAGAAATTATTATTCCCACTGTTTGGTGAGGACACAGAAAGATTAAATAAGCCAGCTCATTTTTTTACAGTCAAGATTCCTAATCTAGTGTGTATTCCACACCTTCCTTGTGCTTTGGCCTCCACTACTGAATGCAAAATTCAGAGGCACAGTGAGAACCTGAGGTCTTCCTCAAGCCTGTGCAGGCACTTTGATGCTCATTCCTGTCTGGACTGTGGCTATTACTTATGTGTTTTAGAGCACCCAGAGAATTTAGGGGGACTCCCAGAGCATGTGTCCAAACAGGTTCATTCCAAACATGAGAAAATTGAAGCTCAGAGGCTTTCAGTACCCGACCCAAGTCCCAGAGTCAGGAAGTGGCAAATTTAGGCTCAACCTGAGTCCTGAGATTCCATAACCAGGTTACATCAGAAACCCTTCAGTATCCACTACACTTGATATTTCTTCCAAGGAAACTGCAAGTTCCTTGAATGCAGTGTTTTCTGTTTCTCTTGTGTCTCGTGTGGAACTATCCCCTCACAAAGCTTTTGTAGGATTTATTAAAGAATGACTAATGACTAGTAAGTGAATGGTTGGGATTAGGAACAGTATTCAAAGAGATACCAGCTTGGGCTTACCTCCAATGACATTGACAGTGGTGGTACGAAAACCATACTCCAGAAATTAGGACATTTAAATGATCCCTTTTTAATGGAAAGCAAACATATTATGAGGAAAACTGCCCCCGGAGCTTCAGAATCTGGAGATTGCTGTTTGTGTGTTCTGTTTTGTTTTGTTTTCATAACAGCTGTTAAGTCAAGGCCTTGTTCCTGCAATTGCAACTTCCCACCACTCTAGAGCTAGGAGACCCCAGTCTTGGGTCCTCACATATTCCTGGGCAGGTGGGGAAATCAGAGAAAGTCAGGAGGCCACACCTAGATGGGGTAGATGAGACCTTGCTACACCTTCACACCGGGAGGTCACTCTGACCACCAGACCTCTTAAGAGCTCTTCCATCTTGAAAGTTCTGAGATGCTGTCCTGATCCTCTGACTCCTGGCCAGCTGGGCCTAAGTAGGCCAGAGATGACTGACAGGAAGTTAGCAGCACCCGTCCCCCGCCTCACCCAACCCACCCAGAGGAAGACTCTGGGAACAAGGCTGGCTCTGGCATCTTCAGGCTAGCCCCAGCTGGGGATCCTCGCTGGACACAAGCCTGGCCAGGCGATTCCCTGGAATCCTCGGAATCATCCCCCTCCCCTCCCCACTATCCGCCCTCTCCAGTCTTGGCGCCTGGTGACCGCAGCGCGTGGCGCCAGCACGGGCACTTCCGGGGCTGCCCCCCGCACCCCTGCTGGATCAGGTCAACGGGAGCACACGCTGGGCGCCAGGCTGCTCTGGCCGGCTGGCCTGGCCCCAGCTGCGACCTCAGACAGCCCAGGACCGAGCCGGTGGTCGGCACCCACGCCTCCCTCTCCCTCACTCAAGGACCGCCAAGGGAGGGGATTTGGGAGGCGGGACCACTGAAGGTGTAACGTAACTCAAGGTGCCCTCAGGTCGCCTTGGAAAGCTCGGGATGCCTGGAACAGAGCAACCGATGTCCGAGGCATAATCAGGGAGGAACCCGTCTTCGCAAAAGCGAATTGGTTTGTCTGACAGCAGTGTGAATACCAAGATACGCCAGAACCCGAACTAGCGGTGGACAAGAGGCTAGAATTTACAGTTTTAAAGATTTTTTTTTTATTCTAAAGAAAAATGTAATTTGGCTAAATGCAGCAAAGATTTTCCTCAGGTTCAGGAGGTCAAGCAGATGTAGACAAGCGCACGGGAGTTATTTATGTGAAGTCGGGTTATGGTAAAGGCGAGAGAGCGAATCGCCCAGGCGGCGCAGGCAGCCAGTAGGCCCGCGCGCCGGGGTCAGGGTGGCCGGCAGTGTGTCCGTCCTGGCGGGACAGTAATTGCCACGACGCCGGGGGCTCCGGGCGCCTCCATCCATCTCCATCCAGTTAGCGACATGCCCCCCGACCGGGTGGGAGGCCGAGCTTGGGTCTCCGCTTCGAATAATGGGAAGAATTGTCTCCCCGCCTGGCACTACCCTGAACTGCTCGGGGCTCGCTGCCCCTCTCCTTTCTCTGGCTTCACTTGTCCCGCAGCCTTGGCGATGGGGTTGGGGTGAGGGGGCAGCTCGAGATCAGGTGTCCCCTGAGAGCAGAGCGCAGCCGTAGCCAGAGTGCCTGGGAGGAGACCCAAGCTTCGGCCCCCTACCACCGTGCACTCCGCTTCCGCCGGCCGCTAACCTGCTTCGTCCCCCAAGCTGCCCGGCTAAGCCAGCCGCCCGGCCCTCCCTTCCTACCCTAGGCCCTCCGGATCCTGCCCCAAATCTTCCCTCATTGCTGGGGGCTGGTAAAGATTCTTCCCCCTCTGACAGTTTAATAGTCCCAAGTCATCATCTGCGTGACATTGGCCATCCATCTTCTCCCAGGGGAGGACAAAGCCGGGCCTCGCGGACTCCAGGCCTCTCCCTCCCCAGCTCTTTCTATTTTGGGAAGGCCTCCCCACAATGGCGTCCTTATGAACCATAATGGTGATGTTTATGAAGGCCGCCATCCCAGTGTATGAAGACAATTTTATGCCTAATTAGAAAATGATGTAACCAGAGAGAAGACAAAGAGAAGCTGTCCCCCCTCCCGTTTCTCTCTCTCCACTCACACCCCAAATTTCCTCGGGCCGATCCCCTTGCGAGTGGCCGGGGCTCCGGGCCTCTGTTTTGACAGCGGCTCGGCTGGCCTTGGCCGCGCGGCAGGCGGCGGCCCGCGAGTCCCGCGGCCGAGGGCAAAGGCTGAGGGGCGGGACGGCGCGGGGAGGGGGCAGAGGCGGGCGCAGAGGCTTAAAGAGATTTGGGACGCGCGCTCCTGCACTTTTCTCTTCCCCACGAGCCCCCATCCGAGGGGACTTCACCCCTGGGAAGACTCCAATAAATGCAACCCGGCGCCACTCGATTCCGGGATAATTTTTAATATATATGCAATAAATGTTCACTTTGTTAGATTGAATGACAGACAATAATATCGGCAAATCTTCATATCCATCCATTACCAGCAAATGAGCCGCACAAAGGACAGATTTGCTTTTGATTAATTTATTTGCAGACTCGGGTTGATAAAGCAATAACTATTTGGTTAAACTTGACATTTGGTCTTCGGGGGGTTATCAGACAAATCCCTGTCGTTCGGGAGAGATAATAAAGCTGTTTAAAGGGGATTAATTATTAATTGGCTGCAATTAATTTCCCCCCTTTGCTCGGCTGCTGCCACAATGCACATCACTCACCTACCAAAAAAAAAAAAAAAAAAAAAAAGGCAGTGGTTTCCCCCCACTCAACCGACCTGGGGCGAGGAGGGGTTTGCCCAAAGCCCCAAGCAGAGATGTGGCCTCTTGCACCCCGGTTATTCTTGCGCAGACTATTTTAATGAACTACCATCCGTTTGGTGGCCATGAACTCTGTCTCCAACAGCTTTGGAATCAGGAGTCCGACCGAGCACGCACTTGAGTATTACGGCCTCCGTACAGATTCCCTCGTCTAGGTATTTTCGAGGACAGCAACATCAGTTCACACCCGTCGTTTTATCTAAGTGCAAGCCCTATAGTTTGTGTCCCAGGGGCGGCAGCTTGAGGACTGAGCCGGAACGGGGCGTGGGAGAATGGAGAGACTGCCCGGCTCAACGGCGCGGGGAGGATTCCCTCTCCCCCCGCGCCCCGGGTGCTGAAACCCTTCCCGTCGCCTCCCTGGCCTGTAACTCTTCTCTGGCGGCTACAGGGTGCGGGGAGAACAAGGCCAAACCCCACTTCCACGTAGATGCCGAACGACTGCGGGCTGCGCTCAGGCCAGCGCTCTGCGCCCCGACGAGGACTCATCCAGCCGCTGAGTTCTTGGCCCCGAGCGTGCGGCACCTTCGTGACCCTGCATGCCCCTTCCCTTGCTAATAACCTGTCACAGTTTTACAGGACACGTACTGAGTCAAAAGCCGGCCAAGCCAGGCCGGCTAAAGCCCAGGCTGCCACGGCCTCCCAGACGTCCACCCGCTTCCAGGGTCCTGCACCCTTCTCCGGGGCGCGAACTCAGGGCAGGGGTGGGCAAGGGTTCCCGCTGGCTTGGGAGCGGCCGGAGTCTGTACCACTCTTCCGTAAATCCGTGGCTTAGCCGACAGTCAGTCTTGGATCCCACAGCCGGGCAGCCGGGGAAGGGCCGGACTGCACGTCCCTCTAGGCTCTCAGCAAAGGAACGAACGTAAGGAAGGGATTCCCTTGCCCTAGGAACCGGGAGCAGATAAAAGGGGTGGGTAGGCACGAAACAAGCAGACTCCAAAAAAAAGCGGTTGGCTTGCCAATCCTATTCTTTCTTGCTGGGCAAAATATTCAACGCAAACAACCCCCAAATGATCTGGCTGGAGAAAAGCTAAACTGGGGACGGAATGGAACGGGGCATCGCCGGGTCAGACAGCTTGGGCTCGGGGGTTCGAAATACAACCTGCCCGCCGAAAAGCTGATAGAGAACCTTGGCCTCGCGCCGCGCTCTACGTGCCTTTCTCTCTCTTTCCTTCTTTTCCTTGCCACTTTAAATCAAAATGGGGGATTACACACAAAAAAGGAATCTTTCCTGGGAGCACGGGGAAACAGCGATGGCACGGGGGCTAGAGACTCGCGCTGGGTGCGGGTCCGCGCCTCCGTGGACCCCGCTGCCCGGCCCCCACCGGCACTTAGGAAGTTGTCACTCCTCTCATTTAAAGCCCAAGAAAAAGCATTCATGAGACTGTTTCTGTGTTTTTCCTCTCTGCCCCCTCTGCATTCTTTGCCTATTTGCTTTAGGGCTTTTCAGTCGTGTTGCGGCCAAGAAAAGAAACCAGGTTCTTTTCTCTGGCGATTGGATCCGTATTCCTAGTTGGGGCGCCTTTTGATGTCCCCATTTAGCGCCTTTGAC